>NC_090440.1:1728272868-1728914868 GCF_031143425.1 Pleurodeles waltl
TGCAAATTTTTGGAAGAAAACAGAGGTGTTTTTTGCGAAGTGCCTACCTGTAGATTTTGGCCTCTAGCTCAGCCGGCACCTAGGGAAACCTACCAAAACCTGTGCATTTCTGAAAACTAGGGACCTAGGGGATTCCAAGGAGGTGTGACTTGCGGGGCTCGGACCAGGTTCTGTTACCCAGAATCCTTTGCAAACCTCAAAAAGTGGCTAAAAAAACAAGTTTTCCTCACATTTCTGTGGCAGAAAGTTCTGGAATCTGAGAGGAGCCACAAATTTCCTTCCACCCAGCGTTCCCCCAAGTCTCCCGATAAAAATGATACCTCACTTGTGTGGGTAGGCCTAGCGCCCGCGACAGGAAACGCCCCAAAGCGCAACATGGACACATACAAATTTTTGGAAGAAAACAGAGGTGTTTTTTGCGAAGTGCCTACCTGTAGATTTTGGCCTATAGCTCAGCCGGCACCTAGGGAAACCTACCAAACCTGTGCATTTCTAAAAACTAGAGACCTAGGGGAATCCAAGGAGGGGTGACTTGCGGGACTGGGACCAGGTTCTGTTACCCAGAATCCTTTGCAAACCTCAAAATGTGGCTAAAAAAACAAGTTTTCCTCACATTTCGGTGACAGAAAGTTCTGGAATCTGAGAGGAGCCACAAATTTCCTTCCACCCAGCGTTCCCCCAAGTCTCCCGATAAAAATGATACCTCACTTGTGTGGGTAGGCCTAGCGCCCGCGACAGGAAACGCCCCAAATTGCAACGTGGACACATGCAAATTTTTGGAAGAAAACAGAGGTGTTTTTTGCGAAGTGCCTACCTGTAGATTTTGGCCTCTAGCTCAGCCGGCACCTAGGGAAACCTACCAAACCTGTGCATTTCTGAAAACTAGGGACCTAGGGGATTCCAAGGAGGTGTGACTTGCGGGGCTCGGACCAGGTTCTGTTACCCAGAATCCTTTGCAAACCTCAAAAAGTGGCTAAAAAAACAAGTTTTCCTCACATTTCTGTGGCAGAAAGTTCTGGAATCTGAGAGGAGCCACAAATTTCCTTCCACCCAGCGTTCCCCCAAGTCTCCCGATAAAAATGATACCTCACTTGTGTGGGTAGGCCTAGCGCCCGCGACAGGAAACGCCCCAAAGCGCAACATGGACACATACAAATTTTTGGAAGAAAACAGAGGTGTTTTTTGCGAAGTGCCTAACTGTAGATTTTGGCCTATAGCTCAGCCGGCACCTAGGGAAACCTACCAAACCTGTGCATTTCTAAAAACTAGAGACCTAGGGGAATCCAAGGAGGGGTGACTTGCGGGACTGGGACCAGGTTCTGTTACCCAGAATCCTTTGCAAACCTCAAAATGTGGCTAAAAAAACAAGTTTTCCTCACATTTCGGTGACAGAAAGTTCTGGAATCTGAGAGGAGCCACAAATTTCCTTCCACCCAGCGTTCCCCCAAGTCTCCCGATAAAAATGATACCTCACTTGTGTGGGTAGGCCTAGCGCCCGCGACAGGAAACGCCCCAAATTGCAACGTGGACACATGCAAATTTTTGGAAGAAAACAGAGGTGTTTTTTTGCGAAGTGCCTACCTGTAGATTTTGGCCTCTAGCTCAGCCGGCACCTAGGGAAACCTACCAAACCTGTGCATTTCTGAAAACTAGGGACCTAGGGGATTCCAAGGAGGTGTGACTTGCGGGGCTCGGACCAGGTTCTGTTACCCAGAATCCTTTGCAAACCTCAAAAAGTGGCTAAAAAAACAAGTTTTCCTCACATTTCTGTGGCAGAAAGTTCTGGAATCTGAGAGGAGCCACAAATTTCCTTCCACCCAGCGTTCCCCCAAGTCTCCCGATAAAAATGATACCTCACTTGTGTGGGTAGGCCTAGCGCCCCGCGACAGGAAACGCCCCAAAGCGCAACATGGACACATACAAATTTTTGGAAGAAAACAGAGGTGTTTTTTGCGAAGTGCCTACCTGTAGATTTTGGCCTATAGCTCAGCCGGCACCTAGGGAAACCTACCAAACCTGTGCATTTCTAAAAACTAGAGACCTAGGGGAATCCAAGGAGGGGTGACTTGCGGGGCTGGGACCAGGTTCTGTTACCCAGAATCCTTTGCAAACCTCAAAATTTGGCTAAAAAAAACACATGTTCCTCACATTTCTGTGGCAGAAAGTTCTGGAATCTGAGAGGAGCCACAAATTTCCTTCCACACAGCGTTCCCCCAAGTCTCCCGATAAAAATGATACCTCACTTGTGTGGGTAGGCCTAGCGCCTGCGACAGGAAACGCCCCAAATTGCAACGTGGACACATGCAAATTTTTGGAAGAAAACAGAGGTGTTTTTTGCGAAGTGCCTACCTGTAGATTTTGGCCTCTAGCTCAGCCGGCACCTAGGGAAACCTACCAAACCTGTGCATTTCTGAAAACTAGAGACCTAGGGGATTCCAAGAAGGGGTGACTTGCAGGGCTCGGACCAGGTTCTGTTACCCAGAATCCTTTGCAAACCTCAAAAAGTGGCTAAAAAAACAAGTTTTCCTCACATTTCGGTGACAGAAAGTTCTGGAATCTGAGAGGAGCCACAAATTTCCTTCCACCCAGCGTTCCCCCAAGTCTCCCGATAAAAATGATACCTCACTTGTGTGGGTAGGCCTAGCGCCCGCGACAGGAAACGCCCCAAAGCGCAACGTGGACACATACAAATTTTTGGAAGAAAACAGAGGTGTTTTTTGCGAAGTCCCTACCTGTAGATTTTGGCCTCTAGCTCAGCCGGCACCTAGGGAAACCTACCAAACCTGTGCATTTCTGAAAACTAGAGACCTACGGGAATCCAAGGAGGGGTGACTTGCGGGGCTGGGACCAGGTTCTGTTACCCAGAATCCTTTGCAAACCTCAAAATTTGGCTAAAAAAACACATGTTCCTCACATTTCTGTGGCAGAAAGTTCTGGAATCTGAGAGGAGCCACAAATTTCCTTCCACCCAGCGTTCCCCCAAGTCTCCTGATTAAAATGATACCTCACTTGTGTGGGTAGGCCTAGCGCCCGCGACAGGAAACGCCCCAAAGCGCAACGTGGACACATCCAAATTTTTGGAAGAAAACAGAGGTGTTTTTTGCGAAGTGCCTACCTGTAGATTTTTGCCTTTAGCTCAGCCGGCACCTAGGGAAACCTACCAAACCTGTGCATTTCTGAAAACTAGAGACCTAGGGGATTCCAAGGAGGGGTGACTTGCGGGGCTCGGACCAGGTTCTGTTACCCAGAATCCTTTGCAAACCTCAAAAAGTGGCTAAAAAAACAAGTTTTCCTCACATTTCTGTGGCAGAAAGTTCTGGAATCTGAGAGGAGCCACAAATTTCCTTCCACCCAGCGTTCCCCCCAAGTCTCCCGATAAAAATGATACCTCACTTGTGTGGGTAGGCCTAGCGCCCGCGACAGGAAACGCCCCAAAGCGCAACGTGGACACATCCAAATTTTTGGAAGAAAACAGAGGTGTTTTTTGCGAAGTGCCTACCTGTAGATTTTTGCCTTTAGCTCAGCCGGCACCTAGGGAAACCTACCAAACCTGTGCATTTCTGAAAACTAGACACCTTGGGGAATCCAAGGAGGGGTGACTTGGGGGGCTCGGACCAGGTTCTGTTACCCAGAATCCTTTGCAAAACCTCAAAAAGTGGCTAAAAAAACCAGTTTTCCTCACATTTCGGTGACAGGAAGTTCTTGAATCTGAGAGGAGCCACAAACTTCCTTCCACCCAGCGTTCCCCCAAGTCTCCCGATAAAAATGATACCTCACTTGTGTGGGTAGGCCTAGCGCCCGCGACAGGAAACGCCCCAAAGCGCAACATGGACACATACAAATTTTTGGAAGAAAACAGAGGTGTTTTTTGCGAAGTGTCTACCTGTAGATTTTGGCCTATAGCTCAGCCGGCACCTAGGGAAACCTACCAAACCTGTGCATTTCTAAAAACTAGAGACCTAGGGGAATCCAAGGAGGGGTGACTTGCGGGCTGGGACCAGGTTCTGTTACCCAGAATCCTTTGCAAACCTCAAAATTTGGCTAAAAAAACACATGTTCCTCACATTTCTGTGGCAGAAAGTTCTGGAATCTGAGAGGAGCCACAAATTTCCTTCCACCCAGCGTTCCCCCAAGTCTCCCGATAAAAATGATACCTCACTTGTGTGGGTAGGCCTAGCGTCTGCGACAGGAAATGCCCCAAATTGCAACGTGGACACATGCAAATTTTTGGAAGAAAACAGAGGTGTTTTTTGCGAAGTGCCTACCTGTAGATTTTGGCCTCTAGCTCAGCCGGCACCTAGGGAAACCTACCAAACCTGTGCATTTCTGAAAAGTAGAGACCTAGGGGATTCCAAGAAGGGGTGACTTGCAGGGCTCGGACCAGGTTCTGTTACCCAGAATCCTTTGCAAACCTCAAAAAGTGGCTAAAAAAACAAGTTTTCCTCACATTTCGGTGACAGAAAGTTCTGGAATCTGAGAGGAGCCACAAATTTCCTTCCACCCAGCGTTCCCCCCAAGTCTCCCGATAAAAATGATACCTCACTTGTGTGGGTAGGGCCTAGCGCCCGCGTCAGGAAACGCCCCAAAGCGCAACGTGGACACATACAAATTTTTGGAAGAAAACAGAGGTGTTTTTTGCGAAGTGCCTACCTGTAGATTTTGGCCTCTAGCTCAGCCGGCACCTAGGGAAACCTACCAAACCTGTGCATTTCTGAAAACTAGAGACCTTGGGAAATCCAAGGAGGGGTGACTTGCGGGGCTGGGACCAGGTTCTGTTACCCAGAATCCTTTGGAAACCTGAAAAAGTGGCTAAAAAAACAAGTTTTCCTCACATTTCTGTGGCAGAAAGTTCTGGAATCTGAGAGGAGCCACAAATTTCCTTCCACCCAGCGTTCCCCCAAGTCTCCCGATAAAAATGATACCTCACTTGTGTGGGAAGGCCTAGCGCCCGCGACAGGAAACGCCCCAAAGCGCAACGTGGACACATACAAATTTTTGGAAAAAAACAGAGGTGTTTTTTGCGAAGTCCCTACCTGTAGATTTTGGCCTCTAGCTCAGCCGGCACCTAGGGAAACCTACCAAACCTGTGCATTTCTGAAAACTAGAGACCTAGGGGATTCCAAGGAGGGGTGACTTGCGGGGCTCGGACCAGGTTCTGTTACCCAGAATCCTTTGCAAACCTCAAAAAGTGGCTAAAAAAACAAGTTTTCCTCACATTTCTGTGGCAGAAAGTTCTGGAATCTGAGAGGAGCCACAAATTTCCTTCCACCCAGCGTTCCCCCAAGTCTCCCGATAAAAATGATACCTCACTTGTGTGGGTAGGCCTAGCGCCCGCGACAGGAAACGCCCCAAAGCGCAACGTGGACACATCCAAATTTTTGGAAGAAAACAGAGGTGTTTTTTGCGAAGTGCCTACCTGTAGATTTTTGCCTTTAGCTCAGCCGGCACCTAGGGAAACCTACCAAACCTGTGCATTTCTGAAAACTAGACACCTTGGGGAATCCAAGGAGGGGTGACTTGGGGGGCTCGGACCAGGTTCTGTTACCCAGAATCCTTTGCAAACCTCAAAATTTGGCTAAAAAAACACATGTTCCTCACATTTCTGTGGCAGAAAGTTCTGGAATCTGAGAGGAGCCACAAATTTCCTTCCACCCAGCGTTCCCCCAAGTCTCCCGATAAAAATGATACCTCACTTGTGTGGGTAGGCCTAGCGCCTGCGACAGGAAACGCCCCAAATTGCAACGTGGACACATGCACATTTTTGGAAGAAAACAGAGGTGTTTTTTGCGAAGTGCCTACCTGTAGATTTTGGCCTCTAGCTCAGCCGGCACCTAGGGAAAACTACCAAACCTGTGCATTTCTGAAAACTAGAGACCTAGGGGATTCCAAGAAGGGGTGACTTGCGGGGCTCGGACCAGGTTCTGTTACCCAGAATCCTTTGCAAACCTCAAAAAGTGGCTAAAAAACCAAGTTTTCCTCACATTTCTGTGGCAGAAAGTTCTGGAATCTGAGAGGAGCCACAAATTTCCTTCCACCCAGCGTTCCCCCAAGTCTCCCGATAAAAATGATACCTCACTTGTGTGGGTAGGCCTAGCGCCCGCGACAGGAAACGCCCCAAAGCGCAACGTGGACACATACACATTTTTGGAAGAAAACAGAGGTGTTTTTTGCGAAGTCCCTACCTGTAGATTTTGGCCTCTAGCTCAGCCGGCACCTAGGGAAACCTACCAAACCTGTGCATTTCTGAAAACTAGAGACCTACGGGAATCCAAGGAGGGGTGACTTGCGGGGCTGGGACCAGGTTCTGTTACCCAGAATCCTTTGCAAACCTCAAAATTTGGCTAAAAAAACACATGTTCCTCACATTTCTGTGGCAGAAAGTTCTGGAATCTGAGAGGAGCCACAAATTTCCTTCCACCCAGCGTTCCCCCAAGTCTCCTGATTAAAAATGATACCTCACTTGTGTGGGTAGGCCTAGCGCCCGCGACAGGAAACGCCCCAAAGCGCAACGTGGACACATCCAAATTTTTGGAAGAAAACAGAGGTGTTTTTTGCGAAGTGCCTACCTGTAGATTTTTGCCTTTAGCTCAGCCGGCACCTAGGGAAACCTACCAAACCTGTGCATTTCTGAAAACTAGAGACCTTGGGGAATCCAAGGAGGGGTGACTTGGGGGGCTCGGACCAGGTTCTGTTACCCAGAATCCTTTGCAAACCTCAAAAAGTGGCTAAAAAAACCAGTTTTCCTCACATTTCGGTGACAGGAAGTTCTGGAATCTGAGAGGAGCCACAAACTTCCTTCCACCCAGCGTTCTCCCAAGTCTCCCGATAAAAATGATACCTCACTTGTGTGGGTAGGCCTAGCGCCCGCGACAGGAAACGCCCCAAAGCGCAACATGGACACATACAAATTTTTGGAAGAAAACAGAGGTGTTTTTTGCGAAGTGTCTACCTGTAGATTTTGGCCTATAGCTCAGCCGGCACCTAGGGAAACCTACCAAACCTGTGCATTTCTAAAAACTAGAGACCTAGGGGAATCCAAGGAGGGGTGACTTGCGGGGCTGGGACCAGGTTCTGTTACCCAGAATCCTTTGCAAACCTCAAAATTTGGCTAAAAAAACACATGTTCCTCACATTTCTGTGGCAGAAAGTTCTGGAATCTGAGAGGAGCCACAAATTTCCTTCCACCCAGCGTTCCCCCAAGTCTCCTGATTAAAATGATACCTCACTTGTGTGGGTAGGCCTAGCGCCCGCGACAGGAAACGCCCCAAATTGCAACGTGGACACATGCACATTTTTGGAAGAAAACAGAGGTGTTTTTTGCGAAGTGCCTACCTGTAGATTTTGGCCTCTAGCTCAGCCGGCACCTAGGGAAACCTACCAAACCTGTGCATTTCTGAAAACTAGAGACCTAGGGGATTCCAAGGTGGGGTGACTTGGGGGGCTCGGACCAGGTTCTGTTACCCAGAATCCTTTGCAAACCTCAAAAAGTGGCTAAAAAAACCAGTTTTCCTCACATTTCGGTGACAGGAAGTTCTGGAATCTGAGAGGAGCCACAAACTTCCTTTCACCCAGCGTTCTCCCCAAGTCTCCCGATAAAAATGATACCTCACTTGTGTGGGTAGGCCTAGCGCCCGCGACAGGAAACGCCCCAAAGCGCAACATGGACACATACAAATTTTTGGAAGAAAACAGAGGTGTTTTTTGCGAAGTGCCTACCTGTAGATTTTGGCCTATAGCTCAGCCGGCACCTAGGGAAACCTACCCAAACCTGTGCATTTCTAAAAACTAGAGACCTAGGGGAATCCAAGGAGGGGTGACTTGCGGGGCTGGGACCAGGTTCTGTTACCCAGAATCCTTTGCAAACCTCAAAATTTGGCTAAAAAAACACATGTTCCTCACATTTCTGTGGCAGAAAGTTCTGGAATCTGAGAGGAGCCACAAATTTCCTTCCACCCAGCGTTCCCCCAAGTCTCCCGATAAAAATGATACCTCACTTGTGTGGGTAGGCCTAGCGCCCGCGACAGGAAACGCCCCAAATTGCAACGTGGACACATGCAAATTTTTGGAAGAAAACAGAGGTGTTTTTTGCGAAGTGCCTACCTGTAGATTTTGGCCTCTAGCTCAGCCGGCACCTAGGGAAACCTACCAAACCTGTGCATTTCTGAAAACTAGAGACCTAGGGGATTCCAAGGAGGGGTGACTTGCGGGGCTCGGACCAGGTTCTGTTACCCAGAATCCTTTGCAAACCTCAAAAAGTGGCTAAAAAAACAAGTTTTCCTCACATTTCGGTGACAGAAAGTTCTGGAATCTGAGAGGAGCCACAAATTTCCTTCCACCCAGCGTTCCCCCCAAGTCTCCTGATAAAAATGATACCTCACTTGTATGGGTAGGCCTAGCGCCCCGCGTCAGGAAACGCCCCAAAGCGCAACGTGGACACATACAAATTTTTGGAAGAAAACAGAGGTGTTTTTTGCGAAGTGCCTACCTGTAGATTTTGGCCTCTAGCTCAGCCGGCACCTAGGGAAACCTACCAAACCTGTGCATTTCTGAAAACTAGAGACCTAGGGGATTCCAAGGAGGGGTGACTTGCGGGGCTCGGACCAGGTTCTGTTACCCAGAATCCTTTGCAAACCTCAAAAAGTGGCTAAAAAAACAAGTTTTCCTCACATTTCGGTGACAGAAAGTTCTGGAATCTGAGAGGAGCCACAAATTTCCTTCCACCCAGCGTTCCCCCAAGTCTCCCGATAAAAATGATACCTCACTTGTATGGGTAGGCCTAGCGCCCGCGTCAGGAAACGCCCCAAAGCGCAACGTGGACACATACAAATTTTTGGAAGAAAACAGAGGTGTTTTTTGCGAAGTGCCTACCTGTAGATTTTGGCCTCTAGCTCAGCCGGCACCTAGGGAAACCTACCAAACCTGTGCATTTCTGAAAACTAGAGACCTTGGGGAATCCAAGGAGGGGTGACTTGCGGGGCTGGGACCAGGTTCTGTTACCCAGAATCCTTTGGAAACCTCAAAATGTGGCTAAAAAAACAAGTTTTCCTCACATTTCGGTGACAGAAAGTTCTGGAATCTGAGAGGAGCCACAAATTTCCTTCCACCCAGCGTTCCCCCAAGTCTCCCGATAAAAATGATACCTCACTTGTGTGGTTAGGCCTAGCGCCCGCGACAGGAAACGCCCCAAATTGCAACGTGGACACATGCAAATTTTTGGAAGAAAACAGAGGTGTTTTTTGCGAAGTGCCTACCTGTAGATTTTGGCCTCTAGCTCAGCCGGCACCTAGGGAAACCTACCAAACCTGTGCATTTCTGAAAACTAGGGACCTAGGGGATTCCAAGGAGGTGTGACTTGCGGGCTCGGACCAGGTTCTGTTACCCAGAATCCTTTGCAAACCTCAAAAAGTGGCTAAAAAAACAAGTTTTCCTCACATTTCTGTGGCAGAAAGTTCTGGAATCTGAGAGGAGCCACAAATTTCCTTCCACCCAGCGTTCCCCCCAAGTCTCCCGATAAAAATGATACCTCACTTGTGTGGGTAGGCCTAGCGCCCGCGACAGGAAACGCCCCAAAGCGCAACATGGACACATACAAATTTTTGGAAGAAAACAGAGGTGTTTTTTGCGAAGTGCCTACCTGTAGATTTTGGCCTATAGCTCAGCCGGCACCTAGGGAAACCTACCAAACCTGTGCATTTCTAAAAACTAGAGACCTAGGGGAATCCAAGGAGGGGTGACTTGCGGGGCTGGGACCAGGTTCTGTTACCCAGAATCCTTTGCAAACCTCAAAATTTGGCTAAAAAAACACATGTTCCTCACATTTCTGTGGCAGAAAGTTCTGGAATCTGAGAGGAGCCACAAATTTCCTTCCACCCAGCGTTCCCCCAAGTCTCCCGATAAAAATGATACCTCACTTGTGTGGGTAGGCCTAGCGCCTGCGACAGGAAACGCCCCAAATTGCAACGTGGACACATGCAAATTTTTGGAAGAAAACAGAGGTGTTTTTTGCGAAGTGCCTACCTGTAGATTTTGGCCTCTAGCTCAGCCGGCACCTAGGGAAACCTACCAAACCTGTGCATTTCTGAAAACTAGAGACCTAGGGGATTCCAAGAAGGGGTGACTTGCGGGGCTCGGACCAGGTTCTGTTACCCAGAATCCTTTGCAAACCTCAAAAAGTGGCTAAAAAAACAAGTTTTCCTCACATTTCGGTGACAGAAAGTTCTGGAATCTGAGAGGAGCCACAAATTTCCTTCCACCCAGCGTTCCCCCAAGTCTCCCGATAAAAATGATACCTCACTTGTGTGGGTAGGCCTAGCGCCCCGCGTCAGGAAACGCCCCAAAGCGCAACGTGGACACATACAAATTTTTGGAAGAAAACAGAGGTGTTTTTTGCGAAGTGCCTACCTGTAGATTTTGGCCTCTAGCTCAGCCGGCACCTAGGGAAACCTACCAAACCTGTGCATTTCTGAAAACTAGAGACCTTGGGGAATCCAAGGAGGGGTGACTTGCGGGGCTGGGACCAGGTTCTGTTACCCAGAATCCTTTGGAAACCTCAAAAAGTGGCTAAAAAAACAAGTTTTCCTCACATTTCTGTGGCAGAAAGTTCTGGAATCTGAGAGGAGCCACAAATTTCCTTCCACCCAGCGTTCCCCCAAGTCTCCCGATAAAAATGATACCTCACTTGTGTGGGTAGGCCTAGCGCCCGCGACAGGAAACGCCCCAAAGCGCAACGTGGACACATACAAATTTTTGGAAGAAAACAGAGGTGTTTTTTGCGAAGTCCCTACCTGTAGATTTTGGCCTCTAGCTCAGCCGGCACCTAGGGAAACCTACCAAACCTGTGCATTTCTGAAAACTAGAGACCTACGGGAATCCAAGGAGGGGTGACTTGCGGTGCTGGGACCAGGTTCTGTTACCCAGAATCCTTTGCAAACCTCAAAATTTGGCTAAAAAAAACACATGTTCCTCACATTTCTGTGGCAGAAAGTTCTGGAATCTGAGAGGAGCCACAAATTTCCTTCCACCCAGCGTTCCCCCAAGTCTCCTGATTAAAATGATACCTCACTTGTGTGGGTAGGCCTAGCGCCCGCGACAGGAAACGCCCCAAATTGCAACGTGGACACATGCACATTTTTGGAAGAAAACAGAGGTGTTTTTTGCGAAGTGCCTACCTGTAGATTTTGGCCTCTAGCTCAGCCGGCACCTAGGGAAACCTACCAAACCTGTGCATTTCTGAAAACTAGAGACCTAGGGGATTCCAAGGAGGGGTGACTTGGGGGGCTCGGACCAGGTTCTGTTACCCAGAATCCTTTGCAAACCTCAAAAAGTGGCTAAAAAAACCAGTTTTCCTCACATTTCGGTGACAGGAAGTTCTGGAATCTGAGAGGAGCCACAAACTTCCTTCCACCCAGCGTTCTCCCAAGTCTCCCGATAAAAATGATACCTCACTTGTGTGGGTAGGCCTAGCGCCCGCGACAGGAAACGCCCCAAAGCGCAACATGGACACATACAAATTTTTGGAAGAAAACAGAGGTGTTTTTTGCGAAGTGCCTACCTGTAGATTTTGGCCTATAGCTCAGCCGGCACCTAGGGAAACCTACCAAACCTGTGCATTTCTAAAAACTAGAGACCTAGGGGAATCCAAGGAGGGGTGACTTGCGGGGCTGGGACCAGGTTCTGTTACCCAGAATCCTTTGCAAACCTCAAAATTTGGCTAAAAAAACACATGTTCCTCACATTTCTGTGGCAGAAAGTTCTGGAATCTGAGAGGAGCCACAAATTTCCTTCCACCCAGCGTTCCCCCAAGTCTCCCGATAAAAATGATACCTCACTTGTGTGGGTAGGCGTAGCGCCCGCGACAGGAAACGCCCCAAATTGCAACGTGGACACATGCAAATTTTTGGAAGAAAACAGAGGTGTTTTTTGCGAAGTGCCTACCTGTAGATTTTGGCCTCTAGCTCAGCCGGCACCTAGGGAAACCTACCAAACCTGTGCATTTCTGAAAACTAGAGACCTAGGGGATTCCAAGGAGGGGTGACTTGCGGGGCTCGGACCAGGTTCTGTTACCCAGAATCCTTTGCAAACCTCAAAAAGTGGCTAAAAAAACAAGTTTTCCTCACATTTCGGTGACAGAAAGTTCTGGAATCTGAGAGGAGCCACAAATTTCCTTCCACCCAGCGTTCCCCCAAGTCTCCCGATAAAAATGATACCTCACTTGTATGGGTAGGCCTAGCGCCCGCGTCAGGAAACGCCCCAAAGCGCAACGTGGACACATACACATTTTTGGAAGAAAACAGAGGTGTTTTTTGCGAAGTGCCTACCTGTAGATTTTGGCCTCTAGCTCAGCCGGCACCTAGGGAAACCTACCAAACCTGTGCATTTCTGAAAACTAGAGACCTTGGGGAATCCAAGGAGGGGTGACTTGCGGGGCTGGGACCAGGTTCTGTTACCCAGAATCCTTTGGAAACCTCAAAATGTGGCTAAAAAAACAAGTTTTCCTCACATTTCGGTGACAGAAAGTTCTGGAATCTGAGAGGAGCCACAAATTTCCTTCCACCCAGCGTTCCCCCAAGTCTCCCGATAAAAATGATACCTCACTTGTGTGGGTAGGCCTAGCGCCCGCGACAGGAAACGCCCCAAAGCGCAACGTGGACACATACAAATTTTTGGAAGAAAACAGAGGTGTTTTTTGCGAAGTCCCTACCTGTAGATTTTGGCCTCTAGCTCAGCCGGCACCTTGGGAAACCTACCAAACCTGTGCATTTCTGAAAACTAGAGACCTAGGGGCATCCAAGGAGGGGTGACTTGCGGGGCTGGGACCAGGTTCTGTTACCAGAATCCTTTGCAAACCTCAAAATTTGGCTAAAAAAACACATGTTCCTCTCATTTCTGTGGCAGAAAGTTCTGGAATCTGAGAGGAGCCACAAATTTCCTTCCACCCAGCGTTCCCCCAAGTCTCCTGATTAAAATGATACCTCACTTGTGTGGGTAGGCCTAGCGCCCGCGACAGGAAACGCCCCAAATTGCAACGTGGACACATGCAATTTTTTTGAAGAAAACAGAGGTGTTTTTTGCGAAGTGCCTACCTGTAGATTTTGGCCTCTAGCCCAGCCGGCACCTAGGGAAACCTACCAAACCTGTGCATTTCTGAAAACTAGGGACCTAGGGGATTCCAAGGAGGTGTGACTTGCGGGGCTCGGACCAGGTTCTGTTACCCAGAATCCTTTGCAAACCTCAAAAAGTGGCTAAAAAAACAAGTTTTCCTCACATTTCTGTGGCAGAAAGTTCTGGAATCTGAGAGGAGCCACAAATTTCCTTCCACCCAGCGTTCCCCCAAGTCTCCCGATAAAAATGATACCTCACTTGTGTGGGTAGGCCTAGCGCCCGCGACAGGAAACGCCCCAAAGCGCAACATGGACACATACAAATTTTTGGAAGAAAACAGAGGTGTTTTTTGTGAAGTGCCTACCTGTAGATTTTGGCCTCTAGCTCAGCCGGCACCTAGGGAAACCTACCAAACCTGTGCATTTCTGAAAACTAGAGACCTTGGGGAATCCAAGGAGGGGTGACTTGCGGGGCTCGGACCAGGTTCTGTTACCCAGAATCCTTTGCAAACCTCAAAAAGTGGCTAAAAAAACAAGTTTTCCTCACATTTCGGTGAGAGAAAGTTCTGGAATCTGAGAGGAGCCACAAATTTCCTTCCACCCAGCGTTCCCCCAAGTCTCCCGATAAAAATGATACCTCACTTGTGTGGGTAGGCCTAGCGCCCGCGCCAGGAAACACCCCAAATGTAACGTGGTCACATGCAAATTTTTGGAAGAAAACAGAGGTGTTTTTTGCAAAGTGCCTACTTGTAGATTTTGGCCTCTAGCTCAGCCGGCACCTAGGGAAACCTACCAAACCTGTGCATTTCTGAAAACTAGAGACCTAGGGGATTCCAAGGAGGGGTGACTTGCGGGGCTCGGACCAGGTTCTGTTACCCAGAATCCTTTGCAAACCTCAAAAAGTGGCTAAAAAAACAAGTTTTCCTCACATTTCGGTGAGAGAAAGTTCTGGAATCTGAGAGGAGCCACAAATTTCCTTCCACCCAGCGTTCCCCCAAGTCTCCCGATAAAAATGATACCTCACTTGTGTGGGTAGGCCTAGCGCCCGCGACAGGAAACGCCCCAAAGCGCAACGTGGACACATCCAAATTTTTGGAAGAAAACAGAGGTGTTTTTTGCGAAGTGCCTACCTGTAGATTTTTGCCTCTAGCTCAGCCGGCACCCAGGGAAACCTACCAAACCTGTGCATTTCTGAAAACTAGACACCTTGGGGAATCCAAGGAGGGGTGACTTGGGGGGCTCGGACCAGGTTCTGTTACCCAGAATCCTTTGCAAACCTCAAAAAGTGGCTAAAAAAAACAGTTTTCCTCACATTTCTGTGGCAGAAAGTTCTGGAATCTGAGAGGAGCCACAAATTTCCTTCCACCCAGCGTTCCCCCAAGTCTCCCGATAAAAATGATACCTCACTTGTGTGGGTAGGCCTAGCGCCCGCGACAGGAAACGCCCCAAATTGCAACGTGGACACATGCAAATTTTTGGAAGAAAACAGAGGTGTTTTTTGCGAAGTGCCTACCTGTAGATTTTGGCCTCTAGCTCAGCCGGCACCTAGGGAAACCTACCAAACCTGTGCATTTCTGAAAACTAGGGACCTAGGGGATTCCAAGGAGGTGAGACTTGCGGGGCTCGGACCAGGTTCTGTTACCCAGAATCCTTTGCAAACCTCAAAAAGTGGCTAAAAAAACAAGTTTTCCTCACATTTCTGTGGCAGAAAGTTCTGGAATCTGAGAGGAGCCACAAATTTCCTTCCACCCAGCGTTCCCCCAAGTCTCCCGATAAAAATGATACCTCACTTGTGTGGGTAGGCCTAGCGCCCGCGACAGGAAACGCCCCAAAGCGCAACATGGACACATACAAATTTTTGGAAGAAAACAGAGGTGTTTTTTGCGAAGTGCCTACCTGTAGATTTTGGCCTATAGCTCAGCCGGCACCTAGGGAAACCTACCAAACCTGTGCATTTCTAAAAACTAGAGACCTAGGGGAATCTAAGGAGGGGTGACTTGCGGGGCTGGGACCAGGTTCTGTTACCCAGAATCCTTTGCAAACCTCAAAATTTGGCTAAAAAAACACATGTTCCTCACATTTCTGTGGCAGAAAGTTCTGGAATCTGAGAGGAGCCACAAATTTCCTTCCACCCAGCGTTCCCCCAAGTCTCCCAATAAAAATGATACCTCACTTGTGTGGGTAGGCCTAGCGCCTGCGACAGGAAACGCCCCAAATTGCAACGTGGACACATGCAAATTTTTGGAAGAAAACAGAGGTGTTTTTTGCGAAGTGCCTACCTGTAGATTTTGGCCTCTAGCTCAGCCGGCACCTAGGGAAACCTACCAAACCTGTGCATTTCTGAAAACTAGAGACCTAGGGGATTCCAAGAAGGGGTGACTTGCGGGGCTCGGACCATGTTCTGTTACCCAGAATCCTTTGCAAACCTCAAAAAGTGGCAAAAAAAACAAGTTTTCCTCACATTTCGGTGACAGAAAGTTCTGGAATCTGAGAGGAGCCACAAATTTCCTTCCACCCAGCGTTCCCCCAAGTCTCCCGATAAAAATGATACCTCACTTGTGTGGGTAGGCCTAGCGCCCGCGTCAGGAAACGCCCCAAAGCGCAACGTGGACACATACAAATTTTTGGAAGAAAACAGAGGTGTTTTTTGCGAAGTGCCTACCTGTAGATTTTGGCCTATAGCTCAGCCGGCACCTAGGGAAACCTACCAAACCTGTGCATTTCTAAAAACTAGAGACCTAGGGGAATCCAAGGAGGGGTGACTTGCGGGGCTGGGACCAGGTTCTGTTACCCAGAATCCTTTGCAAACCTCAAAATTTGGCTAAAAAAACACATGTTCCTCACATTTCTGTGGCAGAAAGTTCTGGAATCTGAGAGGAGCCACAAATTTCCTTCCACCCAGCGTTCCCCCAAGTCTCCCGATAAAAATGATACCTCACTTGTGTGGGTAGGCGTAGCGCCCGCGACAGGAAACGCCCCAAATTGCAACGTGGACACATGCAAATTTTTGGAAGAAAACAGAGGTGTTTTTTGCGAAGTGCCTACCTGTAGATTTTGGCCTCTAGCTCAGCCGGCACCTAGGGAAACCTACCAAACCTGTGCATTTCTGAAAACTAGAGACCTAGGGGATTCCAAGGAGGGGTGACTTGCGGGGCTCGGACCAGGTTCTGTTACCCAGAATCCTTTGCAAACCTCAAAAAGTGGCTAAAAAAACAAGTTTTCCTCACATTTCGGTGACAGAAAGTTCTGGAATCTGAGAGGAGCCACAAATTTCCTTCCACCCAGCGTTCCCCCAAGTCTCCCGATAAAAATGATACCTCACTTGTATGGGTAGGCCTAGCGCCCGCGTCAGGAAACGCCCCAAAGCGCAACGTGGACACATACACATTTTTGGAAGAAAACAGAGGTGTTTTTTGCGAAGTGCCTACCTGTAGATTTTGGCCTCTAGCTCAGCCGGCACCTAGGGAAACCTACCAAACCTGTGCATTTCTGAAAACTAGAGACCTTGGGGAATCCAAGGAGGGGTGACTTGCGGGGCTGGGACCAGGTTCTGTTACCCAGAATCCTTTGGAAACCTCAAAATGTGGCTAAAAAAACAAGTTTTCCTCACATTTCGGTGACAGAAAGTTCTGGAATCTGAGAGGAGCCACAAATTTCCTTCCACCCAGCGTTCCCCCAAGTCTCCCGATAAAAATGATACCTCACTTGTGTGGGTAGGCCTAGCGCCCGCGACAGGAAACGCCCCAAAGCGCAACGTGGACACATACAAATTTTTGGAAGAAAACAGAGGTGTTTTTTGCGAAGTCCCTACCTGTAGATTTTGGCCTCTAGCTCAGCCGGCACCTTGGGAAACCTACCAAACCTGTGCATTTCTGAAAACTAGAGACCTAGGGGCATCCAAGGAGGGGTGACTTGCGGGGCTGGGACCAGGTTCTGTTACCAGAATCCTTTGCAAACCTCAAAATTTGGCTAAAAAAACACATGTTCCTCTCATTTCTGTGGCAGAAAGTTCTGGAATCTGAGAGGAGCCACAAATTTCCTTCCACCCAGCGTTCCCCCAAGTCTCCTGATTAAAATGATACCTCACTTGTGTGGGTAGGCCTAGCGCCCGCGACAGGAAACGCCCCAAATTGCAACGTGGACACATGCAATTTTTTTGAAGAAAACAGAGGTGTTTTTTGCGAAGTGCCTACCTGTAGATTTTGGCCTCTAGCCCAGCCGGCACCTAGGGAAACCTACCAAACCTGTGCATTTCTGAAAACTAGGGACCTAGGGGATTCCAAGGAGGTGTGACTTGCGGGGCTCGGACCAGGTTCTGTTACCCAGAATCCTTTGCAAACCTCAAAAAGTGGCTAAAAAAACAAGTTTTCCTCACATTTCTGTGGCAGAAAGTTCTGGAATCTGAGAGGAGCCACAAATTTCCTTCCACCCAGCGTTCCCCCAAGTCTCCCGATAAAAATGATACCTCACTTGTGTGGGTAGGCCTAGCGCCCGCGACAGGAAACGCCCCAAAGCGCAACATGGACACATACAAATTTTTGGAAGAAAACAGAGGTGTTTTTTGTGAAGTGCCTACCTGTAGATTTTGGCCTCTAGCTCAGCCGGCACCTAGGGAAACCTACCAAACCTGTGCATTTCTGAAAACTAGAGACCTTGGGGAATCCAAGGAGGGGTGACTTGCGGGGCTCGGACCAGGTTCTGTTACCCAGAATCCTTTGCAAACCTCAAAAAGTGTCTAAAAAAACAAGTTTTCCTCACATTTCGGTGAGAGAAAGTTCTGGAATCTGAGAGGAGCCACAAATTTCCTTCCACCCAGCGTTCCCCCAAGTCTCCCGATAAAAATGATACCTCACTTGTGTGGGTAGGCCTAGCGCCCGCGCCAGGAAACACCCCAAATGCAACGTGGTCACATGCAAATTTTTGGAAGAAAACAGAGGTGTTTTTTGCAAAGTGCCTACTTGTAGATTTTGGCCTCTAGCTCAGCCGGCACCTAGGGAAACCTACCAAACCTGTGCATTTCTGAAAACTAGAGACCTAGGGGATTCCAAGGAGGGGTGACTTGCGGGGCTCGGACCAGGTTCTGTTACCCAGAATCCTTTGCAAACCTCAAAAAGTGGCTAAAAAAACAAGTTTTCCTCACATTTCGGTGAGAGAAAGTTCTGGAATCTGAGAGGAGCCACAAATTTCCTTCCACCCAGCGTTCCCCCAAGTCTCCCGATAAAAATGATACCTCACTTGTGTGGGTAGGCCTAGCGCCCGCGACAGGAAACGCCCCAAAGCGCAACGTGGACACATCCAAATTTTTGGAAGAAAACAGAGGTGTTTTTTGCGAAGTGCCTACCTGTAGATTTTTGCCTCTAGCTCAGCCGGCACCCAGGGAAACCTACCAAACCTGTGCATTTCTGAAAACTAGACACCTTGGGGAATCCAAGGAGGGGTGACTTGGGGGGCTCGGACCAGGTTCTGTTACCCAGAATCCTTTGCAAACCTCAAAAAGTGGCTAAAAAAACCAGTTTTCCTCACATTTCTGTGGCAGAAAGTTCTGGAATCTGAGAGGAGCCACAAATTTCCTTCCACCCAGCGTTCCCCCAAGTCTCCCGATAAAAATGATACCTCACTTGTGTGGGTAGGCCTAGCGCCCGCGACAGGAAACGCCCCAAATTGCAACGTGGACACATGCAAATTTTTGGAAGAAAACAGAGGTGTTTTTTGCGAAGTGCCTACCTGTAGATTTTGGCCTCTAGCTCAGCCGGCACCTAGGGAAACCTACCAAACCTGTGCATTTCTGAAAACTAGGGACCTAGGGGATTCCAAGGAGGTGAGACTTGCGGGGCTCGGACCAGGTTCTGTTACCCAGAATCCTTTGCAAACCTCAAAAAGTGGCTAAAAAAACAAGTTTTCCTCACATTTCGGTGACAGAAAGTTCTGGAATCTGAGAGGAGCCACAAATTTCCTTCCACCCAGCGTTCCCCCAAGTCTCCCGATAAAAATGATACCTCACTTGTATGGGTAGGCCTAGCGCCCGCGTCAGGAAACGCCCCAAAGCGCAACGTGGACACATACACATTTTTGGAAGAAAACAGAGGTGTTTTTTGCGAAGTGCCTACCTGTAGATTTTGGCCTCTAGCTCAGCCGGCACCTAGGGAAACCTACCAAACCTGTGCATTTCTGAAAACTAGAGACCTTGGGGAATCCAAGGAGGGGTGACTTGCGGGGCTGGGACCAGGTTCTGTTACCCAGAATCCTTTGGAAACCTCAAAATGTGGCTAAAAAAACAAGTTTTCCTCACATTTCGGTGACAGAAAGTTCTGGAATCTGAGAGGAGCCACAAATTTCCTTCCACCCAGCGTTCCCCCAAGTCTCCCGATAAAAATGATACCTCACTTGTGTGGGTAGGCCTAGCGCCCGCGACAGGAAACGCCCCAAAGCGCAACGTGGACACATACAAATTTTTGGAAGAAAACAGAGGTGTTTTTTGCGAAGTCCCTACCTGTAGATTTTGGCCTCTAGCTCAGCCGGCACCTTGGGAAACCTACCAAACCTGTGCATTTCTGAAAACTAGAGACCTAGGGGCATCCAAGGAGGGGTGACTTGCGGGGCTGGGACCAGGTTCTGTTACCAGAATCCTTTGCAAACCTCAAAATTTGGCTAAAAAAACACATGTTCCTCTCATTTCTGTGGCAGAAAGTTCTGGAATCTGAGAGGAGCCACAAATTTCCTTCCACCCAGCGTTCCCCCAAGTCTCCTGATTAAAATGATACCTCACTTGTGTGGGTAGGCCTAGCGCCCGCGACAGGAAACGCCCCAAATTGCAACGTGGACACATGCAATTTTTTTGAAGAAAACAGAGGTGTTTTTTGCGAAGTGCCTACCTGTAGATTTTGGCCTCTAGCCCAGCCGGCACCTAGGGAAACCTACCAAACCTGTGCATTTCTGAAAACTAGGGACCTAGGGGATTCCAAGGAGGTGTGACTTGCGGGGCTCGGACCAGGTTCTGTTACCCAGAATCCTTTGCAAACCTCAAAAAGTGGCTAAAAAAACAAGTTTTCCTCACATTTCTGTGGCAGAAAGTTCTGGAATCTGAGAGGAGCCACAAATTTCCTTCCACCCAGCGTTCCCCCAAGTCTCCCGATAAAAATGATACCTCACTTGTGTGGGTAGGCCTAGCGCCCGCGACAGGAAACGCCCCAAAGCGCAACATGGACACATACAAATTTTTGGAAGAAAACAGAGGTGTTTTTTGTGAAGTGCCTACCTGTAGATTTTGGCCTCTAGCTCAGCCGGCACCTAGGGAAACCTACCAAACCTGTGCATTTCTGAAAACTAGAGACCTTGGGGAATCCAAGGAGGGGTGACTTGCGGGGCTCGGACCAGGTTCTGTTACCCAGAATCCTTTGCAAACCTCAAAAAGTGTCTAAAAAAACAAGTTTTCCTCACATTTCGGTGAGAGAAAGTTCTGGAATCTGAGAGGAGCCACAAATTTCCTTCCACCCAGCGTTCCCCCAAGTCTCCCGATAAAAATGATACCTCACTTGTGTGGGTAGGCCTAGCGCCCGCGCCAGGAAACACCCCAAATGCAACGTGGTCACATGCAAATTTTTGGAAGAAAACAGAGGTGTTTTTTGCAAAGTGCCTACTTGTAGATTTTGGCCTCTAGCTCAGCCGGCACCTAGGGAAACCTACCAAACCTGTGCATTTCTGAAAACTAGAGACCTAGGGGATTCCAAGGAGGGGTGACTTGCGGGGCTCGGACCAGGTTCTGTTACCCAGAATCCTTTGCAAACCTCAAAAAGTGGCTAAAAAAACAAGTTTTCCTCACATTTCGGTGAGAGAAAGTTCTGGAATCTGAGAGGAGCCACAAATTTCCTTCCACCCAGCGTTCCCCCAAGTCTCCCGATAAAAATGATACCTCACTTGTGTGGGTAGGCCTAGCGCCCGCGACAGGAAACGCCCCAAAGCGCAACGTGGACACATCCAAATTTTTGGAAGAAAACAGAGGTGTTTTTTGCGAAGTGCCTACCTGTAGATTTTTGCCTCTAGCTCAGCCGGCACCCAGGGAAACCTACCAAACCTGTGCATTTCTGAAAACTAGACACCTTGGGGAATCCAAGGAGGGGTGACTTGGGGGGCTCGGACCAGGTTCTGTTACCCAGAATCCTTTGCAAACCTCAAAAAGTGGCTAAAAAAACCAGTTTTCCTCACATTTCTGTGGCAGAAAGTTCTGGAATCTGAGAGGAGCCACAAATTTCCTTCCACCCAGCGTTCCCCCAAGTCTCCCGATAAAAATGATACCTCACTTGTGTGGGTAGGCCTAGCGCCCGCGACAGGAAACGCCCCAAATTGCAACGTGGACACATGCAAATTTTTGGAAGAAAACAGAGGTGTTTTTTGCGAAGTGCCTACCTGTAGATTTTGGCCTCTAGCTCAGCCGGCACCTAGGGAAACCTACCAAACCTGTGCATTTCTGAAAACTAGGGACCTAGGGGATTCCAAGGAGGTGAGACTTGCGGGGCTCGGACCAGGTTCTGTTACCCAGAATCCTTTGCAAACCTCAAAAAGTGGCTAAAAAAACAAGTTTTCCTCACATTTCTGTGGCAGAAAGTTCTGGAATCTGAGAGGAGCCACAAATTTCCTTCCACCCAGCGTTCCCCCAAGTCTCCCGATAAAAATGATACCTCACTTGTGTGGGTAGGCCTAGCGCCCGCGACAGGAAACGCCCCAAAGCGCAACATGGACACATACAAATTTTTGGAAGAAAACAGAGGTGTTTTTTGCGAAGTGCCTACCTGTAGATTTTGGCCTATAGCTCAGCCGGCACCTAGGGAAACCTACCAAACCTGTGCATTTCTAAAAACTAGAGACCTAGGGGAATCTAAGGAGGGGTGACTTGCGGGGCTGGGACCAGGTTCTGTTACCCAGAATCCTTTGCAAACCTCAAAATTTGGCTAAAAAAACACATGTTCCTCACATTTCTGTGGCAGAAAGTTCTGGAATCTGAGAGGAGCCACAAATTTCCTTCCACCCAGCGTTCCCCCAAGTCTCCCAATAAAAATGATACCTCACTTGTGTGGGTAGGCCTAGCGCCTGCGACAGGAAACGCCCCAAATTGCAACGTGGACACATGCAAATTTTTGGAAGAAAACAGAGGTGTTTTTTGCGAAGTGCCTACCTGTAGATTTTGGCCTCTAGCTCAGCCGGCACCTAGGGAAACCTACCAAACCTGTGCATTTCTGAAAACTAGAGACCTAGGGGATTCCAAGAAGGGGTGACTTGCGGGGCTCGGACCATGTTCTGTTACCCAGAATCCTTTGCAAACCTCAAAAAGTGGCAAAAAAAACAAGTTTTCCTCACATTTCGGTGACAGAAAGTTCTGGAATCTGAGAGGAGCCACAAATTTCCTTCCACCCAGCGTTCCCCCAAGTCTCCCGATAAAAATGATACCTCACTTGTGTGGGTAGGCCTAGCGCCCGCGTCAGGAAACGCCCCAAAGCGCAACGTGGACACATACAAATTTTTGGAAGAAAACAGAGGTGTTTTTTGCGAAGTGCCTACCTGTAGATTTTGGCCTCTAGCTCAGCCGGCACCTAGGGAAACCTACCAAACCTGTGCATTTCTGAAAACTAGAGACCTTGGGGAATCCAAGGAGGGGTGACTTGCGGGGCTGGGACCAGGTTCTGTTACCCAGAATCCTTTGGAAACCTCAAAAAGTGGCTAAAAAAACAAGTTTTCCTCACATTTCTGTGGCAGAAAGTTCTGGAATCTGAGAGGAGCCACAAATTTCCTTCCACCCAGCGTTCCCCCAAGTCTCCCGATAAAAATGATACCTCACTTGTGTGGGTAGGCCTAGCGCCCGCGACAGGAAACGCCCCAAAGCGCAACGTGGACACATACAAATTTTTGGAAGAAAACAGAGGTGTTTTTTGCGAAGTCCCTACCTGTAGATTTTGGCCTCTAGATCAGCCGGCACCTAGGGAAACCTACCAAACCTGTGCATTTCTGAAAACTAGAGACCTACGGGAATCCAAGGAGGGGTGACTTGCGGGGCTGGGACCAGGTTCTGTTACCCAGAATCCTTTGCAAACCTCAAAATTTGGCTAAAAAAACACATGTTCCTCACATTTCTGTGGCAGAAAGTTCTGGAATCTGAGAGGAGCCACAAATTTCCTTCCACCCAGCGTTCCCCCAAGTCTCCTGATTAAAATGATACCTCACTTGTGTGGGTAGGCCTAGCGCCCGCGACAGGAAACGCCCCAAAGCGCAACGTGGACACATCCAAATTTTTGGAAGAAAACAGAGGTGTTTTTTGCGAAGTGCCTACCTGTAGATTTTTGCCTTTAGCTCAGCCGGCACCTAGGGAAACCTACCAAACCTGTGCATTTCTGAAAACTAGACACCTTGGGGAATCCAAGGAGGGGTGACTTGGGGGGCTCGGACCAGGTTCTGTTACCCAGAATCCTTTGCAAACCTCAAAAAGTGGCTAAAAAAACCAGTTTTCCTCACATTTCGGTGACAGGAAGTTCTGGAATCTGAGAGGAGCCACAAACTTCCTTCCACCCAGCGTTCCCCCAAGTCTCCCGATAAAAATTATACCTCACTTGTGTGGGTAGGCCTAGCGCCCGCGACAGGAAACGCCCCAAAGCGCAACATGGACACATACAAATTTTTGGAAGAAAACAGGTGTTTTTTGCGAAGTGTCTACCTGTAGATTTTGGCCTATAGCTCAGCCGGCACCTAGGGAAACCTACCAAACCTGTGCATTTCTAAAAACTAGAGACCTAGGGGAATCCAAGGAGGGGTGACTTGCGGGGCTGGGACCAGGTTCTGTTACCCAGAATCCTTTGCAAACCTCAAAATTTGGCTAAAAAAACACATGTTCCTCACATTTCTGTGGCAGAAAGTTCTGGAATCTGAGAGGAGCCACAAATTTCCTTCCACCCAGCGTTCCCCCAAGTCTCCTGATTAAAATGATACCTCACTTGTGTGGGTAGGCCTAGCGCCCGCGACAGGAAACGCCCCAAATTGCAACGTGGACACATGCAAATTTTTGGAAGAAAACAGAGGTGTTTTTTGCGAAGTGCCTACCTGTAGATTTTGGCCTCTAGCTCAGCCGGCACCTAGGGAAACCTACCAAACCTGTGCATTTCTGAAAACTAGAGACCTAGGGGATTCCAAGGTGGGGTGACTTGGGGGGCTCGGACCAGGTTCTGTTACCCAGAATCCTTTGCAAACCTCAAAAAGTGGCTAAAAAAACCAGTTTTCCTCACATTTCGGTGACAGAAAGTTCTGGAATCTGAGAGGAGCCACAAATGTCCTTCCACCCAGCGTTCCCCCAAGTCTCCCGATAAAAATGATACCTCACTTGTATGGGTAGGCCTAGCGCCCGCGTCAGGAAACGCCCCAAAGCGCAACGTGGACACATACAAATTTTTGGAAGAAAACAGAGGTGTTTTTTGCGAAGTGCCTACCTGTAGATTTTGGCCTCTAGCTCAGCCGGCACCTAGGGAAACCTACCAAACCTGTGCATTTCTGAAAACTAGAGACCTAGGGGATTCCAAGGAGGGGTGACTTGCGGGGCTCGGACCAGGTTCTGTTACCCAGAATCCTTTGCAAACCTCAAAAAGTGGCTAAAAAAACAAGTTTTCCTCACATTTCGGTGACAGAAAGTTCTGGAATCTGAGAGGAGCCACAAATTTCCATCCACCCAGCGTTCCCCCAAGTCTCCCGATAAAAATGATACCTCACTTGTATGGGTAGGCCTAGCGCCCGCGTCAGGAAACGCCCCAAAGCGCAACGTGGACACATACAAATTTTTGGAAGAAAACAGAGGTGTTTTTTGCGAAGTGCCTACCTGTAGATTTTGGCCTCTAGCTCAGCCGGCACCTAGGGAAACCTACCAAACCTGTGCATTTCTGAAAACTAGAGACCTTGGGGAATCCAAGGAGGGGTGACTTGCGGGGCTGGGACCAGGTTCTGTTACCCAGAATCCTTTGGAAACCTCAAAATGTGGCTAAAAAAACAAGTTTTCCTCACATTTCGGTGACAGAAAGTTCTGGAATCTGAGAGGAGCCACAAATTTCCTTCCACCCAGCGTTCCCCCAAGTCTCCCGATAAAAATGATACCTCACTTGTGTGGGTAGGCCTAGCGCCCGCGACAGGAAACGCCCCAAATTGCAACGTGGACACATGCAAATTTTTGGAAGAAAACAGAGGTGTTTTTTGCGAAGTGCCTACCTGTAGATTTTGGCCTCTAGCTCAGCCGGCACCTAGGGAAACCTACCAAACCTGTGCATTTCTGAAAACTAGGGACCTAGGGGATTCCAAGGAGGTGTGACTTGCGGGGCTCGGACCAGGTTCTGTTACCCAGAATCCTTTGCAAACCTCAAAAAGTGGCTAAAAAAACAAGTTTTCCTCACATTTCTGTGGCAGAAAGTTCTGGAATCTGAGAGGAGCCACAAATTTCCTTCCACCCAGCGTTCCCCCAAGTCTCCCGATAAAAATGATACCTCACTTGTGTGGGTAGGCCTAGCGCCCGCGACAGGAAACGCCCCAAAGCGCAACATGGACACATACAAATTTTTGGAAGAAAACAGAGGTGTTTTTTGCGAAGTGCCTACCTGTAGATTTTGGCCTATAGCTCAGCCGGCACATAGGGAAACCTACCAAACCTGTGCATTTCTAAAAACTAGAGACCTAGGGGAATCCAAGGAGGGGTGACTTGCGGGGCTGGGACCAGGTTCTGTTACCCAGAATCCTTTGCAAACCTCAAAATTTGGCTAAAAAAACACATGTTCCTCACATTTCTGTGGCAGAAAGTTCTGGAATCTGAGAGGAGCCACAAATTTCCTTCCACCCAGCGTTCCCCCAAGTCTCCCGATAAAAATGATACCTCACTTGTGTGGGTAGGCCTAGCGCCTGCGACAGGAAACGCCCCAAATTGCAACGTGGACACATGCAAATTTTTGGAAGAAAACAGAGGTGTTTTTTGCGAAGTGCCTACCTGTAGATTTTGGCCTCTAGCTCAGCCGGCACCTAGGGAAACCTACCAAACCTGTGCATTTCTGAAAACTAGAGACCTAGGGGATTCCAAGAAGGGGTGACTTGCGGGGCTCGGACCAGGTTCTGTTACCCAGAATCCTTTGCAAACCTCAAAAAGTGGCTAAAAAAACAAGTTTTCCTCACATTTCGGTGACAGAAAGTTCTGGAATCTGAGAGGAGCCACAAATTTCCTTCCACCCAGCGTTCCCCCAAGTCTCCCGATAAAAATGATACCTCACTTGTGTGGGTAGGCCTAGCGCCCGCGTCAGGAAACGCCCCAAAGCGCAACGTGGACACATACAAATTTTTGGAAGAAAACAGAGGTGTTTTTTGCGAAGTGCCTACCTGTAGATTTTGGCCTCTAGCTCAGCCGTCACCTAGGGAAACCTACCAAACCTGTGCATTTCTGAAAACTAGAGACCTTGGGGAATCCAAGGAGGGGTGACTTGCGGGGCTGGGACCAGGTTCTGTTACCCAGAATCCTTTGGAAACCTCAAAAAGTGGCTAAAAAAACAAGTTTTCCTCACATTTCTGTGGCAGAAAGTTCTGGAATCTGAGAGGAGCCACAAATTTCCTTCCACCCAGCGTTCCCCCAAGTCTCCCGATAAAAATGATACCTCACTTGTGTGGGTAGGCCTAGCGCCCGCGACAGGAAACGCCCCAAAGCGCAACGTGGACACATACAAATTTTTGGAAGAAAACAGAGGTGTTTTTTGCAAAGTCCCTACCTGTAGATTTTGGCCTCTAGCTCAGCCGGCACCTAGGGAAACCTACCAAACCTGTGCATTTCTGAAAACTAGAGACCTACGGGAATCCAAGGAGGGGTGACTTGCGGTGCTGGGACCAGGTTCTGTTACCCAGAATCCTTTGCAAACCTCAAAATTTGGCTAAAAAAACACATGTTCCTCACATTTCTGTGGCAGAAAGTTCTGGAATCTGAGAGGAGCCACAAATTTCCTTCCACCCAGCGTTCCCCCAAGTCTCCTGATTAAAATGATACCTCACTTGTGTGGGTAGGCCTAGCGCCCGCGACAGGAAACGCCCCAAAGCGCAACGTGGACACATCCAAATTTTTGGAAGAAAACAGAGGTGTTTTTTGCGAAGTGCCTACCTGTAGATTTTTGCCTTTAGCTCAGCCGGCACCTAGGGAAACCTACCAAACCTGTGCATTTCTGAAAACTAGACACCTTGGGGAATCCAAGGAGGGGTGACTTGGGGGGCTCGGACCAGGTTCTGTTACCCAGAATCCTTTGCAAACCTCAAAAAGTGGCTAAAAAAACCAGTTTTCCTCACATTTCGGTGACAGGAAGTTCTGGAATCTGAGAGGAGCCACAAACTTCCTTCCACCCAGCGTTCCCCCAAGTCTCCCGATAAAAATGATACCTCACTTGTGTGGGTAGGCCTAGCGCCCGCGACAGGAAACGCCCCAAAGCGCAACATGGACACATACAAATTTTTGGAAGAAAACAGAGGTGTTTTTTGCGAAGTGTCTACCTGTAGATTTTGGCCTATAGCTCAGCCGGCACCTAGGGAAACCTACCAAACCTGTGCATTTCTAAAAACTAGAGACCTAGGGGAATCCAAGGAGGGGTGACTTGCGGGGCTGGAACCAGGTTCTGTTACCCAGAATCCTTTGCAAACCTCAAAATTTGGCTAAAAAAACACATGTTCCTCACATTTCTGTGGCAGAAAGTTCTGGAATCTGAGAGGAGCCACAAATTTCCTTCCACCCAGCGTTCCCCCAAGTCTCCTGATTAAAATGATACCTCACTTGTGTGGGTAGGCCTAGCGCCCGCGACAGGAAACGCCCCAAATTGCAACGTGGACACATGCACATTTTTGGAAGAAAACAGAGGTGTTTTTTGCGAAGTGCCTACCTGTAGATTTTGGCCTCTAGCTCAGCCGGCACCTAGGGAAACCTACCAAACCTGTGCATTTCTGAAAACTAGAGACCTAGGGGATTCCAAGGAGGGGTGACTTGGGGGGCTCGGACCAGGTTCTGTTACCCAGAATCCTTTGCAAACCTCAAAAAGTGGCTAAAAAAACCAGTTTTCCTCACATTTCGGTGACAGGAAGTTCTGGAATCTGAGAGGAGCCACAAACTTCCTTCCACCCAGCGTTCTCCCAAGTCTCCCGATAAAAATGATACCTCACTTGTGTGGGTAGGCCTAGCGCCCGCGACAGGAAACGCCCCAAAGCGCAACATGGACACATACAAATTTTTGGAAGAAAACAGAGGTGTTTTTTGCGAAGTGCCTACCTGTAGATTTTGGCCTATAGCTCAGCCGGCACCTAGGGAAACCTACCAAACCTGTGCATTTCTAAAAACTAGAGACCTAGGGGAATCCAAGGAGGGGTGACTTGCGGGGCTGGGACCAGGTTCTGTTACCCAGAATCCTTTGCAAACCTCAAAATTTGGCTAAAAAAACACATGTTCCTCACATTTCTGTGGCAGAAAGTTCTGGAATCTGAGAGGAGCCACAAATTTCCTTCCACCCAGCGTTCCCCCAAGTCTCCCGATAAAAATGATACCTCACTTGTGTGGGTAGGCCTAGCGCCCGCGACAGGAAACGCCCCAAATTGCAACGTGGACACATGCAAATTTTTGGAAGAAAACAGAGGTGTTTTTTGCGAAGTGCCTACCTGTAGATTTTGGCCTCTAGCTCAGCCGGCACCTAGGGAAACCTACCAAACCTGTGCATTTCTGAAAACTAGAGACCTAGGGGATTCCAAGGAGGGGTGACTTGCGGGGCTCGGACCAGGTTCTGTTACCCAGAATCCTTTGCAAACCTCAAAAAGTGTCTAAAAAAACAAGTTTTCCTCACATTTCGGTGACAGAAAGTTCTGGAATCTGAGAGGAGCCACAAATTTCCTTCCACCCAGCGTTCCCCCAAGTCTCCCGATAAAAATGATACCTCACTTGTATGGGTAGGCCTAGCGCCCGCGTCAGGAAACGCCCCAAAGCGCAACGTGGACACATACACATTTTTGGAAGAAAACAGAGGTGTTTTTTGCGAAGTGCCTACCTGTAGATTTTGGCCTCTAGCTCAGCCGGCACCTAGGGAAACCTACCAAACCTGTGCATTTCTGAAAACTAGAGACCTTGGGGAATCCAAGGAGGGGTGACTTGCGGGGCTGGGACCAGGTTCTGTTACCCAGAATCCTTTGCAAACCTCAAAAAGTGTCTAAAAAAACAAGTTTTCCTCACATTTCGGTGACAAAAAGTTCTGGAATCTGAGAGGAGCCACAAATTTCCTTCCACCCAGCGTTCCCCCAAGTCTCCCGATAAAAATGATACCTCACTTGTGTGGGTAGGCCTAGCGCCCGCGACAGGAAACGCCCCAAAGCGCAACGTGGACACATACACATTTTTGGAAGAAAACAGAGGTGTTTTTTGCGAAGTCCCTACCTGTAGATTTTGGCCTCTAGCTCAGCCGGCACCTTGGGAAACCTACCAAACCTGTGCATTTCTGAAAACTAGAGACCTAGGGGCATCCAAGGAGGGGTGACTTGCGGGGCTGGGACCAGGTTCTGTTACCAGAATCCTTTGCAAACCTCAAAATTTGGCTAAAAAAACACATGTTCCTCTCATTTCTGTGGCAGAAAGTTCTGGAATCTGAGAGGAGCCACAAATTTCTTTCCACCCAGCGTTCCCCCAAGTCTCCTGATTAAAATGATACCTCACTTGTGTGGGTAGGCCTAGCGCCCGCGACAGGAAACGCCCCAAATTGCAACGTGGACACATGCAATTTTTTTGAAGAAAACAGAGGTGTTTTTTGCGAAGTGCCTACCTGTAGATTTTGGCCTCTAGCCCAGCCGGCACCTAGGGAAACCTACCAAACCTGTGCATTTCTGAAAACTAGGGACCTAGGGGATTCCAAGGAGGTGTGACTTGCGGGGCTCGGACCAGGTTCTGTTACCCAGAATCCTTTGCAAACCTCAAAATTTGGCTAAAAAAACACATGTTCCTCACATTTCTGTGGCAGAAAGTTCTGGAATCTGAGAGGAGCCACAAATTTCCTTCCACCCAGCGTTCCCCCAAGTCTCCCGATAAAAATGATACCTCACTTGTGTGGGTAGGCCTAGCGCCCGCGACAGGAAACGCCCCAAAGCGCAACATGGACACATACAAATTTTTTGAAGAAAACAGAGGTGTTTTTTGTGAAGTGCCTACCTGTAGATTTTGGCCTCTAGCTCAGCCGGCACCTAGGGAAACCTACCAAACCTGTGCATTTCTGAAAACTAGAGACCTTGGGGAATCCAAGGAGGGGTGACTTGCGGGGCTCGGACCAGGTTCTGTTACCCAGAATCCTTTGCAAACCTCAAAAAGTGGCTAAAAAAACAAGTTTTCCTCACATTTCGGTGAGAGAAAGTTCTGGAATCTGAGAGGAGCCACAAATTTCCTTCCACCCAGCGTTCCCCCAAGTCTCCCGATAAAAATGATACCTCACTTGTGTGGGTAGGCCTAGCGCCCGCGCCAGGAAACACCCCAAATTGCAACGTGGTCACATGCAAATTTTTGGAAGAAAACAGAGGTGTTTTTTGCGAAGTGCCTACTTGTAGATTTTGGCCTCTAGCTCAGCCGGCACCTAGGGAAACCTACCAAACCTGTGCATTTCTGAAAACTAGAGACCTAGGGGATTCCAAGGAGGGGTGACTTGCGGGGCTCGGACCAGGTTCTGTTACCCAGAATCCTTTGCAAACCTCAAAAAGTGGCTAAAAAAACAAGTTTTCCTCACATTTCGGTGAGAGAAAGTTCTGGAATCTGAGAGGAGCCACAAATTTCCTTCCACCCAGCGTTCCCCCAAGTCTCCCGATAAAAATGATACCTCACTTGTGTGGGTAGGCCTAGCGCCCGCGACAGGAAACGCCCCAAAGCGCAACGTGGACACATCCAAATTTTTGGAAGAAAACAGAGGTGTTTTTTGCGAAGTGCCTACCTGTAGATTTTTGCCTCTAGCTCAGCCGGCACCTAGGGAAACCTACCAAACCTGTGCATTTCTGAAAACTATACACCTTGGGGAATCCAAGGAGGGGTGACTTGGGGGGCTCGGACCAGGTTCTGTTACCCAGAATCCTTTGCAAACCTCAAAAAGTGGCTAAAAAAACCAGTTTTCCTCACATTTCTGTGGCAGAAAGTTCTGGAATCTGAGAGGAGCCACAAATTTCCTTCCACCCAGCGTTCCCCCAAGTCTCCCGATAAAAATGATACCTCACTTGTGTGGGTAGGCCTAGCGCCCGCGACAGGAAACGCCCCAAAGCGCAACATGGACACATACAAATTTTTGGAAGAAAACAGAGGTGTTTTTTGCGAAGTGCCTACCTGTAGATTTTGGCCTATAGCTCAGCCGGCACCTAGGGAAACCTACCAAACCTGTGCATTTCTAAAAACTAGAGACCTAGGGGAATCCAAGGAGGGGTGACTTGCGGGGCTGGGACCAGGTTCTGTTACCCAGAATCCTTTGCAAACCTCAAAATTTGGCTAAAAAAACACATGTTCCTCACATTTCTGTGGCAGAAAGTTCTGGAATCTGAGAGGAGCCACAAATTTCCTTCCACCCAGCGTTCCCCCAAGTCTCCCGATAAAAATGATACCTCACTTGTGTGGGTAGGCCTAGCGCCTGCGACAGGAAACGCCCCAAATTGCAACGTGGACACATGCAAATTTTTGGAAGAAAACAGAGGTGTTTTTTGCGAAGTGCCTACCTGTAGATTTTGGCCTCTAGCTCAGCCGGCACCTAGGGAAACCTACCAAACCTGTGCATTTCTGAAAACTAGAGACCTAGGGGATTCCAAGAAGGGGTGACTTGCGGGGCTCGGACCAGGTTCTGTTACCCAGAATCCTTTGCAAACCTCAAAAAGTGGCTAAAAAAACAAGTTTTCCTCACATTTCGGTGACAGAAAGTTCTGGAATCTGAGAGGAGCCACAAATTTCCTTCCACCCAGCGTTCCCCCAAGTCTCCCGATAAAAATGATACCTCACTTGTGTGGGTAGGCCTAGCGCCCGCGTCAGGAAACGCCCCAAAGCGCAACGTGGACACATACAAATTTTTGGAAGAAAACAGAGGTGTTTTTTGCGAAGTGCCTACCTGTAGATTTTGGCCTCTAGCTCAGCCGGCACCTAGGGAAACCTACCAAACCTGTGCATTTCTGAAAACTAGAGACCTTGGGGAATCCAAGGAGGGGTTGACTTGCGGGGCTGGGACCAGGTTCTGTTACCCAGAATCCTTTGGAAACCTCAAAAAGTGGCTAAAAAAACAAGTTTTCCTCACATTTCTGTGGCAGAAAGTTCTGGAATCTGAGAGGAGCCACAAATTTCCTTCCACCCAGCGTTCCCCCAAGTCTCCCGATAAAAATGATACCTCACTTGTGTGGGTAGGCCTAGCGCCCGCGACAGGAAACGCCCCAAAGCGCAACGTGGACACATACAAATTTTTGGAAGAAAACAGAGGTGTTTTTTGCGAAGTCCCTACCTGTAGATTTTGGCCTCTAGCTCAGCCGGCACCTAGGGAAACCTACCAAACCTGTGCATTTCTGAAAACTAGAGACCTACGGGAATCCAAGGAGGGGTGACTTGCGGGGCTGGGACCAGGTTCTGTTACCCAGAATCCTTTGCAAACCTCAAAATTTGGCTAAAAAAACACATGTTCCTCACATTTCTGTGGCAGAAAGTTCTGGAATCTGAGAGGAGCCACAAATTTCCTTCCACCCAGCGTTCCCCCAAGTCTCCTGATTAAAATGATACCTCACTTGTGTGGGTAGGCCTAGCGCCCGCGACAGGAAACGCCCCAAAGCGCAACGTGGACACATCCAAATTTTTGGAAGAAAACAGAGGTGTTTTTTGCGAAGTGCCTACCTGTAGATTTTTGCCTTTAGCTCAGCCGGCACCTAGGGAAACCTACCAAACCTGTGCATTTCTGAAAACTAGAGACCTAGGGGATTCCAAGGAGGGGTGACTTGCGGGGCTCGGACCAGGTTCTGTTACCCAGAATCCTTTGCAAACCTCAAAAAGTGGCTAAAAAAACAAGTTTTCCTCACATTTCTGTGGCAGAAAGTTCTGGAATCTGAGAGGAGCCACAAATTTCCTTCCACCCAGCGTTCCCCCAAGTCTCCCGATAAAAATGATACCTCACTTGTGTGGGTAGGCCTAGCGCCCGCGACAGGAAACGCCCCAAAGCGCAACGTGGACACATCCAAATTTTTGGAAGAAAACAGAGGTGTTTTTTGCGAAGTGCCTACCTGTAGATTTTTGCCTTTAGCTCAGCCGGCACCTAGGGAAACCTACCAAACCTGTGCATTTCTGAAAACTAGACACCTTGGGGAATCCAAGGAGGGGTGACTTGGGGGGCTCGGACCAGGTTCTGTTACCCAGAATCCTTTGCAAACCTCAAAAAGTGGCTAAAAAAACCAGTTTTCCTCACATTTCGGTGACAGGAAGTTCTGGAATCTGAGAGGAGCCACAAACTTCCTTCCACCCAGCGTTCCCCCAAGTCTCCCGATAAAAATGATACCTCACTTGTGTGGGTAGGCCTAGCGCCCGCGACAGGAAACGCCCCAAAGCGCAACATGGACACAAACAAATTTTTGGAAGAAAACAGAGGTGTTTTTTGCGAAGTGTCTACCTGTAGATTTTGGCCTATAGCTCAGCCGGCACCTAGGGAAACCTACCAAACCTGTGCATTTCTAAAAACTAGAGACCTAGGGGAATCCAAGGAGGGGTGACTTGCGGGGCTGGGACCAGGTTCTGTTACCCAGAATCCTTTGCAAACCTCAAAATTTGGCTAAAAAAACACATGTTCCTCACATTTCTGTGGCAGAAAGTTCTGGAATCTGAGAGGAGCCACAAATTTCCTTCCACCCAGCGTTCCCCCAAGTCTCCTGATTAAAATGATACCTCACTTGTGTGGGTAGGCCTAGCGCCCGCGACAGGAAACGCCCCAAATTGCAACGTGGACACATGCACATTTTTGGAAGAAAACAGAGGTGTTTTTTGCGAAGTGCCTACCTGTAGATTTTGGCCTCTAGCTCAGCCGGCACCTAGGGAAACCTACCAAACCTGTGCATTTCTAAAAACTAGAGACCTAGGGGAATCCAAGGAGGGGTGACTTGCGGGGCTGGGACCAGGTTCTGTTACCCAGAATCCTTTGCAAACCTCAAAATTTGGCTAAAAAAACACATGTTCCTCACATTTCTGTGACAGAAAGTTCTGGAATCTGAGAGGAGCCACAAATTTCCTTCCACCCAGCGTTCCCCCAAGTCTCCCGATAAAAATGATACCTCACTTGTGTGGGTAGGCCTAGCGCCCGCGACAGGAAACGCCCCAAATTGCAACGTGGACACATGCAAATTTTTGGAAGAAAACAGAGGTGTTTTTTGCGAAGTGCCTACCTGTAGATTTTGGCCTCTAGCTCAGCCGGCACCTAGGGAAACCTACCAAACCTGTGCATTTCTGAAAACTAGAGACCTAGGGGATTCCAAGGAGGGGTGACTTGCGGGGCTCGGACCAGGTTCTGTTACCCAGAATCCTTTGCAAACCTCAAAAAGTGGCTAAAAAAAACAAGTTTTCCTCACATTTCGGTGACAGAAAGTTCTGGAATCTGAGAGGAGCCACAAATTTCCTTCCACCCAGCGTTCCCCCAAGTCTCCCGATAAAAATGATACCTCACTTGTATGGGTAGGTCTAGCGCCCGCGTCAGGAAACGCCCCAAAGTGCAACGTGGACACATACAAATTTTTGGAAGAAAACAGAGGTGTTTTTTGCGAAGTGCCTACCTGTAGATTTTGGCCTCTAGCTCAGCCGGCACCTAGGGAAACCTACCAAACCTGTGCATTTCTGAAAACTAGAGACCTTGGGGAATCCAAGGAGGGGTGACTTGCGGGGCTGGGACCAGGTTCTGTTACCCAGAATCCTTTGGAAACCTCAAAATGTGGCTAAAAAAACAAGTTTTCCTCACATTTCGGTGACAGAAAGTTCTGGAATCTGAGAGGAGCCACAAATTTCCTTCCACCCAGCGTTCCCCCAAGTCTCCCGATAAAAATGATACCTCACTTGTGTGGGTAGGCCTAGCGCCCGCGACAGGAAACGCCCCAAAGCGCAACGTGGACACATACAAATTTTTGGAAGAAAACAGAGGTGTTTTTTGCGAAGTCCCTACCTGTAGATTTTGGCCTCTAGCTCAGCCGGCACCTTGGGAAACCTACCAAACCTGTGCATTTCTGAAAACTAGAGACCTAGGGGCATCCAAGGAGGGGTGACTTGCGGGGCTGGGACCAGGTTCTGTTACCAGAATCCTTTGCAAACCTCAAAATTTGGCTAAAAAAACACATGTTCCTCTCATTTCTGTGGCAGAAAGTTCTGGAATCTGAGAGGAGCCACAAATTTCCTTCCACCCAGCGTTCCCCCAAGACTCCTGATTAAAATGATACCTCACTTGTGTGGGTAGGCCTAGCGCCCGCGACAGGAAACGCCCCAAATTGCAACGTGGATACATGCAAATTTTTTGAAGAAAACAGAGGTGTTTTTTGCGAAGTGCCTACCTGTAGATTTTGGCCTCTAGCTCAGCCGGCACCTAGGGAAACCTACCAAACCTGTGCATTTCTGAAAACTAGGGACCTAGGGGATTCCAAGGAGGTGTGACTTGCGGGGCTCGGACCAGGTTCTGTTACCCAGAATCCTTTGCAAACCTCAAAAAGTGGCTAAAAAAACAAGTTTTCCTCACATTTCTGTGGCAGAAAGTTCTGGAATCTGAGAGGAGCCACAAATTTCCTTCCACCCAGCGTTCCCCCAAGTCTCCCGATAAAAATGATACCTCACTTGTGTGGGTAGGCCTAGCGCCCGCGACAGGAAACGCCCCAAAGCGCAACATGGACACATACAAATTTTTGGAAGAAAACAGAGGTGTTTTTTGTGAAGTGCCTACCTGTAGATTTTGGCCTCTAGCTCAGCCGGCACCTAGGGAAACCTACCAAACCTGTGCATTTCTGAAAACTAGAGACCTTGGGGAATCCAAGGAGGGGTGACTTGCGGGGCTCGGACCAGGTTCTGTTACCCAGAATCCTTTGCAAACCTCAAAAAGTGGCTAAAAAAACAAGTTTTCCTCACATTTCGGTGAGAGAAAGTTCTGGAATCTGAGAGGAGCCACAAATTTCCTTCCACCCAGCGTTCCCCCAAGTCTCCCGATAAAAATGATACCTCACTTGTGTGGGTAGGCCTAGCGCCCGCGCCAGGAAACACCCCAAATTGCAACGTGGTCACATGCAAATTTTTGGAAGAAAACAGAGGTGTTTTTTGCGAAGTGCCTACTTGTAGATTTTGGCCTCTAGCTCAGCCGGCACCTAGGGAAACCTACCAAACCTGTGCATTTCTGAAAACTAGAGACCTAGGGGATTCCAAGGAGGGGTGACTTGCGGGGCTCGGACCAGGTTCTCTTACCCAGAATCCTTTGCAAACCTCAAAAAGTGGCTAAAAAAACAAGTTTTCCTCACATTTCGGTGACAGAAAGTTCTGGAATCTGAGAGGAGCCACAAATTTCCTTCCACCCAGCGTTCCCCCAAGTCTCCAGATAAAAATGATACCTCACTTGTGTGGGTAGGCCTAGCGCCCGCGACAGGAAACGCCCCAAAGCGCAACGTGGACACATCCAAATTTTTGGAAGAAAACAGAGGTGTTTTTTGCGAAGTGCCTACCTGTAGATTTTGGCCTCTAGCTCAGCCGGCACCTAGGGAAACCTACCAAACCTGTGCATTTCTGAAAACTAGACACCTTGGGGAATCCAAGGAGGGGTGACTTGGGGGGCTCGGACCAGGTTCTGTTACCCAGAATCCTTTGCAAACCTCAAAAAGTGGCTAAAAAAAACAGTTTTCCTCACATTTCTGTGGCAGAAAGTTCTGGAATCTGAGAGGAGCCACAAATTTCCTTCCACCCAGCGTTCCCCCAAGTCTCCCGATAAAAATGATACCTCACTTGTGTGGGTAGGCCTAGCGCCCGCGACAGGAAACGCCCCAAAGCGCAACATGGACACATACAAATTTTTGGAAGAAAACAGAGGTGTTTTTTGCGAAGTGCCTACCTGTAGATTTTGGCCTATAGCTCAGCCGGCACCTAGGGAAACCTACCAAACCTGTGCATTTCTAAAAACTAGAGACCTAGGGGAATCCAAGGAGGGGTGACTTGCGGGGCTGGGACCAGGTTCTGTTACCCAGAATCCTTTGCAAACCTCAAAATTTGGCTAAAAAAACACATGTTCCTCACATTTCTGTGGCAGAAAGTTCTGGAATCTGAGAGGAGCCACAAATTTCCTTCCACCCAGCGTTCCCCCAAGTCTCCTGATTAAAATGATACCTCACTTGTGTGGGTAGGCCTAGCGCCCGCGACAGGAAACGCCCCAAATTGCAACGTGGACACATGCAAATTTTTGGAAGAAAACAGAGGTGTTTTTTGCGAAGTGCCTACCTGTAGATTTTGGCCTCTAGCTCAGCCGGCACCTAGGGAAACCTACCAAACCTGTGCATTTCTGAAAACTAGAGACCTAGGGGATTCCAAGGAGGGGTGACTTGGGGGGCTCGGACCAGGTTCTGTTACCCAGAATCCTTTGCAAACCTCAAAAAGTGGCTAAAAAAACCAGTTTTCCTCACATTTCGGTGACAGGAAGTTCTGGAATCTGAGAGGAGCCACAAACTTCCTTCCACCCAGCGTTCTCCCAAGTCTCCCGATAAAAATGATACCTCACTTGTGTGGGTAGGCCTAGCGCCCGCGACAGGAAACGCCCCAAAGCGCAACATGGACACATACAAATTTTTGGAAGAAAACAGAGGTGTTTTTTGGAAAGTGCCTACCTGTAGATTTTGGCCTCTAGCTCAGCCGGCACCTAGGGAAACCTACCAAACCTGTGCATTTCTGAAAACTAGAGACCTACGGGAATCCAAGGAGGGGTGACTTGCGGGGCTGGGACCAGGTTCTGTTACCCAGAATCCTTTGCAAACCTCAAAATTTGGCTAAAAAAACACATGTTCCTCACATTTCTGTGGCAGAAAGTTCTGGAATCTGAGAGGAGCCACAAATTTCCTTCCACCCAGCGTTCCCCCAAGTCTCCTGATTAAAATGATACCTCACTTGTGTGGGTAGGCCTAGCGCCCGCGACAGGAAACGCCCCAAAGCGCAACGTGGACACATCCAAATTTTTGGAAGAAAACAGAGGTGTTTTTTGCGAAGTGCCTACCTGTAGATTTTTGCCTTTAGCTCAGCCGGCACCTAGGGAAACCTACCAAACCTGTGCATTTCTGAAAACTAGAGACCTAGGGGATTCCAAGGAGGGGTGACTTGCGGGGCTCGGACCAGGTTCTGTTACCCAGAATCCTTTGCAAACCTCAAAAAGTGGCTAAAAAAACAAGTTTTCCTCACATTTCTGTGGCAGAAAGTTCTGGAATCTGAGAGGAGCCACAAATTTCCTTCCACCCAGCGTTCCCCCAAGTCTCCCGATAAAAATGATACCTCACTTGTGTGGGTAGGCCTAGCGCCCGCGACAGGAAACGCCCCAAAGCGCAACGTGGACACATCCAAATTTTTGGAAGAAAACAGAGGTGTTTTTTGCGAAGTGCCTACCTGTAGATTTTTGCCTTTAGCTCAGCCGGCACCTAGGGAAACCTACCAAACCTGTGCATTTCTGAAAACTAGACACCTTGGGGAATCCAAGGAGGGGTGACTTGGGGGGCTCGGACCAGGTTCTGTTACCCAGAATCCTTTGCAAACCTCAAAAAGTGGCTAAAAAAACCAGTTTTCCTCACATTTCGGTGACAGGAAGTTCTGGAATCTGAGAGGAGCCACAAACTTCCTTCCACCCAGCGTTCCCCCAAGTCTCCCGATAAAAATGATACCTCACTTGTGTGGGTAGGCCTAGCGCCCGCGACAGGAAACGCCCCAAAGCGCAACATGGACACAAACAAATTTTTGGAAGAAAACAGAGGTGTTTTTTGCGAAGTGTCTACCTGTAGATTTTGGCCTATAGCTCAGCCGGCACCTAGGGAAACCTACCAAACCTGTGCATTTCTAAAAACTAGAGACCTAGGGGAATCCAAGGAGGGGTGACTTGCGGGGCTGGGACCAGGTTCTGTTACCCAGAATCCTTTGCAAACCTCAAAATTTGGCTAAAAAAACACATGTTCCTCACATTTCTGTGGCAGAAAGTTCTGGAATCTGAGAGGAGCCACAAATTTCCTTCCACCCAGCGTTCCCCCAAGTCTCCTGATTAAAATGATACCTCACTTGTGTGGGTAGGCCTAGCGCCCGCGACAGGAAACGCCCCAAATTGCAACGTGGACACATGCACATTTTTGGAAGAAAACAGAGGTGTTTTTTGCGAAGTGCCTACCTGTAGATTTTGGCCTCTAGCTCAGCCGGCACCTAGGGAAACCTACCAAACCTGTGCATTTCTAAAAACTAGAGACCTAGGGGAATCCAAGGAGGGGTGACTTGCGGGGCTGGGACCAGGTTCTGTTACCCAGAATCCTTTGCAAACCTCAAAATTTGGCTAAAAAAACACATGTTCCTCACATTTCTGTGACAGAAAGTTCTGGAATCTGAGAGGAGCCACAAATTTCCTTCCACCCAGCGTTCCCCCAAGTCTCCCGATAAAAATGATACCTCACTTGTGTGGGTAGGCCTAGCGCCCGCGACAGGAAACGCCCCAAATTGCAACGTGGACACATGCAAATTTTTGGAAGAAAACAGAGGTGTTTTTTGCGAAGTGCCTACCTGTAGATTTTGGCCTCTAGCTCAGCCGGCACCTAGGGAAACCTACCAAACCTGTGCATTTCTGAAAACTAGAGACCTAGGGGATTCCAAGGAGGGGTGACTTGCGGGGCTCGGACCAGGTTCTGTTACCCAGAATCCTTTGCAAACCTCAAAAAGTGGCTAAAAAAACAAGTTTTCCTCACATTTCGGTGACAGAAAGTTCTGGAATCTGAGAGGAGCCACAAATTTCCTTCCACCCAGCGTTCCCCCAAGTCTCCCGATAAAAATGATACCTCACTTGTATGGGTAGGTCTAGCGCCCGCGTCAGGAAACGCCCCAAAGTGCAACGTGGACACATACAAATTTTTGGAAGAAAACAGAGGTGTTTTTTTGCGAAGTGCCTACCTGTAGATTTTGGCCTCTAGCTCAGCCGGCACCTAGGGAAACCTACCAAACCTGTGCATTTCTGAAAACTAGAGACCTTGGGGAATCCAAGGAGGGGTGACTTGCGGGGCTGGGACCAGGTTCTGTTACCCAGAATCCTTTGGAAACCTCAAAATGTGGCTAAAAAAACAAGTTTTCCTCACATTTCGGTGACAGAAAGTTCTGGAATCTGAGAGGAGCCACAAATTTCCTTCCACCCAGCGTTCCCCCAAGTCTCCCGATAAAAATGATACCTCACTTGTGTGGGTAGGCCTAGCGCCCGCGACAGGAAACGCCCCAAAGCGCAACGTGGACACATACAAATTTTTGGAAGAAAACAGAGGTGTTTTTTGCGAAGTCCCTACCTGTAGATTTTGGCCTCTAGCTCAGCCGGCACCTTGGGAAACCTACCAAACCTGTGCATTTCTGAAAACTAGAGACCTAGGGGCATCCAAGGAGGGGTGACTTGCGGGGCTGGGACCAGGTTCTGTTACCAGAATCCTTTGCAAACCTCAAAATTTGGCTAAAAAAACACATGTTCCTCTCATTTCTGTGGCAGAAAGTTCTGGAATCTGAGAGGAGCCACAAATTTCCTTCCACCCAGCGTTCCCCCAAGACTCCTGATTAAAATGATACCTCACTTGTGTGGGTAGGCCTAGCGCCCGCGACAGGAAACGCCCCAAATTGCAACGTGGATACATGCAAATTTTTTGAAGAAAACAGAGGTGTTTTTTGCGAAGTGCCTACCTGTAGATTTTGGCCTCTAGCTCAGCCGGCACCTAGGGAAACCTACCAAACCTGTGCATTTCTGAAAACTAGGGACCTAGGGGATTCCAAGGAGGTGTGACTTGCGGGGCTCGGACCAGGTTCTGTTACCCAGAATCCTTTGCAAACCTCAAAAAGTGGCTAAAAAAACAAGTTTTCCTCACATTTCTGTGGCAGAAAGTTCTGGAATCTGAGAGGAGCCACAAATTTCCTTCCACCCAGCGTTCCCCCAAGTCTCCCGATAAAAATGATACCTCACTTGTGTGGGTAGGCCTAGCGCCCGCGACAGGAAACGCCCCAAAGCGCAACATGGACACATACAAATTTTTGGAAGAAAACAGAGGTGTTTTTTGTGAAGTGCCTACCTGTAGATTTTGGCCTCTAGCTCAGCCGGCACCTAGGGAAACCTACCAAACCTGTGCATTTCTGAAAACTAGAGACCTTGGGGAATCCAAGGAGGGGTGACTTGCGGGGCTCGGACCAGGTTCTGTTACCCAGAATCCTTTGCAAACCTCAAAAAGTGGCTAAAAAAACAAGTTTTCCTCACATTTCGGTGAGAGAAAGTTCTGGAATCTGAGAGGAGCCACAAATTTCCTTCCACCCAGCGTTCCCCCAAGTCTCCCGATAAAAATGATACCTCACTTGTGTGGGTAGGCCTAGCGCCCGCGCCAGGAAACACCCCAAATTGCAACGTGGTCACATGCAAATTTTGGAAGAAAACAGAGGTGTTTTTTGCGAAGTGCCTACTTGTAGATTTTGGCCTCTAGCTCAGCCGGCACCTAGGGAAACCTACCAAACCTGTGCATTTCTGAAAACTAGAGACCTAGGGGATTCCAAGGAGGGGTGACTTGCGGGGCTCGGACCAGGTTCTCTTACCCAGAATCCTTTGCAAACCTCAAAAAGTGGCTAAAAAAACAAGTTTTCCTCACATTTCGGTGACAGAAAGTTCTGGAATCTGAGAGGAGCCACAAATTTCCTTCCACCCAGCGTTCCCCCAAGTCTCCCGATAAAAATGATACCTCACTTGTGTGGGTAGGCCTAGCGCCCGCGACAGGAAACGCCCCAAAGCGCAACGTGGACACATCCAAATTTTTGGAAGAAAACAGAGGTGTTTTTTGCGAAGTGCCTACCTGTAGATTTTGGCCTCTAGCTCAGCCGGCACCTAGGGAAACCTACCAAACCTGTGCATTTCTGAAAACTAGACACCTTGGGGAATCCAAGGAGGGGTGACTTGGGGGGCTCGGACCAGGTTCTGTTACCCAGAATCCTTTGCAAACCTCAAAAAGTGGCTAAAAAAAACAGTTTTCCTCACATTTCTGTGGCAGAAAGTTCTGGAATCTGAGAGGAGCCACAAATTTCCTTCCACCCAGCGTTCCCCCAAGTCTCCCGATAAAAATGATACCTCACTTGTGTGGGTAGGCCTAGCGCCCGCGACAGGAAACGCCCCAAAGCGCAACATGGACACATACAAATTTTTGGAAGAAAACAGAGGTGTTTTTTGCGAAGTGCCTACCTGTAGATTTTGGCCTATAGCTCAGCCGGCACCTAGGGAAACCTACCAAACCTGTGCATTTCTAAAAACTAGAGACCTAGGGGAATCCAAGGAGGGGTGACTTGCGGGGCTGGGACCAGGTTCTGTTACCCAGAATCCTTTGCAAACCTCAAAATTTGGCTAAAAAAACACATGTTCCTCACATTTCTGTGGCAGAAAGTTCTGGAATCTGAGAGGAGCCACAAATTTCCTTCCACCCAGCGTTCCCCCAAGTCTCCTGATTAAAATGATACCTCACTTGTGTGGGTAGGCCTAGCGCCCGCGACAGGAAACGCCCCAAATTGCAACGTGGACACATGCAAATTTTTGGAAGAAAACAGAGGTGTTTTTTGCGAAGTGCCTACCTGTAGATTTTGGCCTCTAGCTCAGCCGGCACCTAGGGAAACCTACCAAACCTGTGCATTTCTGAAAACTAGAGACCTAGGGGATTCCAAGGAGGGGTGACTTGGGGGCTCGGACCAGGTTCTGTTACCCAGAATCCTTTGCAAACCTCAAAAAGTGGCTAAAAAAACCAGTTTTCCTCACATTTCGGTGACAGGAAGTTCTGGAATCTGAGAGGAGCCACAAACTTCCTTCCACCCAGCGTTCTCCCAAGTCTCCCGATAAAAATGATACCTCACTTGTGTGGGTAGGCCTAGCGCCCGCGACAGGAAACGCCCCAAAGCGCAACATGGACACATACAAATTTTTGGAAGAAAACAGAGGTGTTTTTTGGAAAGTGCCTACCTGTAGATTTTGGCCTATAGCTCAGCCGGCACCTAGGGAAACCTACCAAACCTGTGCATTTCTAAAAACTAGAGACCTAGGGGAATCCAAGGAGGGGTGACTTGCGGGGCTGGGACCAGGTTCTGTTACCCAGAATCCTTTGCAAACCTCAAAATTTGGCTAAAAAAACACATGTTCCTCACATTTCTGTGGCAGAAAGTTCTGGAATCTGAGAGGAGCCACAAATTTCCTTACACCCAGCGTTCCCCCAAGTCTCCCGATAAAAATGATACCTCACTTGTGTGGGTAGGCTTAGCGCCCGCGACAGGAAACGCCCCAAATTGCAACGTGGACACATGCAAATTTTTGGAAGAAAAACAGAGGTGTTTTTTGCGAAGTGCCTACCTGTAGATTTTGGCCTCTAGCTCAGCCGGCACCTAGGGAAACCTACCAAACCTGTGCATTTCTGAAAACTAGGGACCTAGGGGATTCCAAGGAGGTGTGACTTGCGGGGCTCGGACCAGGTTCTGTTACCCAGAATCCTTTGCAAACCTCAAAAAGTGGCTAAAAAAACAAGTTTTCCTCACATTTCTGTGGCAGAAAGTTCTGGAATCTGAGAGGAGCCACAAATTTCCTTCCACCCAGCGTTCCCCCAAGTCTCCCGATAAAAATGATACCTCACTTGTGTGGGTAGGCCTAGCGCCCGCGACAGGAAACGCCCCAAAGCGCAACATGGACACATACAAATTTTTGGAAGAAAACAGAGGTGTTTTTTGCGAAGTGCCTACCTGTAGATTTTGGCCTATAGCTCAGCCGGCACCCAGGGAAACCTACCAAACCTGTGCATTTCTAAAAACTAGAGACCTAGGGGAATCCAAGGAGGGGTGACTTGCGGGGCTGGGACCAGGTTCTGTTACCCAGAATCCTTTGCAAACCTCAAAATTAGGCTAAAAAAACACATGTTCCTCACATTTCTGTGGCAGAAAGTTCTGGAATCTGAGAGGAGCCACAAATTTCCTTACACCCAGCGTTCCCCAAGTCTCCCGATAAAAATGAAACCTCACTTGTGTGGGTAGGCCTAGCGCCTGCGACAGGAAACGCCCCAAATTGCAACGTGGACACATGCAAATTTTTGGAAGAAAACAGAGGTGTTTTTTGCGAAGTGCCTACCTGTAGATTTTGGCCTCTAGCTCAGCCGGCACCTAGGGAAACCTACCAAACCTGTGCATTTCTGAAAACTAGAGACCTAGGGGATTCCAAGAAGGGGTGACTTGCGGGGCTCGGACCAGGTTCTGTTACCCAGAATCCTTTGCAAACCTCAAAAAGTGGCTAAAAAAACAAGTTTTCCTCACATTTCGGTGACAGAAAGTTCTGGAATCTGAGAGGAGCCACAAATTTCCTTCCACCCAGCGTTCCCCCAAGTCTCCCGATAAAAATTATACCTCACTTGTGTGGGTAGGCCTAGCGCCCGCGTCAGGAAACGCCCCAAAGCGCAACGTGGACACATACAAATTTTTGGAAGAAAACAGAGGTGTTTTTTGCGAAGTGCCTACCTGTAGATTTTGGCCTCTAGCTCAGCCGGCACCTAGGGAAACTTACCAAACCTGTGCATTTCTGAAAACTAGAGACCTTGGGGAATCCAAGGAGGGTGACTTGCGGGGCTGGGACCAGGTTCTGTTACCCAGAATCCTTTGGAAACCTCAAAAAGTGGCTAAAAAAACAAGTTTTCCTCACATTTCTGTGGCAGAAAGTTCTGGAATCTGAGAGGAGCCACAAATTTCCTTCCACCCAGCGTTCCCCAAGTCTCCCGATAAAAATGATACCTCACTTGTGTGGGTAGGCCTAGCGCCCGCGGCGACAGGAAACGCCCCAAAGCGCAACGTGGACACATACAAATTTTTGGAAGAAAACAGAGGTGTTTTTTGCGAAGTCCCTACCTGTAGATTTTGGCCTCTAGCTCAGCCGGCACCTAGGGAAACCTACCAAACCTGTGCATTTCTGAAAACTAGAGACCTACGGGAATCCAAGGAGGGGTGACTTGCGGGGCTGGGACCAGGTTCTGTTACCCAGAATCCTTTGCAAACCTCAAAATTTGGCTAAAAAAACACATGTTCCTCACATTTCTGTGGCAGAAAGTTCTGGAATCTGAGAGGAGCCACAAATTTCCTTCCACCCAGCGTTCCCCCAAGTCTCCTGATTAAAATGATACCTCACTTGTGTGGGTAGGCCTAGCGCCCGCGACAGGAAACGCCCCAAAGCGCAACGTGGACACATCCAAATTTTTGGAAGAAAACAGAGGTGTTTTTTGCGAAGTGCCTACCTGTAGATTTTTGCCTTTAGCTCAGCCGGCACCTAGGGAAACCTACCAAACCTGTGCATTTCTGAAAACTAGAGACCTAGGGGATTCCAAGGAGGGGTGACTTGCGGGGCTCGGACCAGGTTCTGTTACCCAGAATCCTTTGCAAACCTCAAAAAGTGGCTAAAAAAACAAGTTTTCCTCACATTTCTGTGGCAGAAAGTTCTGGAATCTGAGAGGAGCCACAAATTTCCTTCCACCCAGCGTTCCCCCAAGTCTCCCGATAAAAATGATACCTCACTTGTGTGGGTAGGCCTAGCGCCCGCGACAGGAAACGCCCCAAAGCGCAACGTGGACACATCCAAATTTTTGGAAGAAAACAGAGGTGTTTTTTGCGAAGTGCCTACCTGTAGATTTTTGCCTTTAGCTCAGCCGGCACCTAGGGAAACCTACCAAACCTGTGCATTTCTGAAAACTAGACACCTTGGGGAATCCAAGGAGGGGTGACTTGGGGGGCTCGGACCAGGTTCTGTTACCCAGAATCCTTTGCAAACCTCAAAAAGTGGCTAAAAAAACCAGTTTTCCTCACATTTCGGTGACAGGAAGTTCTGGAATCTGAGAGGAGCCACAAACTTCCTTCCACCCAGCGTTCCCCCAAGTCTCCCGATAAAAATGATACCTCACTTGTGTGGGTAGGCCTAGCGCCCGCGACAGGAAACGCCCCAAAGCGCAACATGGACCCATACAAATTTTTGGAAGAAAACACAGGTGTTTTTTGCGAAGTGTCTACCTGTAGATTTTGGCCTATAGCTCAGCCGGCACCTAGGGAAACCTACCAAACCTGTGCATTTCTAAAAACTAGAGACCTAGGGGAATCCAAGGAGGGGTGACTTGCGGGGCTGGGACCAGGTTCTGTTACCCAGAATCCTTTGCAAACCTCAAAATTTGGCTAAAAAAACACATGTTCCTCACATTTCTGTGGCAGAAAGTTCTGGAATCTGAGAGGAGCCACAAATTTCCTTCCACCCAGCGTTCCCCCAAGTCTCCTGATTAAAATGATACCTCACTTGTGTGGGTAGGCCTAGCGCCCGCGACAGGAAACGCCCCCAAATTGCAACGTGGACACATGCACATTTTTGGAAGAAAACAGAGGTGTTTTTTGCGAAGTGCCTACCTGTAGATTTTGGCCTCTAGCTCAGCCGGCACCTAGGGAAACCTACCAAACCTGTGCATTTCTGAAAACTAGAGACCTAGGGGATTCCAAGGAGGGGTGACTTTGGGGGGCTCGGACCAGGTTCTGTTACCCAGAATCCTTTGCAAACCTCAAAAAGTGGCTAAAAAAACCAGTTTTCCTCACATTTCGGTGACAGGAAGTTCTGGAATCTGAGAGGAGCCACAAACTTCCTTCCACCCAGCGTTCTCCCAAGTCTCCCGATAAAAATGATACCTCACTTGTGTGGGTAGGCCTAGCGCCCGCGACAGGAAACGCCCCAAAGCGCAACATGGACACATACAAATTTTTGGAAGAAAACAGAGGTGTTTTTTGCGAAGTGCCTACCTGTAGATTTTGGCCTATAGCTCAGCCGGCACCTAGGGAAACCTACCAAACCTGTGCATTTCTAAAAACTAGAGACCTAGGGGAATCCAAGGAGGGGTGACTTGCGGGGCTGGGACCAGGTTCTGTTACCCAGAATCCTTTGCAAACCTCAAAATTTGGCTAAAAAAACACATGTTCCTCACATTTCTGTGACAGAAAGTTCTGGAATCTGAGAGGAGCCACAAATTTCCTTCCACCCAGCGTTCCCCCAAGTCTCCCGATAAAAATGATACCTCACTTGTGTGGGTAGGCCTAGCGCCCGCGACAGGAAACGCCCCAAATTGCAACGTGGACACATGCAAATTTTTGGAAGAAAACAGAGGTGTTTTTTGCGAAGTGCCTACCTGTAGATTTTGGCCTCTAGCTCAGCCGGCACCTAGGGAAACCTACCAAACCTGTGCATTTCTGAAAACTAGAGACCTAGGGGATTCCAAGGAGGGGTGACTTGCGGGGCTCGGACCAGGTTCTGTTACCCAGAATCCTTTGCAAACCTCAAAAAGTGGCTAAAAAAACAAGTTTTCCTCACATTTCGGTGACAGAAAGTTCTGGAATCTGAGAGGAGCCACAAATTTCCTTCCACCCAGCGTTCCCCCAAGTCTCCCGATAAAAATGATACCTCACTTGTATGGGTAGGCCTTGCGCCCGCGTCAGGAAACGCCCCAAAGTGCAACGTGGACACATACAAATTTTTGGAAGAAAACAGAGGTGTTTTTTGCGAAGTGCCTACCTGTAGATTTTGGCCTCTAGCTCAGCCGGCACCTAGGGAAACCTACCAAACCTGTGCATTTCTGAAAACTAGAGACCTTGGGGAATCCAAGGAGGGGTGACTTGCGGGGCTGGGACCAGGTTCTGTTACCCAGAATCCTTTGGAAACCTCAAAATGTGGCTAAAAAAACAAGTTTTCCTCACATTTCGGTGACAGAAAGTTCTGGAATCTGAGAGGAGCCACAAATTTCCTTCCACCCAGCGTTCCCCCAAGTCTCCCGATAAAAATGATACCTCACTTGTGTGGGTAGGCCTAGCGCCCGCGACAGGAAACGCCCCAAAGCGCAACGTGGACACATACAAATTTTTGGAAGAAAACAGAGGTGTTTTTTGCGAAGTCCCTACCTGTAGATTTTGGCCTCTAGCTCAGCCGGCACCTTGGGAAACCTACCAAACCTGTGCATTTCTGAAAACTAGAGACCTAGGGGCATCCAAGGAGGGGTGACTTGCGGGGCTGGGACCAGGTTCTGTTACCAGAATCCTTTGCAAACCTCAAAATTTGGCTAAAAAAACACATGTTCCTCTCATTTCTGTGGCAGAAAGTTCTGGAATCTGAGAGGAGCCACAAATTTCCTTCCACCCAGCATTCCCCCAAGACTCCTGATTAAAATGATACCTCACTTGTGTGGGTAGGCCTAGCGCCCGCGACAGGAAACGCCCCAAATTGCAACGTGGATACATGCAAATTTTTTGAAGAAAACAGAGGTGTTTTTTGCGAAGTGCCTACCTGTAGATTTTGGCCTCTAGCTCAGCCGGCACCTAGGGAAACCTACCAAACCTGTGCATTTCTGAAAACTAGGGACCTAGGGGATTCCAAGGAGGTGTGACTTGCGGGGCTCGGACCAGGTTCTGTTACCCAGAATCCTTTGCAAACCTCAAAAAGTGGCTAAAAAAACAAGTTTTCCTCACATTTCTGTGGCAGAAAGTTCTGGAATCTGAGAGGAGCCACAAATTTCCTTCCACCCAGCGTTCCCCCAAGTCTCCCGATAAAAATGATACCTCACTTGTGTGGGTAGGCCTAGCGCCCGCGACAGAAAACGCCCCAAAGCGCAACATGGACACATACAAATTTTTGGAAGAAAACAGAGGTGTTTTTTGTGAAGTGCCTACCTGTAGATTTTGGCCTCTAGCTCAGCCGGCACCTAGGGAAACCTACCAAACCTGTGCATTTCTGAAAACTAGAGACCTTGGGGAATCCAAGGAGGTGTGACTTGCGGGGCTCGGACCAGGTTCTGTTACCCAGAATCCTTTGCAAACCTCAAAAAGTGGCTAAAAAAACAAGTTTTCCTCACATTTCGGTGAGAGAAAGTTCTGGAATCTGAGAGGAGCCACAAATTTCCTTCCACCCAGCGTTCCCCCAAGTCTCCCGATAAAAATGATACCTCACTTGTGTGGGTAGGCCTAGCGCCCGCGCCAGGAAACACCCGAAATTGCAACGTGGTCACATGCAAATTTTTGGAAGAAAACAGAGGTGTTTTTTGCGAAGTGCCTACTTGTAGATTTTGGCCTCTAGCTCAGCCGGCACCTAGGGAAACCTACCAAACCTGTGCATTTCTGAAAACTAGAGACCTAGGGGATTCCAAGGAGGGGTGACTTGCGGGGCTCGGACCAGGTTCTGTTACCCAGAATCCTTTGCAAACCTCAAAAAGTGGCTAAAAAAACAAGTTTTCCTCACATTTCGGTGACAGAAAGTTCTGGAATCTGAGAGGAGCCACAAATTTCCTTCCACCCAGCGTTCCCCCATGTCTCCCAATAAAAATGATACCTCACTTGTGTGGGTAGGCCTAGCGCCCGCGACAGGAAACGCCCCAAAGCGCAACGTGGACACATCCAAATTTTTGGAAGAAAACAGAGGTGTTTTTTGCGAAGTGCCTACCTGTAGATTTTTGCCTCTAGCTCAGCCGGCACCTAGGGAAACCTACCAAACCTGTGCATTTCTGAAAACTAGACACCTTGGGGAATCCAAGGAGGGGTGACTTGGGGGGCTCGGACCAGGTTCTGTTACCCAGAATCCTTTGCAAACCTCAAAAAGTGGCTAAAAAAAAACAGTTTTCCTCACATTTCTGTGGCAGAAAGTTCTGGAATCTGAGAGGAGCCACAAATTTCCTTCCACCCAGCGTTCCCCCAAGTCTCCCGATAAAAATGATACCTCACTTGTGTGGGTAGGCCTAGCGCCCGCGACAGGAAACGCCCCAAAGCGCAACATGGACACATACACATTTTTGGAAGAAAACAGAGGTGTTTTTTGCGAAGTGCCTACCTGTAGATTTTGGCCTATAGCTCAGCCGGCACCTAGGGAAACCTACCAAACCTGTGCATTTCTAAAAACTAGAGACCTAGGGGAATCCAAGGAGGGGTGACTTGCGGGGCTGGGACCAGGTTCTGTTACCCAGAATCCTTTGCAAACCTCAAAATTTGGCTAAAAAAACACATGTTCCTCACATTTCTGTGGCAGAAAGTTCTGGAATCTGAGAGGAGCCACAAATTTCCTTCCACCCAGCGTTCCCCCAAGTCTCCTGATTAAAATGATACCTCACTTGTGTGGGTAGGCCTAGCGCCCGCGACAGGAAACGCCCCAAATTGCAACGTGGACACATGCAAATTTTTGGAAGAAAACAGAGGTGTTTTTTGCGAAGTGCCTACCTGTAGATTTTGGCCTCTAGCTCAGCCGGCACCTAGGGAAACCTACCAAACCTGTGCATTTCTGAAAACTAGAGACCTAGGGGATTCCAAGGAGGGGTGACTTGGGGGGCTCGGACCAGGTTCTGTTACCCAGAATCCTTTGCAAACCTCAAAAAGTGGCTAAAAAAACCAGTTTTCCTCACATTTCGGTGACAGGAAGTTCTGGAATCTGAGAGGAGCCACAAACTTCCTTCCACCCAGCGTTCTCCCAAGTCTCCCGATAAAAATGATACCTCACTTGTGTGGGTAGGCCTAGCGCCCGCGACAGGAAACGCCCCAAAGCGCAACATGGACACATACAAATTTTTGGAAGAAAACAGAGGTGTTTTTTGCGAAGTGCCTACCTGTAGATTTTGGCCTATAGCTCAGCCGGCACCTAGGGAAACCTACCAAACCTGTGCATTTCTAAAAACTAGAGACCTAGGGGAATCCAAGGAGGGGTGACTTGCGGGGCTGGGACCAGGTTCTGTTACCCAGAATCCTTTGCAAACCTCAAAATTTGGCTAAAAAAACACATGTTCCTCACATTTCTGTGGCAGAAAGTTCTGGAATCTGAGAGGAGCCACAAATTTCCTTACACCCAGCGTTCCCCCAAGTCTCCCGATAAAAATGATACCTCACTTGTGTGGGTAGGCCTAGCGCCCGCGACAGGAAACGCCCCAAATTGCAACGTGGACACATGCAAATTTTTGGAAGAAAACAGAGGTGTTTTTTGCGAAGTGCCTACCTGTAGATTTTGGCCTCTAGCTCAGCCGGCACCTAGGGAAACCTACCAAACCTGTGCATTTCTGAAAACTAGGGACCTAGGGGATTCCAAGGAGGTGTGACTTGCGGGGCTCGGACCAGGTTCTGTTACCCAGAATCCTTTGCAAACCTCAAAAAGTGGCTAAAAAAACAAGTTTTCCTCACATTTCTGTGGCAGAAAGTTCTGGAATCTGAGAGGAGCCACAAATTTCCTTCCACCCAGCGTTCCCCCAAGTCTCCCGATAAAAATGATACCTCACTTGTGTGGGTAGGCCTAGCGCCCGCGACAGGAAACGCCCCAAAGCGCAACATGGACACATACAAATTTTTGGAAGAAAACAGAGGTGTTTTTTGCGAAGTGCCTACCTGTAGATTTTGGCCTATAGCTCAGCCGGCACCCAGGGAAACCTACCAAACCTGTGCATTTCTAAAAACTAGAGACCTAGGGGAATCCAAGGAGGGGTGACTTGCGGGGCTGGGACCAGGTTCTGTTACCCAGAATCCTTTGCAAACCTCAAAATTTGGCTAAAAAAACACATGTTCCTCACATTTCTGTGGCAGAAAGTTCTGGAATCTGAGAGGAGCCACAAATTTCCTAACACCCAGCGTTCCCCCAAGTCTCCCGATAAAAATGATACCTCACTTGTGTGGGTAGGCCTAGCGCCAGCGACAGGAAACGCCCCAAATTGCAACGTGGACACATGCAAATTTTTGGAAGAAAACAGAGGTGTTTTTTGCGAAGTGCCTACCTGTAGATTTCGGCCTCTAGCTCAGCCGGCACCTAGGGAAACCTACCAAACCTGTGCATTTCTGAAAACTAGAGACCTAGGGGATTCCAAGAAGGGGTGACTTGCGGGGCTCGGACCAGGTTCTGTTACCCAGAATCCTTTGCAAACCTCAAAAAGTGGCTAAAAAAACAAGTTTTCCTCACATTTCGGTGACAGAAAGTTCTGGAATCTGAGAGGAGCCACAAATTTCCTTCCACCCAGCGTTCCCCCAAGTCTCCCGATAAAAATGATACCTCACTTGTGTGGGTAGGCCTAGCGCCCGCGTCAGGAAACGCCCCAAAGCGCAACGTGGACACATACAAATTTTTGGAAGAAAACAGAGGTGTTTTTTGCGAAGTGCCTACCTGTAGATTTTGGCCTCTAGCTCAGCCGGCACCTAGGGAAACTTACCAAACCTGTGCATTTCTGAAAACTAGAGACCTTGGGGAATCCAAGGAGGGGTGACTTGCGGGGCTGGGACCAGGTTCTGTTACCCAGAATCCTTTGCAAACCTCAAAATTTGGCTAAAAAAACACATGTTCCTCACATTTCTGTGGCAGAAAGTTCTGGAATCTGAGAGGAGCCACAAATTTCCTTCCACCCAGCGTTCCCCCAAGTCTCCTGATTAAAATGATACCTCACTTGTGTGGGTAGGCCTAGCGCCCGCGACAGGAAAGGCCCCAAAGCGCAACGTGGACACATCCAAATTTTTGGAAGAAAACAGAGGTGTTTTTTGCGAAGTGCCTACCTGTAGATTTTTGCCTTTAGCTCAGCCGGCACCTAGGGAAACCTACCAAACCTGTGAATTTCTGAAAACTAGAGACCTAGGGGATTCCAAGGAGGGGTGACTTGCGGGGCTCGGACCAGGTTCTGTTACCCAGAATCCTTTGCAAACCTCAAAAAGTGGCTAAAAAAACAAGTTTTCCTCACATTTCTGTGGCAGAAAGTTCTGGAATCTGAGAGGAGCCACAAATTTCCTTCCACCCAGCGTTCCCCCAAGTCTCCCGATAAAAATGATACCTCACTTGTGTGGGTAGGCCTATCGCCCGCGACAGGAAACGCCCCAAAGCGCAACGTGGACACATCCAAATTTTTGGAAGAAAACAGAGGTGTTTTTTGCGAAGTGCCTACCTGTAGATTTTTGCCTTTAGCTCAGCCGGCACCTAGGGAAACCTACCAAACCTGTGCATTTCTGAAAACTAGACACCTTGGGGAATCCAAGGAGGGGTGACTTGGGGGGCTCGGACCTGGTTCTGTTACCCAGAATCCTTTGCAAACCTCAAAAAGTGGCTAAAAAAACCAGTTTTCCTCACATTTCGGTGACAGGAAGTTCTGGAATCTGAGAGGAGCCACAAACTTCCTTCCACCCAGCGTTCCCCCAAGTCTCCCGATAAAAATGATACCTCACTTGTGTGGGTAGGCCTAGCGCCCGCGACAGGAAACGCCCCAAAGCGCAACATGGACACATACAAATTTTTGGAAGAAAACAGAGGTGTTTTTTGCGAAGTGTCTACCTGTAGATTTTGGCCTATAGCTCAGCCGGCACCTAGGGAAACCTACCAAACCTGTGCATTTCTAAAAACTAGAGACCTAGGGGAATCCAAGGAGGGGTGACTTGCGGGGCTGGGACCAGGTTCTGTTACCCAGAATCCTTTGCAAACCTCAAAATTTGGCTAAAAAAACACATGTTCCTCACATTTCTGTGGCAGAAAGTTCTGAAATCTGAGAGGAGCCACAAATTTCCTTCCACCCAGCGTTCCCCCAAGTCTCCTGATTAAAATGATACCTCACTTGTGTGGGTAGGCCTAGCGCCCGCGACAGGAAACGCCCCAAATTGCAACGTGGACACATGCAAATTTTTGGAAGAAAACAGAGGTGTTTTTTGCGAAGTGCCTACCTGTAGATTTTGGCCTCTAGCTCAGCCGGCACCTAGGGAAACCTACCAAACCTGTGCATTTCTGAAAACTAGAGACCTAGGGGATTCCAAGGAGGGGTGACTTGGGGGGCTCGGACCAGGTTCTGTTACCCAGAATCCTTTGCAAACCTCAAAAAGTGGCTAAAAAAACCAGTTTTCCTCACATTTCGGTGACAGGAAGTTCTGGAATCTGAGAGGAGCCACAAACTTCCTTCCACCCAGCGTTCTCCCAAGTCTCCCGATAAAAATGATACCTCACTTGTGTGGGTAGGCCTAGCGCCCGCGACGGGAAACGCCCCAAAGCGCAACATGGACACATACAAATTTTTGGAAGAAAACAGAGGTGTTTTTTGCGAAGTGCCTACCTGTAGATTTTGGCCTATAGCTCAGCCGGCACCTAGGGAAACCTACCAAACCTGTGCATTTCTAAAAACTAGAGACCTAGGGGAATCCAAGGAGGGGTGACTTGCGGGGCTGGGACCAGGTTCTGTTACCCAGAATCCTTTGCAAACCTCAAAATTTGGCTAAAAAAACACATGTTCCTCACATTTCTGTGGCAGAAAGTTCTGGAATCTGAGAGGAGCCACAAATTTCCTTACACCCAGCGTTCCCCCAAGTCTCCCGATAAAAATGATACCTCACTTGTGTGGGTAGGCCTAGCGCCTGCGACAGGAAACGCCCCAAATTGCAACGTGGACACATGCAAATTTTTGGAAGAAAACAGAGGTGTTTTTTGCGAAGTGCCTACCTGTAGATTTCGACCTCTAGCTCAGCCGGCACCTAGGGAAACCTACCAAACCTGTGCATTTCTGAAAACTAGAGACCTAGGGGATTCCAAGAAGGGGTGACTTGCGGGGCTCGGACCAGGTTCTGTTACCCAGAATCCTTTGCAAACCTCAAAAAGTGGCTAAAAAAACAAGTTTTCCTCACATTTCGGTGACAGAAAGTTCTGGAATCTGAGAGGAGCCACAAATTTCCTTCCACCCAGCGTTCCCCCAAGTCTCCCGATAAAAATGATACCTCACTTGTGTGGGTAGGCCTAGCGCCCGCGTCAGGAAACGCCCCAAAGCGCAACGTGGACACATACAAATTTTTGGAAGAAAACAGAGGTGTTTTTTGCGAAGTGCCTACCTGTAGATTTTGGCCTCTAGCTCAGCCGGCACCTAGGGAAACTTACCAAACCTGTGCATTTCTGAAAACTAGAGACCTTGGGGAATCCAAGGAGGGGTGACTTGCGGGGCTGGGACCAGGTTCTGTTACCCAGAATCCTTTGCAAACCTCAAAATTTGGCTAAAAAAACACATGTTCCTCACATTTCTGTGGCAGAAAGTTCTGGAATCTGAGAGGAGCCACAAATTTCCTTCCACCCAGCGTTCCCCCAAGTCTCCTGATTAAAATGATACCTCACTTGTGTGGGTAGGCCTAGCGCCCGCGACAGGAAAGGCCCCAAAGCGCAACGTGGACACATCCAAATTTTTGGAAGAAAACAGAGGTGTTTTTTGCGAAGTGCCTACCTGTAGATTTTTGCCTTTAGCTCAGCCGGCACCTAGGGAAACCTACCAAACCTGTGAATTTCTGAAAACTAGAGACCTAGGGGATTCCAAGGAGGGGTGACTTGCGGGGCTCGGACCAGGTTCTGTTACCCAGAATCCTTTGCAAACCTCAAAAAGTGGCTAAAAAAACAAGTTTTCCTCACATTTCTGTGGCAGAAAGTTCTGGAATCTGAGAGGAGCCACAAATTTCCTTCCACCCAGCGTTCCCCCAAGTCTCCCGATAAAAATGATACCTCACTTGTGTGGGTAGGCCTATCGCCCGCGACAGGAAACGCCCCAAAGCGCTACGTGGACACATCCAAATTTTTGGAAGAAAACAGAGGTGTTTTTTGCGAAGTGCCTACCTGTAGATTTTTGCCTTTAGCTCAGCCGGCACCTAGGGAAACCTACCAAACCTGTGCATTTCTGAAAACTAGACACCTTGGGGAATCCAAGGAGGGGTGACTTGGGGGGCTCGGACCTGGTTCTGTTACCCAGAATCCTTTGCAAACCTCAAAAAGTGGCTAAAAAAAACAGTTTTCCTCACATTTCGGTGACAGGAAGTTCTGGAATCTGAGAGGAGCCACAAACTTCCTTCCACCCAGCGTTCCCCCAAGTCTCCCGATAAAAATGATACCTCACTTGTGTGGGTAGGCCTAGCGCCCGCGACAGGAAACGCCCCAAAGCGCAACATGGACACATACAAATTTTTGGAAGAAAACAGAGGTGTTTTTTGCGAAGTGTCTACCTGTAGATTTTGGCCTATAGCTCAGCCGGCACCTAGGGAAACCTACCAAACCTGTGCATTTCTAAAAACTAGAGACCTAGGGGAATCCAAGGAGGGGTGACTTGCGGGGCTGGGACCAGGTTCTGTTACCCAGAATCCTTTGCAAACCTCAAAATTTGGCTAAAAAAACACATGTTCCTCACATTTCTGTGGCAGAAAGTTCTGAAATCTGAGAGGAGCCACAAATTTCCTTCCACCCAGCGTTCCCCCAAGTCTCCTGATTAAAATGATACCTCACTTGTGTGGGTAGGCCTAGCGCCCGCGACAGGAAACGCCCCAAATTGCAACGTGGACACATGCAAATTTTTGGAAGAAAACAGAGGTGTTTTTTGCGAAGTGCCTACCTGTAGATTTTGGCCTCTAGCTCAGCCGGCACCTAGGGAAACCTACCAAACCTGTGCATTTCTGAAAACTAGAGACCTAGGGGATTCCAAGGAGGGGTGACTTGGGGGGCTCGGACCAGGTTCTGTTACCCAGAATCCTTTGCAAACCTCAAAAAGTGGCTAAAAAAACCAGTTTTCCTCACATTTCGGTGACAGGAAGTTCTGGAATCTGAGAGGAGCCACAAACTTCCTTCCACCCAGCGTTCTCCCAAGTCTCCCGATAAAAATGATACCTCACTTGTGTGGGTAGGCCTAGCGCCCGCGACGGGAAACGCCCCAAAGCGCAACATGGACACATACAAATTTTTGGAAGAAAACAGAGGTGTTTTTTGCGAAGTGCCTACCTGTAGATTTTGGCCTATAGCTCAGCCGGCACCTAGGGAAACCTACCAAACCTGTGCATTTCTAAAAACTAGAGACCTAGGGGAATCCAAGGAGGGGTGACTTGCGGGGCTGGGACCAGGTTCTGTTACCCAGAATCCTTTGCAAACCTCAAAATTTGGCTAAAAAAACACATGTTCCTCACATTTCTGTGGCAGAAAGTTCTGGAATCTGAGAGGAGCCACAAATTTCCTTCCACCCAGCGTTCCCCCAAGTCTCCCGATAAAAATGATACCTCACTTGTGTGGGTAGGCCTAGCGCCCGCGACAAGAAACGCCCCAAATTGCAACGTGGACACATGCAAATTTTTGGAAGAAAACAGAGGTGTTTTTTGCGAAGTGCCTACCTGTAGATTTTGGCCTCTAGCTCAGCCGGCACCTAGGGAAACCTACCAAACCTGTGCATTTCTGAAAACTAGAGACCTAGGGGATTCCAAGGAGGGGTGACTTGCGGGGCTCGGACCAGGTTCTGTTACCCAGAATCCTTTGCAAACCTCAAAAAGTGGCTAAAAAAACAAGTTTTCCTCACATTTCGGTGACAGAAAGTTCTGGAATCTGAGAGGAGCCACAAATTTCCTTCCACCCAGCGTTCCCCCAAGTCTCCCGATAAAAATGATACCTCACTTGTATGGGTAGGCCTAGCGCCCGCGTCAGGAAACGCCCCAAAGCGCAACGTGGACACATACAAATTTTTGGAAGAAAACAGAGGTGTTTTTTGCGAAGTGCCTACCTGTAGATTTTGGCCTCTAGCTCAGCCGGCACCTAGGGAAACCTACCAAACCTGTGCATTTCTGAAAACTAGAGACCTTGGGGAATCCAAGGAGGGGTGACTTGCGGGGCTGGGACCAGGTTCTGTTACCCAGAATCCTTTGGAAACCTCAAAAAGTGGCTAAAAAAACAAGTTTTCCTCACATTTCGGTGACAGACAGTTCTGGAATCTGAGAGGAGCCACAAATTTCCTTCCACCCAGCGTTCCCCCAAGTCTCCCGATAAAAATGATACCTCACTTGTGTGGGTAGGCCTAGCGCCCGCGACAGGAAACGCCCCAAAGCGCAACGTGGACACATACAAATTTTTGGAAGAAAACAGAGGTGTTTTTTGCGAAGTCCCTACCTGTAGATTTTGGCCTCTAGCTCAGCCGGCACCTTGGGAAACCTACCAAACCTGTGCATTTCTGAAAACTAGAGACCTTGGGGAATCCAAGGAGGGGTGACTTGCGGGGCTCGGACCAGATTCTGTTACCCAGAATCCTTTGCAAACCTCAAAAAGTGGCTAAAAAAACACATGTTCCTCACATTTCTGTGGCAGAAAGTTCTGGAATCTGAGAGAAGCCACAAATTTCCTTCCACCCAGCGTTCCCCCAAGTCTCCCGATAAAAATGATACCTCACTTGTGTGGGTAGGCCTAGCGCCCGCGACAGGAAACGCCCCAAAGCGCAACATGGACACATACAAATTTTTGGAAGAAAACAGAGGTGTTTTTTGTGAAGTGCCTACCTGTAGATTTTGGCCTCTAGCTCAGCCGGCACCTAGGGAAACCTACCAAACCTGTGCATTTCTGAAAACTAGAGACCTTGGGGAATCCAAGGAGGGGTGACTTGCGGGGCTCGGACCAGATTCTGTTACACAGAATCCTTTGCAAACCTCAAAAAGTGGCTAAAAAAACAAGTTTTCCTCACATTTCGGTCAGAAAAAGTTCTGGAATCTGAGAGGAGCCACAAATTTCCTTCCACCCAGCGTTCCCCCAAGTCTCCCGATAAAAATGATACCTCACTTGTGTGGGTAGGCCTAGCGCCCGCACCAGGAAACACCCCAAATTGCAACGTGGACACATGCAAATTTTTGGAAGAAAACAGAGGTGTTTTTTGTGAAGTGCCTACTTGTAGATTTTGGCCTCTAGCTCAGCCGGCACCTAGGGAAACCTACCAAACCTGTGCATTTCTGAAAACTAGAGACCTAGGGGATTCCAAGGAGGGGTGACTTGCGGGGCTCGGACCAGGTTCTGTTACCCAGAATCCTTTGCAAACCTCAAAAAGTGGCTAAAAAAACAAGTTTTCCTCACATTTCGGTGACAGAAAGTTCTGGAATCTGAGAGGAGCCACAAATTTCCTTCCACCCAGCGTTCCCCCAAGTCTCCCGATAAAAATGATACCTCACTTATGTGGGTAGGCCTAGCGCCCGCGACAGGAAACGCCCCAAAGCGCAACGTGGACACATACAAATTTTTGGAAGAAAACAGAGGTGTTTTTTGCGAAGTCCCTACCTGTAGATTTTGGCCTCTAGCTCAGCCGGCACCTAGGGAAACCTACCAAACCTGTGCATTTCTGAAAACTAGAGACCTAGGGGAATCCAAGGAGGGGTGACTTGTGGGGCTGGGACCAGGTTCTGTTACCCAGAATCCTTTGCAAACCTCAAAAAGTGGCTAAAAAAACAAGTTTTCCTCACATTTCTGTGGCAGAAAGTCCTGGAATCTGAGAGGAGCCACAAATTTCCTTCCACCCAGCGTTCCCCCAAGTCTCCTGATAAAAATGATACCTCACTTGTGTGGGTAGGCCTAGCGCCCGCGACAGGAAACGCCCCAAAGCGCAACATGGACACATACAAATTTTTGGAAGAAAACACAGGTGTTTTTTGTGAAGTGCCTACACCCCAAATTGCAACGTGGACACATGCAAATTTTTGGAAGAAAACAGAGGTGTTTTTTGCGAAGTGCCTACCTGTAGATTTTGGCCTCTAGCTCAGCCGGCACCTAGGGAAACCTACCAAACCTGTGCATTTCTGAAAACTAGAGACCTAGGGGATTCCAAGGAGGGGTGACTTGCGGGGCTCGGACCAGGTTCTGTTACCCAGAATCCTTTGCAAACCTCAAAAAGTGGCTAAAAAAACAAGTTTTCCTCACATTTCGGTGACAGAAAGTTCTGGAATCTGAGAGGAGCCACAAATTTCCTTCCACCCAGCGTTCCCCCAAGTCTCCCGATAAAAATGATACCTCACTTATGTGGGTAGGCCTAGCGCCCGCGACAGGAAACGCCCCAAAGCGCAACGTGGACACATACAAATTTTTGGAAGAAAACAGAGGTGTTTTTTGCGAAGTCCCTACCTGTAGATTTTGGCCTCTAGCTCAGCCGGCACCTAGGGAAACCTACCAAACCTGTGCATTTCTGAAAACTAGAGACCTAGGGGAATCCAAGGAGGGGTGACTTGTGGGGCTGGGACCAGGTTCTGTTACCCAGAATCCTTTGCAAACCTCAAAAAGTGGCTAAAAAAACAAGTTTTCCTCACATTTCTGTGGCAGAAAGTCCTGGAATCTGAGAGGAGCCACAAATTTCCTTCCACCCAGCGTTCCCCCAAGTCTCCTGATAAAAATGATACCTCACTTGTGTGGGTAGGCCTAGCGCCCGCGACAGGAAACGCCCCAAAGCGCAACATGGACACATACAAATTTTTGGAAGAAAACAGAGGTGTTTTTTGCGAAGTGCCTACCTGTAGATTTTGGCCTCTAGCTCAGCCGGCACCTAGGGAAACCTACCAAACCTGTGCATTTCTGAAAACTAGAGACCTTGGGGAATCCAAGGAGTGGTGACTTGCGGGGCTCGGACCAGGTTCTGTTACCCAGAATCCTTTGCAAACCTCAAAAAGTGGCTAAAAAAACAAGTTTTCCTCACATTTCGGTGAGAGAAAGTTCTGGAATCTGAGAGGAGCCACAAATTTCCTTCAACCCAGCGTTCCCCCAAGCCTCCCGATAAAAATGATACCTCACTTGTGTGGGTAGGCCTAGCGCCCGTGACAGGAATGGATCACACAAGGGTCAATGGTAGTCATTGCTTGAGGTCTACTGTTAAACCTGGAGTGATTCATTCCTGAAGCATGCACTGGGCGCAGGCACACAAGCGGGGTTGTGTTTTCATCAGGACAAGTGGGGAAACACTGGGTGGTAGGAATTTTGAGGATCCCTGCAGATCCCTGGACTTCTGCTCATTGAAATGCAAGGAAAATGTGTTTTTTAAGCACATAATGTAATTTCAAGGGGATTCTAGGTGAAGGAAAACTGGTGAGAGCCATGCAAGTCCTGCACCCTTGGACTCCCCTGGTACTAGTTTGTTAAAGTTAACCCACCACTCACACTGGTTGGTTTTAGCACCTCCAGAAATTATGGTTTCAAAGCATCATTACTTATCAAAGTATCTGAATATTGAAACCAAGCCTTCTGAAGGTGGGCCATAAAGCCGCGTCCAGGCACCAACCTCTTTATGGTCCATTCACACGCCATTCACGCACAACAAACAACCCTTTCATATCGCCAGCCACGGGCCCAATCCAATCAATCACTCCACTCACATTAACTTACCGCTGCGAGACAAGGGCCCATCACATTCACACGCCACAGAACGGAATAAGTTTGACTACATTTTACCACCTGTCAAGTAACTGCCTCCTTCTTCCTTAACATTAAAAAAAATGCATGTGTAACAAACCTTTACTAATGACTCCTGTGACAGCCACCTGAGGCTCAGGAAGACATGTTTTTCATGCGCCTTTAACGCACTCTCTGTGCTAAATCCAACTCCTTCCAGTTTGTGGATGCAAGTTGGGGTTGTCCGAGTATGCCGTACAAAGCGATTCCTCGAACTGAGTGTGCATATCTACCTTTGAAACTAAAGGAGACATGCTGGGGATTTCTCATGCTGTTACCTAAAGAGAAGGTCATAGGCTACCTGCCTCCTTCTTCCTTAACATTACCAAATGCATGCGTAACAAACCTTTACTAATGACTCTTGTGACAGCCACCTGAGGCTCAGGAAGACATGTTTTTCATGCGCCTTTAACGCACTCTCTGTGGTAAATCCAACTCCTTCCAGTTTGTGGATGCAAGTTGGGGGTGTCCGAGTATGCCGTACAAAGCGATTCCTCGAACTGAGTGAGCATATCTACCTTTGAAACTAAGGGAGACTTGCTGGGGATTTCTCATGATGTTCCCTAAAGAGAAGGTCATAGGCTATGGAAAAGGGTAGTGTTTGGTACATAGGGGAGTCCATGAGAACGTAGCATATGTCCCAGCCAACATTATGTGCAGTGATGTGACTATAATGCACTTATACAGCAAACTGAACATCTACTAAGTTCTGATGGAGGATGAACATGAAAAGCAGGTCAAACACTGACCTATACAAGTCATTCTCCTTCAGTGCTGGGATGGCACCAATGGGTTTGAATCCATAGGCTTAGATGATGTACATCTGTACTACCTTTACTATCTGCCTTCTACCTGTGCAATAACCCTGTGAAGGCACTCCTACCATAAGCTTTCCTTACCCATCCATGTCTCTGTTCTCATCAGAGTCCTGGCTAATCCTGTATAATAGCCAAGTGAACCTATACTAGTTTGTGGAAGCAAGTTGGGGGCTTCCAAGTATGCCCTACAAAGTGATTCCTCGAACTGAGAGAGCATATCTACTGTTGAAAGTAAGGTAGACATGCAGGTGAAGAAAGGGTACTCCGTGGCAATGTGGCATATGTTCTGTCCACTAGTATATGCAGTAGGGGGAAGAAAATGCATGTTAATTGAACAGAACACCGACCACGCCAAAAGGAAGTCCATGATGAAGTAAAATTCTGTGGCTCCTTGCCTAACGAAGCAGTGGCCCATGGACGTTCGGTATCCATGCACTGCCACTGGTCGTTCTTGTCCACTCCACCCATGTACTTATTGTAATCGAGTATACAGATGGGCTTGTGGACTTCGGCCATCTGACCCCAAACCGTGATGGGAGAAGTGCTCTCATCAGGAATTGTAGTGAGCACGTATACATCACGTCTATCTAGGAACTTGACTGCGAGCAGTTCGTTAGAACGCAATGCAGTACTCTGTGATTTCTGGAGCTTCTTGCAAACAAGCTCCCGCGGGAATCCTTTGCGGTTACAACGAACTATACCGCAGGCCACAGTGACAGCTTTGTAGAGCTCACTGAACAGCTCTACTCCTGTATAGAAATTGTCCACATAAAGGTTATAACCTTTGTGAAGAAGTGGCTGGACAAGTTCCCATACAATCTTACCTGTGACCCCTAACACGGGAGGGCAACCTACAGGGTTTAGGGTAGAATCCTTCCCTGTATACACTCTCAGGCTGTACACATAGCCAGTAGAGCTCTCACACAGCATGTACAGCTTTATGCCATAGCGAGCTCTTTTGCTCGCAATGTACTGTCTGAAAAGCAGCCGTCCTTTGTAGAGGATCAAGGAATCATCGACTGCTATATTCTTTCCAGGAGTATATATCTCTGGAAACCTGGCAGACAAATGTTCCACAACAGGCCGAATTTTGAACAACCTGTCATGATCTGGATGGTCCCGGGGCAATGCAGCAGAATTGTCATTGAAATGCAGCATGCGCTGCAGTAGCAAAAAACGATCTCTGCTCATGTATGGTGCGAAGATGGGAGTTACCCAAACCGTGCGAGTCGTCCAGTAGGACTGCAAGGTGGGTTTCTGTACTAACCCCATTTTGAGCGTAAGGCCCAAAAATATCTTCAACTCCGCCAGCGAAGTGGGAGTCCACTGGCGTGCCCTAGAACGGGGCCCTAGAGTGCCTCCGCGCTCCCTCAGAAATTGGTCTGCACGCAAATTTGTTTGCTGCACAACTTTCTGAAGAAAGTCAACATCCAAAAACAGATACATGTAGTCGACTGGCAAAAAGTTAGCTGTATCGACTTTACATCCAGCGTCACCAGTAAAAGGTGGAATTTGGGGCTGAACCAAACAGGGGGGCTGCCAAGAGAGCACTCTCTCTGTGCTTGCGGCAGCAAGCACGTGCTCTCTGGGTTCGGCTAAGCCAATGTGGTCCCGCTGCCCAGAATGTGCTTGCGAAGGGACAGCACGGATGTCGTCATTGTCTCCTTCAGACTCACTGGAAGAGGTGTCGTCAGATGGGACTCCGCCGACTGAAAAATCACTCCCAGAATCTGCCCCATTGTCCTCTCCCTCAGATGCTGTCTCAGTGTCTACTGTCTCAGTCTCTGAGCCTACATCAGAACTGTCCTCCATAACACGAGCTAGGGCTTGATCAGCAGTCATCCAACGAGACGCCATCTCTGCAACTGGCTAAACTGTCCCTCTAAATTACTAGCCTACGTAGAAGGCAGATAGTCACAAAATTGCGTGTGGGTATGTTTGTTGTGTACAACAGGAAATGTCGTCACCTTACCTTCGCTTCTTCTCCAATTCTGCAGATTTTCTGAAAACACTGAAAAAAACAAAAAAAGAATGTATTACTTCACCTTACCACACACCCTGTGCAGCAGTCATTTTTGGTGCTCTGCCTCCCATTACCTCCTCTTCTAATTCCCTCAGTACTACCCAGCAAAAGTGCCACTCATATCTCCATAGTCCCCCTGGCATTACATTTGTTTTAAAGCGCAAGTAACGCTTGCCTTTACTAATCCACTCAGCTACTTTATGGCAACTGCCACTACAGAAAAGACATGCCTGCATGCATATATATATATATATATATATATATATATATATATATATATATTGTGTGAACAAGATTCTCACCCCACTACACGAGGTTCAAATTGACATCTTTTATTGCAAGCAACATCCACGTACGCGTTTCGACTCTCAAGGATTCTTGATCACATTAAATGAGTCCCTCTTTTCTTTCATTGTTTATACTTGCGATAAAACATGTCAATTTGAACCTCGTGGAGTGCGGTGAGATTCTTGTTCACAAAATATTTTCGAGGTTGCTCTCCTCCATCACTGAGCACCGGCAGTGGAGTGCACTGCGCAACAGTCTTTTTAACCAATTTGTGTTGCATATATAATATATATATATATATATATATATATATATATATATATATATATATATATATATATATATATATGTTTAGAAACAAAGTGGTTGAAGGGTTGCTGGGCGGCACACTCCACTGCCAGTGCCCAGTGACATAGAAGACCAATCTAGAAATTATCTAATGCCGAAAAATTTCACCGCACTCCACGAAGTACAAATAAAAGTGTATTTTATTGCAGCCAATAACCACCAACGTGTTTCAACTCACCAAGGAGTCTTGATCACGGTCCTCGTGGAGTGCGGTGAAATTGTTCACCATTATAAAACAACACACACAAGAATAACAAGCATTTACAATGCAATGGGTCTCGTATCTGCTCGAGTTAGAGCTATTAGCGTTATAAACTCCTAACCCAACTTTTCTTGCCACATAAATTGATAATTGAAAGTTAAACTCTTTCACATAAGAGAGCCGATTCACAGCGCCACGGCCACCATGAGCATCATGTGAAGAGTTACACAAAAGGAAAAGAAGTTCGCTCGCAGTTAAACGTAACAGCAAAAGTGCAATTAGCCATGTACCAGGGGCGATGGCCAAGGCGGTAACAAAACCTCCCCAAGGAGGGACAAAGGTAAATTATTTTCCAATGTCATCAAAGGATTTTTGAAGGGCAAGCCCACGAACGAGTGGTAGTGATGGGCGTGAGGTGGGCGTTGTTAGAAGCCCAGATACACACCAACAAGTCAGAAAAGCAGCACATGGACGCTGCAATGCTTGTCCTGAAAAAAAAAAAAAAAAAAAAAAAAAATATATATATATATATATATATATATATGTGTATACATATATACACATATATATGAGAGAGAGAGAGAGAGAGAGAGAGAGAGAGAGAGAGAAAGAAAACACGACACTCATGTCACAAACCTTTTTTTTTATACATGTGTGCTTGCCCTTGGCCGACCCCCCCAAAGAAGATCCCTGGTGCCTAGGGGCGTTTCCTGGCCGTGGATCGCAGCCGCGCTGTGATCCACGGCCAGGAAACGGTGCCAGGGAGGCATCGATGGAAAGGGGAGAGCCTCCCCTTTCCATCGATGCCTCCCTGGCATCTGGGGAGGCCGTTTTGGCCTTTTTTTCCCCACTGGAGAAAGAGAGAACGCTTACCTGCTTCTCTCCTTCTCCGGTGGGGAAAAACTGCACATGGACGCTGCAATGCTTGTCCTGAAAAAAAATAATATATATATATATATATATATATATATATATATATATATATATATATATGTGTATACATATATACACATATATATATGAGAGAGAGAGAGAGAAAGAAAACAAGACACTGAAGTCACAAATCTTTTTTTTTTTATACATGTGTGCTTGCCCTTGGCAAAGCACACATGTATAAAAAAAAAAATGGCCCCATTGATGGTCACCCTAAGGGCTGACCACCAACAATTTATTTTTTTCTTTCTTTTTTACCCTGGGGGGGCGATCGGCCCCCCCAGGCAAAAGTACATGTTTTTTTTTCCCCCCTGGGGTCGGCCCGTGTTCCAAGGGCCGACCCCGCCATTTTTTTTCTTTTTTTTTTTCATTTTTTTTTATTGTGGGGGGGCGCGATCGCCCTCCAAAACTGTGTAAAATATTAAATATTGCCCCCGGGGGGGGCGGCCAGTTTACGAGGGGGCCGACCCCCCCAAAGAAGATCCCTGGTGCCTAGGGGCGTTTCCTGGCCGTGGATCGCAGCCGCGCTGCGATCCACGGCCAGGAAACGGTGCCAGGGAGGCATTGATGGAAAGGGGAGAGCCTCCCCTTTCCATCGATGCCTCCCTGGCATCTGGGGAGGCCGTTTTGGCCTTTTTTTCCCCACCGGAGAAAGAGAGAACGCTTACCGGGGTGGGATGGAGACGCGGAAGCTCTTCCGCGTCTCCTACGGTCAAAAAAAAAAAAATCCTCCGGTGCACTGGTCGTGACCCGCACCAGGGAGGGTGTGTAGGCGTCGGCCAGTGGCCGATGCCCGCACCAAAGGGGTTAAACGGTTTTGCAGCTGCCGCTGCTTGCGGGAGGGTAATGCTCCTCCACCCGAACAGAGGAGCCGCCACAGTGCAAAAGATGTATATGTTGACTAATACTCCCCACAATCAACGGGAAAATGACCCTATGAACAGGTAGGAAAAAATTGAGACAAAATATTCCCACAGTTTTGATATAAATAAACTTAAAAGCTCCCAACTCTTTAAATCAGTTGCTGATGGGCTCACTTGCAACTATGCTTTCAAGGAAACAATGAAAGAAATTAAACAAAAAATCAAAGCCACCCTTCCTATGACAGGGAAGAAACTACTCCACAAGCACAAAGGGTTCTTCCATTTTCTCCCAAGGGAAAAAAGCAAATTGCTCAGAAGCCTAAAATATGACAGATAGTATAAAGTCTGACATAAATGATCAGGAGGATGCTTGCAGTGACTTCAGATTCGGCATGCAAACGCAAACCAGTTTTCAACAAAGGCATAAGAAGCTGATGGGCAAAAGAACACTGCTAATTGAGAAGCACAAATATAGTAATAAAAGCTAGGTATTGCAACCTTGCTTGAAGGCTGCGATGACAACTAGAACAGGCAATACACTATTCTGAGAATAAAGAATATAAACATGAAACAGAGATGAAGAAAGGGCTGATTTAGACCCTGAGGTATCTGCTAAGCCACCCTCAAGTGTCATTGTACGCAGCAACACGGTAACTATCACAAGGAACCAAATGTAAAGCATGGATTCTCTAAATATAGGGACATTTCCAATTGTGCTCGCTCCTTTAAACATGGCAAGATTGGCTTACACCCAATTGCCATATTTAATTTACTTGTAAATCCCCAGTAACGTTTTACTACTGATATCCAGGGCCCTACTAGTGGGCCTGCAGCACTTATTGTGTCACATAATTAAATAGCACTTTAAAGCATGTCTTAGACCTGCCATTGCGAGTTTTAATTTGCCATTTCCACCTGGTCTAAATCTTCCATTTTAATACATGTAAGTCACCCTAAACCCTAGTCTAGGGTGTGTTATATTAAAAAAGATATACATGTACTTCTAGTTTTTACATGCACTGGTGGTGAAAAGCTCTCATATTTGTTTTTCACTGTTGCAAGGCATACTTCTGCCATAGGATATCATTGGATTACCTTATTACATTTAATAAGTGATAACGTTTGTGTGGGGGCAGGTAGGAATGTTATGTTTCCTGTCCAAAGAATTGTAATTTAAAACCATCTTTAATGGTAAAGTCAGATTTTAATTCACAATTCTGAAAATGGCACTTGCATAAAGTTGATATTTTCTTGTTCTAACCATTTGGTGCCTGCAACCCGTTTTCTGAGACACATCACTAGGTGTAATTGGCATTTCACCTTTGTGTATTCCTCTCAGATAGTATCACCAAAGATGGCATGGGTGCTGGCAGGATGGCTCATCCTGACCTGATGAAGGGGTGGAGCTGTCACCTGACACACTTGCATTTCAAAGACACTGTCTCAGCCTACAGATAAAGAACTTCACACTACCCTATTGTGACTTTAGACAGATTGGGACCACAGCAAGGAGGCAGGAAATTTCAAACAACTCTGTGGTGGGCTCCAACAACTTCTCACATTTCAAAGCTATCAGCTAGAATAAAAGTGGGACCTTCAGACCCACTGTTCAGTATACTCCAGGACTTGTGGATTCTGCAGAAGGACTGCCTTGTTGCCAGAAGGCTATCTTGCTGCCTGAGGCATGCGCTGCTGTCTGTGAAGGATCTTCTCCCCACTCCCTTCATCCAAGGCTTAGTGACTCCAATGGTCAGCTGACTGCCCTCTTGTTCTGAGCTACAGGGCTACAACAACCTTCAGAGGCGTCCATGCAACTGCCCAGCTGACCTGCTGCACTGTACCTACCTAAGCACTGCTAGCCTCTCCTGCTGTGAGCTCCTGATCCCAAGTGGTGCTTCCCCAGCTTCATTGGAACTGACTCAGAGTGATGCAAAGCCCTGCAAAGCCTTTGAAAGCCTCGCTGCACAGCTCATTGGAACAGGTGTAGCGGCACGCAAAGCCCTGTTAAGTCTTACCACATAGCTTCATCAAAACTGGTGCCAGATGGCATGAAATATTCCAAACACTGCTGCTAAGATTGGGCATCAAGGACATATGGTACAATCCTTAGCAAGCCAAATTGGTCCTGAGACCTGCCTGCACTTGTGACTTTGTCCTGGTTCAGCGCAACCAGATACCCTCAGTTCACACTTTGTGCCTCTTGGCACTGCTTTTATCCAAAACTTTAGAGTTGCATATCTCCAGTTCTACTGATTGGATTATTGTCCTTGTGATGTGATCTTATTTATTCAATTTTACTCTTTTTTTCTAAATTGGAGTGGGATTTTTCTTGTGTTGTGTTTTCACTTTATTACTGTTTGTGTACTGCATAAATACTTTACATATTGCCTCTATGAACCTGACTGTTTTTGCCCCAAGCTACCACAGGGCTAAGCACATGTTAATTTAGGGACTTTGTTCGTTCACCCTGACAGGGATTGTGGTTGTTGATTGAGAAGTTATCAACCAACAACCCAATTTCTCACAAAGGCCATCAACATATGCATGCTCAATCAAGGCAGTCTACAGTAGCACATAGCGCCACAAACCAATAGTGATGCCTAGAGCTCATTCAATACGGAAATCTGCTTCATAAGAATGAATTCTCAAGAAGAGATTCATGGCATGGAATTTTTTCACCATATCCAGACATAGACAGTCTTCCAACATCTGTTGCGTGAGGGTGTTTTTTGGTGTTTACACCGAATTGACAGCCACAATAGGGTCAGACAAAATCTAATAATATAATTGATGAAATCCAGCCTTAATTCAGTGTGGCACAAAAAGGTAGAGGTACTCTATGGAACTGATCAGAGAAGTCTATTTACCATTTTCTGAAAGTATACTGCTCCCACAGACCCTATAGCCCTGCAACATATGTGCCAATAGAAATGAAATTAGATTTATACAGCATGACAAGTTCTCTTAATCAGTTGAAACTGCAGCTTTTGTTGAAACATCTACTAGTTTTGTATAAAAAACATGATAAGAAAAACACAAGAGGGTGAGAGTTTGCACGAGATGCAACAAATGTTGAACTAATGTGTTCTCTATAAAAGATGTGTATGGGCATGACTGTGTATATTGGTGCACTGCAAGGTCCTCATTAATTTACTTTACAAGTCAATAAAGTTGATTACATAATAAAAAACGTTTTGGAGAATGCACTTTATTTGCCTTTTTTTTCAAAAGTTTCTTGCGAGGAGAATCTCAACAAGCCCTCCCCATCCACAGTTATCAGCCTTGCTCGATACACTCACTCACTATGTTTGTCTTATGTTTTTTCTGATTTTTTTGTGTTCTCTTATCTCTTTCGTCTGGTCCATCTTCATTTTGTGTTCTCTCTAAGAATATCTCTGGGAAAGACTGGGTATCTTAGTGTCCTATAAGGTTATTATTTACTGTACTTTATTAGTTAATACATTTTAATATATAATGACACATATGTCATAGAATGAAGCATTTTTGCCATTTTTTGCAAATTTTTGTGAGGGGAGAAACCTACTCAACTCCCCATGTAGTGGTCAGGCTCGCTCACTGTGCTCGATACACTCTGCATGGGGGCTGTTCTGATAAAATTTGCTAGGACTGCTTTGGGTTCCCAGCCCCGTTGTCAGTGAAGTACTTCAATCTGATAATGGATTAGATAATAATTCCAGAGATTGCCAGTGATTGTATGCTACAACATATTATAATCAATTGCAACAATAGAAGGAAGAAATACTTAATTTTCATTGGAGTGCAGGCTGGCACACAAGTTCAATTAATAAAATGGTTAAAATTGAAAATGGGAAAACAAACAGCTTTAAATACAATTAAAGGGGGTCTTCTTAAGGTGTGTCTTGAGTCTCCTGAAATCTGCCAGGGAGGGAGCTGTTCGGAAGTGAAGTGGCATATTCTTCCAAGAATTGGCTGCAATCTGAGAGAAGGAGGGGTCTCCGCTGTAGCTGCGATGGATAAGGGGGGACATGTACAAGGGTGAGCAAGGCGAAGAGCAGGTGTCTTGCGGGGAAGTGGAAGCTTAGTTGATGGTCGATGTAGTGCGACCTTTGGTTGTGTAGAGTTTTGTACACAAGCGTGAGGATCTTGAACTGGCATCTCTTTTGGATCTGCAGAGGGTTTCTTTAGGAGGGGTCTGAACTCCGTGTCCATTCATCCATCAGGGAAGGTTGCTGTGGAGATGGAGGTGTTGAGTATGCTGGTAAGTTCTGTGCTGATAAGGTTGGTTCTGAGGTTGCAGAGCCTGTGGGGTAGGGGTCATTGGGGGGCTCGGAGTGGATGGACAACATAATGGCTCAGGTGGTCTGCATGGTGATCAAGAAGATAGAGAGGAGTAGGTAGTTTGTGCAGGAAGTGGTGAATGAACTTGAGACAAAGGAGCAGAGAGAGTGTGAGAGAAAGGGAAAAAAGGGGAGAGCTGGCCACAGAAGCATAAAGAGGGAGGACCTGTGTATACAGAAGGCACCATAAGAAGAGGAGGCAAGCATGGGTTTGAGGGGCGGAAACCTCTCCATACCTCTTACTCACACAGGTTGCAAACAAAACAAGGTAAGTTCTATTCTTCTGTTAATTTATGCATGAATATTCCACTGGTTGCGTTCAAAGGCAGAGAACTATTTGGTGGAAATGTTCACACTTCCAGCAAGTTTGTGAATATAATTGGTAATGGGTAAGTACATAAACTATGAAAGTAAAAAAGTTCACCTTGAACAACTTTTTAAAATGAATTTAAAGACTAGCCAAAGTGAAATATCAATTGGAAATTGTCTGACTGGAATGATTTTCATAGAAAACACTTACCAAAGGAAAAACAAACAGAATGACAGGGAAAACAGCTCATTAAACTACTCTCGTGTGGCATGGAGTAAGGTGAGAATAGAATTAAATTGTTAAAAAAAATCAAAACACGCTTTGCTTGAGACACGTGTTGTGCTGGTACATAGAAATAAGAAGTCTAAGCCACAAAAGATAAACTAGAATGGAATTGGCTTAAAAAAAGGACTTTTCATGTACTATCAAAAGAGAAAAATAAATTGTTCCAAGATGTCTTGTGCCTGGTATAGAACAACTTCCCAGCTCTCAACTGGTCTGGACACTATATTTCATCACATGTAGTTTTGATATTTACTACAGCTCCCAGAACTATTGACCTCTCTCTGACAAAGTGAAGGTAGTACTGTGGCCCATCCCTGAAGAGTTATGGGAGTGCCACGCTTAACAGTGATACCTTTTTTACAGCCTGGGCATTGTTTCATAATTCATTGCATTCTGTGGGTTGTCGTTAGGCCACTGGAAGTAAAGAACCAAATTATTGAGCAGTATTGACAAATTATGGGGCAAGCAGATGCAAATTAATTGTTTTATCATTTGAACAACTATTCAGACTGTCTGGACAAAATTGTAAGTACCAGTTTAACTTCTGAATATAGAAATTAGCAACTGAAGGGGGACCAGTTAACCCTTGCTACGGGTGTGCCACTACACGGAACCACGTGTGGTCCTTTACGTTTAGTCTTTTTTGCTCGGTTTGAGGTAAAACAAACTTTTTTGTGAAATCTGCAATTTATGCAGCAGATTGTTGGTTATGTGGAAGATGGAATCAGTGCCGCAGCCTCACAATCACATAATGTCAGTGGCCCTGTTCATTGTAGACTACCATTAGGGAGACACCTTGTCATATGTGACACATTGAGCCACTCACAGCTTTTTAGACAGCACTCTACCGCAGCCTGCTACTTTTAGTGGCTGTGAGGGTAGGTCGCTCCCCCTGCCGCTGCAGCTCCACCAGCCCAGGCTCCTGACACCTCCCAGCAAGACCTGCTAAAACAGTAAGCACTCCCCCCGCCCTGCCCCTCGCCAAGCCCCGCGCCACTCACCTCTCTTTTTCCTGTACCTCTGTGTTCTGCCTTCCGCTCTCTCCTCCAACCTCTCTCCGCACTGCTGCTGTCCATTTCCTTTCTCTCTCTGCTCCTCTTCTGCAGCCCACTTGCTGCGTGTTCTGCTCTTCCTCAGCCCTGCTCCTCTTCCTCTTCGCGTTTCTCTTCCTGCTTTACTCTTCATCTGTGTTCTTCTTCCTCCTCTGAACTCCAACCTGCCTGTTCTTTCCTCTTTCTTCATCTGTGTTCTTCTTCCTCCCCTGCACCTTGACCTGCGTGTTCTTTCTTCTCTCTTCATCTGTGTTCTTCATCTGTGTTCTTCTTCTGTGTTCTTCATTTCTCCTCTTCCTCTTCACGCTTCTCTTCCTGCTTTGCTCTTCATCTGTGTTCTTCTTTCTCCTCTGCACTCCAACCTGCGTGTTCTTTCTTCTTTCTTCATCTGTGTTCTTCATCTGTGTTCTTCTTCCTCCCCTGCACCTCGACCTGCGTGTTCTTTCTTCTCTCTTCATCTGTGTTCTTCTTCCTCCCCTGCACCTTGACCTGCGTGTTCTTTCTTCTCTCCTCATCTGTGTTCTTCATCTGTGTTCTTCTTCCTCCTCTGCACCTCGACCTGCGTGTTCTTTTCTTCTTTCTTCATCTGTGTTCTTCATCTGTATTCTTCTTCTCTGTTCTTCATTTCTCCTCTTCCTCATAGCGTTTCTCTTCCTGCTTTGCTCTTCATCTGTGTTCTTCTTTCTCCTCTGCACTCCGACCTGCTTGTTCTTTCTTCTTTCTTCATCTGTGTTCTTCATCTGTGTTCTTCTTCCTCCCCTGCATCTCGACCTGCGTGTTCTTTCTTCTCTCTTCATCTGTGTTCTTCATCTGTGTTCTTCTTCCTCCCCTGCACCTCGACCTGCGTGTTCTTTTCTTCTTTCTTCATCTGTGTTCTTCATCTGTGTTCTTCTCTTCACCTGACCTGCGTGTTCTTTTCTTCTTTCTTCATCTGTGTTCTTCTCTGCACCCTGACCTGCGTGTTCTTCTCCTCTTCTGTACTTTTCTCTGTGTGTTCCTTTTCTTCCTCTGTGGCCTCTCCTCATCTTCTGGACGCTTGCCCTCTGCTTCTCAGGTCTCTCTTCTTCTGCCTGACTCTTCTTCTTGACTCTTCTCTCTTGACTCTTCTCCTCTTCTTCTTTACTCTTCTTCTTGACTCTTCTCTCCTCTTCTTCTTTACTCTTCTTCTCTTCTTCTTGCCTCTTCTCTCTTTTGACTCTTCTCTCCTCTTCTTCTTTACTCTTTTTCTCGACTCTTCTCTCTTCTCCCTGGACTCTTCTCTCTTCTCCTCTTCTGTTCTTCCTGACTCCCCTCCTCCTCTGTAATCGCCCCTCCCCTATCTTTTCTCCCCTCCCCTCTACCTGACCCCCCACCCTCCGCTTTCCCACCGCCACCTCCTGCTTGGCCCCGCCCCCCCTGCTCCCATTCGTCACCCCCCTCATCCCCCCACCCCAGCTGACCCCTCCTCCCCCCTCCTCCCTCTTATGGCGGACGCTGTGCGGGCGTGCCACTTGCACGCCAAAGGCAAGCCCGTCTGCGCCCGTCCGCGCCTAGACCGCGCCCAGCGCCACGACCCCTGGCCCCCAGCACTCCCAAACCCCTCAGCACTGCTACGACCCCAACACCCTCCACGCCCTCAACCCGGGGCGCTCCAGCACCTGCTTCCAAGCCAACCCTAAACGCACCCATGGACCCTTCGCATGCCTCACCTGCAAACTCACCTTCCACCGCGAACCCACCCCGCCAGCCAGCCCACGCGCCAACAACCACCTCAAATGCATCCTGATCAACGCACTCTCCGTCCACAAGCACGCCGTTGAATTATGGGACCTCCTGGACTCCACCGCACCGGACGTTGCCTTCATCACTGACACCTGGATGAACGCCTCTTCGGCCTCTGACATCGCCATAGCCATCCCCGACGGCTACAAGATCTCCAGGAGAGACCGCACCAACCAAGTCAGTGGAGGAATAGCCATCATCTTCAAAGACTCCATCAACGTCACCATCTCCACCGAAGACACCCCCCTCGCCGCCGAACACCTGCACTTCCAGATCCACACCAACCCCAGGACCACCCTCAGAGGTACTCTCATCTACAGACCCCCTGGACCACGCGCCCTCTTCAGCGACTCTATCACTGACTTCATCTCCCCGCACGCCCTTGCCTCTCCAGAGTACATCCTCCTCGGCGTCCTCAACTACCACCTGGAACAGAGCAACGACCCCACCACCACCGCCCTGCTCGCCAACCTCGCCAACCTCGGTCTCAAGCAACTGGTGAACACCCCCACCCACATCGCGGACACACGCTCGACCCCATCTTCTCCACCAGCAACCACGTATCCTTCAGCCACTCCTCCGTAATACACTGGACCGACCACAGATGTGTCCACTTCACCTTCCGACGCGAGACTCGCCACCTCCGCACACAACCCATCACACGCAGACATTGGAACAAAATCCCAGCGTAACAACTTCTCTCCACTCTCAGCGACAACCAACCCACCTTCTCCACCGACCCCAACGACGCAGCCCTCAGCCTCACGCATTGGATCACCAACTACGCAGACAACTTCGCACCCCTCAGATGTCTCCCAAGACAGACCAACACCAGGAAACCTCTTTGGTTCACAGACACCCTCAAGGAATCTAAAAAAAACTGCCGCACCCTCGAGAAAGCCTGGCGCAAGGACCACACCGCAGAAAACATGCCTGCCCTCGAAAACGCCACCCGTGAACACCGCCAATTGATCCGCGCCACCAAAAGAACTTCGTTCACAGTCAGACTGGACAAGAACACCCACAACAGCAAAGAACTCTTCAACATTGTCAAAGAGCTCTCCAATCCCAACGCCATCACGCCCTCACAAGAACGCTGCAACTCCCTCGCCACCTTCTTCCATCGTAAGATCACCGACCTACACGACAGCTTGGGACACCAGACACAGCCAATCACCACAGAACCTACAATCCCAGCCATCACCCTCAACGCCTGGACTCACATCAGCACGGAAGAGACCAAAGCTACCATGAACTCCATCCACTCCGGTCCCCCCTCGGAACCCTACCCACACTTCATCTTCAGCAAAGCCGACGACATCAACGCCCTGCATCTCCAGACCATCAACAGCTCGTTTGCTTCTGCCACCTTCCCCGAGAGCTGGAAACACGCGGAAGTCAACGCCCTACTGTAGAAACCTACTGCAGACCCCAGCGACCTGAAAAACTTCCGCCCGATCTCGCTCCTCCCTTTCCCTGCCAAAGTCATAGAGAAGACCGTCAACAAGCAACTTACCAACTTCCTTGAAGACAACAACCTACTCGACCCCTCTCAGTCCGGATTCCAAGCCAATCACAGCACAGAAACCGCCTTCATCTCAGTCACAGACGACATCAGAACTCTGATGGACAACGGAGAAACAGTTGCCCTCATCCTCCTCGACCTCTCGGCTGCCTTCGACACCGCCTGCCACCGAACCCTAATATCCCGCCTCCGCTCCACCGGTATCCAAGGACAGGCCCTGGACTGGATCACCTCCTTCCTCTCCAACCGTTCCCAAAGAATCTACCTCCCACCGTTCCGCTCAGACCCCACTGAGATCATCTGCGGCGTCCCACAAGGCTCCTCGCTCAGCCCGACTCTCTTCAATGTCTACGGGAGCCCCCTCGCCGACATCGTACGCAAACACAACATCAACATCACCTCCTACGCCGACGACACTCAGCTGATACTTTCCCTCACCAAGGACCCCACCAGCGCCAAGACCAACCTGCAAGATGGAATGAAAGACGTCACAGAATGGATGAAACTCAGCCGTCTGAAACTGAACTCAGACAAAACGGAAGTCCTCATCCTCGGAAACACCCCTAGGACGACTCCTGGTGGCCCACGGCCCTTGGCACCGCACCAACCCCCTCAGACCACGCATGCAGCCTCGGATTCATCCTGGACCCACTTCTCACCATGACCAAACAAGTCAACGCCGTATCATCTTCCTGCTTCCTCACCCTCCGCATGCTCCGGAAGATCTTCCGTTGGATCCCCGCCATCACCAGAAAGACTGTGACCCACGCCCTCGTCACGAGCCGCCTGGACTACGTAACACCCTATACGCAGGAACCACCACTATACTCCAGAAACGTCTGCAGCAAATACAAAATGCCTCCGACCGCCTCGTCCTCGACATACCCCGCAACAGCCACATCTCCGCCCACCTGAGACACCTGCACTGGCTTCCCGTCAACAAAAGGATCACCTTCCGGCTCCTCACCCACGCACACAAAGCCCTCCACAACAAGGGACCCGGTTACCTCAACCGTCGCCTCAGCTTCTACACGCCCACCCACCAACTTCGCTCCGCCAACCTCGCACTCCCCGCTGTCCCCCGCATCCGCCACACCACGGCAGGTGGGAAATCCTTCTCCTACCTGGCAGCAAAGACATGGAATTCCCTCCCCACCAACCTCAGGACCACCCAGGACCACCTCGCATTCTGGAGGCAACTCAAGACCTGGCTCTTCGAGCAGCAGTAATCCCCCTTCCCCTAGCGTCTTGAGACCCTCACGGGTGAGTAGTGCGCTTTATAAATGTTGTTGATTAGTGAGGACTGATAAACTCTCACCTGCAGACAGACCGCAGGTTGCTCTTCTACTGTGGAGTCTCTGTGACTGCTTGGACTCACATGGAGAACTGGGCACCACCATAGACATCAAAAGCAGTCTGCTGCAAGCTACAAGGATCTATTGTAGCACCCACAGAGCATTAACTGGCTGGCATTTTGGAATGGTTGTTATTCAAGGAACATCAAAAAGAAAGAGTCAATACTCAGCCTGTTGGTCCTGGCCCTTTTTGCAGGGTCATCCTCAAACATTTTGAATTCATCCTCTTATTTTTCTGACCCTATTTTTGTTGGCTTTAGGACTCTGGGCACTTTATCACTGCTGGTCAGTGCTAAAGTGTATGTGCTCTCCCTTCTAAACCTGGTATGGTTGGCTTACACCTGACTGGCACATTTTATTTACCTGTAAGTCCCTTGTACCATGGTATCCCCCATACCTAGGGCCTGTAAGTTAAATGCTACTAGTGGTTCTGCAGTGCAAATTGACCCACCCATAGGAACAGCCTTTCAAGCTTGTCTCAGGCCTGCCACTGAAGAGCCTGCTTGCGCAGTTCACTGCCACACTGTCTTGGCAAGTCAAATTACTTGCCAAGGCCTAAACTCCCTTTTTGCTACACCTAAGTCACCCCTAATGTAGGCTCTAGATAGCCCTATGGGCAAGGTGCTGTGTATGTAAAAGATAGAACATTTTAGCTACTACATGTCCTGGTAGTGACAAACACCATATTTAGGGGGTTATTACAACTTTGGAGGAGGTGTTAATCCGTCCCAAAAGTGACGGTAATCATAGGTTCCATAGGATATAATATAATATATGATATAATGGACTCGTAATACGGCTGGTGGTATATCCGTCACTTTACCGTCACTTTTGGGACGGATTAACACCTCCTCCAAAGTTGTAATAACCCCCTTAGTTTCTCATTACTGTGAGTACTGCTCCTCTCACAGGAGTGCATTGGAAATGCCCTGATATATGTCTAAGTGGTATCTTCTACTCTATGAGGAATAGCGTGGGCATGTTTAGTATGTTTGGAATGGTAGTGAGAAATTCTGCTTATTGGTGTTGGTGTATTTTTTATGACCATGGTAGAAATACCACTTTTAGAAAGTAGGCATTTCTCTGTGCTTATAACTCTGGTGCTTTTGCAGCTTGGCTAAAATCCACTTCTAGGGTAGGCTGGGTTTTGTGCATACTTTCCAGACAACCATCACACAGGGAGGGTGGAGGTGTAATGGGAGTATATCTGAATACTGAGAGGTCTTCCTGACATGGGAGAGGTAGATGTGGGTGCACTTACATTTGTATAGGCTGTGTTCTGCCCTGACACAAAAGGCTTGTTTACCCCCTACTGATGTCTGAAGTCAGTGTGGAGGAGAAGGGGCATTCCTAGAACTGGTTAGAACTGGCTGAAACCTTCTCACCACTTCTAGACGCTGGGCAAAAGGAGTATAAGTAACGGGGTTGTTCCATATGTTTAGAGACAATGATGGGCTGTATGGACTGGACACTAAGGGCCATGTTTATACTTTTTGACGCAAAACTGCGCCAACGCAGTTTTGCATCAAAAGATTTACCACCGGCTAACGCCATTTCCTTGCACCTCTCGGGTGTAAAATTTATACTTTGGTGCATGGTGGCCCAAACCACAGCTGTGAGTAATTTATTTTTACTCAAACCAATACGGCACGTCGTAAAGAAAAACAACGTGAAGTGGCAAAAATGACTGTGAGCCGGTTTACGATGTAGCAAACTGGATACGTGCCTTTTTTTGCGCAATAGCGTCAAAAAGCGCTGCAAACACGGCAAAATGTGCTAAAGAGAGCCAAAATGGATCCCAGATGCTTGTACAGACCCCAGGAAGATGACAACAGACCAAGAACCAGCCAGGAGGACCCACACAAGACCTAGGAGAGGGAGAAGTAGAAAATAAAGTATTGGTTCAGTGCAGAGGAGCAGGAAATACTGGTGAAAGAGGTGACGGAACACCAGCACCAACTTTTTGCCACCTCAAAAATGCCAGTTAGTAGGAGAGAGGCAATATGGCAACAAATTGTTGACAAGATAAACAGTGTGGCAGAAGTATGGAGAACAGTCATCGAGTGCAAGTAATGCTGGCATGACTGCAAGCGCAGGACAAAGGAAAAGATGGCCAGGAACCGGAAGGCAGCACTGCAAACTGGAGGTGGGAGTCCAGCACCACAGGAGGCCCTGGACCACATTGAGGAGATGGTGGCAGCTGTCATCCCTGAGGAGATTGTAACAGAGATTCAAGGACAGGACTGCGCAGACTACCAGGAGACAACACAGATGCAGGGTAAGTCGCATGGGGAATTAAAATGCACAAGTGTTAACTGTAAGCAGGGGGGGTGGACATACCTACTACACAATGCATGTAAGTCATGATATTCAGGGAGTGGCATGGGTAAAAGGGCATGGCACGGGGGCATGGGCTGTTCAGAGGAAACCTGGGGCACAATACTACACTACACCAACAACCTTTGCATGGGGGTATGCTGCCATGCTAAGGATGTTGGAAAGGTAAAGCCAGTCCAGGAGGGTAAGGTACAACGTAAAACTGGCCTGCTGTCACACGACAGCTGGTATTCTCCCTACATGAACTAGGGCTCAATTAACAGTCTCAGGCTATATCCGCAAGTGAATGTAATATTGACAACAGTTGCCACTACCACCTCTACTGTGTGTGCAGGTCAATTAGCTAATGGCAGTTATGTTCCCATGGATCTAACACACCCTAATTGGATGGTTCAGGATGACAATGTTATCAGTCCCCTGAAATCAATACAAGTGTGCTAATCCTGTCAAATGTAGATGTCCATAGTTGCAACAAACATCAGCCATTGTCATAAATATTATGAGGTACACAGAACTAATGTCATACCCATGCTGCATATGTCAGGGTCCACCCTGTGCCTGGGTCACAATAGCTCCAATGAGAACCATGCAACATACCAACTGTTATACTGCTCAGACAACCGCATTGAGGGGGAGGACATATGTCACCGGCTAGTGAAATACACTCACACAGTCAGAAGAGGAAATGGAGCACTGCTATGACCATCAGTGCAATCCTATGTAGCACACATTCCCCAACATTGCGTACTACCAATGCTGACATATGTAGAGTGCATTGCCAATGCTATACATAGTTATGCTAGGTCTCAGCAACATTTAGCTGGATGTGAAATATCAGAGACTAAGGCAGTTCAAGATTGTTAAGTGTGGTGCAAGTGCCATCAGAACACCCAAAGCCAGTGCAAGGCCTCACCATTAGAAAGGAAGTAGACGGAGGGTTAAGTAGGACAAGAAGGTGGCAATATTCAATTTGGGAAGAACCTACACCTAGAGCATTGATACTCAAAGTACGGCCAGGGGGCCGCATGCGGCCCCCCTGACCTTTACATGTGGCCCCAAGGTCAAAAGCAGCAGTGGGCTGAATCAGCGCTAACACTGAGCAATAAATTAAATAAACAAGCAAGCAGTTATGTAAAGGTTAACTGAAATTAAAGAAAGGAAGTAACTAGGTTATCCTGCACTGTTTATCTTTAGAAACACCTTTATTTTTAATGCAATACTGTAAAAATATGATAAAATCCATTCAAAATTCAGAAAGTGTATTTCATTAACATATAAAACCGTTTCACCTTCGTACTTCACATTTTATCAGTGCATTGAGAACTATTTTTTTAAAGCAATAGTTTTTAAACATGAATTTACATTATTTTTCCCTCACCTTGTCAACAGTGTCAATAGTGAGCTAAGATGCATCTCAACTGTTTAGTGCACCCTGTTCCTGTTATACACAAACAACATTATAGTTTATTAAATCAAACACAGGAGAAGGTTTTGCACATTCCACATCTTGAAGTCATGTATTTCAACATCCTTTTGTATGTGATAATGAAGAAAAAAAGGGAAAGTGGAACAAAACAATTGCCCAGGATCACACAATTTGATTAAGTGAGTAAGCTTGGATTAATGCTGGTTTGCAGCTGTTCTGTGCTTCGCTTCCAGTCCACCCACTTTCTTGCACCACTCCCTTGAACTTTCTCCTCATGAGTGCCACATTGCTGGCATCAATGCGGTCCTCGTCACATCATAGACAAAAAATGTTGGCCCCCGGGAAAATGTTTGTGAGTACCCTTGACCTAGAGGATGTGATGCTGACAAGTACCCAAACTGACCACAATACATGTGACATGCAGGTGGGGCAAAGGGCCTGTGAGAATGCTAATATTATCGACAGGAACAATGAACAGGAACCTATATCACAATGTGCAACTAATAGGAAGGCAGGCATGTCACATTACAAATGCCACAACACAGACAAACTAATTGTACAATATTTAATTGCAGAGGACGATGGCTCTCCTGCGGATATGCCTGTCCTGGACTTCCCTGATGACATGGATGACAAGCTGACACACATCAGCCAGCAGACCCTCCAAGATGTCCTTGGAACCCTCCAGACCCCACCTTCAGTCGCAAAGAGGAGCACTGATACAGCAGCCAGCACAGAGGAGCCACCCACCACCCCAATTGTACGACCTGCCAGCTCCAACCCAGCTGAGGACTCTGACGGCACTGGCACCAGCTTTGAAAGAACTGTAGTTGGAGTACAGCGGGAGTTGGTCAAGGAGGTGCGGGTGGGGATGGAAAATATGGCAGCCAGCCTAGAGGGGGTGGGTTCGTGCATGATGTCAATTGCAGAACAGGCAGCAGCCATGCAAGGGCCAACATCAATCTTGCAAGAACTTGAAAAAAGTGTTAAGGAAATCAGCACAGCTGTAAGAGAGTTGGCACAACACCTCCAACAACAAACCTTTCAATGCATGCACAAATGGAATATTGACCCCCCTTAGGGCCTACCTGGCTGCCTACCACAGTGATGTGTCTGCTATTATTAAGAACCAGCAGCTCCTCCTTGCTGCAGTACCGCCCTTAATAGCCCCACAGTTGGCAGCTACCTGGATTTCTGAATCAATGTCTTCAAACACTGAGGTGTGTGTTGCCCCTTCACACCTACCACCACCAAGGGCAGAGGAGACAACACACACATCAGAAGATGAAGACGTGGAACAGATCACCTTCCCCTGTAAGAGTACCGAGTAGCACTAGTCCCTGCCACCTGGCCACTTATAACCAAGATCCTGTGCTTTGCAGCCTGCCAGTCTTGCAACAGCTGCTCTCAAGCACTGTTCTCCAGCCCACTGTTTACCTTGTCACAATGCCCTGTGATTGTCTCTCACTACCTCATTGGCAATTCATGTCCCTCTGCACTGTACGACACTTCACCCCAGCATGTCCAGTGACATGTCCTTTTGCACTTGTGTAGGATCAGAATGGAAGGAGTCACACTAATGGACTCACAATCATGGACAATGTAAATATAGCACAACAGCACTTTAAAATAAATAGCACTTCAACAACCACTTTATCTCTGTGCAATGTGACACATAAACTGTGAGGGAGATTAGTGATGTTTGCCTCATCTCAGTGCCCATAGAATGTCAATACAACTTCCCCGAAAGAATGTGGGCTGATAACTACGCACTGTGGTCTGGATTTTACCATCATCTACCCCTCCTGAAGGTTAATTCTGAGGTAACTCAAAACTATACAGTAAAATGCTGTGTTAGACAGAATAAGTCTTCTTCAAGGGATGTCTATGCCAAAAAATATTGCCTTGAAATTATTGTACTAGACAATCTTTACATTTTTACACTTTTTTCCACACACACCATACAGCAGGAATGGATGTGTATGAGTGTACATACAAATAAGTAACCTGGCTGTACAATGTAACAAATAATAGGTGTGAGTCTTGTATACTATACTACTTGAGTTTATACCATCACTCACCTTATAAGGCTTCACTTGAACATCAGGCTGCAGGCAGACGTAACACAGTGCCCTCAATACCAAATCTGGTCCCAAAGTATGTGAGATTGAAAACATACATCAAAAATTAACAACACATAAGGATCCATAGTAACCTTGAGTGGTGGGTGCAAAGGATGGCAGATTCCTAGCAAAGTAGCTCTGGTGTAGCTGCCAATGTGACAGCTCAATTGGGATTTGGTTGCAGGATGGGACACAGATGCAAATACTAAAGAGACACTGTTCACCCATGCCAAGGCCCTGATACCCAAGCATATGACACATACTGTAAAGGAGTACCTAAATATTTATTTAACAGTAAAAAAGGATACTAAACCAGGGGAAACACCTTAACTAACCTAACCTATCCTAACTACATATTACCCACAACTGGCCACAACTAACCTAAGCTAAACTTAATTATCACATTTAACTAAACACTCTAAACATCAACCCCCCTACCCCACTTATAAGTCGGGACACATAGAGGACAACATACACTAACCTAAACACATACTATCTTACACTAAACAAATAGATAATTTTTTGTATTTTTAGATTTTTATATATATTTTTTTATTATTATTTTTAAAACACCAAAACCCCAACATCATCTAACCACCCACCCACACACATAAAAAAATAACATTTAAAAATATCATACCCCTACCCCCAACCCACTACTACTAACTAAACTAACAGCCTATTCTAACCTAACACTAAGGGGGTCATTACAACATTGGTGGTAAAAGCCGCTTACCGCTGTGCAGAAGACCGCCAACACACCGCCGCTGCCGCGGAATTCCGCCACAGCTAATATGACCCACATCTCGAAATCCGACAAAATTCAGACACCCACACAAGTCCGCCACACCAAAGGTCAGTGATAAACTGGTGAAAAAAAAACCTCCACCGTCATGCCAACAGAAGTACGCCCCCACTATCATAACCCACGAATCCACGCGGCGGTCTTTCAACCGCGGTATTCCATTGGCGGTACACACCGCTGCGCTCAAAATACACAGACTTCTACAAAACACCGCCGCATTGGACAATTCAAAATACACACAACTGATACACATACACATACACACACCACTCCCACACACCCATTGCAATATAAAACACACACCCACATCACCCACAAACCCCTACGACCACTATTACAGAGAGAAGGCCAGAGAGAGACACCACCATCCACAAACTAGCAGCTACAGGCACTCAACACCATCACCCACACAACTTCCACGCACAAAACACCACACACCACTACATATCACCACACACACCACCCCACACATCACCTACACCACCCCATGGCACGGCAAAGACACCCCAGGTTCTCGGAGGAGGAGCTCAGGGTCATGGTGGAGGAAATCGTCCGGGTAGAGCCACAGCTATTTGGAGCACAGGTGCAGCACACCTCAATTGCAAGGAAGATGGAGCTATGGCGAAGAATAGTCGACAGGGTCAACACAGTGGGACAACACCCAAGAAATTGGGACGACATCAGGAAGAGGTGGAATGACCTACGGAGGAAGGTGCATTCCGTGGTCCCCAGACACCACCTGGCGGTTCAGCGGACTGGCTGCGGACCCCCACCTCCTCACCCACAACTAACAACATGGGAGGAGCAGGTCTTGGCGATTCTGCATCCTGAGGGCCTCGCAGGAGTCGGTGGAGGAATGGACTCTGGTAAGTCAAACCTTTAACTACCATATCCCCCACCCTACCTGCATGCTATCACATACCCTCACCCTCGCCCCTCCCCTATCACTCCAACTCCTCACAAATGTACCAATATCACAAACCACACATCCCAACACCAAGCCCTGCATGCAACACCAACGCATGGACACTAATCACTAAAGCATGCACACTGCACATACCCATACACCCCCCTAAACCATCGTCACACAAGCCCCCACACAGGAATGCAAGCACTGGGGTACAGGGTCACCCACCCATTGCACACCATGACACACACAGATGCAATAATCATGCTTTTCCACCCCTGCAGGACCACTACCCAACGTCACCAGACAGGAGGGTGCAGACATCTCCACCCAACCCACAGAAGAGGCCCACAGTGATGACAGCAGCTCTGTCCAACTGGATCTAGATGACCAGCCCGGACCATCGTTGGCCTCGGGACAGTCGGTTCCCCTCACACAGGCACAGGCCACCACAGACCTTCCACCCTCTGGTAACACCAGCACAGCACCCACCCAGCGGGCCCATACCTCCGTCCCCAGGACACGTCAATCAGCTGTGTGTCCACCACTACAGGGAACCCAGGATAACCCACCACCCCAACAACAACAGGGACCTGGGGGCAGTGGTAGTGGGCACACGGTCCAGGGGACGGAGGCCCAGGAACACAGGGGAACTGGGAGGGCTGCTGTGCGACAGGGGGCGGACAAACCAAGGGAACACACTCTCCACGAGGCCCTCTCCTCCATCATGGGAGCATACCACCACTCCCAGGAGATGATGGCAACGGTCCTGGCCAAGTTTCAGGAGACCCAGCGCATGCAGGAGGAACTGTATTTGGGGTTCAGGGAGGAACTCAGAACCATCAGCTCTGCCCTGGGCACCATCGTAGAGGTGCTGAAGGAAATACTCAACACCAGGAGGGCCACTGTGGCACTCCAAGGGGGCCCTGACACTAGCATGGACGATGAACTGCCCACCACCTCCGCCGGCGCTAGTGGACAGGACGCACTGCCACAGGACCACCACACCAGCACCCCACCCCCTGCAGATGGAGAACCACCCCTCAAGCGGTCCCTGAGATCCAGGAACAAGAGAGAGCACGATGCCAAGACCCCCGCCAAGAAATTAGACCACCCTGATTGTCAACCCACTGTCCCACTTTGTCACCCTGTCCATGTTGGAACTGCCCCAGCTCCACTTCCTATGCCCTTATGGGCAATGCACCTATGAGACAAATAGATTGGACTCTGCCATGGACACTCCTCCGCCATCACCCCTCATCATGTAACTTCCCCCTCCAACATTGTGTATGTAAATAAACACACCTAAAGCACCAAAAGATCAGGAGTTTGTCTGTGATTTTGAAATAGTGTATTTGCAATTACAGTGACAAAATTTCCAGGAAATAGTAATGTCAACATACCTATGTCACACAGCTCTAGTCCATGAGGAATCTAAGCAGATGACACACGTTGGGACCCACACCTGTGAAACCGTAAGGGAAAGTGACAACTCAGTGACCATACACTGGGTGAAATCGACAGACAGGATAGAGGTAGAAGTGTAAAAGTACTTGTAGTAGGCAGGAATGTATTCTCACCTGTGTTTCACTGGAAATATTGCGGGATGACTGAGTCCCTGTTTTCAATGTCTTCTTCCTCTGCTTCCTCCTCATCACTGTCCACAGGCTCCACAGCTGCCACAACACCGCCATCTGGACCATCCTCCTGCAGAAAAGGCACCTGTCGTCGCAAAGCCAAGTTATGAAGCACACAGTAGGCCACGATGATCTGGCACATCTTCTTTGGTGAGTAGAATAGGGATCCACCTGTCATATGGAGGCACCTAAACCTGACCTTCAGGAGGCCGAAGGTGCGTTCAGTCACCCTCCTAGTCCGCCCATGGGCCTCATTGTACTCACTGGGGTCAGTAGCCATGACAGGTTGGGGTAACCAGAGTCACCTAATAGCCACACCCGGTGCCTCTGGAGTTGACCCATCACATAATGGATGCTGCCATTCCACATTATGTAGGCGTCATGCACTGAGCCAGGGAACATGGCATTCACATGGGAGATGTACTGGTCTGCCAAACATACCATCTGTACATTCATCGAATGATAACTCTTCCGGTTCCTGTACACCTGTTCACTCCTGTGGGGGGGGACCAAAGCCACATGGGTTCCATCAATGGCACCTACGATGTTGGGGATATGTCCAAGGGCATAGAAGTCACCTTTCACTGTAGGCAAGTCCTCCACCAGAGGGAAAACGATGTAGCTCCGCATGTGTTTCAGCAGGGCAGACAACACTCTGGACAACACGTTGGAAAACATAGGCTGGGACATCCCTGATGCCATGGCCACAGTTGTTTGAAAAGACCCACTTGCAAGGAAATGGAGCACCTGCACTTGAGGGGGCATTCCTGTGGGATGGCGGATTCCTGACATCAGGTCTGGCTCCAACTGGGTTCACAGTTCCTGGATTGTGGCACGGTCAGTCCTGTAGGTGATGATCAAATTTCTTTCCTCCATTGTCGACAGGTCCACCAGCGGTCGGTACCCTGGAGGATTCCGCCATCTCCTCACATGTCCCAGCAGACGGTGCCTATGAAGGACAACAGCGAGCACAGAGTCAAACAACTCAGAGGTATGTACCCACAGTCTACACAGAACACGATTCATACACAAAATCTGGCCTGTATGTGTGTTGAGATAAGGCCTAGGTATGTGTGACGCAGTTGGTAATTAGGCCATGTGGGCCCCTGAAATGGCGGCTGGCTGACCTCTAAAGCGGGACAAAGGGATGTGAGGTAACTGCGCTGGCGTTGTACACCGTCGCAGTAGGTGGTGAAGACCGCGGCGCAATGCTGCATTGGTTAACATTGGACCCTATGGGTCCCGGGAGCCCATGACGATGTACGCCGGCGGTGATGGTACGCACCGCCGCGGACGTGACCGCCGCAGACGTGACCGCCATTTTCTATCTGTTGAATCACTCGATACCTGATCTTCGACAGGAGAGGACCTACACTGCAAGTGCTGCTGTGACCTCGGTCTGGAAGAGACAATGGCTCGTGCGACTGAAGTACTGGGTTTTTTCAGAACCCAATGGTGCCAGGGAACACACCCTAAGACTTCGAGTCCTTCCTGTTTCAGACTACAGAAACACAGAGTCTTCTTGGTGAAGTCAAAGATCTTGTTTATTGGCTGCAGCCAGTAACAGGTATCCTAGAAGTACAACACGGTGTATATTGTCAGGAGACTGCTGCTCTTGCAAAGCTAACCTTCTCTTTTATACAAAATATTATGCTTTGGGCAAACATTCCTTATTTTACAGTTGACCATTCACATATTTTCACTAGAAAGAAATAGCAGGGTTATGATGACAAGCCCATATTTCAGTTTGTCCAGCCCTCAATCAATTACCCGGCAAGGCTCAGTACTTTCATCAGATATCAACGGACCCCCAATATAAACAGGCACCTCCTCCTTGTAAAGCAAGTCATAAAGAAAGAAACAGGGACAGGTGCATGTAAGATTAGGCATGGTTTGTGTGTGATGAAAGGTTTTATGATGTGTTGTGCCTTGATACTAATCTCATTCGGCCACTGGGAAAGAAACTGGCCGAACAGGTTTGGCTTCAGGCAGTGGAGTCAGCTTGCCCAGGTCACAGAGGAGTCAGCAAAGATGTACATGTCCTTCAGACTCGTTTTCGGCATTAGTCATTGGCCTATGTGAGGGCAATCACAAAATGGCTATCGTTTAAATGGAACCTGAGGGTTCAGGACGGAAACTCTGATATTCGGGTGATTTTGTTACCCGAATATGAATACAATGCTTGTGCATACTATTCTAATCATTCTCGGTCTGCTGATACCAAAATCGTTGTGATACGACGATGTTTATAACACGGGTCCAGAATTTTCAGTACCACAGACCCTCCTTTTGTCCTTACATAGGCAATAACCTATACTCACGCTAAGCTGAGTCCAGGTCTATATTCATAAAGTCGTTGAGATGTTGCTGTAGCATCATCCTATTACTTAGCTCGTCCCTTGAGACAGGTTTCCTTACACACGATGTAGCACAGAGGCCACATATTGCAGGAGCACACTGTACACACAGATAGGACAGGAAAAGAATGGCTAAGATCATCCCAATGACTACCAGAGTCTTCCATCCCCAGGCAGATATCAGCTCCCAGAACCACCCCATCAATGACCAATCTCCTTTATCCACGTGAATAGATTCGGAGATCTTATGCAGTTTGGAAATGGCCTGGCAGACTGTCGGAGCGTTATCTGGGATAAAAACACAGCAACTTGATTGGATCACTTTACATACCCCACCTCGGTCTGCAAATATGACGTCTAATGCGACCCTGTTCTGAAGAGTCATAAGGCGATCCGACTGGAGCTCAGCAGTCAAATTACCAAGGGCACCGGCGGTTTTAACTACCGTGGATTCAACCACCTTTGTCAATTGCCTAATGTTTCTGCTGTTAACCATAGGACCCCAAAACGGCAGAAAACCCTTTACGAAATCTCCAAATTCTTGTCCTGTAGTGTCTTCTTTACTTATGACACCTCTAACTATCCTTGTCTTATGGTAATCTGCCGCGGCCGTGTAGGTGGGAGGTAACAGGAACGAAACAAAACATGTGCCTGAGAAGTCAGGGGGCAACCATGTATAGGCTCTATTATGGCAGATGAAATGGGTACCCTTAGCTGCTAAGAACGAAGGAGAAGTCTGAGACGCAAAAACATATGTTTCAGTGCAGATACTTTTCCCTAACTGAGCTCTGGGATTCTTGCCATTACCTTGCAGACATAGGTGACCCTGATGGGGTACAATCCAAATCGGGGAGGATCTCTTTGCTCGCTGGTTTCCACTCAGAGTAACTCCATATCCTGTTATGTTCCATCCAATATATGCTAGTGTCTCATCTCTCGGGATAGACTCATAGGAAATATCTTCCCTAATCATATCTACTATACCCTTAGCTAGAGCACTATTCTTAGGATTATCTTTCACAGAACGTAGGGGGTTGGCTTCATACGCGTATATGAACACCGTTCTATATGCCCATACAGAACCATTATGGCTGAAAGGCAGGACCAGATAAGGCATACCTTTATCAGTAGTATGAGGCATAAGACCACACACCCAACAGTTAGTTGTGTTCACTACTAATTGGTGTTGGTGTAGAAGCTGAATGAATGAATTGTTGACAAATTCTAATCTTCTGGCAGACTCATGTTCAGGCAGGGGGTGAAAAGAATGCGAAGAAACAGTAGAAGGAGGTATGGGCTGTGTAATGGGTGCAAATGTCACTTGAAAAGAGAATAAAACATATCCTATTAAAAATGTCATTACACTAAGCAACATGAAAATACATAATATCAAAAATCGTTTCTTTGTCATTATTATACACATTCTGGCTTTAAAGTCCATCTGTCTGGCAGGTCTCTCATTCTTGAAAAACTCCATCCTCTCTAATTGCTGCTCGTGGTGGTAGGGTGTTCTATGCTAGGGAATGCTTCTGTCAGTCCAGGGCAACTCCCTTAGACCGACCAGAACTGTCGACCTAACGTCTTCAGCTGCACTCCAAAGACTTGGGCAACCACAACCCTACAGCTGAACCCTGATGGTGGTTCGAAAAGAAAAAAACAAAAATAAGAAAGTTTCTCAGATGAGAGAGCCGCACTTTTAAAAAAAATAGCAAAGGAACGGGAAAAAATTATTTGTCCTTAGTTCTTGGTCTCAAATTATAACGGCTTTTTCCAGGTACTGTCTGGTTCTGGAACAAGAGTTCAGGCTCTGTAGTGTTCAATCGAATTGACGGTGGCACAGCTTCTTGCAAATTATTGTCACTTTCTTGTTCAGAAATTGTTCCTTTTACACGTGCATCGCTAAATGGCAAAAAACGAGGCACAGTCTCAGTCTCAGAGTCAGCGATCCCCTCCTGGACCCACCGGTCGTACGGTAGAGGAAAAGGGACCCTCTTGCAGTGTACGCCGTGGATCCAGTTCTTTTTCCCTTCCACTCGAACAGCTGATCTTGTTGAGAGAAGGACGAGGGGGGGGCGGTCCAACGGGGCTGGTCATTCTTTGTCCGCTGGAAGTTCTTGACCAGCACCCATGATCCAGGATCGATAAGATGTCCTGGAGCTTCAGAGACCTGAGGCAGAGTATCGTGAACCTGTTGGTGTAGAACACGCAATTTAGCCGTCAATTCATACAAATAATCAAGCAGTACAGGGTGTTTGATCTCACTGAATTTTGTTGGTCTTGGCACTCCCCATATGTTGGCCGGGCGGCTGAACACAATTTCATAGGGACTAAGTCCCACTCGCGAATGCACAGTCATTCTTGTTGATAGGAGTGCTAGAGGCAGAGCGTCAGGCCATTTAAGATCAGAGCTCGCTTGTATCTTTGCCAACTTCAGTTTTAGCGTGCCATTATAGCACTCTACTAGTCCAGCTGATTGGGGGTGATTTGCAGCGTGGAATTTTTGCTGGATACCTAGCCCCTCACATACTTTTTTCATCACTCGATCCACAAATTCACTCCCATTATCACTCCAGACCATTCTCGGCATTCCAAACCTAGGGAAGAATTCTTTGGCAAGGACTTTAGCTGTGGATAAGGCAGTGCTGTCTTTTAAGGGATATGCTTCTACCCATCTTGAAAAAGCACAAACAACAACGAGTACGTATTTCAGATTGTTGCACCTTTCCATGTGGATGAAATCTAGCTGCAAAACCTCAAACGGATACGTTGGAGGCGCAAAATGACCAGCTGGAGTTGGGGTTCCCCTACCAGGATTGTATTTCAGACACACCATGCAATTCTTGACCACATTCTCTGCACATTTAGGAATTCCAGCATTTTGCCATACTGGAGCCAACAACTTACAAATCCCTTTCACACTGATATGGGCCATTCCATGAGCCATTGTCACCACTGCAAGCACATACGCATCAGGTAACAACCATCGCTGATGTTCTGAGAAGTCAACCCAACAACCATTTTCATCCAATTTACCCGTACTTACTTTCCACACACTCAACTCTTTCTCTGAAGCTTCAGCTTGAAGAGACTTCACACCCTCTATCGTATCTTCACATATTCCAACGTCACCAACCCATCTTGCGGGGCCTGCAACATACATTCGATTCATCACATCCTTTGCTGTTTCTTTTGCGATTTCGTCAGCAAATGCATTGCCACGACCGACATCATCAGTAACCTTCTTGTGTGCACTGCATTTCACAATCGCAACTTGTAATGGCAAGGTCAGTGACTCAAGAAGCTCATTCACCAACTGACCATGCTGAATTTTAGCTCCATGCGAAGTCAGGAACCCACGTTCTTTCCACAATCGTCCAAAACTATGTGCCACACCAAACGCATACTGGCTGTTGGTGTATATATGGTCACTTTCATTCCTTTCGATAACACACACGCTCTCGTAAGTGCAATCAGCTCTGCTGCTTGAGCTGAATTATGTGGTATACGTGCAGCTTCAACAATCGTATGCAAAGTTGTGACAGCATATGCTGCAGTCGTATCACCATTCGGAAGCTTGAAGCATGAACCATCCACCCATAAGGTACCATCACACTTTACAAGAGGAGTATCTTTAAGATCTACTCTCCCTTTCGTTTCTTCTTCTGTCCTAAGAAAACAATCATGTTGTTCAGCATCATCTGTCTCTACTGAAATCGGCAATAACGTAGCTGGATTCAACGTATTGCACCTCTTTATGTGCACATGACTCGCTAACAGTGTCAACTCGTAACCTGACAATCGAGCACTAGTTAAATGCTGTGTCTTGGTCCTGTTTAACAACGTGTCCACTGCATGTGGAACCATCACAATCAACATATTATTCATCACTAACCCAGCAGACTTTCGAATAGAAACAGCTGCTGACGCTGTGGCTCTCAAGCAACTCGGCAATGCTTTAGCTACCGGATTCAAAGTTGACGAAAAATATGCGCATGGGCGCTGCTTGTCTCCAAAAGACTGTGTCAGCACTGACAATGCACAACCCTCTTTCTCATGGACATACAGTGTAAAGGGCTTACTGTAGTCGGGGGTACCCAACACAGGAGCCGAACACAATGCATTACGCAATTCGGAAAAACTTTTCTGACAATCTTCAGACCACGGAACGGGGTTAGGTGTATCTTTATAGGTCAATGCTACCAAAGGTTTGGCCAGCAAAGAAAAATTCGGTATCCATTGTCTGCAGTATGATGTAATGCCCAAGAAAGCACGTACTTCTCACTGTGTCCTTGGCACACTCAATTTTGCAATTGCCTGAATTCTTTCTGAGGTCAGTTTCCTTCCCTCCTTCGATAAGAGATGACCTAAGTAGGTCACTTCTTGTCGACAATATTGCAGTTTTGAAAGGGACACTTTGTGATGTAAATCAGATAAATGACGCAACAACGACAAGGTGGCTTCTTTACAAATCTCTTTAGTATCTGTAGCGACTAGCAAATCATCAACGTACTGAATAAGGGTAGCGGCGTCAGGTAAAACAATTGCATCAAGCTGTGTTTTTAAAGCCTGACTATATATTGATGGACTTTCACAGTAGCCTTGTGGAGCGTGTTTGAAGCGGAAACTTCGGCCTCCTAAACTGAAGCCAAAAATATCCCTGCTCTCCTCTGCAGTCGGGATGCTGAAGAAAGCATTCTTTAAGTCAATCACCAAGAACCAGGTGGCGGAAGCTGGAATCATAGTCAATAGGGCAGTGATATTAGGAACAACTGGAAACTGTGGCACAACTATTTTATTTACCTCTCTAAGATCAATCACGAGCCTGTAAACAGGTGGCTTAGAGGGGTCAGTACGTTTCAAAACAGGCAGAACAGGACTATTACAAACGTTGCCTCTTGTCTCTTCAATTACATCTTCTTCAATTAAATCATAAATGATCGCTAGCAACGCCTTTTCACCTTCACTAGAGATCTTGTATTGTTGAATGCGTGGTAATTTAACATTGGCTTTCAATGACACAACATAAGGCGGTATTTCCAACAGACCCACATCATTAGGACCAGTAGCCCAAATGGTATCAGGTAGAAACGACAATTTGGTCGGAAGTTTATCCTTCGACAAATACATTGGAGAGACCATTTTCCTACCCAGTGTAAGTTGTACTCCCGAAGGAGAACAATATAATGTCGCATACAATCTTTTCAACAAATCCAATCCTAACAAGTTTTCACCACAACCTGTCGTCAGAATAAGGGGTGCTTCCAATTCACAAGGTCCAAAAGAAAGGGACATAGGACTAGAAATCGGGTTCCTAACCGGGGCGCCAGAAAAACCTACTGAAACATTCATCTCGCCAGACAAAGGTGCGCCAGGGAGCTTTGAGTGCATAATAGAACTCTTTGTAGCACCAGTATCCAACAGAAAAGGCTCCGACACACCTGAGGTAATCACCTTAACATAAGGTCCATTCTGATCTACTGGAACTAAAAAAACTCCCTCTCTTCGTCTATGGTTGTCCTAGCAATTATTACCTTCCAAGTTCTCATCTTCTGCATAGTAGTCGTCAGCATAGTACTGAGCCGTCCTACCAGACGCGTTATGTTGCTGGTCAAAACTATTCATTGAGTTTTGAGACGGAAAGGAACGCGTGTTCTGGGGGAAACTTCCACGTCCTCTACCTCTAGCAGCTTGTTGAACACCTCGACCTCTTGCGCCAGAAGCACCATTCGTACGCTGTAACAAAATAGGACAACTATACTTGAAATGACCCTCTTCTTTACAATATGAACACTGATTGGTACCTACAGGAACACGTGGTTGAGAAAACTCGAACCTTTGCGACTTTCTCTGGAACTGTTGATGTTGCTGATAGTTACTCTGACCACCACGTGGCGGATACGCCTGTTGTAAAAGAACCTTCGTCTTTAATTCTTTAGTTTTCTTGTCTGCTCTATCCTTCTCATCTTTATCCCTATTTTCGTAGTACTGTGCAGTAGCCAATATTTGTGCTGAAGAGGAAACGGCCCAAGAACTCTCTGGATCCTTCAATTTCTTACACAGCTCGGCAAGCAAATTGTGCACAAACTTGTCGACGAACAACCGTTGACCACCTTCTGTACTCATATCTTGACCACTGTGGTCGATAAACGTTTCCTCAAACCTGATGAAGAAATCAGACACTGTTTCATCTTTCTTCTGCTTACATGCAGACAATTTATCCCAATTCACACGCATCGCAGGCATTAAAGTCTTCATGTAAGTAATGATCCTAGCAGGCAGTTCTGCTACCAAAGGCTCAGGCTTGGCACCACAAACTTGTCTATCATTTGCAGCACTAATATTAGCCCATGAGTCACCTAACTCTTGTGCATGATCTGTATGGCGAATCAATCCCCACAAAGGCTGTGGAACAACATTCCCAAATAACATGTCTATGTCGGCTAAATTCATAATGCATGAGTCTGCAGTCTGTGATAATTCCTTATAATACCCTGCAGGGTTTTTACGGGGATCAGGCAAAGTCTGCTTAAGGGCTAAAACTTCAGCTCGCTTCCACGGAACATGTACCCAAACACGCTGAAAATGAGCTGGGACAGCATCAATTTGATTAGCAACATCAGCCGCAACGGCGTCCTTCCATACCGGAGGGACTTCTCTCATTGGGTACTGTCGCACCTTTTTTTTAACAGAGGAGTCATGTTGGAACAATGACTGAGAAGGATCCTTATTCCTAAAGGACAACAACGTCGCAACTGCTTTCTCAACATCGGGACCCACATTCGTGCCTTTTTCAAACTCAAACCGTACACAGCACAAATCAGGCGGTTTTGTTTCCAAATCATTATCCTCCAATTCCTTACAAAGGAAAGCACACATTTTCTCAAAAACGTATCTTTGTTTTGGTGCTCCCCATTGACGGAAGACATCCATAACAGACTCTACATCGTATCTTAAAGGGTAAACAACCCATTTACGCGCCATACGGTCAAACATTTCTCTCTCTTGAGAATTAGGCAGTTGACTACGCGACTGTTTACGCTCCGAATCTGGGGTCACACCAGACAACCCAAAGAGAGGAAATTTAAGGCTGGCAACAGTATCTGTCATTCTCTGTCGGACAGAAGGAGAAGTTGATGAAAGAACAGGAGGAAAAACAGAGGGAGGCAAGGCAGACGCAGAAGCAGACGCAGAGGCAGTATCAGGAAGAACACCAGAAGAGGCAGTCGATGTAGTACATAAAGTCGCAGGAGGTACAGATGGAGCAGATAGCGAAGTCGGCGGCCCTTGAAGGGGCTGCGCCATAGTAGTAGGAGCCAACTGAAGAGGAGCTGGCGGCTGTGTAAGAACCTGAGGCACAATAACCGGAGGTTGCACAGCTAAAGGTTGCGGGGGTGCTGTAGCATTCTGCGCATAAGGGGGGGGCGAACTCAACAAGTGTGACATTAAAGGATCTTTCTCAAGTTCTTTTGCTGCATCTTGCTGAAGAAGCGGAAAAACTGGATAACATTTATCGGTCACCAATTTACGTTGCCTGTGCAACTGCTCATTCATCTGTTCTTCTTCATCATCTTTAAACTGCATGGCAGCTTGCATTATCGAGATACCCTCTTCCCTCTTATTTCTCTTTGCTAATTTAATTTCCTTCTGTTTGGCTTCCTTACGCCATAGGCGGAAAGAGTCAAACATCGCCGGCCGGGCTTTCTTCTTAAAAAGTTTAACCTCCAGATTATCCAGAATCTCTGTGTCAAAACTACCATTTTGGGGCCATTTTAAAACACCATCTTTCCTGGTGTATCGGATCCATACTTCATTATATGTGAGGGGGCCTATGCCATGTTTCACATATAGTTCATAGGTTGGAGTTCCAATCGGAGGAACCGTACACGAGTCCTCCAATCGGGAATCCCTATTATAACCAAGACAAAACAAATTTCCATGTCTGCTAAGACCAGGCATCTTCGCTCTCTAGTCTAGCATCAAACTTCAAAGGATTATCGAATACGATAGTCTTGTGAATACACGAATCCCTCTGCTTTGGTACTTGCAAGTTCCAAATCAAAGATCCCAAGGGGATACCAAACTAAGAACCAAACTAAGGACTGGGAGACGCTCCACTTATACTTAACTGAGGTATCGATGACGTCACCAGAAGACTCGTTTATCGTTTCGCTCTACCAAATCATCAAGGGTCCAAAACAGGGCGATAGTCAGGGCAGCAGTCCTTCGTAGCCGTCGGGAAGCGGGGAACCTCGCAGCAAAGACTTTCGGACCACGTCGACATACAGGGGTCGATGAAGTGGCGGCCTCCCTCCAGAATTTTCACACGAAGCTCCTCACGAACCTCTGGCTTGGACTGGTACCGCTGAAATCGCCCCACGTTGGGCGCCAACTGAAGTACTGGGTTTTTCAGAACCCAGTGGTGCCAGGGAACACACCCTAAGACTTCGAGTCCTTCCTGTTTCAGACTACAGAAACTTAGAGTCTTCTTGGTGAAGTCAAAGATCTTGTTTATTGGCTGCAGCCAGTAACAGGTATCCTAGAAGTACAACACGGTGTATATTGTCAGGAGACTGCTGCTCTTGCAAAGCTAACCTTCTCTTTTATACAAAATATTATGCTTTGGGCAAACATTCCTTATTTTACAGTTGACCATTCACATATTTTCACTACAAAGAAATAGCAGGGTTATGATGACAAGCCCATATTTCAGTTTGTCCAGCCCTCAATCAATTACCCGGCAAGGCTCAGTACTTTCATCAGATATCAACGGACCCCCAATATAAACAGGCACCTCCTCCTTGTAAAGCAAGTCATAAAGAAAGAAACAGGGACAGGTGCGTGTAAGATTAGGCATGGTTTGTGTGTGATGAAAGGTTTTATGATGTGTTGTGCCTTGATACTAATCTCATTCGGCCACTGGGAAAGAAACTGGCCGAACAGGTTTGGCTTCAGGCAGTGGAGTCAGCTTGCCCAGGTCACAGAGGAGTCAGCAAAGATGTACGTGTCCTTCAGACTCGTTTTCGGCATTAGTCATTGGCCTATGTGAGGGCAATCACAAAATGGCTGTCGTTTAAATGGAACCCGAGGGTTCAGGACGGAAACTCTGATATTCGGGTGATTTCGTTACCCGAATATGAATACAATGCTTGTGCATACTATTCTAATCATTCTCGGTCTGCTGATACCAAAATCATTGTGATACGACGATGTTTATAACACAGGTCCAGAATTTTCAGTACCACACGACTGGGGAAAGGGCCCCTGCCTTCACATCGGAGGAGTTGGAGAAGCTCGTCGACGGGGTTCTCCCCCAGTACACGCTACTCTACGGTCCTCCAGACCAACAGGTAAGTACACAGGGAGCATGTTGTATGGGCTATGCCTGTGTGTAGAGGGCTGGTTGTAAGAAGGAAGGGGGCAGAGTTCTGCGTGTATGAAAGACGGTGGGGTCATGTGCCACATGGCAAGGGTAGGGATGGGGGCCACTCACTTTGACGGTGCAGTTGTTAATGACTTCTCTTCTTCCCCTGTACATTTCATGTAGGTCAGCGCCCACCCGAAGAAGGATATTTGGCGTGCCATCGCCAAGGACGTCCGGACCCTGGGGGTCCACCAGAGACGGAGCACCCACTGCCGTAAAAGATGGGAGGACATTCGCCGCTGGAGCAAGAAGACGGCGGAGGCTCAGCTGGGGATGGCCTCCCAACGTGGGAGGGGTGCCCATCGAACCATGACCCCCCTGATGTTCCAGATCCCGGCGTTGGCCTACCCTGAGTTGGATGGGCGCTTGAGGGCATCACAGCAGACACAAGGGAGTGAGTACACTCTCATTCTGCTGACTTTGCGCGCAGTGGAGGGGTCTGGGTGGGGGAGGAGGGCTGTGGGTTTCCCTAGGCTAGGGCGAGTTCCGTAGGCTAGGCCCCTTCGTAAGGCATGGCCCTGTGGCCCCCCACCCCGCCTCTGTAGAGTGCCAAGTACAGCTATTCATGCACCTGTGTCATCTATGTGTGTAAATGTCGTCCATAGCCTTGTAGGCCATTTCCCAGGAATTGCACTGTAGAGCCCAACAGCGCGACGTAGTGCAGGGAGCTGCTGTGTCTGTCTTGTCCGCCAACGGTAGCGGTAAGCCATGCACTCAACCTGTCTTTATTCTGTCCCCCCACTTTTTTTGCGGTCTCCCTGTTCTTGTGTGCATTAGCATCATCAGGCGGAGGTGCAGAGGCACCGGAGCACGAGGGAGCTGCATCCCACATGGTCATGGAGGCCCACACTACAGACTCTGAATACACCAGTGGGACGGAGGGCGAGGGGAGCACCACGGCGGTCACAGGATCTGCAACCAGCGACACAGACTTGTCCTCCGATGGGAGCTCCATTGTGGTGGCGGCAACATCTGTGCCCCCCACTTCAACAGGTACAGCCGCCACCCCCCCTACCAGCACTGCCCTCCCAGCAGCCCCTCAGCCTTCGCCCCGTGCCCGCTCACCCAGGAGGGTGGGCATCACCTTCGCCCCAGGCACCTCAGCCCCTGCCCCTGTCACCTCTGCTGCCCTCAGTGAGGAGGCCATTGACCTCCTCAGGTCCCTCACTGTTGGGCAGTCTACCATTTTGAATGCCATCTAGGGTGTAGAAAGGGAGTTGCAACACACAAATGCATTCCTGGAGGGCATTCATTCTGGTCAGGCTGCCCTTCATCGAACCGTTCAAACCCTGGCCTCAGCACTAATGGCAGCCATTGCCCCTGTGTCTAGCCACCCCCTCCAAGTTCCTCCACCCAGACCCAATCCCCTGTACCTCTGCCTATCCCAAGCACACCATCAGACCAGCCTGCACACATCTCACCACACTAGGGAAGCTCAGGCAAACATAAGCACCACACATCCCACAGGCACTCACGCAAGCATCACACACATACAGACACACCAACATCCACTGCCTCCACTGTGTCCCCCTCCTCGTCGTCTCCCTCCTCCCTCCCAGTCTCGTCTACACTCACACCTGCATGCACTACCACTACAGCCACTACGTCCCTCTCCAGCACACCCACCACCACACCCCGCTCACATGTAGTCACCACCCCACTACCATTCACACGTCCCCTGTGTCCTCTCCCAGTGTGTCTGTGACACCCCCTCCGAAGATACACAAACACAGGTACACACCCACCCAACAGCTATCCACCTCACGACAGCCTCAAGCGCATGCACCTCCACCCAAATCCACAAAAGTTACACCTCCTACAACCACCACCTCTTCCTCCACTCCCAAACCCCCTCCAGCTACCCGTCCCCAAAAACTTTTCATGTCCACCCTTAACCTATTTCCCACCCCCCACGTCCAACTCATAGGTCCTATACTAGCACCTCAGCCACAAAATCACCGGGACCAGTGGTGCCTGTTGTCACAGGTATGTGTAGTGCTGAGGCCACCAGGCCAGCCAGTGTATCATGGAGCCAGAGTACAGCCAGTCCCCCCCCGTGAAGCACCAGAAGTTGGCCAGTGCCCGGCGGGAGAGGGGGAAGTCTCCAGCCACCCAAGCCGCTCACAGGGGTCCTGGGGGGAGTGTGGACTCAGCTGTGACTCCTCCCAAGGTGGGGAAGGGGCAGAAGAAACCTGCAAAGTCTGGGTGGACCAGCACGGCAGAGAAGACCGCCATCATGCCTGCTGGCCAGGAGGCCACTGCCAGCCCATTCGTCGCTGTCCAGGAGGACCCCGCCAGCCACAGCCCAGCTGCCAAGGAGGGCCATGACAGCCACAGCCCAGCTGCCCAGGAGGGCCCCGCCAGCCACAGCCCAGCTGCCCAGGAGGGCCCCGCCAGCCACAGCCTAGCTGCCCAGAAGGGCCCCGCCAGCCACAGCCCAGCTGCCCAGGAGGGCCCCACCTGCCACAGCCCAGCTGCCCAGGAGGGCCCCGCCAGCCACAGCCCAGCTGGGCAATGAAGGACCGCCAGCCCCAGCCCAGCTGGGCAATGAAGGACTGGCAAGTCAAGCATCGCTGAACAGGGCAAGGACTGCCAAGTCAAGCACCGCTGAACAGGGAAAGCACCGCTGAACAAGGCAAGGACCGCCAAGTCAAGCACCGCTGAACAGGGCAAGGACCGCCAAGTCAAGCACCACTGAACAGGGCAAGCACCGCTGAACAGGGCAAGGACTGCCAAGTCAAGCACCGCTGAACAGGGCAAGGATCACTGAACAGGGCAAGGACCGCCAAGTCAAGCACCGCTGAACAGGGCAAGCACCGCTGAACAGGGCAAGGACTGCCAAATAAAGCACCGCTGAACAGGGCAAGCACCGCTGAACAGGGCAAGGACCGCTGAACAGGGCAAGGACCACCAAGTCAAGCACTGCTGAACAGGGCAAGCACCGCTGAACAGGGCAAGCACCGCTGAACAGGGCAAGGACTGCCAAATCAAGCACGGCTAGCACATGAGCGGCAGGGGCAGTGACGCACCAGGGACCGTCACGGGGTGAATGATGCACTCTGGGCACCAGTCCCCCTCCAGAACCAGTGGAGACATGCATCCACTCCGTCTGTCCTGCACAGGATGAAGCACTCGGCCCCAGTCCCCCTCCACAACCAGTGGAGACTTGCATCCACTCCATCTGTCCTGCACAGGATGAAGCACTCTGGGCACCAGTCCCCCTTCCGGAACCAGTGGAGACTTGCATCCACTCCGTCTGTCCTGCACAGGATGAAGCACTCTGGGCACCAGTACCCCTCCAGAACCAGTGGAGACTTGCATCCACTTCGTCTGTCCTGCACAGGATGAAGCACTCTGGGAACCAGTCCCCCTCCAGAACCAGTGGAGACTTGCATCTACTCCGTCTGTCCTGCACAGGATGAAGCACTCTGGGCACCAGTCCCCCTCCAGAACCAGTGGAGTATCCCATCCACTACCTTAGTCCTTGGCAGGATGAAGCACTCTGGGCACAAAGCCCCCTCCAGAACCAGTGGAGTATCCCATCCACTACCTCAGATCTTGGCAGGATGACTGTGGCTTTGCACTCCCCAGGATAAAGCAGTGGGCAAACCACCCACTGTAGAGACTTGAGAGACTGTGGCTTTGCACTCCCCAGGATGGTACAGTGGGCAACCCACCCACTGTAGAGACTTGAGAGACTGTGGCTTTGTTCTCCCCAGGATAAAGCAGTGGGCAAACCACCCACTGTACATACTTGAGAGACTGTGGCTTTGCACTCCCCAGGTTAAAGCAGTGGGCAACCCACCCACTGTAGAGACTTGAAAGACTGAGGCTTTGCACTCCCCAGGTTAAAGCAGTGGGCAACCCACCCACTGTAGAGACTTGAAAGACTGAGGCTTTGCACTCCCCAGGATAAAGCAGTGGGCAACCCACCCACTGTAGAGACTTTAGAGACTGTGGCTTTGCACTCCCCAAGATAAAGCAGTGGGCAACCCACTCACTGGAGAGACTTGAGAGACTGTGGTTTTGCACTCCCCAGGATAAAGCAGTGGGCAACCCACCCATTGTAGAGACTTGAGAGACTGTGGCTTTGCACTCCCCAGGATAAAGCAGTGGGCAAACCACCCACTGTAGAGACTTGAGAGACTGTGGCTTTGCACTCCCCAGGATACATCAATGGGCATTGAGCCCGCTCGTGGATCTCGCGTCGTGCACTCATCTGGCTGAGGTGCCCCCCCTTCCCTTCCTGCCTGAGGTGCCTGTTGTATTTCTATCTGATGCCCCTGCAGTGTTCTCTCCGTCATGTTCGGGTATCTTGTGTGGGCCTCGCCCATGCATTTTGGGCCCAGTGGTCCACGGACTATGAAGGGTGCATTACCTGGACTACTATTCGTGGTGTATATTTTGTTAATAGCGTATATATATATTTTTGCTTACTCTATTTTGATATATTACAATGGTTACACTCATTTCCTTTTGTCTTTGCATTCTTCTGGGGGGGGTTGGGGGGGGTGTTACTGTAATGTTTGGATATGCATTGGTGTGTGTGTTTTAGTGGGTGAGGGTGGGGGTTGGGGTGTTGCGTGTGTCACTGTTTTTTGCCTCCCCTATGTCGTAGGTGCAGTACTCACCGTGGTCTTCGCCGCCGGCGTTGGTGCTCCTGGTACAGGAGCAGGAAGACTAGCGCAGGAAGAATATGGTGTTCCGGCTCCATGGTGTCGTCGTTCCTCGTGGAGTGTGTAGAGGTGAGTGTTTTCCCTTCGAAATGCCTGTTTCCGCCGTGTTTTTATCCACATTGAAACCGCCCCGGAAAAGGTGGCGGATTGGCCTGTCATAATAGTGTGGGCGGTGCTTTGTCTCCCGTCTGTCTGTTGGCGGTGACCGCCGCGCTGTTTGTTTGTACCGCCGTGGCGGTCTGAGTGTCAAAGTGGCTATCTTTGTTGGCGGTTTCCGCCAGGGTCGTAATTCCAAAATTTTTACCGACGGCCTCTTGGCAGTCTTACCGCCGATTTAACACCGTCCGCCAGTGTTGTAATGACCACCTAAGCCCCCTAAACCCACTAATTAAAAGAACCAGGAAAGAGGAGGGAGGGCAGGGAATCATGACACAGGGTATAATTGTCACAAGTTTGCCCTCTGCAGGGTCTTCTTTATGGCACGTACCCTCTTATTAATTTGTGACACCTCCTGCTGCAGCCTGTCCAGTCTCCGCACCATACGTTGCATGTCATGTTGATTTACAAAAAAATCACCAGGGTCAATGACTGCAGCAGGGGTCGTCTGAGTGCCAGTTGTTGATGTGTGTCCGGTTGGGGGTGCCATGCTTGTAGGGGGAGGTGCAGGTGCTGCTGTCAGTGGTGCTGGAGCAGCGGAAGTCAATGGTCCTGCAGTGGTGGGTGATATCCTTTTTTCCACCTGGGTCGTAGTGGTGGTGCTGGTAGTTGCGGCTATTGTGGACACCGAAGCGCCCCTTTGAGCAAATGCCCCCCACACTCCTGAGGCTCTTTCATGGCGATAATGCCGTGCTATGTGGTGGAACCCAGACTCCACATCCAGAATGTGGCGGTAACGTATCGCTTGGCGCTGAAACTCACGAATCTGGCTGCCAACCATATTGGCTGCTGTTAAAAAAGATAAAGCCAAACATTAGGTACTTCATTGTGTGATATAGCTACTGATGAGAATGAGACAATACATCTAATGTAGCTGAAACAGGCCAGATCACCATACAGATCACAGATTCCCCCTGAGGAAGTTCATGCCAACGCAGCCTACACATGTCCTATCTAACAGCACAGCAAAGCTCTGAAAGATGTGTACCAACTTAAATGACCTATGCATCATTGTTCAGCCATTAGTTACGTAAAAAATGCTGCAAGTCCTCCACATGTGACAGGCCAACTAATGACTATCTTCTGGATGACAATCAAGGGACACAAGATCTGTGATTTGTAAACGGAATTGCCAGGATGGAATGCAGTTGCTAATCATGAGTGGGTATCCTAGGTTTGGACAAATGATTTAAAGATTTACATGTCTGTGTACTAAACTTAGATCATCACACCTAGGTAGACATTTCATAACCCTAAGCCTGTGCCTCGGGGGGGATGGACAAGCAACACATACTTTCAAACATCAAGGACACCCAGAAAGCTTTGGACAGCTGTACATGGTTTAGGCAGTCCACCACAGGTAAGGAGGATGTCCAACTAGGATATACCCAAACCTTGGACAATCCCATCCACATTTATGTTTGTAGATGCAGACAATTGTCAACATCATTTAATGCCACTAATACCTGTCTTACAACAAGCAGATAGATGCAAGCACACATCTGGGCGTGAACTGCATGCCCACCTATGACATTGTACTCAAGTGCCACATAAACCTAGCACAACATGTGGAGCTAGATGCTGCTAGGAAGTCAAACATACAGTCGAACATGTTCATTAGTGAACAGAGAAGCTCAAGTCTGTGGTAAGACTTTGGCATCGCTAGTTTGTGAGATTCAGTGTCTGACTTGCTGACTAAATCATGAATATGGCCCTCTGCTAATATTTCTTCATACAAATTTCAAAAACAGATGTCACCCTCTTCACATGGCCATGCCTATATGGCTGCACTACAATCCCAAAATATGACTATACGCTACTGAGTGTCCAACTCAAAGATGGAACAAAAGTGAAACTCCAGTCAAGTAACATATCAGATCATTTGCCAGCACATCATACCTTGCTATGTGTCCAACACACAGGAGTCAATCACACAACAGCTGCAAACACAACACAGAAGTGATATATCAACACTTACTGGATATGTCTGGGTCCGCAAATCGAGCCACTTCTCTGATTGTGTAAGGGGCAGTTCCACCTGTAAAGCATGGAAGGGAGAAATGTGCTCAATGTCTGTCCAGTGTACAACACTTTCAAATAAAATTACTGTGTGTAACATTAAATCTGAAAGTCCAGCCTCTCAGGCATGATGATACTCCAACAGACATACCACTGCAAACATGTACAGACCCGGTCACTCCAGTGAGTGATACACACATACCTAGACACATGCAGTGGCCCTAACTATCATGTGGTGACAAACATGCTCCATCAATTGGTTGCAGGCTCATTTATGGAGTGTACTCCTCTCATCATTTGTAGTATTGAGAGACATGCAAAGCCACTTTCCTAGAGCACTGCAATACCAGTCACTCAGGTATGGCGGCTTGTGCATCAAGTGACAATCATTTACTGTGTGACGCACCTGTGGGTTGATTAAAGGTCATGATTTATCATGCTATCTATGGTCCTTCACATGTAGTGCCTGTGCTGTGTGTAGGTTACATATGCTACATTAACAGTGTACCCTGAGTCACATATGTAACCTATGACATCATAATGGGAGGGATCCTGTGCGTTAATTGGTGACAATTTGAGGCAAGCCGTTGATTGACCATTTTTTATATTTTAATACAACAAGGAGATATAGGCTGACAGTGTATATTGTGGTCGTCCATGACAGACTGCATGGGCACAGGTGTAGTCATTGCACCTGAAATGTGTCACTCATTGCCCTGTGTACCCATTATGGGTTTTGGAAATCACAGAGAGGCATATTCATCATCTTACATTTGCCAAGTTGGGAGATCAGCGGGTATACAGCAAACTGACACTGTCATATTATTAACACATGGTTTAGCAAATGCACCACTGTGTCAATCATGATGATGTAGGTTTCAATTTGTATGTACCTTCAGAATGGCAGCAGTCACAGGAATGCTGGTCTTCAGATCTTAGCATACACCCATGTCTGTGATAACCTCCATACTGGGAAGTTAGTTATTGAACATATGCTGCACTAGATCAGCAGTGGTGTACCAAACAAAACTAGCAAAGTATTAGGGAACTTTATATGTATGATGGAATTGGTCATGGGTCCCTTGCATGACATCATGCACGTAATACATTGTGACCATATATTCCCCAACGTCAGGTATCCCATGATGAACCCATAACTTATGAGAAGTGCATGGCTATAGAGTAACACAGATGGGAAATGCATTAGCTCCGTTCCAGCTATTGTGCCCAAGACCAATTTAAAACACACAGGTACAATGAACAGAGGGCCATGGAAAGTTATCCCTCAATTTGTATTGTTTGCTTAATTTTATATGCTACAGCTATGGAAAGTAGCCTCAAACATTTAGATATGAACCCGTGTGCATTACTTTGGCATCCTTTCCTAATTTAATTGTGACACAACCAAGTCAAACTATCAGCCTAAGATATTACCTGAGATTAGAAAGAAATTGGCACGTATGGGCCAGAATACAGTTCAGACATGTATCAGAAATAATTGGAGAACACATTAATTCTTGAAATTATCTGGTGAAAACATGTCTTTCCTGGTAGACTCACAGACCATGGCTAAAACATATGTTAGAGCCACATTTGCATCATCTATTGATGTGAAGGCAGCACTAATTTACAGGCTCCAGTTGTGTTTTGTAAATTCGTGCAGCTGTTGCGTCAACAAATGAAGGTAATGTGTAGCAATTATTGTATAACTTGCATTCCACATGTCCAAAGACATTGCCTGCAGCATATCAACAAATCTACTACTGTCACTACAGAGCATTTAAATGTGCACATTACTCTGAATTGTAATCACCAACAGGGCCACCAATCATAATACCCAGGTGGTCCAGCAGGTCTTGCTCCCTGGCAACAAGGTCAGCCCAGCGGTGCTTTAGTTGGTGGTCGTTGCGCGGTGTGTTGTAGACGCATCACAGATGGTACAAAACCTTTGACCACCGGAGCCTCCTCGCTTCTGTGTGATATCCCTGTATCACCCTGCCACCTGCTTCAATCATCAATGGAAGGAAGTAGCACACCAGCCAAATGAATCCCCCCAGCTCCTACTCACCCATTCTCCCCAGATGTGGCCTACCCAACATGACTGAAATAATAAGGGAACTAAGAGGTACAGCGGATAATGAAAGGAAAGGAAGAGAGGAAAATGAAATGTAAATAACCCTAAAACAGCTGAACTGTCCCCAAACTAACAATACCCACAACAGACTCCCAACAGTCGAAAGACAAAATTAGACACCAGAAATGACAAAACTACACTTACACAGGATACCACAGACACTTAGGAAACACCAAAATACAATATAAAGAGCACACAGGAGACAAATTCTCAATATTCACAGAGAGACAAGTCCAAACACAGCCACACAGTCAAGAAAAATCACAGACTGCAAAGTGAAAGTGAAAGTACACCCACTGTACCAATTCTGTAAACAGGATATTCTATTACATCACTTCCTGCCTCAAGTGCGGTGCAGTTTTATTATGATGCGTCAAAATATTATGACACTTACAGTTTGTGCGTCATTTCTTTTTGACGCACATGCTTAGAAATTACCCTGCATCCATATTTCCAAATATTTTTCATTGGTAACCAATTTCATGGGGTACATTGTGGGAATTACCGCTCGGGCAAATGGATGTGTCATGGGTGTGAGTGTCATTTTTCTATGCATATGCGGTGTTTTTTTAAGCATATTCATCTTTTTTGACACGTATGCATCAAAATGTACGTCTTTTACTGTGTTTGGGTCAATTCTCATATTTTAATAGTACATGACAGCTTCAACTATACAGAGATAGGCTGTTTGCACCTACATTGTGCATTCCAGTGTTTGGGCACTAGTGGCAGATCACACTACTGCAGATCATGATCCTCTAGTTGCTGTACCAGATTTGCACTCTTCACTGACGCAATAGATACCCAAACGTTTGGAATACAAATTGGTATTACCCAGTTTGAACAGGTTGTGCGTCAATAGAGGATAGCAAGGCTACGCAACTTATTACAGGAACTCATTGCCTGTATCTCAATGTCTGTGACATGGCTATTTCAATTTTGGTTGGCTCACTGTGTGAACATCACAAGACGTGTTTTCATAAATGTGCTTGTATGCATGTGTTGTCAGTGTCAATAACCATCGGATACTATTCAGTGTTGAAATGAATCAGTAAATGTGTTTGCCATACATGTAGCAACAAAGCTGTGTGAACTTCCCTGAATTTTGGGACAAACGCATCTCCCATGACAAACCATGCACAGGATGGATAGAGGACAGTTGATTATGGCAATGTTACAAGACTAAGCCATCACATGTAGTGGAATGTTGGATACCACTTCCTGGTCACTTGTTTGTATACTACCCATGGCATTTGAAAATGCTATGTATGTACAGTGTTTGTGACACAGAGTCACAAAACCAATCCAAAAATGTAATGTCACTCCACAGTTTGAGTCATTTCTAAATGACCTATGTTTCTCCTGCGGCAGTGGAGGACCAGCAGACCAAGCAGCATGTGTTCACATATTTCCAGTGGTTAATTGCACAAATGTGTCCATTTCAAGTGTGTGGCCATGTGCACCCTGTGTCATTATTGGGGACCATGTTGTCACAGTTGCGCGCAGCTCTAGTCATGAGTCTGTTGAGCCATTCCCTGCATTAACAAAGTATCCTTCACAGCTGAATTGAAGGAAAGCCAAAGAGGAATTGAGAACACACCTGGGGATAGTCCAGCTATGGCACTGCAGAAGTTTTATGAGACTGACAACAGGACAACCTTGGTGTGCTCACAAAGTTAATGCATCAATAATTTAAAACCGGCAAGTTTCCTCACAACATTTGTACACAGGGTGGCCTCTAAAATTCCCACTTCAACCGGGAACATAAGTGCCTCTGTGCTGATTAAACTCACAGCTATTCACCACGCAAGCCCCATCAATAGGTTGGGGCCGATGTGAATCAGTGTGTGGACCGTCAGGGTACAAACATGTTTTGACATTTCTTGCACATTAGCAACTGTTGTTTGTTGTGCTGGAGGCACCATACCCAATCCATGCATACAGCCATGGTACACTGTCACTATTTGTCACTCATGCAGACATGAAACCCAGACAAGGGATGGGCCGTGATTAGGCTATTTGAAGACTTGTCCCACCCCATGATACGACAAGTAAACTGATTACGCTATACAATGTATTTGAGAATTCATTGTAGACCTACCTGACACAATACCCCAGGAGGAAAGTGAGGGCATGGAAAGCAACTATGAGACAAAAATAGCCACATGGAACCTTTATGGTAACAGAAAGACAGGGACCAATCAGGCTAACAGGTTGGAGACTCTTTCAGGAACTAACATGAACAAGGCAAATACACAATGAGCAGACTGAGACTGGTCAAAGCTGGAACAACACTGTGAAAAATGAAAACTGTATTTGTCCTGTGTGCTGCAACGTTGCACAGTAACCCAAGGGCTGTGTTACACAAGTGATTTATACGGCAATGCATAACAGGGGTATACATATAATGGCAGCTTCTATGCCGTTCCAGGCAGCAGCAAGGGCAGTGCAGGTTCAAATGGCTGATCTGCATGGAAGTCTCTCACATGTCCTGTAGGTGAGAATCAAGTTCAGAGGGCCAACAGTGCCTTTCACATGGGAAGCAATTGACAGGTGATTACAGGTCCTACAGACTACAGGCAGTGCATTATCTGACCAGAAGTCCATGCAGACAGATGAACTATGACTATGGCATGCCATGCTAAAGAGGGAAGCACACTGGAGTCAGAATGTGAGTCTGGGTGTGTGTAGATGAATGATTAACTGGGTAAAAATAGTCTATTTCCAAGGCCCCCTAGAGAAGGGTGGGGAGAGACTGAAAACATGGCAGTGGCAGGACTTATGGCCTGGGATGGCATGTGCAGGGCATGTCTTGTGAGCAATGCTAGTCATACCTGGGGCACTCGTGCTATCCATTTCCAGCTTACAAGGACTTCTTGTCACACATACTCCTTGCAGGGATAGCTGATGTCACACTTACTGCTGTCAAAGGTCTGGTCATACATTCCTGTTACCACTGCAATAGCACATCCAGTGCCTCATGTATGAGCCCGTTTTTTAACTTATGAATGATGGTGTCTTAGTTGTGTGCCATATGCTGCAATGAACCATGTTGCCAACATTTATGTGTGTCATAGATGTGGTCCTCTGATATTGCCCTTCAAATGTGAAATGGACAGGATATATGTCAATTACAGTGTGTGTGAAGTTGGGTGTACATTCATACCCATCATATGTGATGTGGATGTTTCAGTATCCTAATCTGCATATCTGCAATGCTCCATGAGGCTACACACTGATTATGAATCTTAGGGATAATGTGATGCATAAATGATTACCCAGACCATGATATGGTGATTAGAATAGGTGTTTAATGACATATGGTAAGACAGTGGTGATGGTGAATATAGTTAAAAAACCTTTTGTACAATGTGTTGTCTCCGACTCAATCCTGCTGCAGTGTTTGGATGGTCCCCCTCATGTTGATGGACAACATCCTCCTCTTCCTCCTCTTCAGGCATTTGTGGGTCTGGTTCATAGAGGGGAAGGTTCCTCCTTAAACAAAATGGTCAAAATTATCTTGCAGACCATTTCAGGTGAGTATAGGAGGCTGCCTCCGGTGATGTCGAGGCACCTGAATCTTGACTTCAGGATGCCAAAGGTCTTTTCTACTATGGTGCGTGTCCTCCGATGTGCATCATTATAGGCACGCTCTGATGCTGTGCTTGGGTTTGCAAATGGGGTCATGATCCATGGCTGGATCCCATACCCCTGATCAGCTGAAAGAGAAAATGAGTGAAAAATGTTGATGTTGCTTGCACCATGATTATCACTTTGCATGGCAGTTTTTCTCTTGTGTTGTCCATGACTCATCTGTGTTTGTGTTATTGTGTGGAATCCTAGGCTTCTAGGATGTACCATCGGCATTGGGATGTTTCATTATCTGAACTGGTGTTTGGCTGATTGATCGGATGTTAGCGGTATTTTTGTAGACTTGCAGTACATTGTGTACTCCCATGCATTATGTCATGTGAAATAGGAGTCCATGTGTCTTAACTGGGGGTGACATGATACTTCCATACACAGAATCAGTTCCACAGTGGTGGCAACACTGTTGCATCTATATGGCCTGGACATCCCATCCAATTTCACATATACAATAGAATTTGTTAAACATCAGTGAGGCCCTTTGATTTGGCTAGGTAACATTGTACAACACATCTCCATAAGCTGGCAGCACTGACGTGTTGACAATTGGCAATGCACAAATATCCTGTGTGTGACAAGTTCTATGCAGACCTATTTATCTGCCCTTACTGAGTTGGCTCATTTTCAAACGTGTACCTACACTACTGAACCTGGTCCAGTTCAGCTGGCTAACTTGGTTGTGAGGTTGACGGTTTGAGTGTCAGAAGGTCCATATGCCGGTACATATGTTGTGTATATGTGTACTTGTCTCAAACCATAAGTGTAGGAATATGCACTTTCAATATTGCCACATCAATATGTGTTCTTAGCACAGTCCACTTGCTTATTGGTAGTGGGCAATGTCAGAGCAGGAGTGATGTGAGATATTGATACAGCCTCAATGATTCTATATCCCTTTCATTAGAGTAATCATCATCATGCCATGTGTGTTATGGTCTTATGCCTGCAGCTAAACAAATTGCATACCCCTTACACTGTGCTTATTGTTTGGAAGGATGTGTGATTGAGTGTTATTGATGTGATATTGTAAGATTAATCTTCCAAGTTGTACTGGCAGTTAAGGCCATTTCATTGTCACTGTGTGGTTTTAAATTGGTCCCTTGTGGCTCTGGAGTGCCATCTGTTGTTATTTGCATCTGTAATTTGTCCCTAGGTGTGTATCCAATTGGGTGAGGATATCAAACATGCCTAGCAGTGTCACAACCTCATTGTCTTCCTGGCCACATATCAATGTAGTGGTATATATGTTTTGTGTCCTACAGGTTTGCTGTGCTGTATGTATATAAGTAGGTTTCTGTACTTACCAACAAGTAGGCCATTGCCATATCACCCATCCTGGAAGGGTTGATTGATGGTGCAGTGGCGGAAGATGAATGAATAAGGTACACTCCCAGGATACTTTGCCACGATGTTGGTGATCAATCCCCGGTGATCCACAATGACCTGCACATTGATGGAGTGTTTGTGCTTCCTGATGCGGTATAGATGCTCGGTTGCAGCAGGTGGCACAATGCGTACATGAGTGCAGTCAATGGTACCAAGCACGTGTGGGAAGCCATTGATTTGGTAGAATCCCTGTTTGGTCTCCTGCTGCTTCTTCTGTGTGTTGGGGAAGCTGATGTGGCGGGGTGAGAGAGAGATGATGGCATCCAATACCTTGGGTAGGATGGCAGAGAATGAGGGTTGTGAGATCCTGGCAACCAGGGCACCGGTGGTTTGAAACGAGCCACTTGCCAACATGTGGAGGACAGCTAGTAGCTTGGTCTCTGGTGGAATGATGTGGGGTGTCTGCAAGCTGGGTGCCAACTGTGGCTCACTGTTGCGCAGCAGCTGCTTGATGGCTAGCCAGTTGAGTCTGTACCTCTGGATGATGTCTTGTTGCCTGAGTCCCTGAAGGGTTGTCCTGGTCCGGAATATCCTCTCCTGCCTTCTGCGTTGCCTTTGGGGTCCCTGCTGGTGTGGTGGAAGCTGCTGGTGTTGGTCCTGTGCTCTGCATCTTTGTGAATGCTGGATGAATAGCACCTCCATGTCTTCCTTTTTGAGCTCTGCGGTTGCTTCTGTGTGTTTTCCTTAAGTACTGGTGTTTTTGCCTGCTCTGACCCAGGCGTTATTTTTTTACGCAAATCGGGCTGTGTATAATTTTCTGACTCCGCCTCCCGGCCGTGCGGGATTTTTGCACAGTAGGATAAATATGGCGCATGGGTGTTTAAGTCATTTTTCGGAGGGGAACACCTACCTTGCATGTCATTAACGCAAGGTGGTTTCCCGCATCCAGAAAATGACGCTCATGGAGGAATTTTGACGTTCGCAGGATCGGGCGTCATAGTATAAATATGGTGCAAGGTTTGTGCCGAATGTGCATCAATATTTTTGACACACATTTGGTGCAGACAGAGTATAAATATGCCCCTAAATGCTGCTGGAGGGACACAAGGAAACCCCTAGGTCATGCTTGCTATATTGGGGGGGGGGGGGCTGCATATCTCAAGATTCACAGTGGAGACATGGGGGGTACATGATGTTTTATGACACATGTGTACTTATGACACATGCCATTTGGAAATGTTTTGGTTATAAGGATGATCTGCCATTTGGGAATGTTTAGGGCTATATGCATTTACTTTGATGATGATGATATGACAACTGCTTATTTTTGTAGAATGCTAGTAACTATGTGATGATCTGACAACTACTTGTGTAGCTGCGTATTACTGACACGTTCTTTTTGGTCTAATGTTGTTTTGTGCAATACTGTAAATTTTTATATATGTTGTTGTGGAGTTTTTCTTTGTGGTGTGTTTATTGTGCTATTAGTGTTGCGTGTGTTGTGCAAATGCTCTGGACATTGCCTATGGGATAAGAATGACTGCTCGTGATGAGCTATCAACGGGGTGAGTAGGGGTTTTCTTGGGTTTGTAGCTCCCTTGTCCTGACTAGAGTGGTGGTCCCTGCCTTGCTGAAGTGCCTACCCTAGCCAACTAGGAACCCCATTTCTAAAAGAGCCACATTTACAAGTTTCATCTAAATGGAATAAGAGGAAAAATGCTTACTTATACAAGGAAAATGATATGTGTTAAAATAGTTTTTCCAATAAATGGCAAGTATAGAAATATAATTGTCATAATAAAAGCTACTTTGTGATTGGTCATAGCCAGTCATAGAAGGCATTGAGAATGATCCTCTCTGTAATGGGTCAGCCGATCCCACCTACTGAATGGTCAATGATAGTGTTATATTTCTGTCAAGATGGTGGATAAAATTTTATCAAAATATAGATTTAGTTGGAGGGGTAAATCAGTGCTGTGTCTCACACATTTCTGCACACAGCCCCAAGGAAACAGTGGCAGATCGTTTCAAGTGAAACAAAAACAAAAAACTTAGTCACTCTCACCCAAACACACTGATCTATGCCCAGCAACATTTAAATATTTGGAGAGAGGACGTGGCGTAACATCCAGAGCCCCAAACTTTGGCAATGGGGAACCGGGTTAGAGTCTCTGCCTCGGTTCCCCCTGTACCTTGTTAAAAAGTCCTACAAGAAATAGGAGCATGCTCCATTGGAGTGGTAGACACAAAAAGGAGGGACATATAACACAAACAAAAAAATCTGTTTGCTCCACATTATAATGTATTTCAAAAAGGCTACAGAATAGAGGGCCGCCTAATCCTGACTTCACTGCTGAACCACAAAACAATGACAACACATGTCAGCCATTCATATGCAACATTTATAACCTTGCCACAGTCTTTGACATCACAGACAAAGGGAGATTATGGGGAAAATTAAAGAACTGGACATTCCACAGTTCCTGTTAAGGACAATTATAGGTCTTTATACCTACACTTGGGTAAAAGTCTACTTTCTTCACAGTGAACCTCATCAAAAAACATCTACATCAACAAAGCAAGAATGCATTTCAGTGCCCCTTCTATATTTGGCAGGCATAGACCCAGCGCTAGAAGCTGCACCAAAACTGAAAGGACAACAAAATAAAAATTCTGCAGTATGCAGAAGATATAGGCCCTCGTTATAACTGTAACGGTAAAAAACGCTGCGACAACGGCCGCCAAAAGACCGTGAGCCGCTGCTACCAGCCGTCCGGCATATTATGACCACAGATGGATTTACGCCACAAGAATGGTGGAAATTTAGCTGTGGCCATGCTGGCTGATGGTGGTAAGGTCACGCTGCTACCACCAGCCGCGCCACACCAGTAGACCGCCGCCAGCCATATTATGACAAATAATATGGCCTGGAGGTGTTCTGCTGGCGGGCACTGATGGTGGTGGCAGCACCCTGTCCCGTCTCCTGCTGGAGGACCCCCTGGATCCAGGTAAGTCGGGTCTCCGACACAGGAGGGGGTGGGAGGTGTTATGTGTGTGTGTGGGGGTGTGAATGTATGTGTGAGCATGAATTCGGGTGTCTGTTGAGTGTTGAATGCATGTGTGCATGTACGGATGTGTGAGTGCGTGTATGTACTGAAATGTGAATGCTTGTCTGCGTGTATGTTTGGAAGTGTGTGCGGATGTGTGTGTGATTGGATGAATGCATGCGTGTATGTATGTGTGAATGAGTGTGTGTTTGCATGTGTGTGTGTGTGTGTGTGTAGGTGGCGTGGATGTAGGGGGTGTGGAGGGTAACTGGAGAGGTGGGGGGAGCCCGCAGGTGGAACAATGGCGGCCGTCATGCTGGAGTGGTACATTGGCAGGTTGGCTTCAGCCAACCAGCCAATGTCATAATGTGGCAATAAGTACCACCAGCTTGTTGGTGGTACTTACTGCCACATTATCGCCGACCGCTGAGGTCGTAATGATACACATCAAGACTTCAAGAAGCTCTAAAAATTGCTGGCACTAAGCGGTGTTGGCTGCCATGCCGGCAGTGGTGGGAAATCCCGCCATCCGGCATGGTGGCCCACACCGCCACATAATGAAGCCAGAGAGGGCCGCAATAGGCGGCCCACACCCACCGCCAGGCTGCCTCCGACAGCGTTAGCGATGCTGCCCCTCGGATAGCGATTCCAATTCCCCCAGCATTGGTGCTCCAGGGCCCCTGTGCAGTGCCCCGTCACACAGGTCACTGCCCGATTTACGGGCATTGATCTGCGTGACGGGTGCAGCTGCACCCGCCGCACAGAGGCATTGACGGCAGCTCCATCAGGAGCCACAACAATGTTCCGGCCAGGCATTCTGCTGGGCCGGCTGGCGGAAACAATGTTTCCGCCAGCCGGCCCAGCAGAATGTCCATTATATGGCCAGCAGGGTTCCAGGTGGGCTGGTTGTCACTGGAAAGACTGCCAGCAGGAACACGGCAGTGTAAACCGCCATGTTCATAATGACCCTCTAAATAATTATTTTACCCCATTATATAAACAGCTATCTGGTCCAAATGTGGATACACCACTCAGGGTAGTGGATAGCAAGTTAATTCCAACACTTAGGCCCTCGCAGTGGTTGTCTAAGAGCTACGGACCCAGTGGTAAAGACCGCTGCATAATGAGTTGTGCTATTTCACCACAATACCAACAGTCCAGCTGGTCCGGTCGGCGGTGAGCTTCTCCAGGCCGGCAGCATGCCTACCGTATTTGAAGGCAGTGGACCGCCAGGGTTTCTGTGACGGTTGTCCCGCCATGAAAAACTTGGCAGTAACGCACCCAGTGACAGGAATCCCCATTCCTGTCGCCGGCACATGCATCCCTACATGTCCACACACATGCAGACACCCCCCACCCATCTACACACTTTCAAACACCCCCTCACCCAACTACACATATCCATACAAACAACCCCATTGGCTCTCACACTGACATACAACCCCGACTCACACATACGCACTCCCTTCCACAATCATTCACACCCCCACCCCCTCTGCATACCTGCAGACACACACACTCTCCATGCTCACATACATACACACATGCACTCACGCACACCTATACCGCTACACATACACACACACACACCACACACATGCACACATGCACACAACACCCCTCCCCCACTCCTTTTGGTCGGTCCTACCTACCTGTCTTGGCGAGGCAGTCATCCGTGAGGGGATGGGTCTCTGCGTTTTCCACCGCCGGCACCGCACTGTATCGTAATAAGGCGGGCAGAGTCCTGTTGGCGTGGCAGTGCTGGCAGTGGAAACACCTCTCTTCTGCCGTCGGCCAAGCCGACGAGGTCGGATTTTTGCATGTAAATAGGCGGATATCCGAATTAACTCCTAAAATGGCACTCATCGGACTGCCAACAGTGATGGTCTTCTGGTGCCCACGACTTCGGCGGTCTTGTGAAAAGACTGCTGAAGTCGTAAGGAGGGCCTTAGTCATGCAATGATAACATATCACAGAAAACTAACTAAATGGCTGAAGTCTGCCTAATGTGGAACATACAGGCTTATATTTCATCTACCTGATGGAACAAGTGTGATTGGAGTTTGGATGTCAAAACAAATGCACCTGTTCTGAGCCACATATGTGACGTATTGGTCAAAGATGAGAGATGCAGCAAGTGATCATGCAAGGAAAAAAGTCATGGGAAAGCAATCTAGCACATGTCCTAAGAAATCTCAGATTTAAGGAAACATGGGAAAGCAGTTCCCAATACCATAGCTAACAAAACTGACAAGAAAACAGTCTAAATTGCTGTACTACAATGAAGAGCTGGCCAACATTGTAATTAGTTCTCACTCCTGGATGGTGCTCAAATCCAATGAAGTAAAGCCACGCAAAATTATTTACAAATCCAGTTGCCTATAAATCAAAAAATAAATTTAGTACAAGTACGACCTGGTTTCATTCTTTTGAGGGGCTCTTGCTATTGCAGAATAAGTGAAGAAACAGATCGAGATTGCGTCCGTAGTAATATGTCAAAAAGATGCTTATCCACATTGCATGTTCCTGTGAAAAACTACCCTCACAAAGAAATCGCTTACTAAGACCAATCTTTTTAGGGTTGAACATTTGAAAGTGCCAAGACGCAATTGAGGAGTTCTTAAAGGGTGCAGATCGACAATAAAGTGAATGATTCTTGAAACACACGTCTCTTTTTTCTTTGATCTTAGCCACCGGTAGGTTTGACTGGCCAAAGACACAATCACAACATAATGTGGAGTAAACATCATTGGCATATTACGTTTTTGTGATGATGACGCTTTAGTTCCAAAAACTTAAATATGAAATTATTTTTATAAGGAAATAAGCATGTTCCTCTATCTCAATGAGAACTTTCAATGAGACAATATGTAGTATAAGATTTTTTCACTGAAAATATATTAAATTATATTTGGTTTAAATTATTTTAAACAATCATTCCTTAAAACATGTTTTTTTTTCTTTCTGAAAACTTGACTGGTGCCTGGCTTGTAAAGGATACGGAAATAACTACAGCATAACCCGGGAGCAAATATTCATTAACATGTTACATTTATATGAATTATGACAACAAAATCCATAAAGAATACTTTTAAATGATCCAATAACAAAAATAATATGTTGGTCTAAATGTGCAATTTAACACGTTGTTATTATTTAATAGGGAAGATATGAAATTGTATTTGATTATATTGATTTTAAATAATCATACAGTAAAACTAATTTTACTTAAGCATGACATTCATAACCTTATGTAAGATGTGCATGTCAAAGATCGTTTTTAAAGTTTGATGTCCCAATAAGATTTTCACATGAGCATAAAACATTTTTACTTTCTGCTGAAGAAAAGTCTAGAGGGAAGAAAGATGCACCTTGTTAGACCTGACAGCTTTGGGATGGTCTTTCTCCCAACTTTTTACATGCCTCCTCCCACTTTTCTGACTCAGTTTCTTCTGGTGCTAAAGTACTTGTGCTCTCTCCCCTAATACATGGGAACATTGCCTTAACCCCAGTTGACACTTAGGTGGTCATTACAACCCTGGCGGTCGGTGTTAAAGCGGCGGTAAAACCGGCAACAGGCCGGCAGAAAAAATTTGGAATCATGACCGTGGCAGAAACCGCCAACATAGACAGCCACTTTAACACTCCGACCGCCAAGGCGGTACAAACAAACACCGTGGCGGTAACCGCCAACAAACAGGCGGAGGACAATGTACCGCCCACAGAATTACAACAGTCCAATCCGCCAACTTTTCCGGGGCGGATTCACCGCAAACAAAAACTGGGCGGAAACAGGAGGAAACAGGACTTGGAAGGGAAAAGGCTCACCTCTACACACCCCACGAGGAACCAGGATGCCATGGAACCGGAACTTCAGATTCTCCCTGCCTTTTTCTTCCTGCTCCTCTACCAGAAGCACGAACGCCGGCGAAGACGACGGTGAGTACTGCACCTATGACACAGGGGAGGGGGGGAAAAGAGAGTGACACTCACACGCAACACGCAACACCCCCACCCTCACCCACTACAACACACACACTAATACATCATGATACATTACAGTTACACCCCCTAAACCCCCCTGGAAGAACGCAAGGACAAAAGGAAATGAGTCGATTGATTGTAATATATTCAAAGACAGGAATCAAAAATATATACATATATGAAGATATTCACACTATTAACAAATATATACACCAAGAATACAAGTCCAAGGGATTCCACCATCATAGTCCGTGGACCACTGGGCCCAAAATGCATGGGCGAGGCCAACACACAATACCCGAACAAGACGGAGAGAACACTGCTGGGGCATCAGATAGAAATAAAACAGGCACCTCAGGGGGAAGGGAAGGGGGGGCACCTCAGCCTGATGAGTGCACGACGTCAGATCCACGAGGGGGCTCCATGCCCATTGATGTATCATGGGGAGTGCAAAGCCACAGTCTCTCAAGTCTCTACAGTGGGTGGTTTGCCCACTGCTGCATCCTGGGGAGTGCAAAGCCACAGTCTCTCAAGTCTCTACAGTGGGTGGTTTGCCCACTGCTGCATCCTGGGGAGTGCAAAGCCACAGTCTCTCCAGTGGATGGGTTGCCCACTGCTGCATCCTAGGGAGTGCAAAGCCATAGTCTCTCAAGTCTCTACAGTGGGTGGGTTGCCCACTGCTTTATCCTGGGGAGTGCAAAGCCACAGTCTCTCAAGTCTCTGCAGTGGGTGGTTTGCCCACTGCTGCATCCTGGGGAGTGCAAAGCCACAGTCTCTCAAGTATCTACAGTGGGTGGTTTGCCCACTGCTTTATCCTGGGGAGTGCAAATCCACAGTCTCTCAAGTGGATAACATTCTCCACTAGTTCTGGAGAGGGCTTTGTGCCCAGAGTGCTTCACCCTGCCAAGGACAGAGGTAGTGGATGTATCTCTCCACTGGTTCTGGAGGGGGCTTTGTGCCCAGAGTGCTTCATCCTGTTAAGGACAGAGGTAGTGGATGTATCTCTCCACTGGTTCTGGAGGGGGCTTTGTGCCCAGAATGCTTCATCCTGCTCGTGGCGGCCTCAGTAGCATCGGAATCGTTGGCGCTAAGTGGCCTGTGGTGCTGGTGGCGGTGGTGTCCTGTTCATCAGTGCTGGTGGCGGCGGAATCCTGTTCAGCGGTGCTGATGGTGGCGGTGTCCTTGGCAGCGGTGCTTGTGGCGGCGGTGTCCTGTTCAGCGGTGCTGGTGGCAGCAGTGTCCTTGGCAGTGGTGCTGGTGGCAGCGGTGTGCTTGGCAGCGGTGCTTTTTGCAGTCTTGTCCGCCATGCAGGTTTTCCCAGACTTGCCAGTTTTAGTGTGCCCCTTCCCCATCTTGGATGGTGGCGCAGCTGGATCCACACTCCCACCTGTAACCCTGGGAGCGGCTTCGTTCCCACTGGGCACTGGCTAACTTCTGTTGATTTTGAGGTGGGGGACTGTCCGTGCTCTGGCTCCTTGGTACACTGGCTGCCCTGCTGCCTGGCACACTCCAGAAGCCGGTCACTACGGGCAGCACTGCTCCCGCTGATGTTGTGGCTGAGGTGCTGGGTTGGGACCTGGAGAGGCGGGCCCTAGGAGGCTGAAGGGGTGGGGGAGGTGAGGGAAAGAGGTCAATGTTGGACAGGAACAATTTTTTAGACACACTGGAACGGGTAGATGGAGGGGGTTTGGGAGTGGAGGAAGAGGTAGTGGTTGTAGGAGGTGTACATTTGGTGACTTTGGGTGAAGGTGCATGGGCTGGAGGCTGTTGTGAGGTTGGTTGGCTGTTAGGTGGGTGTGCGGCTGCGTTTGTGTACCTTGGGAGGTGGGCTCACAGACACGCTGAGAGAGGACACAGGGGATATGTGAATGGTAGTGGGGGTGGTGACTGCACGTGAGCGGGGTGTGGTGGTGGGTGTGCTGGTGATGGAGGTAGTGGCTGACGATGTAGTGTATGCAGTTGTGAGTGGAGACGAGACTGGGAGGGAGGAGGGAGACGAGGAGGAGGGGGACACAGTGGAGGCAGTGGCTGTTGGTATGTCTGCATGTGTATGATGCTTGCGTGAGTGCCTGGGGGATGTGTCGTGCTTATGTTTGCCTAAGCTCCCCTTGTGTGTTGAGGTGTGTGCATGCTGGTCTGAGGGTGTGATTGGGATAGGCTGAGGTACAGGGGTTTGGGTCTGGGTGGAGGAAGTTGGAGGGGGGAGGTTAGAGACAGGGACAATGGCTGCCATCAGTGCAGAGGCCAGAGTCTGAAAAGCTCGCTGGTGGGCTGCCTGACCAGAATGAATGCCCTCCAGGTATGCATTGGTTTGTTGCAACTGCCTCTCTACACCCTGGATGGCATTCAAAATGGTAGACTGGCCAACAGTGAGGGACCTGAGGAGGTCAATGGCCTCCTCACTGAGGGCAGCAGGGGTGACAGGGGCAGAGGCTGAGGTGCCTGGGACGAAGGAGATGCCCATCCTCCAGGGTGAGCGGCCACGGGGAAAACACTGAGGGGCTGCTGGGAGGGCGGTGCTGGTAGGGGGGGTGGTGGCTGTACCGGTAGATGCGGGGACACAGAGGAGTCCGTATCTCAGCTCCTGTACCCGCCGTGGAGCTGCCCTCGCCCTCCGTCCCACTGGTGGCTTCTGACTCCGTTGTCTCGCCCTTCATGGCCATGTTGGATGCAGCTCTCTCCTGCTCCGGTACCACTGCTCCTCCGCCTGATGATGCTAATGCACACAAGCACAGGGAGACCACAAAAAGGGGGGGAAACAGAAGAAAGACATGTTGAGTGCATGCAATACCGCTACCGTTGGCGGACACCACAGACACAGAAGCCCCCTTCACTACGCCATGCACTTGGAGTTCCCTAATCAATCCCAGGGACATGGTTTACAAGGCTATGCCCGATTGCTGCACACATGGATGTCACAGGAGCCTGACTGGGTGTAGTTGGCTCTGTACACAGGTGGGGTGGGGTGCCACAGGACCTGCCTTAACAAGGGACCCTGCCTACTAAACTCGCCCTGGCCTAGGGTAACCCACAGCCCACCTCCCCCAATCAGACACCTCCACTGCACGCTGAATCAGCTGAATGAGGGTGTACTCACCCCCTTATGGCTGCTGTGATGCCCTCAAGCGCCCATCCAACTCCGGGTATGCCACCGCCAGGATCCGAAACATCAGGGGGGGTCATGGTGCAACGGGCACCCTTCCCACGTTGGGAGGCCATCCCCAGCTGGGCCTCCGCCGTCTTCTTGCTCCAGCAGCGAATGTCCTCCCATCTTTTCCGGCAGTGGGTGCTCCGTCTCTGATAGACCCCCAGGGTCCGGACTTCCTTGGCGATGGCACGCCAAATATCCTTCTTCTGGTGGGCGCTGAGCTACACGAATAGTACAGGAGAAAAGTAGAAGATATAAGCACCAGCACCGTCACAGTCATTGGCCCGCATCCCTACCCTTGCCATGTCGCACATGCACTCACCGTCGTTTCAAGCACGCCTCATTCTCCCCCCCCAATTTTTCATTCACACCACTCCAAACAGCCATTGCCCATACAGCATGCTCAGAGTGTACTCACCTGTTTGTCCGGAGGACTGTAGAGTACCGTGGACTGGGGGAATACCCCATCCACTAATTACTCCATCTCCTCCGTGCTGAAGGCAGGGGCCCTTTCCCCAGACACACGAGCCATTGTCTCTTCCAGACTGAGGTCACAGCAGCACTTGCAGTGTAGGTCCTCTCCTGTCGAAGATCAGGTATCAAGTGATTGAACAGAGAGAAAATGACGGTCACGTCACCGCCGGCGTACATTGTCATTGGCTCCTGGGACCCATAGGGTCCAATGTTAACCAGTGCAGGTTTGCGCCGCGGTCTTCGACCGCCTACCGCAACAGTGTACAATGCCAGCGCAATTACCTCATATCACCTTGTCCCACCTTACAGGTCAGGCAGCATCATTTCAGGGGGCCACATGGCATTAATTTTAAATGCGTCACACTTATATAGGCCTTGATTATACACTAAGACAGCCATATGTCGATTTTGAAAATTTTTCATATAAAGTTGTGTTTACATACCTCAGTATTGGTTGACTCTCTGCTTGCTGTTGGACAGGTCAGGAGATGGCAGCATCCTCTGGTGTACAGACCGCTGGTGGACCTGTCGACAATGGAGGAGCGACATGTGTTCATCACCTACAGACTTGATTGTGCCACAATCCGGGAACTGTGTGCCCAGTTGGAGCCTGACCTGATGTCAGCTAGCCGCCATCCCACAGGAATACCCCCTCTAGAGCAGGTGCTGTCAGTACTCCATTTCCTGGCAAGTGGGTCTTTTCAAACAACAGTGGCCATAGCATCAGGGATGTCCAAGCCTATGTTTTCCAACGTGTTGTCCAGAGTGTTGTCTGCCCTGCTAAAACACATGCGGGGCTACATCGTTTTCCCTCAGGTGGAGGATTTGCCTTCAGCGAAAGGTGACTTCTATGCCCTGAGACATATCCCCAACATCATAGGTACCATTGATGGGACACATGTGGCCTTGGTACCCCCAGCAGGAGTGAACAGGTGTACAGAAACCGAAAGAGTTACCATTCAATGAATGTGCAGATGGTGTGTTTGGCAGACCAGTACCTCTCCCATGTGAATGCCAAATTTCCTGGCTCAGTGCATGACGCTTACATTCTGAGGAATAGCAGCATCCCTTATGTGATGGGGCAACTCCAGAGGCACCATGTGTGGCTATTAGGTGAGGACATGGACCTAATACAGTGTGACTAGGTGTCTGGGTCTGGGGATGTCCCTAAGAGTTAGTGTGTGTCTAACAGTTGTCCCTCGATATTTGCAGGTGACTCTGGTTACCCCAAACTGTCATGGCTACTGATCCCAGTGAGGAATCCCAGGACAAGGGCAGAGTAACGCTACGATGAGGCACATGGTCGAACTAGGAGGATTATAGAGAGGACCTTCGGCCTCCTGAAGGCCAGGTTCAGGTGCCTTCATATGACAGTTGGTTCCCTATTCTACTCACCAAAGAAGGTGTGCCAGATAATCGTGGCCTGCTGTATGCTTCACAACTTGGCTTTGCGACGACAGGTGCCTTTTCTGCAGGAGGATGGTCCAGATGGAGGTGTTGTGGCAGCTGTGGAGCCTGTGGACAGTGAAGACGAGGAAGCAGAAGAAGAGGACATAGACAACAGGAACACGGTGATCCAACAATACTTCCAGTGAGACACAGGTAAGAAGACAACACTGCCTGCATCTGTTTGATCCTTCTATCTCTCATCTGTCTGTCATTTTCGCACAGTGTATGAGTTGTCACTTTCCCTTTCGATTTCACAGATGTGGGTCCCACTGTGTGACATCTGCTTTGTTTCCTCATGGACTAGAGCTGTGTGACATAGGTATGTTGACAATACAATGGATATAGCATTTTTCCACGGTTATTGCAAATACACATTTTCAAAAGCACAGACTGACTCCAGATAGTTTTGTGATTTAAGGGTGTTTATTTAAGTGCTAAATAGTGGAGGGGGTTGTAAAATGGTCAGGGGTGATGATGGAGGAATGTCCATGGCAGAGTCCAGTCTATTAGTCTCACAGGTGCATTGTCCAAAAGGGCATGGGAAGAGGAGCTGGGGCAGTTTAAGGATGGACAGGGTGACAAAGTGGGACAGAAGGATGACAATCAGGGTGGTCTTATTTCTTGGCAGGGGTCTTGGCATTGTTCTCTGTCTTTGTCCTGGATCTCAGGGACCGCTTGCGGGGTGGTTCTCCATCTGCAGGGGGTGGGGTGCTGGTGTGGTGGTCCTGTGGCAGTGCCTCCTGTCCACTAGTGCCGGCGGAGGTGGTGGGCAGTTCATCGTCCAGGCTAGTGTCAGGGGCCCCTCGTTGTGCCACAGTGTCCTTCCTGGTGTTGACAAGTTCCTTCAATACCCCTACAATGGTGCTCAGGGTGGAATTGATGGATTTGAGTTCCTCCCTGAACCCCAAATACTGTTCCTCCTGCAGCCGCTGGGTCTCCTGAAACTTGGCCAGTACCGTTGCCATTGTTTCCTGGGAATGGTGGTAGGCTCCCATGATGTTGAAGAGGGCCTCATGGAGAGTGGGTTCCCTGGGCCTGTCCTCCCCCTGTCGCACAGCAGCCCTCCCAGTTCCCCTGTTTCCCTGGGCCTCTGTCCCCTGAACCGTGTGCCTACTGCCACTGCCCCCAGGTCCCTGGTGTTGTTGGGGTGGTGGCTTAGCCTGGGTTCCCTGTAGTGGTGGACACATTGCTGATTGACGTATCCTGGGGACAGAGGTATGGGCCCGCTGGGTGGGTGCTGTGCTGGTGTTTCGAGAGGGGGGAGGCTCTGTGGTGACCTGTGCCAGTGTGAGGGGAACTGACTGTCCCAAGGTCCCAGATGGGCCAGGCTTGTCATCTAGATCCAGTTGGACAGAGCTGCTGTCATCACTGTGGGCCTCTTCTGTGGGTGGAGTGGACATGTCTGGACCCTCCTGTCCGGTGACGTTGGGTAGGGGTCCTGCAGGGGCGTAAAGGCATAATTATTGCATATGTGTGTGCCATGGTGTGCAATGGGTGGGTGACCCTGTATCCCAGTTATTGCATTCCTGTGTAGGACCTTGTGTGATAATGGTTTAGGGGGGTGTATGGGTATGTGCAGTGGACATGCTTTGGTGATGTGTGTCCATGCTTTGGTGTTACATGCAGGGCTTGGGTTTGGGATGTGTGGTTTGTGATATTGCGACATACGTGAGGAGTTGGATTGATGGGGGTGAGGGAGAGGGTGGGGGTATGTGATAGCATGCAGGTGGGTGGGGGATGAAGTAATGTAAGATTTGACTTACCAGAGTTCATTCCTCCAGCTACTCCTGCGAGGCCCTCAGGATGCAGTATAGCCAAGACCTGCTCCTCCCATGTTGTTAGTTGTGGGGGAGGGGGTGGGGGTCCGCCGCCAGTCCTCTGCACCGCAATGTGGTGTCTTGAGACCACGGAACGCACCTTCCCCTGTAGGTCGTTCAACCTCATCCTGATGTCATCCTGTGTTCTTGAGTGTTGTCCCACTGCGTTTACCCTGTCCATGATTCTGCGCCATAGCTCCATCTTCCTATCTATGGTGGTGTGCTGCACCTGTGATCCGAATAGCTGTGGCTATACCCGGATGATTTCCTCCACCATGACCCTGAGCTCCTTCTCAGAGAACCTGGGGTGTCTTTGCGGGGCCATGGGGTGGTGTGGGTGATGTGTGGGGTGTTGTGTGTTGTGATGTGTGGGGTGATATTTAGAGGTGTGTTGTGTGAGGTGCGTGGATGTTGTGTGAGTGATGGTATAGGGTGCCTGTGGATGCTATTGCAATTTGAGGTCGTAAGGGTTTGTGGGTGATGTGGGTGTGTGTTTTATATTGTATTGGGTGTGTGGGAGTGGTGTGTGTATGTGTATCAAGTGTGTGTATTTGGAATTGTCCAATGTGGTAGTGTTTTGTAAGTGTGTGTATTTTGAGCGCAGTGGTGTGTGCCGCCAATGGAATACCGCGGTTGAAAGACCACTGCGTGGATTCGTTGGTTGTGATAGAGTGGGCGTATTCCTGTTGGCATGACGGTGGAGGTTTTGTTATCGCCAGTTTATCAGTGACATTTGGTGTGGCGGACTTGTGTGGGTGTCTGAATTTTGGCAGATTCTGAACTGTGGGTCATAATGACCGTGGCGAAATTCCGCGGCCGCGGGGGTGTGTTGGCGGTCTTCTGCATGGCGGTAAGTGGCTTTTACCACCAATGTTGTAATAACCCCCTTAATTACTTATAAGTCCTAGTAAAGTGAGCTACAGGTGCCCAGGGCCTGTGCATCGAATGCTACTTGTCGCTCTGCAACACTGATTGTCACCCACTTAAGTAGATCGCTAACCAGGTCTCATGCCTGCTATTGCAGAGCCTGTGTGTACAGTTGTAAACTGCCATGCAGACCTGTCAAAATAACCTTTTTTCCTGGCCCAAACCTTTCCTTTTTATGCAAATAAATAAACCCCTGAGTTAGGTCCTGGACAACCAGGAGGGCAGGGTGCAATGTAGTACATGCAGGATATGTAGTTTTAGGTTTTACATGTCCAGGTAGTGAAAAACTCCCAAATTCATTTTCCACTACAGCAAGGTCTACGTCCCCCATAGGATAACACTTGGATTGCCTTATTACATTTTATAATCTGTAACTCACAGTCTGGAAGAGATTTGTTTTTCGAGTTAAGTGCTTCTAGACTCACAATTTAAAATCACAACTTATGGTGAAGTTGAATTATAAATTGCAGTTATGAAAATGCCATTTTTAGAAAGTTGGCATTTTCTTACAATAAGGGTTTGGTGCCTGATACCTGTCTCTGAATACATGTCTGGGGTGGGTGACAGCTAGGCTTTGCGCATTCCCTCTCATCACCACATAAAAAGGAGCTTAGGTGTGACATGAGGGGCCATCCATCCTCCGATGGGCCATCTTGGACAGGATGGGGGGGAGGAGCTGGGCAGAGCATCACACTTGCACCTGAATAGGCTGGGTCCTGTCATCACAAAAGGGCTGCATACACCTTTTTAGTGAGTCTGCAGACATGGTAGGAAGGGAAGATCTCTGTACACATCAAAGAGCTTTCTTTGAAGTCTCCCCCACTTCAAAGTCATAAATGGGTATAAGTACTGGGCCTCTGACACCACCACTTCAACACACTTCTGGACCTGTGGCTACTCTGCCAGGAAGAAAGACTGCAGTGGTACTAGATGGGCTGCCAGTCTACTGGACTGCTACTCTACTGGACGTCTGCTTTGCTGTGCTGACCTGCTGCTTCCTACCTCTTGCCAGGGAATGAGAAGGACTGGACCTGCACTTCTCCATCCCAGAACCCAGAGTGACTCTAAAGGCCAGCTGACTGGTCTCCTCTGTTCTGAAGTCTCAGGAACATAAACAAGTCTCAGGACTTCCAGCGTACCTGCATCTGCATCTAAACTCTGTCACTTGTGAGTCGGCCCTGCCAACTGGTGCCACCCCAGTTCTGGACCCTTGGAATTGAGGCCTAAAGTGCTTCTTCACTCAACCCATGCATCCCCATCATAACTGGCGCATCTTTGCCATTGTGAGGATCGGAACTAGTGCATATATGCCTTTGTGTTGATCAGAGCCAGCACATCTTCATCGCCATGTGTAGCGGGAAAGGCGCTTCACCTTCAAAATCAGCCCTTCACCATCAGAATCGACGCATCCTCTACTAGAAGCAGAACTGGGACCAGTGCATTGGTACTGAGACATTGGCGACTTTGCATGGAGAAAACTAACACATCTCCCCTTTTCGCAGCTTATCAATTGAGGACATCATTGATATGTAGGGAAAAATGTCTACTTTTCAATTACTGTTTATTACCTGATGAAAGGATGGAGTAACCAGTTAACCTTTACAAAATGTTAGTCACTGCGTTGAACGAAAGGTGCTATATTCTTCTTAATCCTTTTGAAAGAAAATTTATTTTATTTTGTTTAAATTTGCAAAATATGGAGCTGATGGTGATTTATGTGGAAATTACGACAAGCCCATCATTTGTGGAAAATGCAACCAACATAGGAATGTGAAATTCTAATGGCTGTATTTATGATACATCTATTATGCTTATGTTTGAGAGCACACAGGAGTATAATTTGCATAATCTCTCACCCGATGGATCTTTTTATGTTCACAGAGACAGAGAGAAGGTTAACAACATTAAACAATTTAGATTTCTGTGAAGCCCATTTAGACACAATAAGGACCAAAAGATTGGAAATCAAATTTCAATGATTTATTTCCAATCTATCCAATGTATTTGTAGGTCATGAAAATGTTGAAAAGATACAGGATTACAGTTGGCAAGCTGAAATATTGCAATCAGTTCAGTCTCATCAAATTAAGATACAAAGCAATAACAACCAAAGCAATAGAGAAACTGTGAATTAAAAATATGTGTTCCATTAAAAAAGCACCTGCTCTCTCTTCTAAGCATGAAGCGATTTGTAAACCATCCTGTCAAAAATCTAAGTCAGAAATGAGGATGATTGGAATGACGTTTCAGGGAAATTTGGAAATGTGAGAAGGTGTCAGTATAGCAAAGGCTTCAGTAGAAGTCCTCCTGGAAAAAGCATAAAGCTTTACACTTGGAAGAATAAAGGAAGCAGAGGGGTATGTACCCCTTGAAGTCTGAGGAAAGTCTGCCTTAACTTCTAACAACAGCATTAATTAAAACAAACAGAAACATGTATGTTATCTTTCCCACCTTCCAAAGACCAATCGGCTTCAGATCAATCTTCTGCAATCGCAACACCACCTGAATTTCTCATCCCACAGAACTCAGACACTTACTGTGACCTTTGACATCTTATGCTCCTGATACAGGAGAAATAGAAGGCTTCAGCTGCTCATTAAATATTCACATCTCTTGCCAAGATTTATTATCCTGGGCCTTACTATCAGCACCTAATAATAAGACAATATTCCTTTTCACTGCTAATGAGGCCTTGAAATGCAGCTGCGAAGAAGAACACATTATCCAGGCAAAGCACATTTAAGAATTAAGGCCTTCAGTCGGTAAAGTTAGCTTGACTTCAACTAAACAAATAATGTGCATTTTGAATACATGGTTATACGTGCACACGTTAAATTTTAAATAAACTTAAATATGAAGAAGAGGAATACTTTTTACTTCAATAAAAGCAACTTAAATAATAAATGCAAAATGTGAATAATGAATACATGTGAGCATTTCAGATGAACCTTAGAATGCACGTTCGAATATTCATTCAGTGATACTGTAGGTCTTGAGTTCCTGAGTTTGCTTATGAGAGAGATAAAGCAGAAAATTTGAGTTAACAAATTGGGAGACTGACAGCACCGGGATTATAAACAAGTTGGAAAAGCTATGTTTTTATTATTTTCTGATAAGTTACTAAAGAATTTTGCGTATGCAGAAAGACCAGTTCCAATGTCTGAGAGCAGCAATGGAAAAAGCTTGGCCGCCGACAGTGGGCCTTTTGAACTTTAAGCACCCTGACTGGTGCTGCTTTCTCAGATCTCAGTTTGTGGTTGGGTTGGGAATGTAAGGTAAAATACAGGATATACTGTTTAGTAGAATAAAAGGCTTTAGGAATTCGACAAAGGCACCTGAAAATGATCTTTTGTTTGTCTGAAAGGCAAAGCAATGAGGGAATGGCACAAAACACAAAGGGCCTGATTTTTAGCTCAGACTCGGACAGGTTATTCTGTCACAACGGTGACGGATATCTCATATGCCAAAATCTAAATCCCACTATATCCAATGTAACTTAGATTTTAGTGTACGGGATATCCGTCACCATTGTAATGGAGTAATTCCAAATCAGGCCCTTAGTATGTTTTTTCAGACTTAGAATCAGCATGGCACCTGAATTTGGTACTTCTTGAAATGTCTTTATTCTTTTAACTTTGGAGTCCAGATAGTGGCATTATAATAATCAATTGTAATAATCAATTCTCATCAACATGAAAGCATTGATAGCCTGTACTCAGTCAGATAAAGTGAATAAATGTAAAACACAGTTGAGAGTTCACAAATCAAAAAATCAGGTAATAACTACCAAGTTTACCTAATTTTGAAGTCATAAATCACAGTCAATGTTAGCACCTAGGTTCTGATACAGAGGGCTGTGATAGGTTTGTCCTATAGGTAAGGCAGCTAGAAAGGTAACTCCCATATGGACGATGGGCTGGGTGTTGCCAAAACTTGCATTTTTTTACCATTGAGTTTCAACTTATTCACACACATCCAAATGATTCACTTTTTTGCAGTCTATAAGGATTCAGCTATCTAGAAGAGGTCACTGTCAACCTAAAAAATGATCTGAGTGTCATCAACATGCATGGCTCCTGCTAAATCAAAAACCAAATAGTCGAATAACGGTAATCAGTAGAGCCATGTAAAATGTAAAAACCAGTAGTGACAATGCTGAACTTCGAGAACACTGCAAGTTTCCTGTTCTTTTTTTTAAATAGAAATGGATCAAGAACTACTATAGCATTACAGCCTGCCACAGCAGGCTATACTGGCCATTAAAGGCCAGCTCTAGCGTTAAAGGCCAGAGCAGAAGGCATGGGCCTTTAACAAGGGAGCAGGCCTTTAATGTCCAGTATAGGCCACTACGGTGGGCAATAAGGCTATTACAACATTCCACCCCTAGAGGAGCAGAATGGTTTAATTACTAAAACAAAGGCCTCATGGAGCCCGAAGGGTTTTTGGGAGATAATAACAAATCAAGATTTTCCAGTCTTGTGCTGGAATGACAGAGCTTCAAGATAAGTATGTATGTCCCCTAACAGCTTCTGTCATTTTAGGGGCTAATTGTAAATAATTGTAAATAATGAGCCACCACTTTTTTGGTGTGTTTGGCAGGTACAATGTCTTAACTATGAAGGATTTGGTCCTTACAAAATAGGATTACAGTATTCCTCGCACTTTTGATTGCAGCAGCAGCGTAGTCAAAGGAGAGCTTTGGGGACCGGCACGTTTTAATTTACAAACTAAGCAGTGGGTGCGAGGCTATCAAAGAGTGGGTTTCGTGGTCAAAGTCCAATTTCCAGTTGACAGGGCCACCTTTGGTAGTTCAGCAGTACAGCTTCCGCTCTTCCTGACAGCTTCTCTTCTTGCACGTTGAGGCTGCTCCCTTTTCGTTTTTTGCCCCATGCCAAATTAGGATTTGTTTTCCACAGGCTTCTTTTAGTCATTGATACTTTAAAAAAATACACACACACGCTATCTGGCTGGGAGCTGCCCCTACTCCAAGTCGTGGTTGCTTTCTTCAAGCCATGCCTAAAATTAGCCAATGGCCATGTGCTGGTTTGCCTTTCACCTTCAAAAACATTTGCCAGGCTGGCAATTTTACAACTCTGAGGGTTGTGAGGTCATGAGCCCTGTAAAGCCATAGGGTCAGGGAAAAACTCCGCCTGATGGCATTGTGGTCGATCGATGTCACCTCATCCTTTTGCAGATCCTCACAGGTTGAGGTGAGGTAAATGGTCCTCCCTGACACCCCAAACAACTTTGTGACAAATTGGGAAAGTATTGGGAAGAGGCTGTAAGAGGGAACTAGAGAAGTTATATATTTGTATTTTGACAATACAAAGCACAGACTGGAGTTTACTACTTCGTGGCTTAGTAAAAGACACCACTGCAGAGTGAAACAACGAGGGTAATGTACACTTTGAGTGTGGAGCTCGGAAGAGCAGCCTAGTTTTCTGCCCACTGCCCCCTCAGTATGCTTGTCTCAGTTGAGCCACGGCGGAGTAGGTAAGACAAAATAAGTCTTTTTTTTTTATTCAACAGGAAGTGAGTAAGCAACTCGAGCCAGGAAAATCGAGACCTCTCTTTAGCAGTGGGTGTCTTCCTTTTAAACTAATTTTATTTTTGTTTGTCACAGGCATAGTTGACATTCAACCGGTTTTTAAGGAATGAAAAGTGAGAGACAATAATCGAGTTTCCTCTAACAAATGAGCCCTTTTGCTCAAAACCTCACAGGTTATCCGTACAGGCTAGACCCAACTACAATTTTCGTCATAGCAGTTTAGCAGATGTTCAAAAAAGACTTTAAAATGAAATGAAAATGTGTTGTGGATATTACTGTTTTATTCCTTTTAGTTTAAATATGGAATTATCGAGTTTTATGCGGTTAATAAATACTGACTTTTACCCAGACCAACTGGCCTTCCGGAAGAAAATCTACCTTTAAAGCCAACTGCCTCTACTTATTACCTGCTATTTGATAGCACGTGTTTGGTGTACAGTAAATATTTTTTTGTATCCAATATTGCTTGTAATAGTTACTCCTACTTCTAAGAGCTGCAAATTACAGATGCTGCTGCCAATTTCCCAGTGTAATGACACAATGAATTCAGGGGTGGAGGAGCGTCGCCCCACCGCTAATAAGGCAGCAGAAAAATACAATTATAATACATCATTATCATTTTACTTTTCTGCTGTCTAGCCCACGACGGGGCCAGCATCCTCCTTGTCAGAAGGAAGGTGGAGTAGTGGTACCCTCTAAGTGTGCATGGCAGTTTAGCCAGCCGTCTAAGGTCGGCCAAACTAAGATGCACACGTAGAAATCTCCACCGGGCTGTATTTTACAGCTGGGTGAAGACCAAGTGCAGACTCCCACTTCCTCCCTGAGCGGCTTTTCAGTCTGCTCAGGCCAATCCCGGCACTTCTCTCATGCTGCTAATGAGAGAAGCGTCTGGATTGGGTGGAGAGAGGGGAGCAAAGAAAGCACCATTGGGGGGCCAAAAAAATGGCACAAAGAAATCTAGGAAATTTCTTTGCATCATATTTTTCAGCACTTTTAACGCCTGCTCAGAGCAGGCACACCATTGTTCACAATGGGCCTCAATGGGCTTTCCAGGATTAGCATTAAAAAGATTTATGCTAATCCTGCAAAGCTCTGAACTAGCATAAAAAATTCTGATGCTAGTTCCCTAACTACTGTCATGCTGTGCACTTCTGGTGGCATTAGAAGGCCGCTAAGGGGTGCAAGAAAGCTGGCCCTTAGTTTGCAACAGTTTTGTGGTTTTAATTTTTTTGCATGCAATATACAATGAAACATTCACATAGTTTATAATAGCATTAGAGTGAAAAGAATAAAAGGGGTGTATAGATATTCAGAGTGAGATCACATATAGGCGGTCATTCTGACCCTGGCGGTTGAAAACCGCCTGGGCAGAGTGCCGCGGAAGCACCGCCAACAGGCTGGCAGTGCTTCATGGGCAATTCTGACCGCGGCGGTAAAGCTGCGGTCAGAAAAGGGCAACCGGCGGTTTCCCGCCGGTTTACCCCTGCCCCAAAGAATCCTCCATGGCGGCGCTGCTCGCAGCACCGCCATGGGGATTCCGACCCCCTTCCCGCCATCCTGGTCCTGGTGGTAAAAACCGCCAGGAACAGGATGGCGGGAACGGGTGTCGTGGGGCCCCTGGGGGCCCCTGCACTGCCCATGCCACAGGCATGGGTAGTGCAGGGGCCCCCTAACAGGGCCCCATAAATATTTTCAGTGTCTGCCTAGCAGACACTGAAAATCGCGACGGGTGCCACTGCACCCGTCGCACACCAGCAACTCTGCCGGCTCCATTCGGAGCCGGCTTCATCGTTGCTGGGGCTTTCCCGCTGGGCGGGTGGGCGGCCTTTTGGCGGTCGCCCGCCCGCCCAGTGGGAAAGTCAGAATGACTGCGGTGCGGTCTTCTGGCGGTCTCCGCCCGGCGGGGGGCGCCCGCCGGGGTCGGAATGACCCCCATAATGTTGCATCATCATTTTGGGAAATAGTATGGTATAAGTCAAGATATTGTGAAGTCATTTAAAAAGTTAAGCTTGCCCCGCATTATGTTGAGCCACCCGGAGAACAATAAGATGAATGTCAAAATAATGTGATTACACAGAATATAGATAGCAATGTCACTCAAAATACAGCAATGTTCCTACAATAAAGGAGGATACAGTGATGTCACTCAGGATTCAAGGCAGTCACTCGAGGAACAGTTAGATGAATTAGTATACACTGTAATCAATCATGGTACTGTGATGTCACTCATAATAGAGTGATGTCACTCTAAATAGAAGAAGATTATTCAAATCAATGAGATACATTGTGGCCCAGTGCAATTACTCTGGAGCCACAGATGCCACCATGTACAGAGCGTGGTTTCCTGCTGCGGAGCTGCTATAAACTAGGGTTAAGTAAACTGACTGGTTGGGGGTTATAAAATAATTTTATTTCAAACATTATAGAATCCTTCTCCACCAAACAATTGGCACAGTCATGCCTCGTTCTTACCCAGCACAATTTGAAAAATGGAAATGTGCAATTTTACCACATTTTTAACCTTCCCTTCTACTCTCCGCCACTCAGCCCCACCACTTTCAGATTTCACCGGACGCCACAGCTTCCTGGCAGGTCAGAGGTGCAAGACTTCCTTGCAAATACTAGCCATCTTCACTGCCATGAAAGAACAAAGGAAACTCCAGAGTTCGGTTCCTGATCAGACTCTGTGCTGGCGAATAGCTCCTCCATAATTTCAGATAATAGCCTGAAAGGCCGGTTCTTATTAGGTTCATTGGTGTCACTGTCAGGATGTCAGGGAGTCAGGCCCATTAAAGTTTGTACCATGTTTAAAATACGGCCCTCATTACGACCCTGGCGATGAGTGATAAAGTGACAGTAATGCCGTCAACAGGCTGGCGGTACGTGCCGCCAATTATGACCATGGCGGTGATAACTCCCATAGACAGCCAATGTACCACACCAACCGCCATGGCGGAAACAACACACACCATGGCGGTAGCCGGCAACAGCCAGGCGGGAGATAAAGTACTGCTCACCATATCATGACACTGCAAACCGCCACCTTTTCCGGGGCGGGACCAACGCCAACAAAAGCCTGGCAGAAACAGAGTTCAGAAGTGAAAGGACTAACCATTGGAGACACAGGGAAGAACCACGCTGCCATGGAACCTGAACTTCAAGTTTTCCTGATAATCTTCTACGTTATGCTCCACCTGCAACACCAACGCCGACGAAGACGACAATTGTGAGTACATCAGCCTAGCACACAAAGGTGGGTGGAAAAAGAGAGTGACACACACACTCACAACACACACACTCTTCACACACACCATACACACAACCATCTGCACATGAAAACCAGCTGCACAAAACACACGCCATAATTAAACATGGACCATAATGATGGCGTATCAACAATGAATTAGCATAGCAAAATCCACCACACGAACCAAATGTATACAAATGTCCCTGAAGGGCCAATTCCCAGTCCAAAGTCATAAGGGCACACAAGTCCACGGGGCAGAGTCCAAGGCCAAACATGTTTCCTGACATAGCCAGAGAGAACACTGCGGGGGCATCATTTTGCAAGTGGGAAGGCACCTCAGCGGGGTGGGGGGGACACCTCAGCCGAATACAGGAACGTCCCCACTGGTTCTGGATGGGGCAACATACCCATTGCTTTGTCCTGGCGAGTCCAAGGCCACAGCCTCTGGAGTGGGTGACTACCCCACTGGTTCTGGATGAGGCAACATGCCCATTGCTTTGCCCTTGGGAGTGCAAGGCCACAGTCTCTGGAGTGGGTGACTTGCCCACTGGTTCTGGAGGGGACAAAATGCCCATTGCTTTGTCCTGGAGAGTGCAAGGCCACAGTGTCTGGAGTGTGTTACTTGCCCACTGATTCTGGAGGGGGCAGCATGCCCATTGCTTTGTCCTGGGTAATGCAAGGCCACAGTCTCTGGAGTGGGTGACTTGCCCATTGGTTCTGCAGGGGGCAAGATGCCCATTGCTTTGTCCTGGGAAGTGCAAGGCCACAGTCTTTCAGGTGGGTGACTTGCCCCCTGGTTCTGGATTGGGCAGCATGCCCTTTGCTTTGTCCTGGGGAGTGCAAGGCCACAGTCCCTGGAGTGGGTGACTTGCACACTGGTGGCTGGAGGGAGCAGCCCACACAGTAGCCCCTGGAGGGTGGCCTGCGTGGTGTCTCCCGGCGGGGACGGCTGCACTTTGGTGCTGGTTGGAGGAGCCTCCTGGGCAGCCTCTGAACGCAGTGATGGCTGCATTGTGATGGTGGTTGGAGGAGCCTCTAGGGCAGCCCCTGCACTCACTGATGGGTACATTGTGCTGGTGGTTGTAGGAGCCTCCTGGGCAGCCCCTGCACTCACTGATGGCTGCATTGTGGTGGTGGTTGGAGGAGTCTTCTGTGCAGCCCCTGCACTCACTGATGTCTGCATTGTGGCTGTGGTTGGAGGAGTCTCATGGGCTCCCCCTGCACTCACTGATGTCTGTACTTCCACAGCTGGCGGTGGGGGCCCTGTGACAGCTGGAAGTGTTGGTGGTGTTAGCCTAACAGCTTACGTTGGTATAGAGTGCCTCGTCTCCTCCTGTCCATAAGTCATGGATCCCTTACCCTTCCTGACAGGGGTGGATGGGCTCTTCCCCTCTCTGCCTGGTGGTGCAGGCTCCTTCCCCTTCTTCACAGCTGAGACAGGCTCCTTTCCCTTCTTTACAGCTGGTGCAGGCCCGTTCCCCTTCTTCACAGCTGCTGCAGGACTTCTCCCTTTCTTCCGTGGTGGTGTTAGCTCCTTCGCCCTTCTGTGTTGTAGGTCTGGGTTCCTTACCACCACAAGTCGGTGGTGCTACCACTGTCCCTGTGGACTGTGGTGCTGAGCTGTGTCCTTGATACTCTGCCCATATGTGCAGGGTGGGGAAGTGGTCAATTTCGGAAAGGAAAAGCTTTTTAGGGACTTTGGGGCGGGAGGAGGGAGGAGGAATGGGAGTGGAGGATGAGGGAGTGGTTGTTGGAAGTGTATGTCTGATGAATTTGGGTGCAGGTGCATGGGCTGTATGCTGATGTGAGGTGGATAGCTGTTGGGTATCTGAGTGCTTGCGTTTGTGTTCTTGAAGGGAAGGGACAGACATGTTGGGAGAGGACACAGGGGACGTGTGCATGGCTGTTGTGGAGGTGTCTGCCAATGAGGTGTGTGTTCTGCTTCGTGTGGTGATGCTGTTAATGGATGTAGATGTAATGCATGCAGGTGTGAGTGTGGACGTGACTTGGAGGGAGGTGGAGGAGTGGGAGACAGTGGAGGCAGTGGATGTTGTTGTGTCTGCAAAAGTATGGTGTTTGTGTTAGTGCCTGTTTGATGAAATGTGGTGCTTGTGTTTGCCTGTGCCACTCTTGTGTGTTGCCTTGTGTGCATGCTCATCTGTATGTGTGCTTTGAATGGGTTGAGGTTGAAGAGAATTGTTCTGGGAAGTGGAATTTGGAGGAGGGTCTGTAGAAACAGGGCAGTGGCTGCCATCAGAGAGGAGGCCAGAGCCTGAGCCTGAAGCCTGAATCGATCTCTGTTGGGCCTCCAATCCAATCTGAATGCCCTCCAGGAATGAATTGCAATGCTGCATCTGGGATGGCATTCACAATGGTTGACTGCCCTACAGAGATGGATCTCAGGAGGTCAATAACCTCCTCACTCAGGGCAGCAGGGCTCACTGGGACAGGGCGTGAGGTGCCTGGAGCGAAGGAGATGCCACCCTCCTGGCTGAGGGGCTACTGGGAGGGCGGTCCTGGTAGGGGGGTGGTGGCTGCACCTGCAGCTGGGGTAGTCACAGAGGTGTCTACCACCACCATGGAGCTCCCATCGGAGGAGGTATCAGAGTCTGTGTTGTCCCCTCCAGTCTCCGCTGTGGTGCTCCCCTCTCCCTCCGTCCCTCTGGTTCCTTCGGCGTCAGTGGACTCTGCCTCCAGGGTAATGTGGGATGCAGCTCCCTCTGTCGCTGGTGACCCTGCTTCTCCGCCGGATGATGCTAATGCACACAAGGACAGGATGACAAAACAAGAAAGGGGGGGAGAGAGACATAGGATACACTGGGTCAATGACTACACCAACACCACTGTTGGCGTACACAGCACCCTCACACACAGGGAACAGGCCTACGCACTATGCATTGCAATACCAGTGAAATGGCTAGTCACCAAGGCATGATGAGGAGCACACACCGCCAACTGCAGCACATCTGGGACCCACAATGCCCTGCCTAAAAGTGACTACTAACAAGCTAGGTTACTTGTATTTGCCATTGAACCATTACCCTTCAGAGGACCCACACTGCAATGTCAGGCCTGGCCTTAGGGGCACCAACTAAAACACAATCACCACCCGGATACCACATCACCAGCCAAATTTGTAATGATACCTACTGTATGCACCCCTTTGTGGCGGCTGTAATTCCCTCAAGCGCCCATCCAGCTCAGGGTGGGCCACCACCAGTATTCAGGTCATCAGGGGGGTCAGGGTCTGATGGGCACCCCTTCCTCATTTGGAGGCCATCCCCAGCTGGGCCTCTGCGGTCTTCCATGCCCAGTGTCTCAGGTCCTCCCACCATTTCAAACAGTGGGTGCTCCGCCTGACGTAGATCCCCAGGGTCTGCATCTCCTTGGCGATGGCACACCATATTCCCTTCTTTTGATGGGCGCTGACCTGCAGAAGCAATAAAGACAGGAAAACACCATTATACTACCAGTCCAGGCTGTCACACACATTGCCCACCATGCCCGTTTCCATCACCATCGGCACACACATTGCCCAACTCATGACATGTACACCACCAACACCACCAACAGATAATTACCCCCTTACACAATGCCTTTCCACACATCCCCATTTATTCATGCCACATGCATCGTGCCCACAGTGTACTCACCTGTTGGTCTGGAGGCCCATACAGCAGTCTGTACTGGTGTGGGACCCCATCCACCAGTTGCTCCAACTCCTTCGAAGTGAAAGCTGGGGCCCTTTCCCCGGTCACACGGGCCGTGGCAGGTTCCAGACACAGGTCACAGCAGCACATGCAGTGTAGGTCCTCTCCTGTAGAAGGTCAGGAAACAAGTGAAAAATTATTTAGAAAATGGTGTTGACGTCTGCAGCGGGGTACACTGTCACCGCTGGTGTACATCCCCATTGGCCACTGTACCCCATATTAGCCAATGAGGAATTGCACGTTGGTTCATGACTGGCTACCGCCACGACGCCCAACGTCAGCAGAATTACCTCACTTCCACCTGTCCCTCCACACAGGACAGGCGGTCGCCGTTTCAGGGGGTTGAACAGGCCTATCGATAATTGCTAAATCACAGGATAAATAGGCACATACTTTGAAAATTACACTGTCCCAATACATAATTGCAGTATGTGGACTGCTGTTGTGGTATACTTGTTTTAATTGTGACAACCTACTCACTGTTGTGTCCCTTAGATACCTACCACTGCGGATGAATAGGAGATGGACACATACCCCCGTGTACAGACCCCTGGTGGACTTAGCTACACTGGAGGACAGGCATATTTTACTCACCTATAGACTAGACGGGGCCACAATCACAGAGCTGTGTGCCCAGTTGGAGCCTGACCTGATCTCAGCTATCCGTCATCCCAATGGGATCCCCTCTAATATGCAGGTTCTATCAGTGCTCTATTTCCTGGCAACAGGTTCTTTCCAAGTGACAGTGGGCTTGGCAGGAGGCATGTCACAGCCAATATTCTCAATCGTGCTGGCAAGAGTATTGTCTACCCCGGTAAAAAACATGTGATTGTTCTTGGGTTGCTGGCTGTCCAGTGGCCCCTGGTGGGCCAGGTAGGTCCTCCAAATCCGGAAGTCCAGAGTTACTGTAATCACTGGGGGCCTCTTCTGTTGAGGGACTGGATAGCGGTGGCACATCCTCTCCACTGACATTGGCTGGGGTACCTGTAGGGATGTAAATGATGTATTATGCTTCAAGTGTATGACATTTCTACGTCCCTGGCTTCCCCTCTATGGTTGATGTTGCCCTGCCAGCTTTTGCTTGTGGAGGGTGGTGTACTGTGGTCATGTTAGTTTCCCTATGCTGTGCATACTTTAGTGATGAGTGTCCATGCAGGGCTGGGAGTGGTGTCAATGATTTGTTATGGCATGCAGGGCTTGGCATTGAGGCTAGTGAGATGTGTTGGTGCAGTGTGTGGGATGTAGTGGAGTGATGGGAGTTAGGGTGTGAGTGTGATATGGCATGCAGGTATTAGGGGGTGATAGGTAGTAAATATTGACTTACCAGTGTCCAGTCCCCCGGCAACTCCAGCGAGTCCCTCAGGATGCAGTATTGCCAGTACCTGCTCCTCCCACGCTGTGAGCTGTGGGGAGGAGGTCGGGGTCCACCATCAGTCCTCTCTATGGCGAGCTTGTGCCTTGCTGCTATGGAACGTACCTTCCCCCGTAGGTTGTTCCACCTCTTCCTGATGTTGTCCCTTTTTCTTGGGTGCTGTCCCATGGCGTTGACCCTGTCCACGATTCTCTGCCATTGCTCCATCTTCCTTGCTATAGATATCTGCTATACCTGTGCTCCAAACAGCTGTAGCTCTACCCTGACAATTTTCTGCACCATGACCCTTAACTCCTCCTCAGTGAAACAGGGGTGCTTTGTGGTGCCAATGGTGTTGTGTGATGTGTGTTGGTGAGGGTGTGTTGGGTAATGTGGTAGGGTGTGTGATGTGGAATGCGTGATGGGTGTATTGCTGTAAGTGGTGTATGTGTCTAGTTGTCCCTGTGCTCTTCGTCTCAGTCTCCTGGTGGTAATTGTTTTTCATAAGGGGTTGTGGGTAATGTGGGTAGGTGTTTTATAGTGGTGTGGTGTCTGTATGGGTGTCAGGTGTGTGTTTTTTATATTGGCCAATGTAGTGTTGTTTTGTATGTGGGTGTCCATTCGGAGCGCAGCAGTACGCACCACCAATGGTTTACCACTGTTGAATGTCCACTGTGGTGATTCGTGGGTCATAATGTGATGGTCGTTGTTTTGTTGGCGTAATGGAATGGGTTTTGGGACCACCAATTATCACTGACCTTTGGGCTGACAGATTTGTGTATGTGGCTGTATTCTGTTGGATTGGTGTGTGTGTGTCATAATATAGTGGACAGATATCCACCACCGCGGCGGTATGTTGGTGGTTGTTAGTGTGGCGGTAAGCGGGATTTACAGCCAGTGTCATAATGAGGGCCTATATGTCTATGGAGCATAGTGGACATCGTAGGGCTTTCACCAGAAAAAGAGCTGGCAGCGATCACAAGGTGGATAGAGCATGGCGAACTCTAAGAAAATATTGTAAGCATCTAAAATGGAATTGGTGTGATGTTCAGACATCTTCCAATGCAGGACAAAAATAGAAGAATCGAATGGTCACAGGCTGTGAATTCTAGGAGTGATAGGCCAGACATTTGTAGTGGATTATAATGCTGTTGGGCGGGCCCTCAGGCAGAGCTGCAAACAGCAAGAGAATCAGTTTTGGAGAGTCATTTCTTCTCCAGCAGAGAGCATGGCTGGCATGGTCTGAAAGTGTCATGTTCTCCATTGCGGACCACAAAGAGAGCACTGTAAAGTACAACTACATAGGCAATGTCATGTTTAACAGGCAACCTAAAAATGTTGTGTTATATTCAATGCACCCCCAGGCAGAATGTCATCAGCATCACACTTAAACAAAACATCCACCACAGACGTACTACATGTTACAACCTACCACATAGCTGTGGGGTAAGTAATGGACCAGAGTTATGGCAGGTTTGATGAATAAATAGATTTTTCATGGACAGTGCCAGTAGATTCCAAGACCAGGAATACTAACAAAAAAGCTTGTACCCGTTGCTATGATCTCAGCTCCCTGGTAAGGTGGTGGTGGCTCCCTCTAGTATGAATGACGCTGCACAAGAGATGTATCCCATGCATTTGACTGCCCTCCTAGCCATACATTATCCATCCATCCATCCATCACTGATTTTTTTGCTAACATCCTCCTAAGCGCATACATGTCTTTGAGTCACATTCTGCCTTTTCAGACCTATGCCACCTACTCCAAGACACAGCCTGTCGTTAATGCCCAATATCAAGATAAAGACTAAAAAAGATGGTTGTGTGAAATTTGCTTAATTTGCTTTCTCAAAAATGCATACATTTTCAGGAAAATTATGTATTATATGAATTATATAGCTCTATATTTAATATGAAATTCGTAATTGTTTCAATTTTTGACATGTAGATGCATTTCGCTGTAAAAATACAGCATGAAAAACCTAAGCCAAACAGGCAACAGCTGTTCACATACTGGCTGATCAAGTTATTAGTGAGCGGTTGCGGTCAATTTTTACTGTGAACAGCACATAATTACACAATAGGGCTTAATGGTGTAATTTCTGAAATTTGTCATAATAAAACGAACCTGAAATTACCCAAACTATGGTGACAGACTTTTAAATTTCAACCAGGCCTATAAAAACCCTACATTCAAATTCTATATCAAATGTATTTTTCCATAGTGGTCAATGGTACTGATCTCTGGGCAGCTTGTCTATCTCTGAGCAGAAAATGCTCTTCAGGTGCCTCATAGATATAGTCTTAGATAATGACATAGCACTTGGAGAATAGAAAACTGGTAACTGAGGAGAGCCTTCCGCATAAGGTAGGTAATTTGTGCATGTCTATGTGGTGCCTGTTTGTGTTTCGGCATTAGCATTGATAGCTGCTGTTGTTGTTCAGAAATCATGTAGTCCTCGACCTAGGCACTCTGACCTGTCCCTAGTATGTTGGCAATGCATCCACAGAAAATTGCAAGCTTAGACTACTGGTGCCACCCGCCCTCACTCCAGCAGTCTACCACAGAGCTTCAACAATGGCATCCTTATGTAAGACTTAAAGTAGTGGGAGACATATTTATCAATGTATCGTGATGCCCTTGCGTCACAAATGGTGTTGAAAGGGCAGGACAATACAAAAGCCAGATTTACCAAATAACAGTAGCTACTTTGCTTGGCCCAGCACTGCTTGGTAAATCTGGAGTAACGCAAGGTAGTGCAAGTCACTGTTTTACGTTACTCTGCTCTGGGAAGGTGTTTGATGGGTGGAAAATGGGTGTTCTCACGCATCCACCCATGGATTATGGTGCATTCCCAGATATACCAAAGCTGGTAAACCTGGGACTGCGGAAAAACACTATGGGCCATATTTATACTTTTTGACGCAAAACTGCGCCGCCGCAGTTTTTCGGAAAAAAAATTACCGCCGGCTAACGCCATTTCGTAGCGCCGTGCGGGCGTCAAATTTATACTTTGACGCACGGCAGCACAATCAACAGGTGGGAGTCATTATTTTTGATGCACATCGCGGGGTCAAGTCGTAAAGGAAAACGACGTTAACGCGGCGGAAATGACTGTGGGTCGATTTACGACACCGCAACCCGGATATGCGCCGTTTTTTTATGCAATAGCGTAAAAAAAAACTGTGAACACTGCAAGTGCACCAGAGGAGAGCCAAAATGGATCCCAGATGCCACTACAGACCCCAGGAAGATGACAGCAGACCAGGAACCAGCCAGGACGATCCATACAAGAACCAGGACATTTATAGAAAGAAAAGAAAGTGTCGCTTCAGTGCAGAGGAGCAGAAAATCCTGGTTAAAGAGGTGACAGAACACCATCACCAACTGTTTATCACCTCAAAGTTGCCAATCAGTAGGAGAGAGGCCATATGGCAACAAATTGTTGACAAGATCAACAGTGTGGCTGAAGTACGCAGGACAGTCACTGAGTGTAAGAAACGCTGGTATGACTGCAAACGTAGGACAAAGGAAAAAATGGCCAGGAACAGGAAGGCAGCACTGCAGGCTGGAGGTGGGAGTCCAGCACACCAGGAGGCCCTGGACCACATGGAGGAGATGGTCGCAGCCGTCATCCCTGAGGAGATCGTCACAGGGATTCAAGGACAGGACAGCGCAGACTACCACGAGACAACACACATGCAGGGTAAGTCGCATGGGGAATTAAAATACAATAATGTTGACTGTAAGCTGGGGGGGAAATACCTACTACACATTGCATGTAAGTCATCATATACATGGAGTGGCATGGGTAAAGGGGCACAGCAGGGGGGCATGGCCTGCACAGACAGAAGCTGGGGCACAACATTACACTACACCAACAACAGTCCTTTGGGGGCATGCTGTCATGCCAACAATGGAGCAAAGGGAAAGCCGCGATAGGAGGGAAGGCCACTACGTCAAACTTACATCCTGGCACTCGTCAGCCAACATATCTCCTACATTAACTAGGGCCCTATTAGCAATCCTCTAGCCAAAACGACAACTGCAATGTAACTGCCACAACAGTTGACACTACCACCTCTGATCTGTGTGCAGCTCAAGTAGCCAATGGCAGTAACCTCCATGGAACATACATACCTAAATTAGGGGGTGAGGATGACATCTGCAAAAATCTCCTGAAACAAGACAAAGGCCCCAGTACACGCAAATGTCAATGCCCATAGGTGTCACAAACATCAGCCAATGTAAACAACAATAGGAGTGACACAGCACTAAGGACACTGCATATGTCAGGGTCCTTCCCGTGCCTGGCAAACAAGGCAACATCACAAAAGTCATACTGCTCAGACAACAGCATTGAGTAGGGGACACATGGAACTGGTCACTGAAATACACCTGCACAGTCAGAGGGGGAAATAGGACACTGATACGACTATCATGGCAATCCAATGTAACACACATTACCCAACATCAGCAGGACCCATTAACAAGGTCAACATCCATATCACATCATAACATTGCCATGCATAGGATATGCTACATGTCAATTACATTTAAGTCAATGTGAACGATCATGGATTGGGGCAGGTCCTGAGAGTCAATTGTGCTGCCAGGACCATCAGAACACCCACAGCCACTGAAAGGTCTCACCATGAGAATGGATATACACGGAGGGTCGAGTAGGACAAAAAGGTGGCTATTCTCTATTTGGTATAAAGCAACACCTAGAGGCGATGAGGCTGACAAGTCTGATAACTCAATAACATACATGTGACACACATGTGGGCCATAGGCCTATAACAATGCCCATCTGAAGGACAGCAGATACCAATACCAAACAAGATCACAAAGTGAATTCATCAAAAGGCAGGCACGTCACGTCAAAATTGTCACAACACAGACACACTAATTGTACCCTGTTTCATTGCAGAGGAAGATGGATCACCTGCCGATATGCCTGTCCCAGATTTCCCTGATGACATGGATGACTAGCCCATAAACATTCCCCAGGAGACCATCCAAAAGGTCCTTGAAACCCTCCAGACCCCACATTCAGTCACAAGGAGGAGCACAGAACAAGCAGCCATCACAGAAGAACCACCCACCACCCCAATTGCAAGACCTGCCAGCTCCAATACAGCTGAGGACTCTGACAACACTGGCACCAGCTTTGAAAGAACTGTAGTTGGAGTACAGCGGGAGCTGGCCAAGGAGGTGCGGGTGGGGATGCAAACTATGGCAGCCAGCCTTGAGGGGGTGCGCTCGTGCATGATGTCATCTGCAGATCAGGCAGTGCTATGCAAGCCCTAACATCCATACTGCAAGGACTACAAGAAACTGTCAAGGAATTCACCACTGCAGTAAGGGAGTTGCCACAACACCTCGCACCCCAAACCTTCCACTGCATGCACGAATGCAATCATGACTCCCTCAGGGCCGACCTGTCTGCCTACCATCATGATGTGGCTGCTATTCTCAAAAAACAGCAGACCCTCCTTGCTGCAGTACTGCCCTTAAGAACTTCACAGGGAGCAGCCACCGGGATGTCTGACTCCACGTCTTCTAACACTGAGGTGTGTGTTGCTCCTTCATAACCAACAACAACAAGGACAAAGCAGGCAACACACACATCAGAAGAAGAAGACATGGAACAGATCACATTCACATGGAAGAGTACCCGGAAGCACTAGTCCCTGCACCAAGGTCCTACGTTTTGTCAAATGCCAGTCTTACTACAACTATACTCAATGACTGTTCTGCTAACCACTGTATAACTTGTCAGCATTGCCAGTGAATGTCTCTCTCCTACTAATCGGCAAATCCTGTCCCTCTGCACTGTCTGTTATATCACCCCAGCATGTCAGGAACGTTATCCACACCCCTTCTGTAGGATCACCATGTAAGATTGCAGTAGAACGGACTCAGAAAACATGGACAATGTACATATTGCACTACAGCACCTATCAATAAATTGCACTTGCACACCAAATATGTCTCTGTGTAATTTGGCACATCAACTGTGCAGTAGATAACACAAATGTGCCTGTGTGACAACCATGTAGCTAGTCAATACAACTGTCCTGACATCATGTAGTCAGATACATCTGTGCAGTGGCCAGGATTGCATCATAGCCTGCCCATCCTGAGGAGAATAACTGATGAAGGGAGAAACCACACACAATCATGCTGTGTTGTACAGAATAATGCTTCATCAAGAGAAATCAAAGTCAACTAATAGTGGCTGATAAATGTTGTCACCATGCAACACTAACACATTGAATTATGCAGTCTAATCTAAGCAAACACTACAAAACACAGCATCAATCAACCTTTCTGAGTAAACATCCATATAGGTAATCATGCTGAATTTTAGCACAAATGATCAATGTCAGTTATGAAGACAAGAAGACCAGAGTGTTAACAAAACCTCATCTTCAAAGATGTCCCTGAACATCACACTGCAGTCCGACCTAAAAATTTCCCCACAATACCAAGTCTGGAAGCACACTTTGTGATGTAGAAAACATACTCATCGACACAAATCCTTTGTGATCCATGTCATCTCCGATTGGTGGTTCTAACAAATGGTGGATACTTATCAAGGTAGCACAGGGGTAGCTGCCATTTTACACCTCAGTTTGTTTTGGTTTGTAGCATAGGACACAAATGTCATAGAACAACAATCACCTACACTGATGGCAAGGCCATGATCAAGTAGCAGTTAACACATAATGCAAAGGGTTATCTATATATTTATTCTTAACTAATCACACCAGAGGCAACTAAGGGAAAAGTCATACCTACACTAATCTAACCTGACTACTCATTACCCACAACTGTCCCTAACTAACCTAAGCTAAACTTACTCTACACATATAATGAATCGATCTAAACATCAACCCCCCACCCACCATTATGTGACAGGACACATGCAGGACAACACATACTAACCTACACACATACTATACTATCCTAAACAATCATATATATATTTATTTATTTTTTATTTATTTTTTTAAAAATTCCTTTATTTTTCAAACACACAGGAACCCCAACATTGACCCCCACCCACACACTTAATAATGAAAAGTAGAAAGAATCAGGACCCCCCCACCCTCCTCCCTAACACTAACTAAGCTAACAACCTATACTAACCTAACACTAATCCCACAAGCCCACTAATCATGATAACAAGGAAAGAGGAGGGAGGGGAGGGAATTATGTACATTGAACATATCAGTCCTAGAGGTTAGCCCTCCAGAGGGTCCGCCTGATAGACCTGATCCGCTTCTTGATCTAGGCCACATCCTGGCTAAGCTTGTCCACCTTCCTCATAAATTTGTCCATTTTGCGTTCCAAAGCCTGGAATGCCGCAGGGTCGATTGGAGGTACTGCTAATGTTTGGGTCCCGGCAGAGGTGCTCTGTGTGGGTGTTGAGCCTAGCCCACTGGACTGTCCTGCAGTTGTCACACTGCTGGGTCCTGGTTGTGCTGCAGAGGTAGGGACAACTGTCAACGCTGTGGCTGGGGCCACTTGGGGAGAACCGGTGGTTGTGGTGGCTGTAGTGGGCAACGTTGGGCCACCCTGTGGTGAAGCCCACCATGCTCCGGAGGCCCGATCTGACTGGTATTTACGGGCCATCCGTCAGAACCCAGACTGCACCTGCAGGATGTGTCGGTACCTCATGGCCCGCCTCTCAAATTCATGCCTCTGTGCGGCACTCATGTTTGCAGCTGTGAAGACAAAGGGCAACTATTTACCATAGGAACTGCATTGTGTGGAATAGCACAAGTGGTCAATCTGACAATACATTTACTGTACTTGTAACAGCTCATATCACCATACAGATCATTGAAAGTCTCAGAGGAAGTACATGGGAAGCCTGCATACAAAGGTCATCTCACACATAGCATATACATTAATCTACATGATGGGTAACAACTGCCAATAACTTCTCATCAAAGTACTTACAGTTGCAGCTAACAATCATGCTGCACCTCCTCCGCCTATTGCCTGGACTACATATGTCAGTGTATGTGATAACAATCACAAACTTCAAGGTCTGCAATTTGTAATGGGATTTGCTAGTATAGAACTCATGTGCCATAACTGAGTGTGTACACTAGGTTCTAAACCATATTTCATATAATCACAAGTATGTGTAGCATACTGGTTGCTTCAGTCCTAGGTACCCTATTCACAAACCCATGCCTGTCTTTGAGGGGGGGGTGGGAAGAACAACAAACAATCCTAAAATAGATGCACATGCAGGAGTGTATAGAAAGCTCAACATGTTTTTGCCTCCACACACACACCACCAATGAAGGGCTATCAACAAATTGGAGTCAGCTAAACCTTGTCCTATCCAAGGTCCACACATGTCAAAATGTACTTACCTAGGCCAACATCACATACTTCCAGTGAGGCACATTTTTCAACAGACACAGAGGAGCAAGAACACCCATGATCATGAATAGCATGCACACCTAGGCCGTTGCACTCTAGTCCCACACACTTCTAGTACAACTTGTGGAAGTACATGCTCCCGGAAGATCCAACCTACAGTGTACTCAGTACATCGGTTAATAGGGAAGCAGCAGATATCAGACAAGCCATTTGCAGAAGCTATCTGGGAGAATGTCAGTCTGACATGCAGACACAGTCTGAGACGAGTCCCAGTGCAACTCTTAAAGTAACTAGTGTATTCCACATGACTCACCCCATTTCCCATAGCGGACCCTACAGGAATGGCCTACAGACCCAAGATCAGACAAATGGATAACCATACGTCAAGTCAAAATGAAGTGAAAACTGAAATCCCACTAATTGTCAAAGCCCAGCTCACCTGAGTTCTTGTTCAGTTCTGATGGAGGTTGAAGACAATCCGACCCCACCCTGAAACTGCTTGTTCCAGCACACTAGTTTTTAAAACAGTGCACTAAGAACAGAAGCTCAAGGGAAGGGGGGAAGTGGATAAAATAAAAAAGAGAGACAACACCATTCTTGCGTTTTCACTGTTGAAGTGCTGCACAAATCTGCGGCCCTTTCTGACTTCTGTAGAAACTGGTGCCTAATGAAACATAAACAAAGAACAGATAAGTGCAACCTATTCCTAAATGGGTTCCTGACTATCCCTTTATTTATTAGAAATTCTCTTCTAAAAGTACCTCTTGGATCCTGGTCTCTAGTTTCCAGGTTTGGAATGTGTTACTGCTCTGGGATGTGTTTTCTATTACTGTAAAGCTTCTAAAACATTAAACAAATACCGTTATCAGAATTACCAATATCAAACATTCATCATAATATAACTAAAGCCTAAATTCCCAATAGCAGACTCACTTTTCCCATATTTCCAGAATCTTTTATAAAACAAATACTGTACTTTTACATCAAAATACAGCATGTAATTTGTGCAAGTCCTTGATTTACTGTTTGCCTTGCTGTTAATAGTTTCCACTGTTCGATTCTTAAAAGTTCCATGAGAAAAAACAATGTTTGCTTCACAAAGTTCTGCAAGATATTCTTGTAACAAAGAGTTTGAATCACAATGTTCGTGGAAGGTATTTCGTTTCAAATTGTCTATACAGGAATCCAGAAATTGTTGTCAAAGTTCTTTCAGGTAATAAAAGGTTTTGCACTTACTTGTTGCTGGCAAGAGATACTGATCAGTCTAACCTTTTCTTCTTTCTCTTTTGCAGGTTACTCATAGGAGAGAGGCTGAAGCAAGGAGGAACCGGAAACCGGAAGAAGGAAGAGCCAGAAGCTGCGCCCATTGAAGTCAATGAAAGTCTGTAAAGAGCAGGAGTGCCAGCGCCGAGGGATCTGTTCTCAGGTAAGCGGGAGGTAGACGAGCACAAGCACTGGGTGAGGCTCGGGAGATGCCTTTTATAGACAGGGCTGGGTGTGGTTTGAAGGGCTGGGTGTGGTCCTCACATGCTGCACATGTTCTTGGAAGGTGTGCAGAGCTGGGTGTGGTTTGATGAGCTGGGTGTGGTCCTCACATGCTGCACATGTTCTTGAAAGGTGTGCAGAGTTTCAGTTATTATGCAAATGAGTTGGATTAACACATGGCCTAGGGAGGAGTATTTTAAAGAAGCCTTGGTAAAAGCAAGGCCCAATGTGTAAACAAAACAGCACATTAAACAACATACACAGAAGCCTAGGGGGGTGGGAAGGTGAGATAACAAGAAAGGCTTTCAATAGTAAGTTTAAAAGGGAGCTATTACAGAACCCACTAGTGCAGTGAGAGGGGACATGCTCTTTGCTGTGTACAAACCCTAACAGTTGCCCCCCTCAAAAGCCCTCCTACAGGACGGGGTTTTCCTGGATTTTTTAAATAAAACCGTCTAATCAGCTGTGGGGCATGTACATATGATGCTGGTTCCCATGAATTCTCAGATTCATCATATCCTTTCCATTCTACTAAATAAAACAGACGTCCACTAATTATTTTTGAGTCTTTTATGCTTTTCACTTCATATTCCAGATTTCCCTTAATTGGTATGGGTGGAGGTGGTGGTTCAGGTCCGGTTTTTGAGTTGTACGGCTTAAGCAAGGACACATGGAATGTAGTATGTACTGGATATTCTTTTGGTAAATCTAATTTTACTGTTACCGGGTTTACTATGGCAGTTATACTAAAGGGTCCAATGAAACGTGGTTGCAGCTTTCGGGATCCCTCTATGTTTGGGTTCTTTGTGGAGAGCCATACCTTGTCACCAATTTTATACATTGGGGCCTCAGACCTGTGTTTGTCTGCTTGTCTTTTCATGCTTTCCTTGTACTTTAATAAATGTTTCCTGGCTTTGTCTTGTATGTCACCTAACCTCGTTAGTCTATCCGTTACTGTAGGCAACAGGGAATCTTCTAACAAAATGGGTATAGCTCTTGGATGATACCCCTGCAAGAAATAGAATGGTGAGCAAAGTAGAGCTGAATGCTCAGTATTATTATAAACAAACTCTGCTACAGGGAGAGCTTCCAACCATTCACTAGAATAATCAGCCAATAAACAACGTAGCGTTTGAAGTAAGGTTTGGTTCAGTCGTTCAGTCTGTCCATCTGTCTCTGGGTGGAAAGCAGTGGATAAGGCCACATCTATTTTCAGTTTTTCACATAATTTTTTCCAAAATCTGGAGTTGAACTGGCTCCCTCGGTCTGACACCACTTTGCTTGGCAAACCATGTAAACGCACAATTTCCCTTATAAAAATATCGGCAAATTCTGCCGCCGTGGGTAATTTCCGTAATGGTACAAAATGTGCCATTTTAGATAAAAAATCCACTATAACCAACACTGTTGTGAAGGATTTTACAGGTGGTAAACCTACAATAAAGTCTAGGCTCACAGTGTGCCAAGGTTGTTTGGGTGTTGGCATTGGTATTAACAAGCCGTCAGGAGCCTTATGAGAAGATTTATGTCTTGCACAAATTGGACAGGTAGTGACAAATTGCTTAATGTCCTTTCTTATAGTGTCCCACCAAAAGTGTTTTTGCACATTTTCCAGGGTTTTTACCCAACCAGGATGACCTGCCAACGGTGAGGCGTGATGCCAAATTATCACCTGTGTTTGTAATTCAGAGGTGGGCACTAACAGCATGTTGTCGTGATACAATAAACCTCGTTGTATTGTGTTATGGGAATCCTTTAACCAATCCTGAGGTGCTATTTGCATGTGTGCATTATATAGATCTGTGATGAAATCCTTCTGTTGTACTGGTGCCAACAACTTTTGGGGAGGAATAATGGGTTCTCCTATTTTATCTTGTTTCATGTCTGAGGTATGTCCGTATCTAGATAACACATCAGATTGAATTTGTTGTGCACCTGGTCTATAGGTTATAACAAAGTCAAATGTGCTAAAAAAATTTAACCAGCGCATCTGACGTGGTGTTAGTGCTTTAAGTGATCCAAAAAACTGTAGGTTCTTATGGTCAGAAAAGATTGTAACTGGGTACTTGGCTCCCATTAAATGGTGCCTCCATTCTGAAAAGGCTACTTTGATAGCTAGTAGTTCCCTTTCAGCCACAGTGTAATTTTGTTCAGCTGGCAATAACTTTTTGGAATAGAAGGCTATAGGATGTGACTGGCCATCTACTGCATCTCGTTGAGAGAGAACTCCTCCTAAAGCTACTTGTGAAGCATCCGCTTCAACAAAAAAGGGCAAGTCAGGATCAGGATGTTTCAGAATTGGGGGTGAAGTGAACTTTTGTTTTAGGAGTTGAAAGGCGTGTGCCGCCTCATCAGTCCAAAGAAATCGTTGCCCTTTCCGCAACAAGGTAGTTATTGGGGCCGCAATGTCTGCAAAATGTGCAATAAACCTCCTATAAAAATTGGCGAAACCGAGACATTTCTGAATATCTTTTACAGAGGATGGTTCTGGCCAATCAGCAATAGCACTGATTTTCTTTACATCCATAGTTATTCCTTGAGGTGACAGGCAGTATCCTAAAAAGTCCACCTTGTTGACATTAAAAGTACACTTTTCTAACTTAGCAAAAAGATGATTTTCTTTTAACTTTGATAATACTGCACGAACATGTTGGGTATGTTCTTCTGAGTTCTTAGAGTAAATGAGGATGTCGTCTATGTATACTATGACACAAACGTCCAGGAATTTGTGTAGGACCTCATTTATAAAGAACTGAAAGGCCGCAGGGGCATTACATAACCCAAAGGGCATTACTGTGTACTCAAATAAACCAAACTTTGTCTTGAAAGCTGTCTTCCACTCATCCCCCTCTTTTACTCGGACCAGGTGGTAAGCACCCCGCAGATCTAGTTTAGTGTATACAGTAGAATGTCTTAATTGATCCAACAACACAGGTATTAGAGGAAGAGGATATTTATTCTTTATTGTAGCCTTATTTAGTCCTCTATAATCGATACACGCGCGCAGGGATTTATCCGGCTTCGGGATAAAAAAGAGTGGAGATGACACCGGAGATGTGGAATGACGGATGAACCCAGACTGTAGTAGGTCATCTAGGTAGGTTCTTAAGTATTTGGTTTCTTCGACAGTCAAAGCATATACTCTGTTATTAGGTAAAGGGGCCCCTGGGATAAGATCTATACGGCAGTCATAAGACCGATGTGGGGGCAGCACACTAGCCTTTACTGGATCAAAGACGTCTTTAAAGTCAGAATATTCAGGAGGGAGACTTGATTCATCTTGTGTAACACTAGCACAGTGTAATACTGTGCTCTGTTCTGTACCTGCTTCTTGATAGCAATTGGTTCTACAGAAAGAGGAATCCAAAGTAACAGTTCTATTCACCCAATCAATTTTTGGGTTATGAGTTGTTAACCAGGGTACCCCGAGAATCAAACCAAAATTAGGAGTATCTATCAGATCAAAGCTAATCACCTCTGTGTGCCCGTTCTGACAGACCATAACAAGTGGACTTGTTTGTTTTGTGATTAATCCAGAGGTCAATTCTGACCCATCCACTGCACATACTGCTTCTGGACAAGGCTTTAGGCACATAGGAAGTCCTAAGATTTCAGCTATCTTATTATCTACAAAATTTCCTGTCGCGCCTGAGTCCAGTAGGACAGGGAGAGAATGCCTCACTTGGGTAGTAACAATTAAAACGTCCTGAATTATGAAATGTCTAGGTATGTGCGGTACCCTGAAGGCTGCAGCATTAGAGGTTTGATTAAGATGTTTTCTCGAACAAGTAACCTCTCCCCTTGTCGAGCTTAATCGTTTCCCGATTCAGTTGAGGAGGTGGAGGAAACAGCACCCTTTCGTGGAGTTTTAGGCTTTACTGGACATTCTCTGGCAAAGTGACCTGCCCTGCCACAATATAAACATAATTGAAATGTTCTCCCTCTTTCTTTTTCCTCTGATGTGAGTGGACCTCTGAGTGTCCCTATTTGCATAGGCTCTGGTTCAGGGAGTTTATTATCTGTGTCTTTCTTCTCGTGTCTAATAAAAGTTAACCGTGATTCCAGTTTGTATTTATCTCCCTTTCTTTCTCCTAGTCTATGTTCTAATTTCACAACTAAATCTACAAAGTCCGAATAGTCTTTTGGCAAATCAACGATATGAGCCAGCGCGTCTTTTAACTCGTCTCTCAAACCTTTATAAAAAAGGGAGACACGCTTTTCTTCTGGCCACTGTGTCTCGGTGAGTAAATGATTAAAACTAGTGAGATAGGTCAATAAATCCTTGTTACCTTGTTTAAGATTTAAAAGCTCATTATCACTTGCCTGCATGAAAGTGTGTTTTGCAAAAAGGCTGGTCATGGTACGTTTAAATTGATTCCAATTATGGAGGATGGGATCATCTCTATCCACGAAAGGAATTGACCAATTGGCTGCTGTGCCACCCAAATAAGACAAGACGAATGCCACTTTCGCATCATCAGTAGGGAACTGTTCTGGCTTACAAATGAAGTGTAATTGACATTGATTGATAAAAACATGGAATTTGTTACTATCGCCATGAAAACGTTCAGGTGCTGCTAAGGGCACAACATTAGGAACATTAACAGTAACCTCAACTGGGGAAGGCAAAGTTGTATGTTTTGATGGCGCCCCTGTCTCTCAGGAGGTTTTAAACAAAGGCGTAGAAGCTGTGTTCCACTGAGATCCCCTAAATTTATACCTGCTTAAATCCTGTTTTAAAGAGGTATTCTCCATCTTTAATCTCTCTATTTCCTCTTGCATATGTTGCAAGATGCCAGACACTGATTCATTATGAGCCAAGTCCTCATTTAGGGCCTGCGCCATATCCGTGACGTCAATGCCCTCTATTTCTTCCCCGGTATTCATCGTCCACCAGAACTGAAATTTTTTAAGGCTTGTGCTTCTGTCAAAGCCCAGCTCACCTGAGTTCTTGTTCAGTTCTGATGGAGGTTGAAGACAATCCGACCCCACCCTGAAACTGCTTGTTCCAGCACACTAGTTTTTAAAACAGTGCACTAAGAACAGAAGCTCAAGGGAAGGGGGGAAGTGGATAAAATAAAAAAGAGAGGCAACACCGTTCTTGCGTTTTCACTGTTGAAGTGCTGCACAAATCTGCGGCCCTTTCTGACTTCTGTAGAAACTGGTGCCTAATGAAACATAAACAAAGAACAGATAAGTGCAACCTATACCTAAATGGGTTCCTGACTATCCCTTTATTTATTAGAAATTCTCTTCTAAAAGTACCTCTTGGATCCTGGTCTCTAGTTTCCAGGTTTGGAATGTGTTACTGCTCTGGGATGTGTTTTCTATTACTGTAAAGCTTCTAAAACATTAAACAAATACCGTTATCAGAATTACCAATATCAAACATTCATCATAATATAACTAAAGCCTAAATTCCCAATAGCAGACTCACTTTTCCCATATTTCCAGAATCTTTTATAAAACAAATACTGTACTTTTACATCAAAATACAGCATGTAATTTGTGCAAGTCCTTGATTTACTGTTTGCCTTGCTGTTAATAGTTTCCACTGTTCGATTCTTAAAAGTTCCATGAGAAAAAACAATGTTTGCTTCACAAAGTTCTGCAAGATATTCTTGTAACAAAGAGTTTGAATCACAATGTTCGTGGAAGGTATTTCGTTTCAAATTGTCTATACAGGAATCCAGAAATTGTTGTCAAAGTTCTTTCAGGTAATAAAAGGTTTTGCACTTACTTGTTGCTGGCAAGAGATACTGATCAGTCTAACCTTTTCTTCTTTCTCTTTTGCAGGTTACTCATAGGAGAGAGGCTGAAGCAAGGAGGAACCGGAAACCGGAAGAAGGAAGAGCCAGAAGCTGCGCCCACTGAAGTCAATGAAAGTCTGTAAAGAGCAGGAGTGCCAGCGCCGAGGGATCTGTTCTCAGGTAAGCGGGAGGTAGACGAGCACAAGCACTGGGTGAGGCTCAGGAGATGCCTTTTATAGACAGGGCTGGGTGTGGTTTGAAGGGCTGGGTGTGGTCCTCACATGCTGCACATGTTCTTGGAAGGTGTGCAGAGCTGGGTGTGGTTTGAAGAGCTGGGTGTGGTCCTCACATGCTGCACATGTTCTTGAAAGGTGTGCAGAGTTTCAGTTATTATGCAAATGAGTTGGATTAACACATGGCCTAGGGAGGAGTATTTTAAAGAAGCCTTGGTAAAAGCAAGGCCCAATGTGTAAACAAAACAGCACATTAAACAACATACACAGAAGCCTAGGGGGGGGGAAGGTGAGATAACAAGAAAGGCTTTCAATAGTAAGTTTAAAAGGGAGCTATTACAGAACCCACTAGTGCAGTGAGAGGGGACATGCTCTTTGCTGTGTACAAACCCTAACAGTTGCCCCCCTCAAAGGCCCTCCTACAGGACGGGGTTTTCCTGGATTTTTTAAATAAAACAGTCTAATCAGCTGTGGGGCATGTACATATGATGCTGGTTCCCATGAATTCTCAGATTCATCATATCCTTTCCATTCTACTAAATAAAACAGACGTCCACTAATTCTTTTTGAGTCTTTTATGCTTTTCACTTCATATTCCAGATTTCCCTTAATTGGTATGGGTGGAGGTGGTGGTTCAGGTCGGGTTTTTGAGTTGTACGGCTTAAGCAAGGACACATGGAATGTAGTATGTACTGGATATTCTTTTGGTAAATCTAATTTTACTGTTACCGGGTTTACTATGGCAGTTATACTAAAGGGTCCAATGAAACGTGGTTGCAGCTTTCGGGATCCCTCTATGTTTAGGTTCTTTGTGGAGAGCCATACCTTGTCACCAATTTTATACATTGGGGCCTCAGACCTGTGTTTGTCTGCTTGTCTTTTCATGCTTTCCTTGTACTTTAATAAATGTTTCCTGGCTTTGTCTTGTATGTCACCTAACCTCGTTAGTCTATCCGTTACTGTAGGCAACAGGGAATCTTCTAACAAAATGGGTATAGCTCTTGGATGATACCCCTGCAAGAAATAGAATGGTGAGCAAAGTAGAGCTGAATGCTCAGTATTATTATAAACAAACTCTGCTACAGGGAGAGCTTCCAACCATTCACTAGAATAATCAGCCAATAAACAACGTAGCGTTTGAAGTAAGGTTTGGTTCAGTCGTTCAGTCTGTCCATCTGTCTCTGGGTGGAAAGCAGTGGATAAGGCCACATCTATTTTCAGTTTTTCACATAATTTTTTCCAAAATCTGGAGTTGAACTGGCTCCCTCGGTCTGACACCACTTTGCTTGGCAAACCATGTAAACGCACAATTTCCCTTATAAAAATATCGGCAAATTCTGCCGCCGTGGGTAATTTCCGTAATGGTACAAAATGTGCCATTTTAGATAAAAAATCCACTATAACCAACACTGTTGTGAAGGATTTTACAGGTGGTAAACCTACAATAAAGTCTAGGCTCACAGTGTGCCAAGGTTGTTTGGGTGTTGGCATTGGTATTAACAAGCCGTCAGGAGCCTTATGAGAAGATTTATGTCTTGCACAAATTGGACAGGTAGTGACAAATTGCTTAATGTCCTTTCTTATAGTGTCCCACCAAAAGTGTTTTTGCACATTTTCCAGGGTTTTTACCCAACCAGGATGACCTGCCAACGGTGAGGCGTGATGCCAAATTATCACCTGTGTTTGTAATTCAGAGGTGGGCACTAACAGCATGTTGTCGTGATACAATAAACCTCGTTGTATTGTGTTATGGGAATCCTTTAACCAATCCTGAGGTGCTATTTGCATGTGTGTATTATATAGATCTGTGATGAAATCCTTCTGTTGTACTGGTGCCAACAACTTTTGGGGAGGAATAATGGGTTCTCCTATTTTATCTTGTTTCATGTCTGAGGTATGTCCGTATCTAGATAACACATCAGATTGAATTTGTTGTGCACCTGGTCTATAGGTTATAACAAAGTCAAATGTGCTAAAAAAATTTAACCAGCGTATCTGACGTGGTGTTAGTGCTTTAAGTGATCCAAAAAACTGTAGGTTCTTATCGTCAGAAAAGATTGTAACTGGGTACTTGGCTCCCATTAAATGGTGCCTCCATTCTGAAAAGGCTACTTTGATAGCTAGTAGTTCCCTTTCAGCCACAGTGTAATTTTGTTCAGCTGGCAATAACTTTTTGGAATAGAAGGCTATAGGATGTGACTGGCCATCTACTGCATCTCGTTGAGAGAGAACTGCTCCTAAAGCTACTTGTGAAGCATCCGCTTCAACAAAAAAGGTCAAGTCAGGATCAGGATGTTTCAGAATTGGGGGTGAAGTGAACTTTTGTTTTAGGAGTTGAAAGGCGTGTGCCGCCTCATCAGTCCAAAGAAATCGTTGCCCTTTCCGCAACAAGGTAGTTATTGGGGCCGCAATGTCTGCAAAATGTGCAATAAACCTCCTATAAAAATTGGCGAAACCCAGAAATTTCTGAATATCTTTTACAGAGGATGGTTCTGGCCAATCAGCAATAGCACTGATTTTCTTTACATCCATAGTTATTCCTTGAGGTGACAGGCAGTATCCTAAAAAGTCCACCTTGTTGACATTAAAAGTACACTTTTCTAACTTAGCAAAAAGATGATTTTCTTTTAACTTTGATAATACTGCACGAACATGTTGGGTATGTTCTTCTGAGTTCTTAGAGTAAATGAGGATGTCGTCTATGTATACTATGACACAAACGTCCAGGAATTCGTGTAGGAACTCATTTATAAAGAACTGAAAGGCCGCAGGGGCATTACATAACCCAAAGGGCATTACTGTGTACTCAAATAAACCAAACTTTGTCTTGAAAGCTGTCTTCCACTCATCCCCCTCTTTTACTCAGACCAGGTGGTAAGCTCCCCGCAGAGCTAGTTTAGTGTATACAGTAGAATGTCTTAATTGATCCAACAACACAGGTATTAGAGGAAGAGGATATTTATTCTTTATTGTAGCCTTATTTAGTCCTCTATAATCAATACATGCGCGCAGGGATTTATCCGGCTTCGGGATAAAAAAGAGTGGAGATGACACCGGAGATGTGGAATGACGGATGAACCCAGACTGTAGTAGGTCATCTAGGTAGGTTCTTAAGTATTTGGTTTCTTCGTCAGTCAAAGCATATACTCTGTTATTAGGTAAAGGGGCCCCTGGGATAAGATCTATACGGCAGTCATAAGACCGATGTGGGGGCAGCACACTAGCCTTTACTGGATCAAAGACGTCTTTAAAGTCAGAATATTCAGGAGGGAGACTTGATTAATCTTGTGTAACACTAGCACAGTGTAATACTGTGCTCTGTTCTGTACCTGCTTCTTGATAGCAATTGGTTCTACAGAAAGAGGAATCCAAAGTAACAGTTCTATTCACCCAATCAATTTTTGGGTTATGAGTTGTTAACCAGGGTACCCCGAGAATCAAACCAAAATTAGGAGTATCTATCAGATCAAAGCTAATCACCTCTGTGTGCCCGTTCTGACAGACCATAACAAGTGGACTTGTTTGTTTTGTGATTAATCCAGAGGTCAATTCTGACCCATCCACTGCACATACTGCTTCTGGACAAGGCTTTAGGCACATAGGAAGTCCTAAGATTTCAGCTAACTTATTATCTACAAAATTTCCTGTCGCGCCTGAGTCCAGTAGGACAGGGAGAGAATGCCTCACTTGGGAAGTAACAATTAAAACGACCTGAATTATGAAATGTCTAGGTATGTGCGGTACCCTGAAGGCTGCAGCATTAGAGGTTTGATTAAGATGTTTTCTCGAACAAGTAACCTCTCCCCTTGTCGAGCTTAATCGTTTCCCGATTCAGTTGAGGAGGTGGAGGAAACAGCACCCTTTCGTGGAGTTTTAGGCTTTACTGGACATTCTCTGGCAAAGTGACCTGCCCTGCCACAATATAAACATAATTGAAATGTTCTCCCTCTTTCTTTTTCCTCTGATGTGAGTGGACCTCTGAGTGTCCCTATTTGCATAGGCTCTGGTTCAGGGAGTTTATTATCTGTGTCTTTCTTCTCATGTCTAATAAAAGTTAACCGTGATTCGAGTTTGTATTTATCTCCCTTTCTTTCTCCTAGTCTATGTTCTAATTTCACAACTAAATCTACAAAGTCCGAATAGTCTTTTGGCAAATCAACGATATGAGCCAGCGCATCTTTTAACTCGTCTCTCAAACCTTTATAAAAAAGGAAGACACGCTTTTCTTCTGGCCACTGTGTCTCGGTGAGTAAATGATTAAAACTAGTGAGATAGGTCAATAAATCCTTGTTACCTTGTTTAAGATTTAAAAGCTCATTATCACTTGCCTGCATGAAAGTGTGTTTTGCAAAAAGGCTGGTCATGGTACGTTTAAATTGATTCCAATTATGGAGGATGGGATCATCTCTATCCACGAAAGGAATTGACCAATTGGCTGCTGTGCCACCCAAATAAGACAAGACGAATGCCACTTTCGTATCATCAGTAGGGAACTGTTGTGGCTTACAAATGAAGTGTAATTGACATTGATTGATAAAAACATGGAATTTGTTACTATCTCCATGAAAACGTTCAGGTGCTGCTAAGGGCACAACATTAGGAACATTAACAGTAACCTCAACTGGGGAAGGCAAAGTTGTATGTTTTGATGGCGCCCCTGTCTCTGAGGAGGTTTTAAACAAAGGCGTAGAAGCTGTGTTCCACTGAGATCCCCTAAATTTATACCTGCTTAAATCCTGTTTTAAAGAGGTATTCTCCATCTTTAATCTCTCTATTTCCTCTTGCATATGTTGCAAGATGCCAGACACTGATTCATTATGAGCCAAGTCCTCATTTAGGGCCTGCGCCATATCCGTGACGTCAATGCCCTCTATTTCTTCCCCGGTATTCATCGTCCACCAGAACTGAAATTTTTTAAGGCTTGTGCTTCTGTCAAAGCCCAGCTCACCTGAGTTCTTGTTCAGTTCTGATGGAGGTTGAAGACAATCCGACCCCACCCTGAAACTGCTTGTTCCAGCACACTAGTTTTTAAAACAGTGCACTAAGAACAGAAGCTCATGGGAAGGGGGGAAGTGGATAAAATAAAAAAGAGAGACAACACCGTTCTTGCGTTTTCACTGTTGAAGTGCTGCACAAATCTGCGGCCCTTTCTGACTTCTGTAGAAACTGGTGCCTAATGAAACATAAACAAAGAACAGATAAGTGCAACCTATTCCTAAATGGGTTCCTGACTATCCCTTTATTTATTAGAAATTCTCTTCTAAAAGTACCTCTTGGATCCTGGTCTCTAGTTTCCAGGTTTGGAATGTGTTACTGCTCTGGGATGTGTTTTCTATTACTGTAAAGCTTCTAAAACATTAAACAAATACCGTTATCAGAATTACCAATATCAAACATTCATCATAATATAACTAAAGCCTAAATTCCCAATAGCAGACTCACTTTTCCCATAGTTCCAGAATCTTTTATAAAACAAATACTGTACTTTTACATCAAAATACAGCATGTAATTTGTGCAAGTCCTTGATTTACTGTTTGCCTTGCTGTTAATAGTTTCCACTGTTCGATTCTTAAAAGTTCCATGAGAAAAAACAATGTTTGCTTCACAAAGTTCTGCAAGATATTCTTGTAACAAAGAGTTTGAATCACAATGTTCGTGGAAGGTATTTCGTTTCAAATTGTCTATACAGGAATCCAGAAATTGTTGTCAAAGTTCTTTCAGGTAATAAAAGGTTTTGCACTTACTTGTTGCTGGCAAGAGATACTGATCAGTCTAACCTTGTCTTCTTTCTCTTTTGCAGGTTACTCATAGGAGAGAGGCTGAAGCAAGGAGGAACCGGAAACCGGAAGAAGGAAGAGCCAGAAGCTGCGCCCATTGAAGTCAATGAAAGTCTGTAAAGAGCAGGAGTGCCAGCGCCGAGGGATCTGTTCTCAGGTAAGCGGGAGGTAGACGAGCACAAGCACTGGGTGAGGCTCGGGGGATGCCTTTTATAGACAGGGCTGGGTGTGGTTTGAAGGGCTGGGTGTGGTCCTCACATGCTGCACATGTTCTTGGAAGGTGTGCAGAGCTGGGTGTGGTTTGAAGAGCTGGGTGTGGTCCTCACATGCTGCACATGTTCTTGAAAGGTGTGCAGAGTTTCAGTTATTATGCAAATGAGTTGGATTAACACATGGCCTAGGGAGGAGTATTTTAAAGAAGCCTTGGTAAAAGCAAGGCCCAATGTGTAAACAAAACAGCACATTAAACAACATACACAGAAGCCTAGGGGGGGGGAAGGTGAGATAACAAGAAAGGCTTTCAATAGTAAGTTTAAAAGGGAGTTATTACAGAACCCACTAGTGCAGTGAGAGGGGACATGCTCTTTGCTGTGTACAAACCATAACACTAATGGAACAAGACTAATGATTGGGCAGCGCACCAAACCTTGCAATCTGTTCAACACACAGTAGTCGATCACACATCACCAGCAAACACAAAACATACCACACATGTCAACACTCACTGTAGGTGTTGGGTTCCTCAAAACGAGCCACCTCTCCCACTGTGTATGGTACAGGTCCACCTGTAAAGCATGGAAGGAAGAATATGCTCAGAATCCATGCACTGACAAACAATTTCAAATACAAACACAATGTGATAATCTGACATGAGTAATGAAACACTTTCACACATGCTCATACTGCATGGAATAATTCCTGTGCAACATTTACAGAGGATGGGTCTCCTGCTACAGTTACACACACTTCTACACACATGCAGTGGCCCGGACTGTCATTTGGTGGCAAACATGCACCTCCATTAGTGTGCAGCAACAATATAGGTGTGTATTCATCTCATCATGTGCATCCAAGAGAGACATCCATAAACTGGTTACTTGAGGACTGCATGACCTGTCAAACAGCCTATGTGGTCATGACACGTTTGTGACAGTTAGGTACATGGTACAGAGGGCCAGGTACTTTGGCAATACCTCATGTTGTTACAGTTTCATAAATTGATGTGTCCAAACAATGGTGATTGGCACCAAACATAGATGTTTGTACCCTAGTCCATACCTTTGGACTGCCATCCCTATTCGGATTTTGGCACAAGTGACAATAAATACCTGTCTAATATGTTGGCTGAGGGCACCTGAGTCCTTTACAATTATGGTTCATGTTCAGATCTGAAATGTATCAATAAAATGTGAAGGAGCACATTTATCACGAACAGGCATGGCACTTCCGTGAACACTTTCCCTACACACTAACCAGACACACATGTGACATATGTGTGGCCCACATTGCTAACTTCAATTGACGTGAAGGCAGCACTCATTTTCAGCATCATGTAGGGTTTCAAATGTCATCCTAGCTATAGTGCCAACATATGTAGGTATGATGTTACTACATCCATACTTCACTGGCTATTGTGACCTGTAGAGTCCTGATTGCCTCATTATTGTGTCGCTTGTCTGACACAAAGGCGGCACTACATTACATTCTGCTACAAGCAATCTGTATGTGTGGAAAACACGAACTGCCTGACTGCTAGCATTTGTCATCCTTCACATAGTGCATCAATTACCCTGTATGTTTCCCTAGCATTACACACAGTCAGCTACTTATCTGGCAGACTGTGTATCAATCATCACATGTCACTACACAGCTTTAAATTGTGCACATTTACATGATCTGTACTCACCAACATGGCCACCAATCCTGATTCCCAGGTGGTCCAGCAGATCTTGCTCCCTGGAGATCAGGTCAGCCCAGCAGTGCTTCAATTGATGGTCATTCCGTTGGCTCCCATACAGAAGCACCAAGTGATGGCGCACCTTCCCCCACCTGACTTTTCGGGCCTCCGTGTGATACCCCTGTATCACCCTACCCCCAGCCTCCAGCATAAGTGGGAGGAAATGGCAAACAAGCCATATAAACCCCCCCAATTCCTCCTCACCCATCCTGGAAAACCCTGGCCTCCCAGACATTTAAGCACTGAAAAAGGGGAAAAAGTAGTAGAAAAAAAGAAAAGGGGGTAATGGGGAAAGTTAGAGTGAGGAAATACAAAGAAAAATTAACAACTAGAAGAGCCCAACTATCCCCTATATCACAGTACCCACAACAGACTCCCACAGACAATAAATACAACACTAGACTGGACAAAACTATACAACACAGACTCAGACAGTATTCTACAACAATATATTGATGACAAAACAACAAGTAAGATGGCACTCTAGACACAAAAGCACTAATACACAGGACAACACTTTGCACACAGCCACACAGTCTAGACTAATCAGAGACTGCAAAGTGAAAGTGAAAGTACACCCATTGTACAGAATCTGTAAACAGGATATCCTATTATATCACATCCTGCATAACATGGCCGCTGTTTTTTTCCATTATGCGTCATATTTTCACGCATACAGGTTGTGCGTCATATTTTTTGACGCACAGGAGTGCAGATAATGCAGAGTCAAAATATTTTTCATAATTGGGAATTAATATTTGTTTGCAGCATATTTTACAGTTCTAGAGGTGAAAATTAAGCCGCAGCCAATTATGATATCTATTTATGAAAAATATTTTTGACTCTGCATTATTTGCACTCCTGTTCGTCAAAAATTATGATGCACAAGCAGTATGCGTGAAAATATGACGCATTATGACAAATATGTATTTCATTTGTCCAAATGAGAAATAGAATTTTGCATGACCAAACGGTGCTAAGTGATAAACTTTGGGGTTAGCTATAGCAAATGTCCCTTATAGGATGTATAGAAGGTATTCACAGTGCAATAGTAATGATTGGCCAGAATGGATATTACTCATAATTGTGCACATATGTAGGTAATTGCTGATTGGAAATTTCTAAATATGAAAGAGATACCAGGATGTATTTGTTAGTAAAATTGTGAGCACACGTATCAAGCTATTCCAAATTGCATAAAGGCCAATTAGGTAATGCAACTGTCGCCTAAACCTTTTTTGGGGGTAACCATGTCCTAATTATGAGTTAATGTAGCTAAAACGTGTTTCACTATTGACATGTAGGGCACACATGCGCCTTATGCATGTGTGTGCTTCACATGTGCATTAGAAATGTATATTTGGGGTGCAGCAGAGTGGGACTTAGGCCCCCAGCACCCTGGGGTTTGCTGTTCCTGACTTGCAACTTTATCCAAGGTTTTCCCAAATTCAGTAATGCTAAACCATTGGCAGCAGGCCCATGGAAGCAAATTAAGTATGATTCTCTGTTTGCTAATCTGTAATCCCATTTTCCCATTTGACGTTTGCCCTATTGATTCTTTGGAGAATTCTGACATACCATTTAGCATTGATTTAATAGCAAAATCTCAACGTTCCTTATGTCATGATAGCAAATAGGTTGTTGATGTATGTGGCCCTTTATGCATTACCTGGTTTAGTGGCATGTTTCATTCTTCCTGCTAGGTTACAACTGGGACACTACTGTGATAGGCTGCTTGCAACCATTTTGTTGATTGGATGGTACATGTACATGTGTGTGGTCCAATATTGATCCAGTATCAACTGTTAAGGTGTATGTTGTCACTGTAACGTCTACGTCTCATCATGAGTTATTGGCAGCTAATCGTGTATCTAATGAGTATTGTTTGTAGCTAAATGTGACAAAAGTCTTTGAGGACATGGTAACCTACACGTGGATGGTCCCACCCTGTCACTGAAGACGTGTAATGAGACTTTCAACTGGGCAAACGTGGTGTGCTGAGTGAGAGAATGTCTCAGGTGTCTGGATCCGGCATGTGTCATTGCAACATTTGTACTCAAGTTGGCCTCTGTGGATGGAAAAGCATCAGGAAACATCATAGCCTTTGTGCAGAAGTAAATGGCTGGTATTCCGCACACACGACTCATCTCTATTATTTGAACAATGTTACTCAGCGTGTGAACTGTCAGGGTCCTCATATGTGTTGACTTTTCATGGACATTATCTGAGGATGCTGGTTCTGCTGGAGGCCACATACACCATCAAAGGCTATGGGCCAGGTACACTGTCACACTTTGTAGTTTAGGTATTAATGAGGCCCAGACAACGGAAGGGCCATGATTTAGCTATTCAAGGGCACTGTCACAAATATGATACAAATAACAGTCAGATGATGCAATACAATGTATTTGAGTATACATTGATGAGGCAAATGACAAATTAGCCTCTGAGGTACGAGAGGTTTTGGACAGCAAGTGTGGTCCATAGGTGGACACCGGGTATCTTTAGGGTGACCCACGGACAGGTGCCAGTCAGGCTGACAGGATGCTGAGTCAATCAGGAGCCAGCTCTTTCACAAATCACATGATCAGTGGTCTGACTAGGACTGGTCAGAGGGAGGAGTAGACAGTTGACATTTCACACTGTGTATGTCCTGTGTTGTCTTGAAGGTGACACATGACCCCTGATAAAGTGTTACACAGCAACATTAGTAGCAATGCTTAATGGTGTAATTGCCCAAATGTCTACATCTATGCTGTAGGAGGCATCAGCAGGGACGGGGCATGTAAATTTGGGTGGTGTGCATGTAGGGGATCACTGGTGTGGCCTCCATCAGTGTCTCACTAGTCCTGTCGGATGAGATTTGCTTTAAAATGGCCTACAGTACCTTTCACACGAGAATCATTCTACAGGTGATACCAGGCCTTAAAAACTCCAAGCCGGTGTATTATATGAGCTGAGTTCCATGCAGTGAGATGGTACTATGACAATGGAAGGCATAGGAAAGGGTGTGGCACACTGGATGACTCTTGTGAGTGTGTGTATGTAGATGAGGTAATCTCAGGGTACACATATCAGCATTCCAGGGACTTCTTCAGACAGGTGGGGTGTGACCAGCCGCATGGGTGTGTAAGGTTTTTAGAAAAGGGCTGACATGTAGATGGGATGTGATGTGCTGGATGCTTGTCATATGTGTGGCACTTGTGCGGTGTATGTTCTGCTTATGTGTAACTCTAGTGACAAATAGTCATTGCAAAGATTGTAAGTAGTCGGAATTACTGCTGCCAAGAGTCTGGTAATACATTCCTGTTCCTGAAGCAAAAGCATTTCAACTGCCTGATGTATGAGGCCTATTTTCCCCTAGTTGTGTGATGGTGTTTTAGTTGTGTGCCATCTGCTGCGATGAACCATGTTTCCTACATGTATGTGTGTAATAGGTGTGGTCCTCAGCTATTGACCTTTAAAGGTGAACTGTACAGGATGTCAGTCATTTACATTGTGTGTGTGTGTGACCGTTGTATGATAGGCATTACATTTGTAGTGTATTTTTCTGTGTCCTGATTGTTATATCATTAATGCTCCATGAGACGACATTCTTCTTCTGACATTTAGAGCTAAAGGTGTGCAGAAATGAATAGCCAGACCATGATGTGGTGTTTGTTATCAGTGTTTATTTACAATAGTTCATTAAGTGGTGATGGTGATAATTATGAAAAGAAATTGTTCACAATGTGTTGGCACCTACGCACTCCAGCAGCCGTGTTTGGTTGTTCCCCTCCTGTTGCAGGCCAGCATCCTCCTCTTACTCGTCTTCAGGCATGTATGGGTCTGGTTCGAGGAGGGGAATGTTCCTTTTGACACAAATGTTGTGCAATATTGCACATGTGAGGATGATCCTACAGACCATCTCGGGGGAATATAGTAGGCTACCACCAGTGATGTCGAGGCAGCGGAACCTTGACTTGAGGATTCCGAAGGTCCGCTCGACAATGCTGCGTGTCCTCTTATGGGCCTCGTTGTATGCCCGCTCTGCAGCAGTACTCGGGTTGCCAAATGGTGTCATTATCCATGGCTGGATGCCATACCCCTGATCAACTGAAAGAAAAAAAGAATGGGATCATGTTGATGTAGCTTCCACTATTGAAAAGACCTTCAATGGCAGTATTTGTCTTGTGTTGTCTGTGACTATTTACTGTACTAATGTGACATCCTATACTTGTAGGCTATACCATCTGCATTGTGTTGTTTCCTTGGCTGAGCAAGTGTTTGTCTGCTAACAGTTTGTCACCAGTATGTTTTGGGATTTTCAGTGCAGTGTGCCCTCCCTAGCATTGTGACTTGTGATACAGGTGTCCTTGTGTCTTCACTTGGGGTGAGTAGATAGTTCAATGTAGAGTTTCATTTATAAGTGTTGTTAGCACGTTCGTATGAAAGTACCCTGGACATCCCATACCTTTAGACTTAGGCAGTGTATTAATGTAAAGGTCATTGGGACACTTACAATTTGCAGGGTGACATTTCGGCTACCACACTCATTAATGTCTTCACATTAGGCTGTACAGTAAATTCCGATGTGTGACAGGTTCAATGGTGACTTAAGATACATGGCTAGTGATGTCAGGACCTCAGTGTGTTCCTGTCTAGATGTTGCTGCTGTGGTGTATGTGTTGTGTGTCCTAGAGGTTGCTGTGCAGTGTGTATATTAGTAGGTTTTAGTACTTACCAACAAGTAGTCCATTGCCATACTGTCCATCCTGGAAGTGTTGGTTGATGGTGCAGTGACGGAAGATGAATGACTCATGGACACTCCCAGGATATTTAGCCACGATGTTGGTGAACATTCCTTGGTGATCGACAATGGCCTGCACGTTGATTGAATGTGTGTGCTTCCTGTTGCGGTAGATGTGTTCAGTTGCAGCAGGTGGCACAAGGCATACATGTGTGCAGTCGATTGCACCAAGGACGTGTGGGAAGCCACTGATTGCGTAGAACCCATGTTTAGTTTCCTGCTGCTTCTGCAGTGTGTTAGGGAAGCAGATGTGGCGGGTGTCAGGCGAATGATGGCATCCAGTACTTTGGGCAGAAATGCGGAGAATGATGGTTGTGATATTCCGCCAACCAGGGCACCAGTTGTTTTAAAAGAGCCACTTGCCAGCATGTGAAGTACGGCAAGCAGATTTGTTTCTGTTGGTATGGTGTGGGGTGTCACCAAAGTGGGGGCCAACTGCTGTTCAATGTTTCTCAGCAGCTGCTGTATGGCCTGCCAGTTCAACCGGTACCTCTGTATGATGTCGTGTTCTCTGAGGCCCTGAAGGGTGGTTCTTGGGCGGAATATCCTCTCCTGCCTTCTGCATTGCCTTTGGGGTCCCTGCTGGTGTTGTTGTAGCTGCTGTTGTTGCTGCTGGGCTCTGCGTCTGCGTGCACGCTGGATAAGAATCACCTCCATGTCTCCCTTTTGCTGCTCTGCTGCTCTGCTGCTCTGCTGTTTGTTCTGTGTGCTCTGATTAAATACAGGTGTGTTTGCCCCATTTTAACGCCTGCCCTGAACCAGGCGTTAAATTTTGACGCAAATCAGGCTGTGCGCCATTTTCTCGCTCCGCCTCCCTGCCGTGCGTCATTTTTGCCAAAAAGCATAAATACGCCGCACGCCCGTTTAAGTCATTTTTTGGACGGGAACGCCTACCCTGCATATCATTAACGCAGGGTGGGTTGCCGCATCCAGAAAATGACGCACACGGTGGAATTTTGTCGTCCGCGGGCTCGGGCGTCAAAGTTTAAATACGGGGCAAGGTTTGCGGCGATTGTGCGTCAACATTTTTGACGCACAATCGGCGCAAATGGAGTATAAATATGCCCCTATACCTTTCCAGGTGAGGCACAACAAGGAGAAATATTTTTCTCCTTGTTTCTACTTCTTTCTGGGCGTGTTGCATTGTGCAGCACACTTAGAAAGAGAAAAACGCCTCTAACGATTGTTTTTTCTACAGGAAAGTGACCCTTCCTGTACATAAACAAACCTGCCTGCAATGTAGGCACCCTTGCACCATGTCACAAGGGTACCTGCATTTGCTCTAGACAGCAGATTGTGTGCCAGAACAAGCAGAGAGCAGTAATGCACCATGAACTCGTAAATATGGGCCATTTCTGCCCTCTCCCTTTCTCACAGCCAAGCATGGCAAGTTGTCTTGCTGCTTTGCTTTGCGTTGCATGAAATGTTGATAAATTTGTCCCTGTATTTCTAAACCATGTCACACTTGGCTTGTAGAGTGCTTGGGCCTTTCCTTAAATGGTGGTTTCCCTCACTGGCATGGGCACTGCAGGGGCCCCCGTAAGAGGGCCCCACTGTGTATTTCAGTGTCTGCAATGCAGACACTGAAATACGCGACGGGTGCAAACTGCACCCATCGCACCCCTGCAACTACGCCGGCTCAATTCTGAGCCGGCGTCCTCGTTGCAGGGGCATTTCCTCTGGGCCGGCGGGTGCTCTTTTGGAGAGCGCCCGCCGGCCCAGAGGAAATGTCTGAATGGCCGCCGTGGTCTTTTGACCGCGGTGCGGTCATTTGGCGGCTCCCTCCAGGCGGGCGGCTCCCTCCAGGCGGGCGGCTCCCACCGCCCGCCGGGCTCAGAATGAGCCCCTTAATGTATTTATCTTTCCCTCTTCTTCCACAAGTGAACGCTATTGTGGAAATGAATTTGTTAATAATTGGTGCTCCCATGGCTCCCTCTTTCAAGCCCTATCTCAATCTCTAAGTTATCCAGGTATAAGTACAGGTAAATGTTTTGATTATTGAGACGGCTTAGGAAGGTTTACTTGTACCTTATGTATTCTTAGACAGAGATCTGTGGACACCCGAACACGGGTACAGTGAATAAATTGATGCAAGACCAGATGTGATAGATCAAGACTCAGTCAAACTCATTATCATCCCTCTTACAGCACTAAAATACATATTATACTATCAAAGCAGTTTGACTGACAGGATAGCTATCCATCACCTGTCACAGACAACTGAACTATCCCTCATTTGTGACCACAGCAGCATATCCATCCTTTACTCAGGTGTGTGATTCTGCAGAAGTGCAGGCAAGAGATCCATTTCTCTCTTGTCACAGGCTATAGAGCTGCCCCTTACCTGTCATAAACAGAAGAGCTAAGAACTGCTCAGCTGATGCATCCGTTGTTTAGTGCATATAGAAAGAGGTTTCCCTCACTAATAACAGACAGCAGAGCTATTCTTCACTTACTGCAGATGACTGGTTAATCCCTTTCTCTTTGGGTACAAGAGAGCTCTGCCTCACTTGGCACAGACAGCAGAGCTACGTCCTTCGTGCCACAGACTGACTGAACATCGATGTCTTGCTCAGTTCAGCTGACTCTTCCTTTGCTCAATCAAGACGGAACAACTACCACGCCCTTGTCACTGAAAGCATAGCTATTCTTTGCTAAGCTAAATAATTCCTTGCTCATCACAGATGACAGCAAGACCCATCATTTATCGCATGCAGCAGAGCTATCCCTTTCTTATCACAGATAGAAGAACTCTCACTCACTTTCTACAAGGAGCAGAACAGCAATTAGTTTATTTACCCCGCACCCAAAAATGACATCAGAACTAACCCTTAATTATCACAGACGTCAGCGTTATCCTTCATTTGCCGCTTTAGTAGAGCTACCCTTTACTCAGCACATTGATCCCCTACTTGGTGTTCAGAGCAGAGCTATTCTTCACTTATCACAATTACAGAGTTATACCGTGTTCAATAGATTGAGTCTTTGCCCGATACAGACGCTAGAGCGTTCCTTCACATGTCACAGATAGCAGTGCTATCCTTACCTTGCATGATTCGTCACTCAGGACACACACCATAGATCGCACTCATTTGTCACAGAAAGCAGATCTGTTACTTGCCATAGACAGCAGATCCAGCTTTGCGGTTAGGAGCAGGAAAATAGTGACTTTACTGAGGTTAAAACTGAGGTTTGAGAGGATTTGAGCATTTTAGGAAGGATAAGAATGTTCGAGTATACGTTGATCATTGGCCACGGATTCAAGATATATTGCCTGGTAAATCTTTAGATGGCTTGATGGGTGACCGTAATGGTCTGGCAAAAAAAAGTACACAACTCAAACATTTTAAGGATGCTATGATGTATTAAATAAATCTGTGTATAATATGATAATGATGACAAAGAAAGTGTTGAAGGAAATATTGGGAAGACTATGGCCCTCATTACAACCCTGGTGGACGATGGTAAAGTAGCGGTAATACCGCCAACAGGCCGGCAGAAAAAAAATGGAATCACGACCTTGGCGGAAAACCGCCAACATAGAACATAGACAGCCACTTTAACACTCCGACCGCCATGGCGGTAGAAACAAACACTGCGGTGGTAACTGCCAACAGACAGGCGGAACACAAGGTTCTGCCCACTGTATTATAAGAGGCCTATCCGCCACCTTTTCTGGGGCAGAACCAACGCTATCAAGAGCATGGCGGAAACAGAAGGGGAATCACTCACCTCTTGACACCCAACGAGGAACCAGGACACATTGGAGCCTGAACTACAAGTACTGCCCATGGTGGTCTTCCTCCTGCTCTATCAGGAGCAGGACATACCCCGTCGACGACCACGTTAAGTACTGCACCTACAACACAGGGGAAGGGGAGGGAAAAGAGAGTGACACACACACGCAACACGCAATACCCTCACCCTCACCGACAACACCATACACACAAATACATGCAGCAACATTACATATACACTCCCCCACTCCCTGGAAGAACGCAAGGACAAAATTAAATTATTGTAACGATTGTAATCATGAATAATCAGATAGTGAAAGTTCAAAAATCAGTATATACAAACATGTACACCAACTACACAAGTCCGGATAGTGTACCAATCATTGTCCATGGACCAGCGGTCCCAAAATGCATGGGCGAAGCCCACACAAGATACCTGACTCGAAACGGAGAGAACACTGCAGGGGCATCAGATCTAAAATAAACAGGCACCTCAGGGGGAAGGAGAGGGGGGCACCTCAGCCGGATGAACGCACAACGCCACTGCTCCTCGAGGGTGCTCCATGCCCATTGCTGCATCCTGGGGAGTGCAAAGCTACAGTCTCTCAAGTCTTTACAGTGCGTGGTTTGCCCACTGCTTTATCCTGGGGAGTGCAAAGCCACAGTCTATCAATTGGATAACAGTCTCCACTGGTTCTGGAGGGGGCCTTGTGCCCAGAGTGCTTCATCCTGCGAAGGACTGACATAGTGGATGTGATTCTCCACTGGTTCTAGAAGGGGCTTGGTGCCCAGAGTGCTTCATCCTACCAAGGACTGAGGTAGTGGATGTGATTCTCCACTGGTTCTAGAGGGGGCTTGGTGCCCAGAGTGCTTCATCCTGCCAAGGACTGTGTTAGTGGATGTGGTTCTCCACTGGTTCTAGGTGCCCAGAGTGCTTCATCCTGCCAAGGACTGTGTTAGTGGTTGTGATTCTCCACTGGTTCTGGAGGGGGCTTGGTGCCCAGAGTGCTCCACATGCAGTGTGGCCGGTCCCATTCCCTCACCTGTGTGTGTGTGCCACGAGATCGCCTAGGAACAGGTAGCATGATACACCATGGAGGCAGAGACATACCCCACCCTGTTGCGGCTTCGCCTGCCACTTGCAGGTGCAACAGATGGGCAGGGTCCAGACAGTCTCCTCCAGCCTCAGATGGCTGCCCACTAGTGATGGTAGCCAAGTCAGCTGTGGTGCCACTGTCCGAACACGTCGCGGAGGTGGTGGCGGTGCTTGCGACGGTGTCTGTGGCGGCTGTCCATGTGTCAGCACCTGTTGAGGGACACAGCAGGACGTCTCCTGCAGCCTCGGACGGCTGCCCACTGGGGAATATGCTGGGGACTGTTGCTGAGGCTGCAGACGTGCAGGTGGCGGTGCAGGTGGCTGTGCAGGTGGTGGTGCTGGTGGCGGTGCAGGTGGCGGTGCTGGTGGCGGGGCAGGTTGCGGTGTTAACCGCCGTACCGGTTGGTGTAGTCGTTGACAGAAGGGGTGACACTAGTCCCTCAGTCGGTGCCACCGTGCCCTGTCCTGACCTGCTCTTCTGCTTTTGTCCCTTCCCCACCTTTGATGGTGCCGCAGGTGTCTTGCGCTTGTCCCCTTTTGTTTTGGTGGAGCCCTTGGTAGCTGGTAGGTGCGGCTTCTGCCTCCGGGATGTGGGCATCTTCTTCACCTTGGCAGGTGGTGAAATGTCCTTGGCCTCGCAAAGTGGCACACCCGGATGGGTGGCGCACTCGATGACCCCGCAGTTGCTGGCACCACTGTGCCTGGGGATTTGGTGGCTGAGGTGCTGGGCTGGGACTTTGAAAGCCTGGCCCTAGCGAAGGACGGGGGGGAGGTGTAGGGAAGAGGTCAATGTTAGCCAGGAAAAGCTTCTTAGACACACTGGGCCGGGAAGATGGAGGGAGTTTGGGAGTGGAGGAAGAGGTAGTGGTTGTAGGAGATGTACGTTTGCTGAATTTGGGTGAAGGTGCATGGGCTGGAGGCTGTTGTGAGGTGGATAGCTGTTGGGTGGGTGTGTGCCTGCGTTTGTGTACTTTGGGAGGAGGGATCACAGACACACTGGGAGAGGACACAGGGGATGTGTGCATGGCAGTGGGGGTGGTGATTGCACATGAGCAGTGTGTGGTGATGGGCGTGCTGGTGATGGAGGTAGTGGCTGAGGATGTAATGCATGCAGGTGTGAGTGGAGATGAGACAGGGAGGGAGGAGAAGGACGTGGAGGAGGGGGACACAGTGGAGGCAGTGGATGTTGCTGTGTCTGCATGGGGATGGTGCTTGTGTGAGTGCCTGTGGGATGTGTGGTGCTTATGTTTGCCATGTCCACTCTTGTGTGTTGATGAGTGTACATGCTGGTCTGATGGTGTGCTTGGGATAGGCTGAGGTACAGGGGATTGGGTCTGGGTGGAGGAAGTTGGAGGGGGGAGGCTGGACACAGGGACAATGGCTGCCATCAGTGCTGAGGCCAGAGCCTGAAATGCTCTCTGTTGGGCCACCTGCCCAGAATGAATGCCCTCCAGGTATTCATTTGTTTGTTGCAAATTCCTCTCAACACCCTGGATGGCATTCAGAATGGTAGATTGCCCAACAGTGAGGGATCTCAGGAGGTCAATAGCCTGCTCACTAGGGCAACAGGGCTGACTGGGGAAGGGGCTGAGGCACCCTCCAGAGCCAAGTGGGTTGCAGCTCCCTCCTGCTCCGGTGCCACTGCTCCTCCACCAGATGATGCTATTGCATGCAAGAACAGGGAGACAAAACAAAAAAGGGGGAAAGACAGAAGAAAGACATGTTCAGTGCATGCAACACCACTACCGTTGGCAGACACAACACACAGGGAGCAGCCCTCTGCACTAAGCCATGCACTTCCTAGCAAATTCACATGCCCATGTGGGATGAGGCCTAAGCCCAATTGCTGCACACCTGGAAGTCACAGGAGCCTGACTAGGTGTAGATGGCTATTACCAGTAGTGGGGTTGTGGTGCCACAGAGCCTGCCTAACAAGGGACCTAGCCTACCAAGTTCGCCCTCGCCTAGGGGAGCCCACAGCCCACTTCGACCACCCAGACACCTCGTAAAGCGTGCAGAGTCAGATGAATTAGAGTGTACTCACCCCCTTGTGGCTGCTGTGATGCCCTCAAGCGCCCATCCAACTCCGGATAGGCCACCACCAGGATCCGGTACATCAGGGGGTCGTGGTGTGACAGGCACCCCTTCCATATTGGGAGGCCATCCCCAGCTGGGCCTCCGCCGTCTTCTTGCTCCAGCGGCGCAGGTCCTCCCATCTTTTCCAGCAGTGTGTGCTCCGTCTATGGTAGACCCCCAGGGTCCGGATTTCCTTGGCGATGGCACATCAAATACCCTTCGTCTGGTGGGCACTGACCTAGAGGAAAAGTGAAGTAAAGATTGATGTTTCTAGCCCGTACATTTCATCTCATGCATTGCCAAAAACCTCCCACCCTGGCCCAGACATACATACACACACAATCCTGACATGCTGGCCTGTCCCCCTCCCCACCCTCTTCCATCCACAACACTCCATACACACAGGTGCCATCCACCATGCACACAGTGTACTCACCTGTTTGTCTGGAGGACCGTACAGTTGCGTGTACTGGAGGAGGACCCCATCCACCAGTTTCTCCAACTCCTCTGAAGTGAAGGCAGGGGCCCTTTCCCCAGACACTGTAGCCATCGTCGCATCCAGACACAAGTCACAGCAGCACTTGCAGTGTAGGTCCTCTCCTGTTGAAGGTCAAGTATCAAGTGAGTGAACAGTAAGAAAATGGCAGCCACATCCACAGCAGTGCGTACCATCACCGCTGGCGTACATCATCATTGGCTCCTGGGACCCATAGGGCCCAATGTTAACCAATGCTGAATTGTGCAGCGGTTTTCGACCGCCTACCGCGACGGTGTACAACACCACCGCAGTTTCCTCATTTACCCTTGTCCCACCTTACAGGTCAGGCAGCCACCATTTCCGGGGGCCACATGGGATGGAAAAAAACTGCATCACACCTATCTAGCCCTGGAATACAGACAGATATCGGCACATTGCGATTTTCCAACGTTTTAGCAAATAACATGCTGTGATACCTAAGTGTTGGATGACCCTCTGCTGGCTGTTCTCCTCCATAGGGCACGTCCGCTGGGGAAGGTGATGAGATGGCGGCATCCTCCGAGGAACCGACCCTTGGTGGACCTGTCGACAATGGAAGAGAGACACATCATTATCACATACGGACTTGATCGTACAACAATCCTGGAACTGTGTGCCCAGCTGGAACCAGACATAATTTCAGCTATCCTCCATCCCACCGGAATCCCCCCTCTAGTCCAGGTTTTGTCTGTTCTCCATTTCCTGGCTAGTGGGTCTTTTCAAACAACAGTGGCCATGGCATCAGGGATGTCCCATCCAATGTTCTCTAACGTGTTGTCCAGAGTGTTATCTGCCCTGCTGGTACGCATGCGCAGCTACATCGTTTTCCCTCAGTTGGAGGATTTGCCCACAGTGAAAGGTGATTTCTATGCACTGGGACATATCCCCAACATCATTGGTGTCATTGATGGTACACATGTGGCATTTGTCCCCCCCCCGCCGGAATGAACAGGTGTACCGAAACCGGAAAAGCTACCATTCCATGAATGTGCAGACCAGTACATCTCCCATGTAAATGTCAAGTATCCTGGCTCTGTGCATGACGCTTACATTTTGAGGAATAGCGGCATCCTTTATGTGATGGGGTAACTCCTGAGGCACCGTGTGTGGCTAATAGGTGAGGCCAAGATCCCAACACAGTTGACATAGGTATCTGGGTATGGGGTTGTCCCTAAGGGTTAGTGTCTATCTAACACTTGTCCCTCGACATTTGCAGGTGACTCTGGTTACCCCAACCTGTCATGGCTACTGACCCCAGTGAAGATTCCCAGGACAAGGGCAGAGGAATGCTACAATGAGGCACATGGGTGAACTAGGAGGGTTATGGAATGCACCTTCGGCCTCCTGAAGGCCAGATTCTGGTGCCTCCATCTTACAAGTGGCTCCCTATACTACTCACGAAAGAAGGTGTGCCAGAGAATCTTCGCCTGCTGTATGCTGCACAACCTGGCTTTGCGACGCCAGGTGCCTTTTCTGCAGGAGGATGGGCCAGATGGTGGTCTTGTGGCAGCTGTGGAGCCTGTGGACAGTGAAGAAGAGGAGGCAGAAGAAGAAGATGTCGACAACCGAAACAACATCATCATGCAATACATCCAGTGAGACACAGGTGAGAAGATGTAACTGCTTCCCACATCTCATGCTATTGTTGGAGCTAGCATAAATCTGTCATTTTCACTCAGTGTATGGACCCTGACTTGTTCCTGTGCCTTTCCATTTCACAAATCTGGGTCCCACTTTGTGCCCTCTGCTATGTTTACTGCTGGCCTACAGCTCTCTTACATTGGTATGTGAACAAGTACATTGGCATTGCTATATTCCAGAGGTTTTGCAATTACACATTAGTGAAAGTACAGACTGACTCCAGATTGTTTTGTGATTCAAGTGTGTTTGTTTCTGTGGAAATAAGTGGAGGGGGGGTGAAATGTTCTAGGGTGATGGTGGAGGAAAATCCATGGCAGAGTCCAGTCTATTTGTTTCACAGGTGCGTTGTCCAATGGGGCATAGGAAGTGGAGCAATGGCAGTTTAAGGTGGACGGGGTGACATATTGGGACAGAAGAGTAACATTTTGGGGGGTCTTATTTCCTGGCGGGGGTCTTGGCAATGTTCTCTGTCTTATTCCTGGATCTCAGGGACCATTTGCGGGGTGGTTCTCCTTCTGCAGGGGGTGGGGTGCTGGAGGCCTGTTGTTCCTGTGGCAGTGCCTCCTGTCCACCAGCGCAGGCGGAGGTGGAGGGCTGTTCATCATCCAGGCTAGTGTCAGGGGCCCGTTGGTGTGCCACTGTGTCCCTCCTGGTGTTGCAAAGGTCTGCCAGCACCCCTGCAATGGTGACCAGGGTGGTGTTGATGGACTTCAAGTCCTCCCTGATCCCCAGGTAGTATTTCTCCTGCAGCCGCTGGGTCTCCTGAAACTTGCCCAGTACCGTGTCCATGGTCTCCTGGGAGTGGTGGTAAGCTCCCATGATGTTGGAGAGTGCCTTGTGGAGAGTGGGTTCCCTGGGCCTGTCCTCCCCCTGTCGCACAGTAGTCCTCCCAGCTTCCCTGTTGTCCTGTGCCTCTGTCCCCTGAACCGTGTGCCCGCTGCCACTGCCGCTAGGTCCCTGATCGTCTTGTGTTAGTGGGGTTGCCTGGGTTCCCTGTAGTGGTTGACACACTGCTGATTGATGTGTCCTGGGGACAGAGGGATGGGCCTGCTGGGTGGGTGTTGTAGTGGTGTTTCCCGAGGGGGGAAGTTCAGTGGTGGTTTGTGGCTGTGTCAGGGGAACCGACTGTCCTGAGGACCCTGATGGGCCAGACTGGTCATCCTGATCCTGGTGTGCAGAGCTGCTGTCATCACTGTGGGCCTCTTCTGTGGGGGGACTGGATATGTCTGGCACCTCCTGTCCATTGACGTTGGGTATGGGTCCTGCTGGGGTGTAAATGCGTAGGTATTGTATCTGCGTGTGCCATCTTGTGCAATGGGTGAGTTACCCTCTACTCCTGTGCTTGCATTGTTGCCGTGGCCCTTGTGTGATTGGTGATTTTGGGGCATGAGTGAATCTCTCTACTGGACATGCTTTGGTGATGAGTGTCCATGCATTGGTGTTACATGCAGGGCTTGATTTTGGGATGTGTGGGTTGTGTTAGTGGGGTATCTGTGGGTGGTTGGGGTGATGGGTGTGAGGGTGGGAGTATGTGATGTCATGCAGGTGGGGTGGGAGGGATAAAGTAGTAAAGATTTGTCTTTCCAGAGACCAGTCCTCCTGCTACTCCTGCGAGTCCCTCAGGATGCATTATTGCCAAGAACTGCTCCTCCCATATTGTTAGTTGTGGGGGAAGAGGGTGGGGTCCACCGCCAGTCCTCTGTACAGTAATCTGGTGTCTGGATACCACGGAACGTACCTTCCCCCGTAGGTCGTTCCACCTCTTCCTGATGTCATCCCGTGTTCTTGGATGCTGTCACACTGCGTTGATCCTGTCGACAATAGCTCCATCTTCCTTGCAATGGACGTCTGCTGCACCTGTGATCCGATTAGCTGTGGCTCTACCCGGACGATTTCCCCCACCATGACCCTCAGCTCCCCAGTGAACCTGGGGTGTCTTTGAGGTGCCATGATGTGGTGTGGGTGATGTGTGAGGTGCTGTCTGTTGTGATGTGTGAGGGGATGTGTTGGTGTGTGTTGTTTGAGGTGCATGTATGTTGTACATATGATGGTGTTGTGTGTCTGTGGATGCTGATGTTGTGTTAGGTAGTCTCTCTCTCTGGTCTTTTTTCAGAATTTTGTGGGTGTGTGTTTTATATTGGATTGGGTGTGTGGGTGTGGTGTGTGTATGTGTGTCAGGTGTGTGTATTTTGAATTGTCCAATGTGGTTGTGTTTTGTAAATGTGTGTGTATTTTGAGCCCGGCGGTGTGTACCGCCAATGGATTACCGCGGTTGAAAGACCGCCACGTTGATTCGTGGGTCGTGATACTGTGGGCGTATTTATGTTGGCGTGACGGAGTAGGTTTTGGGATCGCCAGTTTATCACTGACCTTTGGTGTGGCGGACTTCTGTGGGTGTCTGTATTGTGGCGGATTCCGAGCTGTGAGTCGTAATACCTGTAGCAGAATTCGGCTGCCACAACGGTATGTTGGCAGTCTTTTGCACGGCGGAAAGCAAGATTTACTGACAGGGTTGTAATGAGGGCCTATGTCTGTTAAGTCACAGAGATATGGGACTTGGTTCTCGTTGCAAGTCATATATCTCTTGAGTTCCTGTATTGGTAATGATCTCTCTTCATAGGTTCCCCCTCTGGTAGTTGCAGCGCTCAGAAGAGACGTTTAGCGCGTAGTCTAATTGGTCTCTCTCATTACCAGGTACCAGTTAACAATCACCAACACAGCGGTCATTTTTATATAGGTGCGTGCACTGTTTATCAGTGTTTTGTGTGAATTAATCTGCACAATGTGGGCTGTCACCTAGCCCTTCTGTAAGCATCAAAAATATAATACCCGACACTGTGATACTATTTACCATTCGGCATGCAGGTAACATGTTGTTTGCCTAGTGATACGGCTCGTTCCTACCTCTGAGCCCCAACCAGTTCCTGTGGGGAGGGGCACCCTTAGTTGCGCCGTGGGCTGGAGCCCCCTTTTCTCCATCCTCCTCTCTCCTCCCAGTCCCTTTTTTCGTGCTGGGCCGCCGACGCGAGAGGATGAAAAAAATAGGTTGTGTTGGGCCAGAAACTCATCATTGAGAGGCGACGGGGGGATCCAAGCAGGAAGGTATTTAAAGCTTCTGACCAGGACCTTGCCATTCTTGCCCCCAGATCTCCAGTGGATTCTCGAGCCCCACCCACTCAGAAACAGCAGTCGGTGTCCTTCGTTGCAGCAGCGGAGCCCATCATAGTCATATGGTGCAGGATTATCATCGGCTTCAGAGCGCTGTGTTTTTTGCAGAACGGCAGCTGGCTTCTTTCGTCGCAGCATCGGAACCCATCGGAGTTGCTTGGAGCAGGATCATCATTGGCTCCAGAGTGTGGCGTTTTTGCAAGTAAGGCGGGGGACGTGATAGCGCGTCCAGTCCTTGTAAATTACTTATACTTGGACACGCCAGAGGTCGGTGAACCTTTTGACCGGGTTGAGTTCTCCTCATCCGAAGAAATCGTCGGATCCCTCAAATGAGTGATCAATATACATTTACAATCAATAACCAATACTCAATTAGTAATCGATCAACAAATTAGTTAAACAGAAATCAGTAATTAGACACACCATGACATTTCAGTCATGAATAACCACACCTGTTTATTAAAAGTTAATGAGTTTATTTCCCTATATTAACAAAGCTAACACAATGTAAGTAAGTCTCAAAATCAAATGATACACATATACGAACATTACAGGCTATCCATAGCGACGGAAAAAACGCAACCTACGTAAAACTAGAATAATCACGCACTCTGATATAGCTGTGCAAATCACCAATAAAAGTAACTGAAATTGGCTAATTGCATACATCGGTCAGCATAACAAGATTTCAATTCAGCACAGTGCATCAAATGAATATCTCAACTAACTTCTGATTAGCATTGGCATCTGGGGCTTCATGCAAAATGAATTTAATCAACATAAATTTAGAAAACTTCTAGCTTAGGCTCCGTCAAAATAAGCAGTTGGTATCTAAGAAAGAAAACACAATGAATAGTACATTTAGGCGGTCATTCTGACCACGGCGGGCGGCGGTCGCCGCCCGCCATGCGGTTACCGCCGAATGGCCGCTCCGCGGTCAGGAGACCGCGGCGGCCATTCTGGCTTTCCCGCTGGGCCGGCGGGCAACCGCCAAAAGGCCGCCCGCCGGCCCAGCGGGAAAGCCCCTGCAACGAGGAAGCCGGCTCCGAATGGAGCCGGCGGAGTTGCAGGGGTGCGACGGGTGCAGTGGCACCCGTCGCGATTTTCACTGTCTGCAAAGCAGACAGTGAAAATCTGTATGGGGCCCTGTTAGGGGGCCCCTGCACTGCCCATGCCAGTGGCATGGGCAGTGTAGGGGCCCCCAGGGGCCCCACGACACCCGTTCCCGCCATCCTGGTTCTGGCAGTGAAAACCGTCAGAAACAGACTGGCGGGAAGGGGGTCAGAATCCCCATGGCGGCGCTGCAAGCAGCGCCGCCATGGAGGATTCGCTGGGCCAGGGGAAAACCGAAAGGCCGCCCGCCGGCCCAGCGGGAAAGCCCCTGCAACGAGGAAGCCGGCTCCGAATGGAGCCGGCAGAGTTGCAGGGGTGCGACGGGTGCAGTGAAGCAATGCAAAGCAGACAGTGAAAATCTGTATGGGGCCCTGTTAGGGGGCCCCTGCACTGACCATGCCAGTGGCATGGGCAGTGTAGGGGCCCCCAGGGGCCCCACGACACCCGTTCCCGCCATCCTGATTCTGGCGGTGAAAACCGCCAGAAACAGGCTGGCGGGAAGGGGGTCAGAATCCCCATGGATTCCCTGGGCCAGGGGAAAACCGGCGGGAAACCGGCGGGAAACCGCCGGTTCCCCTTTTCTGACCGCGGCTGTACCGCCGCGGTCAGAATAGCCCAGGAAGCACTGCCAGCCTGTTGGCGGTGCTTCCGCTGCCCTCCACCCTGGCGGTCAGAGACCGCCAGGGTTGGAATGAGGGCCTTATCCATTTATAATTACCAAATACAATCAGCATTCAAGGTAAGTCTTCGTCCTTCAGGTACAGGTTTGATCAGCATGGGGCACACTTCAAAGGGGGGGTAAAGTTTAGGTCAAGTTTTTCCTTGCAGCAGCAAGCAAAATGGGGGGCAAAAGTTATTGTATAGGCAAGGCAAAGTAAAGTTAAAGTTAAAGTCTCTAGGGTGAGAATTCTTTAGAGTCTCTCTTTCTTGGATAGAGAAAAAGCATCAAAGTGTCATCAAGGTAAGAGTGGCATCAAAATGGCTTCTCAAAATATAGCTTCAAAATGGCATCAAAGAAAATGGCTGTCTTCTCTTCGTCCGATGGGATTAAATGAGAAAAGTTCCAAATTCTTCAGGTTCTTCCACTGGAAGGTCCATGGGGTGATTTCTCTTTGACCAATGAATAGTGTCTTTTCTCTTAATACTCATCTACGCACAAGGGCCCTCATTCTGACCCTGGCGGTGTTGCACCGCCAGGGCCAACGGGGGCGGGAGCACCGCCGACAGGCCGGCGGTGCTCCCTTGGGCATTCCGACCGCGGCGGTAACACCGCGGTCGGACCGGGAAAACTGGCGGTCTCCCGCCAGTTTCCCGCTGCCCAAACGAATCCTCCAAGGCGGCGCAGCATGCTGCGCCGCCTTGGGGATTCTGACACCCCCTACCGTCATCCTGTTCCAGGCGGTTCGCCCGCCAGGAACAGGATGGCGGTAGGGGGTGTCGCGGGGCCCCTGGGGGCCCCTGCAGTGCCCATGCCAATGGCATGGGCACTGCAGGGGCCCCTGTAAGAGGGCCCCAAATAGTATTTCACTGTCTGCTTAGCAGACAGTGAAATACGCGACGGGTGCAACTGCACCCGTCGCACCTTCCCACTCCGCCGGCTCGATTCCGAGCCGGCGTCATCGTGGGAAGGGATTTTTCCCCTGGGCTGGCGGGCGGCCTTTTGGCGGCCGCCCGCCAGCCCAGGGGAAAAGTCAAAATACCCGCCGCGGTCTTGCGACCGCGGTACGGTATTTTGACGGCGGGACTTTGGCGGGCGGCCTCCGCCGCCCGCCAAGGTCCGAATGAGGGCCAAGGTGTCCTTGGAGTTTTGGAACATAAGTAGCAACAAAGTTGCCAATTAATTCTGCATCAGTGTCTTCATTGCCTGCACCTGCAGAAACTGACCTTAAGCTTCAAAGGGGATGAAAGTTGCCTAACACACAACTTAGAGATAAGTGTATTTGTCATTCTACTGGAAGAATACAGATTTTAAAGATTCAAACACTTCTTTATTAATACAAGTGAAAACTACGCAGTAAAAAATGGAGACCAGGCAACTAGGCCAAAGGCTCTGCTAAATTTAAGCTAAGCATATAAGAGTTTTAACGAGAAAATCATAGAACATAGCTGCAATTATGACATATTAGTACATTTTGTCGGTTTTCATGATTAATTAAGCTTGTTTATACTAATGGTGACCTACTTCGTGGGCACATTTTCTACATACATTATTTTTCTTTGCTAAAATCACATTGGGGGTTATTCTAACTTTGGAGGAGGTATTAATCCGTCCCAAAAGTGACGGATTTACCACCAGCCGTATTACGAGTCCATTATATCCTATGGAACTCGTAATACGGCTGGTGGTATATCCGTCACTTTACCGTCACTTTTGGGACGGATTAACACTCCTCCAAAGTTAGAATAACCCCCATTGTCTTATACGATTTTGTTGCATGGTATATAAATGTTTGTTAGTCTTTCTTTTTCTGCCTAATCAATCCCTCCTCTGATCACTAATTATGTCATCACATTAAATCTTCCTTCACAAATTTTATTTTATATAAAATTCTGTTTTAATATTCTTGCATTTCAATAATTTCCCTTTTCCGTTTTTCTCCCTTTGATTTTTCCCTATATAATTTTACCATTTCTTTTTGTTCTTTCTTTTCAGTTCTTCTCTTGTTTCTTGATTTCAATATTTTAATAGCTTTCCATATTCTCCAAATACCTATTAAGCAAATTAGTATTATTAATATCCCTTTTACTATTTTCAGTAATATTCCGTTCCAAATGTTGCTGAGCCAATTTCCCACGGAAGCAAATCCTTTTCAAACGTTTTCCCATAATCCTGGTTCTTTCAATTCTTTCAAATCTGTACTATCATTAGTTAAATTTGTAAGCATATTTTTAATTTGTTCACTGTTGTCTGGTATATATGAGCAACAGTGACGTGTACTAAGCATTTTGCAAACGCTGCCATTCTTTGTTAAAAGAATGTCTAAAGCAAGCCGGTTTTGAAGAGTCATAGCTCTTTCTGCAGCAAGTTCAGTATCCATCAGGATCATTGCTCCTGAGAAATTTGTCAGCATGTTATCCACAATAGTAGACAACTTTCGTATTTTGATTGAGTTCAGTATAACTCCTACTGAAGGAATTATTGCTCCAAATATGGCTCCTACAACACCAGAAGCTGTCTCCCTTTTCTGAATGCGATGTAATTCAGACAGCTTTGGAAATTTCTTTAAGTCATCTAGTTGATAAATCTTTGGAAATACTATTCCCAAATAACATCTCCCATACCAACCTTTTTGGAAGACGATAATAGGCATTAAATCCACAAATATAATATACCCCTGTAGTAGCTGGATCTTGTCCATTTAACATGAACGTCCATTTACTCTGGAATAAAAACAAGTGTTTACATTCACTCGTTCCTACAAAGATTGTGTCATAATATGATTTAGGTCTATATATACAAAGTTTCCCTATGTGTAATGCATCTAAAGCTAGTTTCGATTGTGTCTTTATTGCGGCAAAAGCATAGTTATCTACAGATCTCCTTTTATGTAATTCTTTTTCTAATTTTTCCTTTATCATTTTCCTTCTATCTTCAGTGTGATCTAAAAAGCTTTTCTCTACGGGTGAAAGTAAGCATGTAAGGTTGTCTCTATGAGTGTGAACTGTGGAAAAAGGCGATATTGGTTCAAAGAAACCTCTAACTAACTTTATATAATAATCTCTTGCTATTTTATTCAAGTACTCAATTATGGGGACATATGAAAATACGACATCCTGATTGGAATAGAAGTATTGAATATACTCCTGGTTATAAAATCTGGTTAGTATCAAACTACATGTTATTCTATACGTAAGGGGCATGCTATGATATGTCACCCCTTCTATTACTGATATAGGGATTTGTGTACATATATAACAATCTTTCGTGTCCATTGTCTCAACATACTCACTCAGCAAGCGATAGAAAACATTAGATGAGTGTTCTTTCTTGTCGTTAGTATAGTCATGTAAATATTTTTCGTCTTGTTCGAGTTTCTTCAAAGGAGTTAATTCAGTAGTAGTTTTGAAAGTAGAAGCATCATTCGTGTCTCTTTAATTCCCTCCATGCATTCCAAGAATTATTGCCATATTTATTAGTAAACATGCAATTATTAGACCTATACACATGTATTTACAATATTTCATCTTATGTCCTTGTGTAGTATTGTCCGTCATGATCTATAGAGAATCAGAAAGTTGAAGATAGTTTATCAAATCAAATTTGCAGATATATATAAAGGACCAACGAGGTTGAAGTTCACACGGTTTTCTTTAGCAGCTTAGGGGCATATTTATACTCTGTTTGCGCTGGATTTGCGTTGTTTTTTTTTACGCAAATTCGACGCAAAACGAACTCCATATTTATACTCTGGCGTTAGACGCGTCTAGCGCCAAAGTCCATGGAGTTTGCGTCATTTTTTAGCGTGGACACCTACTTTGCGTTAATGATATGCAAGGTAGGCGTTCCCGTCTAAAAAATTGACTCCGAGGCATGTGCGCCGTATTTACACTCCTGGGCAAAAATGACGCCCGGGAGTGGGCGGGTCAAAAAAAATGATGTCCAGCCGCTTTTGCGTCGTTTTTTAGCTCCTGGTCAGGGCAGGCGTTAAGGGACCTGTGGGCTCGGAAGAAGCCCAGAGGTGCCCTCCCATGCCCCCAGGGACACCCCCTGTCACCCTTGCCCACCCCAGGAGGACGCCCAAGGATGGAGGGACCCATCCCAGGGAACTTAAGGTAAGTTCAGGTAAGTATTTTTTTTAAAAAAAAATTGTGGCATAGGGGGGCCTGATTTGTGCCCCCCTACATGCCACTATGCCCAATGACCATGCCCAGGGGACAGAAGTCCCCTGGGCATGGCCATTGGGCATGGGGGCATGACTCCTGTCTTTGCTAAGACAGGAGTCATTTTAATGGGGGTTGGGAGTCCAAAAAATTTTCGCAAATCGGGTTGAGGCGAAAATTTTGCCTCAGCCTGACTTGCCCCATTTTTTGACGCCCAAGCTCCATATTCCCCTACGCCGGCGCTGCCTGGTGTACATCATTTTTTTTAACGAACACCAGGCAGCTCCGCCGGCTAACGCCGGCTAACGTCATTGAATAAATACGGCTCCCGCATGGCGCTTCAGAATGGCGTTAGCCGGCGTTAGATTTTTTTACGCACAACTGCGTTGGTGCAGTTGTGTGTCGAAAACTATAAATATGGCCCTTAGTCTCTTATCGGTTTAGCAGCTTTGTCTCAAAATCGGTTTCAAAGTCAATCAGGTTATCAATGTCTTATTCGGTAATTTTCATGAAATTCACTTTTCAAGTACCAAAGTGTCGTTCTGCTTCTTCATTTTCAAGACTAAGAGATAGAAATTCATCTGACCAATCGTTAGTGGCTGTGCATGCCCATTCTGGACCAGAATATCTTCTGTTCGCTATTCTTTTCCTTTTCAATTTTGCATCTCCTTTCGATTCCCCTTCGCTTATATCTTGTTCTTTGGCTGTGTCTTTTTCTTCATTCAATGTGGTTATGATAGACACTTCTTGTCTTTTCTCTTTCAATTCTGGCCATTTGTTTTCATTTAATGTTTCTTTAGTCTTTGATTTCACTGGTGATATGCTTTGTCTTCCGGTTCCGGAAGAGTTGGAACAATTTGACTTTGCTCCGTCTCGTCTCCTTCACCTGGGAGGTCGGTCAGTTTTTCTCCTTGTTTTCCTGTATCGTCTGGTTCTGGGAAAGCCCTCCTCTTACTAAGCTCTCCTGCTTCTTCACCTGAGATAGGATCTTTGTCACCTCCTGAGGCTTCTTCTCTGTTGTCCTCAAAAGGAGTGACTGTGTCTTCTTCAGTGAATATTTCTTCTGTCTCAGTTTCTCCTTGTTCGCTTTCAGGCTCTCTTCGTTCTGTCTCAGTGCCTGGTACTTTCCTGTTAGTTGTTGGTAATTTCAGTGCTTCAATTTCCTCTTCTGTGGGACACGTCACCTTTTTCGTGTGACTGGCGTGAATCCAGTTGGGAACTCCCGCACACTTCACAGCAGTGGTAGTTGTCAGAATCACTTGAAAAGGTCCTTTCCAACGGGGTTCCAAGCACGACTTCCTCACATGCTTCTTTATCACAACCCAGTCACCTGCTTTCAGGGCATGTCCTGGACCCTGGATTTGTGGCAAGGTGGTTGCCTCCACCTTCTGAGAAAAAAAGCGGACCACATCAGCCAGACCTTTGCAGTAGTCCAATACCATGTCATCTGTAATATTTACAAGGGCATTCACAGGAACTGCTGGAAGTCTCATGGCTCTGCCCATGAGAATTTCATGTGGTGATAGTCCAGTTTTTCTATCAAGTGTGTTTCTCATTGACATTAACACCAAAGGCAACGCGTCAGGCCATTTCAAGTTTGTGGATGTGCATATTTTCGCCATTCTTGACTTCAGTGTGCCATTCATTTGCTCCACTAGTCCTGATGCTTCAGGGCGGTAGCTACAATGCAATTTTTGTTCAATGTTCAATGCTGCACATAGTAATTTGATTACTTCGTTATTGAAGTGACTTCCCCTATCTGATTCTAAAGAGATCGGAAATCCGAAACGTGGTATTAGTTCTCTCAAGAGTAGTTTTGCAACTGTGAGACTGTCATTTCTGCGTGTAGGGTATGCTTCAATCCAGTGACTAAAAATACACACAATCACCAACACATATTTCAAGCCTGCATGCATAGGCATCTCTATGAAATCCAGTTGCATCCTGCTAAACGGCCCACCTGCTCTTTCAATGTGGCTCAAATTTACTACGGTTCCCTTCCCTGCGTTCATTTGTTGGCAAATGACGCAACAATGGCAAACTGCTTCAGCAACTTGGCGAAATTTGGGATTAAACCAATCAATTTTGAATAATCTAATCATGGCATCTCTTCCAATGTGTGCTTGTCCGTGATATAGCCTAGCTATTTGTGTCAAAAGACTGTCTGGCAAAACTAATCTCCCTTCACTTGAAACCCACAAATCATCTGTTTTTTTTATGCATTGTAATTTATTCCATGAGAGTTTTTCATCTCTGCTAACATTATTTTGTAGAAATTTCAATTCTTCTAGTGTGTCTGCAACTTTTAGAGCAAAGGCTTCATTTGGTTCAACTTCTTGGCTCATTTATCAAATTCCATTAGTCTCTGAGCAATATACAGTTCAATGCGCAAAACCTTGTGACTTGATCTGCATATCCATTTCCCAAAGAAATGAAGTCTTGTGATTTCAAGTGTGCACTGCATTTTACCACTGCTACTTCTCCTGGTAACTGGATAGCATGTAACAACTCTTTGATTCTTTCACCATTTTTCACTGGTGATCCAGAAGAGGTCATAAAGCCTCTTTGTGACCACAATTGTCCAAAGTCATGCACTATTCCAAATCCATACTGACTGTCAGTGTAAATGGTGACTTTCATTAATGAGGAAAGTTGGCAAGCTCTAGTAAGGGCTACTAGTTCTGCTACTTGTGCAGAGTAAATTCCTTGAAGCCAAGATGCTTCTAGAACACCAGTTATTGTACATACAGCATATCTTGCTTTCAATATTCCTACTGCATCTCTTAAACATGAACCATCAACAAAAATAATCTGATCATTTTCTTCCAATCGAGTATCTTTGATATCAGGTCTTGGTTTGGTACAAAATTCAGTCACTTGAAGACAATCGTGCTCTATGTCTTCTGCATTTTCAATTTCAACATTTTCACTGGGAAACAAAGTTGCTGGATTTGATGTAGTGGATCTTTTTAACTGCACATTAGATCATCATAAAATTATTGTCTCGTAACTTGTAAGCCTAGCACCTGTCATGTGCTGTGTTCGGGAATGTGTCAAAAGTATTTCGACTGAGTGAGGGACCATAACTGCTAAAGGATGTCCCATCACTATTGCTTCACTTTGATTTAGGCTCATACCAACTGCTGCTACAGCACGCAAGCATCCTGGCAAGGCTGCTGCAACTGGATCCAAAGTAGCTGAAAAATATGCTACTGGTCTGTTTACACCACCATGGGCTTGAGTCAAGACAGACAAGGAACATGTATCACGTTCATGACAAAACAATGTGAAAGGCTTTGTGTAATCAGGCATACCTAAAGCTGGAGCTCTGCACATGCATTCTTTTAATTCAATAAAGGCATCCATTTCATCTCTTTTCAACATTATTTCATCCTGCACTTCTTTCTGGGTCAGTAAAGGTTTGGCTAGAGTTGAGAAATTGGGAATCCATTGGCAACAGTAGCTCACCATTCCCAAAAACTTTCTCACCTCTTTTCTTGTTTTGGGTGGACTAATTTGAAGTACAGTCGTTATTCTTTCTTTCATAATTTTTCTCGACTCTTTTTCTATTTGGTGACCCAAATATTTCACTTTCTTTTGGCAGTATTGCAATTTCGAAGGAGACACTTTGGGGGTCATTCTGACCTTGGCGGTAAAAGGCCTATACCGCCGGTCAGAACTCCGCCATACTACCGCCGCGGCCGCGGTAAACCGCCACGGTCATTCTGACCACCAACTGTGAGTCCGCCAAAAACCCGACATCCAAGGAAGGCCGCCTCATCAGCGGGCCGCGGAAAACTGGAGATGACCAAACCTCCACCGCCACGCCAACACAAACACGCCCATGCCATTCTGACCCACCAATCCACGCGGCGGTCTTTCAACCGCGGTATTCCATTGGCGGTACACACCGCCGCGGTCAAAATACACACACAGCTCCAAAACACTGCCACATTGGGCAATTTGAAATACACACACCTGATACACATACACACACCACTCCCACACATCCATACAACTATAAAACACACACCCACATCACCCACAAACCCCTACGACCGAAGATCAGAGACGAAGGAGAGAGAGACACATTACAGAATAGAGAGCTACATCACACAGAGGCACACTACACCATCACACACACCACATAGAAGCACAAAGCACCACACACCAACACACTCATCACCATATACACCACCCCACACCTCATCCACACCACCCCATGGCACCCCAAAGGCACCCACGCTTTTCGGACCAAGAACTCCGGGTCATGGTGGAGGAAATCATAAGAGTTGAACCCCAGCTCTTCGGCTCACAGGTGCAGCACACCACTATAGCCAGGAAGGCGGAGCTATGGCAGCGGATCGTGGACAGCATCCCAGAAATCGAGACGACATCCGCAAACCCTGGAACGACTTAAGGGGAAAGGTGCGCTCGATGGTCTCGCGACAAAACATCGCACTGCAGAAGACTGACGGGTGACCCCCACCCACTCCACCCGAATTCACAGCATGGGAGCAAGAGGTACTAAACATCCTGCATCCTGATGGCCTCGCTGGAGTACACGGAGGAATGGACTCTGGTAAGTACAATCTCAACTACTTCACCCCCCCCAGCATGCTAACCCCCACCACCACCCTCACCCCCAACCCCCCATCACACATCCTCCCTGAGAATGTCTCACCAGCACAACCCACCCAACACCAACCCCTGCATGCCACCACAAACTATGGACACCCATCACCTAAGCATGACCACTGCACATACCCCCCCCCCAAAACACCCCCACAACACCTCCCCCAAGGGAATGGCAGCACTGGGGGACAAGGGCACCAATCAATGGCACGCAATAGCACACACAGAAACAATAACCATACTCTCTTACCCCATGCAGGACCCGAACGCCAACACACCGGCCAGGAGGGTCCAGAAATGTCCATCCCCCCCCCGGAAGAGGCCCCCAGTGATGACAGCAGCTCTGTCGACCTGGAACCTGATGACCAGCCCGGACCATCGGGGACCTCTAAACAGTCGGTTCCCCACACACAGGCCACAGCAGACCCAACCCCCTCTGGGAACAACAGCACAGCTCCCACCCAGCAGGCCCATGCCTCTGTCTCTAGGACAGGTCAATCAGCGGTGTGTCTGCCACTACAGGGCACCCAGGCTAACCCACCACCCCAACAACAACAGGGACCTGGGGGCAGTGGTAGTGGGCACACCGTCCAGGGGACAGAGGCCGGGGTAAACAGGGCAACTCGGAGGGCTGCTGTGCGACAGGGGGGGGAGGAGAGGCCCAGGGAACCCACTCTCCAAGAGGCCCTCACCACCATCATGGCAGCCTACCACCACTCCCAAGAGACGATGGCGACGGTACTGGCCAGGTTCCAGGAGATCCAGGCACAGCAGGAGGAACGCTACATGGGGTTCACCAACATCTCTACTGCTATGGGGAGCATAGTCCAGGCCCTCAACCGGATAGAAGACACGTTGCGGGACCATGTGGCACCACACAGGGCCCCTGTCACTAGCCAGGAACAGCCTACCACCTCCGCCGGCGCTAGTGGACAGGAGGCCCCACCACAACGACAGGCCACCAGAACCCAACGTCCTGCTGAAGAACAACCACCCCGCAAGAGGAGCCTGAGATCAAGAAAATCGACAGAGTAGGATGTCAAGACCCCCGCCAGCATGAGACACCCCCTGAACTCATCCCACTGTCCCACATTGGCACCCTGTCCAACCTTGAACTGCCCCTGCTCCATCCTTCCACAGGCATATGGACAATGCACCTGTGAGACTGAGAACTGGACTCTGCCATGGCCATTACTCAACCCCCACCCATCACCGTGTTTATATCATGTACCATTATCTAGCACAAAAAATAAATCACTCAATGCACTGAAATCAAACAGGAGTCAGGCTGTATTATTTACAAATATATAACACATTACCGATCAATTATGTTCTGTTAACTTTGTGCTGAACACATACCGAGATCAATAAGCATTAGTCCATGGGCTAACCAAGCAGAAGTCACGCAGTGGGTCATACAGCACTGAAAAGGGAAGGGAAAATCAAACATCAGTTTAAAATAACTGGGGGGTCATAGACAAAGTTGAGAAGCAGGAGGCTTTCAGGAAAAGTAAAATGGCATGGGTGACTCTTACCTGTGTGCTACTGAAAATACTGTTGGATAACTCTGTCCCTGTTGTCTGTGTCGTCCTCTGAGTCTTCCTCCTCTTCACTCTCCGCAGGCTCCACAGCTGCTTCAACACCACCATCTGGACCATCCTCCTGCAGGAAAGGCACCTGACGTCGCAATGCCAGATTGTGAAGCATACAGCAGGCCACGATGATCTGGCACACCTTCTTTGGTGAGTACATCAGGGATCCCCCTGTCATATGCAGGCACCTAAATCTGGCCTTCAGGAGGCCAAAGGTCCTTTCTATGATCCTCCTAGTTCGCCCATGGGCCTCATTGTACCGTTCATCAGCCCTGGTCCGGGGATTCCTCACTGGGGTCAATAGCCAAGGCAGGTTGGGGTAACCAGAGTCACCTATTAGCCACACATGTTGTCTCTGTAGCTGTTCCATCACATAAGGGATGCTGCTATTACGCATCACATACGCGTCATGCACTGACCCAGGGAACATGGCATTCACATGGGAGATGTACTGGTCAGCCAAACAGACCACCTGGACGTTCATAGAATGGTAACTTTTCCTGTTTCTGTACACCTGCTCATCGTCTTTTGGGGGGACTAAGGCTACATGGGTCCCATCAATGGCACCAATGATGTTGGGAATATGTCCAAGGGCATAAAAATCACCCTTTACAGTGGCCAAATCAACCTCCTCAGGGAATATAATGTAACTCCGCATGTGTTTCGTCAGGGCAGACAACACTCTAGACAAAACTTTGGAAAACATAGGCTGAGACATTCCAGATGACATGGCCACTGTTGTCTGGAATGAGCCACTTGCAAGAAAATGGAGGACTGACAGAACCTGCACCAGAGGGGGAATTCCTGTGGGTTGGCGGATGGGGGACATCAGGGCTGGCTCCAGCTGGGCACACAGTTCATGGATAGTGGCACGGTCCAGTCGGTATTGTAGTATGATGTGGCGTTCTTCCATTGTCGACAGGTCCACCAGCGGTCGGTACACGCGAGGATTCATCCTTCTCCTAGCAAGTCCCAGTGGACGGTGCCTAGGAATGACAACATGGAGCACAGAGTCAAGCCAATCACTGGTACGTTCACCACAGCTTGCATAGCACACGGTTATCTATGTTTTGAAAGGCGTGTATGTGTGGCAATGCAAGGCCTAGGCCTGTGTGTCGCAGTAGAAATTATGCCATGTGGGCCCTTGAAATGGCGGCTGCCTGACCTGTGAAGTGGGACAATGGGATGTGAGGTCAATGCGCTGGCGGAGCACACCGTGGCGGTAGGCGGTCGAAGACCGCTACACGGAGCCGCATTGGTTAACATTGAAGCCTATGGGTTTCAGGAGCCAATGACGAGGTGAGCCGGCGGTAGCGGTACGCACCGCCGGCGGTACGCACCGCCGCGGGCGTGACCGCCATTTTCTATCTGCCTAATCACTCGAGACCTGATCATCCACAGGAGAGGACCTATACTGCAAGTGCTGCTGTGACCTCGGTCTGGAAGTGACAATGGCTGCTGCGACTGGGGAAAGGGCCCCTGCCTTCACGTCTGAAGAGTTGGAGAAGCTTGTGGATGGGGTCCTCCCCCAGTATGCGTTACTCTACGGTCCTCCAGACCAACAGGTAAGTACACCGGGTGCACATGGAATGGGCGATGCCTGTGTGGAGTGGGGTGGATGTAAGTTGGTGGGGTGGGGGGCGAATGAGGAGTGCAACGCACGACAGATGAGAGCATGTGCCATATGGCAAGGTTGGGGAGGGGGGGCCAATCACATCTAACATGCAGTAAGTTGATAAATGTTTCCTTCCTACCCTGTACATGTCACATAGGTCAGCGCCCATCAGAAAGTTGAGATTTGGCGTGCCATCGCCACGGAAGTCCGGGCCCTGGGGGTCCACGTCAGACGGGGCACCCACTGCCGCAAGAGGTGGGAGGACATCCGCTGCGGAACCAGGAAGACCGCTGAGTCACTGCTGGGAATGGCCTCCCAACCTAGGAGGGGTGCCAGTCGTACCCTGACCCCCCTGATGTCCCGGATCCTGGCGGTGGCCTACCCTGATTTGGATGGGCGCTTGAGAGCATCACAGCAGACACAAGGGGGTGAGTATCAGCACATTCTGCTATCTTTCTGAGCAGTGGAGGCGTCTGGGTGGGGGAGGAGGGTTGGGGGTGACATTAGGCCAGGGCGCTTTCTGTAGTGTAGTCCTCTCCCTTAGGCATGGCCCTGTGCTCCCGGCCCCCACCTCTGTAGGGTGACAAGTACAGCTGTTGATGGTCCAGCCTCACACATCTGCGCGTTTGTCGTCTCTTGACCTGTTATCTTAGTCAGAAGTACTGAGTAGTGTACCCCGAATGCGCGGCTTAGTGCATGAGGCTCCTGTGTCTGTCCTCTCCGCCAACGGTGTTGACATTGCATGCACTCAACCTGGTCTTCTTTTTTCTCCCCCACCCTTCTTCTTCATCTTCTTGTGCATGTGTGCATTAGCATCATCAGGCGGAGGAGATTTGGCATCGGAGCACGAGGGGGCTGCAAGTCACAAGGCCCCGGTGGGCCCAGGAACAGACACCGAGGGCACCAGTGATCCGGAGGGCGAGGGGAGCACCACAACGGGGACCGGTGGTGAGAGCAGCGACACAGACACGTCCTCGGATGGGTGCTCCCTAGCGGTGGCGGAAACATCCGGGACCCCCGCCTCTAAAGGTACAGCCGCCACCCAGCGCACCAGCCCCGCCCTCCCTGCAGCCCCTCAGCCTACGCTCCGTGCCCGCTCACCCAGGAAGGCAGGCGTCTCCTTCGCCCCAGGCACCTCAGCCCCTGCCCCTGTCACCCCTGCTGCCCTCAGTGCGGAGCTCATTGACCTTGTGAGGACGCTCATTGTTGGGCAGACTACCCTTTTGAATGCCATCCAGGGGGTAGAAAGGGAGGTGTATCGGAGCAATGCCTACCTGGAGGGCATTCATTCGGGTCAGGCTGCCCATCAACGATCGTTCACTGCTCTGGCCTCAGCACTGACGGCAGCCATTGTCCCTGTTTCCAGCCTCCCTCTTCTGACTGCCTCCAGCCTGTCTCTGTCTCCTGTTCCTTAGCCTATCCCATCCACACCATCTGACCAGCCTTGGACACACCTCAACACCCAATGGCAGCTCATCCAGACACAAGCACCACAGATCCCACAAACACTCACCCAAGCAACACCCAGATGCAGACATTCCAACAGTCACTGCCACCCCTGTGTCCCCCTCCTCCTCGTCTCCCTCCTCCCTCCCTGTGACGTCTACACTCACACCTGCATGCACACCAACATCAGCCAGTGCTTCCATCACCACCACACCCTCCTGTACAGTCCGCACGCGTGCAGTCACCACCCCCACTGCCATTTACACGTCCCCTGTGTCCTCTCCCACTGTGTCTGTCACCCCCTCTTCCAAGACACACAAACGCAGGCAGCCACCCACCCAACAGCCATCCACCTCACGACAGCCTACAGCACCAGCACCTTCACCCAATGACAGCACACCTGACTCTCCTACAACCACATCCTCTTCCTCCACTCCCATCACCACTTCTCCTACCCTTTACCTTGGCCCTAAAAAACTTTTCCTGGCTAATCTTGACCTCTTTCCCTCCGATGACCTACCCCCTCCATCTGCAAAGAGTCCCAAGAGCACCACAGCCACCACCAGCCCAGCTTCGGGTGTCACTGTTGTGCATGGGTTCTGGAGCCCACCCTTTGCCAGCAGTGACACCTCAATCAGCAGCAAGGACACATCCAGCCCCCCCCCGGCAAGAGGACCAGGAAACACAAGGGCTGCCGTGCGAGGACTGACACGGCTGCCCCCAAGGAGCAAAGTTCGCCCACTTCACCAGCCACATCATCTAGGGGAGGCAAGGGCCCGAGGGCCCCATCTAAGGAGCGTAAGGGCAGCAGGGCGGAGAAGTCAGGCAGCCCGCCGTGGACAAGAGCACCGCTGAACAGGGCCCGCCGTGCAGAAGAGCACCGCTGAACAGGGCCCGCCGTGGAGAGAGCACCACTGAACAGGGCCCGCCGTGCAGAAGAGCACCGCTGAACAGGGCCCCGCCGTCTCAAGCACCGCTCCGCTGGGCCCTTCCTGTCAAGCACCGCTCCGCTGGGCCCTTCCTTCCAAGCACCGCTACGCTGGGCCCTTCATCTCAAGCACCGCTCCGATGGGCCCCGCCGTCTCAAGCACCGCTCCGCTGGCCCCTTCATTCCAAGCACCGCTCCGCTGGGCCCTTCCTTCCAAGCACCGCTACGCTGGGCCCTTCATCTCAAGCACCGCTCCGCTGGGCCCTTCCTCTCAAGCACCGCTCCGCTGGGCCCTTCATCTCAAGCACCGCTCCGCTGGGCCCCGGCGTCTCAAGCACCGCTCCGCTGGGCCCTTCCTTCCAGGCACCGCTCCGCTAGGCCCCGCCGTCTCAAGCACCGCTCCGCTGGGCCCTTCATCTCAAGCACCGCTCCGCTGGGCCCTTCCTCTCAAGCACCGCTCCGCTGGGCCCTTCATTCCAAGCACCGCTCCGCTGGGCCCTTCCTTCCAAGCACCGCTACGCTGGGCCCTTCATCTCAAGCACCGCTCCGCTGAGCCCTTCCTCTCAAGCACCGCTCCACTGGGCCCCGCCGTCTCAAGCACCGCTCCGCTGGGCCCCGCCGTCTCAAGCACCGCTCCGCTGGGCCCTTCCTCTCAAGCACCGCTCCGCTGGGCCCTGCCGTCTCAAGCACCGCTCCGCTGGGCCTCGCCGTCTCAAGCACCGCTCCGCTGGGCCCTTCCTCTCAAGCACCGCTCCGCTGGGCCCCGCCGTCTCAAGCACCGCTCCGCTGGGCCCTTCATTCCAAGCACCGCTCCGCTGGGCCCTTCCTCTCAAGCACCGCTCCGCTGGGCCCTTCATTCCAAGCACCGCTCCGCTGGGCCCTTCCTTCCAAGCACCGCTACGCTGGGCCCTTCCTTCCAAGCACCGCTACGCTGGGCCCTTCATCTCAAGCACCGCTCCGCTGGGCCCTTCCTCTCAAGCACCGCTTCGCTGGGCCCCGCCGTCTCAAGCACCGCTCCGCAGGGCCCCGCCGTCTCAAGCACCGCTCCGCTGGGCCCTTCCTCTCAAGCACCGCTCCGCTGGGCCCCGCCGTCTCAAGCACCGCTCCGCTGGGCCCCGCCGTCTCAAGCACCGCTCCGCTGGGCCCTTCATTCCAAGCACCGCTCCGCTGGGCCCTTCCTCTCAAGCACTGTTTATGGTTCACTGTGCCCACCATGCCTCCTCCTTGAGCAGTGGACACTGTCATCCACCAGATGGACTGTGGCTTTGCACTCCCCAGGATGGTGAAGTGGGCAACCCACCCACTGTAGAGACTTGAGAGACTGTGGCTTTGCACTCCCCAGGATGGTGAAGTGGGCAACCCACCCACTGTAGAGACTTGAGAGACTGTGGCTTTGCACTCCCCAGGATGGTGAAGTGGGCAACCCACCCACTGTAGAGACTTGAGAGACTGTGGCTTTGCACTCCCCAGGATACATCAATGGGCATGGTGGCCCCTTCGTGGATCTGGCGTCGTGGACTCATGTGGCTGTGGTGCCTCCCCCTTCCCTTCCCCCTGAGGTGCCTGTAATTTTTTCATCAGATGCCCCTGCAGTGTTCTCTCCAAAGGACTCAGGTCTCCTGTGTGGGCTTTGCCCTTGTGTCGCTACACTGTAGCCCACGGACTGTTCCATTTAACTTTCATGTACAGGACTAATTGCCTCGGTTCTCCATGGCAGTGTAAATATTATCATTTTGTTATGGATATTTTGCATAGTTGACCGCTCCATATCAGAGTCTATTTTTTATATAAACTTTTCGTCCCAATTTATTTCTGTCTTTGCATTCTTAAGGGGGGTTTGGGTGGTGTCACAGTGCATTGTTGCTCTGCATTAGTGTGTACATAGTTTGGGGGGGTGGGGGTCGCATATGTGTGTGCCGTAAGCTTCCCTCCTCCCCCCTCCCGTGTGTCGTAGGTGCAGTACTCACCGTTGTCGTCTGCGCCGGAGTTCGTACTCGTGGTAGATGAGAAGGTAGACGAGAGCAGGTAGGATGTTTAATTCGGGTTCCATGCTGTCCTCCTTCCTCGTGGAGTGTGTTTTGGTGCGCGTTTTCCCGTTCGTAGTCTGTTTCCGCCGTGTTTTTATCGGCGGGGCTCCCGCCCCGGAAAAGGTGGCGGATTGGTGAGTTGTGATACTGTGGGCGGTACATTGTCTGCCGCCTGCCTGTTGGCGGTGACCGCCATGCTGTTTGTCTGCACCGCCGCGGCGGTCGGAGTGTTAATGTGGCGGGCTGGGCTGGCGGTTCCCGCCACGGTCAGAATTCCATTTTTTCGACCGCCGGCCTGTTGTCGGGTTGGCTGCCGCTTTATCACCGACCGCCAGGGTTAGAATCACCCCCTTTGTGTCCATTCCTTCCCAAATGATTCAGTAGGGCAATAGTGTTAACTGTACAGTCATTTTCTGTTTTGGATGCAACCAGTAAATCGTCAATATACTGTACTAAGGTTGATTCAAAAGGTAATTCCAATGATTCCAGATTTTTCTTTAGAATCTGATTGAAAATTGATGGCGACTCCAAAAACCCTTAAGGAATTCGACACCAACTGTAGACTCTGTCCAGGAATTTGAAGCAAAAGAGAAATTGGCTGTCCTCATGAAGAGGCACAGAAAAGAATGCTTGTGACAAATCGACGACTGTGAACCACTCTGCATTACAGGGAATTTGAAACATTATTACAGCTGGATTTGGTACTACGGGACAACATTTGACTATTGTGTCATTTATTTTTCTCCAATCTTGAACAATTCGGACCTTTCCACTTTGTTTTATTAGTCCAATGATTGGTGAATTACATGGACTACTTAGTACTTCTTTCAGTACTCCCTGTTTCACAAATTCGTCAATGAGTTGGGCGACTTTCATAAGAGTATCTTGTGGCATATGGTATTGTGGAGTCTGAAGAAAATTTACACTAGGTTTTACAGTCACTTTCACTGCTTCTGCACCTTTGATCAATCCAACTTCTTTCCCTGTCATATCCCACACTTCCTTCTCAACAGTTTCTTGTAAATCAGCTGGAATATCTGCTTCAGTGAGCATAGGATAAAGAGTAATCAGGGGATACTCTTCATCAACAGTTTCCATTTCTTCTTCTTCTAAACTGTCCTCTTTTTCCTCATCACTGTTTGTCTGAATTTTAATTCCATTATGTGAGCACATAATCGAGCATCCTAGTTTGCATAATAAATCTCTTCCTAAAAAGGATATTGGACTTGAGTCACACACCACAAATTTATGTAACCCTTGAAAGTTACCAATTTTGACTTGCACTGGATCTGTCATTGGGTTTGTCAGATACTGATTTGCTACTCCCACTACTTGAACTGTTCTCCCTGAAAGTTGCACATTTGGTACTTCGATACTTCTAACTGTAGAGCGTGTAGCTCCTGTGTCAACCAAAAATGAAACGCTGTGACCCATAACTCTTCCTTCTACATATGGTCCCTTTTGATCAACTTCCAAAGATGCTGCAAGCATACAATTTCCCTCCTCATCTGAACTTTCACTCTCCCATTCATTGTTTATTCCATTCTCACTGTGTAACGGGAATTGGTGTACTGTGTTACTTTGATTCATTCCTTGACCTGTAACCTGTTGAGGAAGCATTACTTGCTGATTCATTGGTGCTAAGGGTACTTGAATTTGCTGATTAGGTACCACAGGAAACTGCTGTTGCATTGGCTGTCATTGTACCATTTGTACACAAGGCATTGCACCTGCTGTTGTTGTTTAGGTTGTAGACCTTGCATCTGATTTACATTATTTTGGAAATTTGGGTTTGGACCTCTCAATTTTGGTCCTCTCATATTTTGAAATGTATTGACATCATTGTTTTGCTGACCTACACCTTCCTGCACGAACATTTGGCACTCCTGTTTCCAATGTCCGACGATTCCGCACGTGTGACATGGCATCACTTTCTTCATTGCCTGTATACCATTCGGAATTACTACAGTATTTAAATCAGGACCATTATTCATAAAACCTCCTCGGCCTCTGCCTCTCATCTGTGGCTGAAACATAGCATTTCCCTGCTGTTGCTGCTTTGGCAAGTGTTGCTGGAAACATTGCAAACCTGTCTGCTCTAATCACCATCACTTTTTCTTTCAACCTTTTCTGCTTTGTCTCAATCTTATCACTGCAGTATTTTGCATAGTTCAACACTTCATCGATCGTTTTTGACTGCCAACAAATCAAATGTCTCAAAGTCTAACCTGTAACTTCTGCTCAAGTGCTTGGTTTTAGTTATGTCTATTTTGTGTCTGTCTGCAATTTCTTGTAACCTCTTATGTATGCTGCTTACTTCTATTGTAATTCTAGGGCAAATGTATCTCAGCTCTTCTTCTGTGTATGATTCTAACCTGTTCAGACCCATCGTTCTATCTACAAGTTCACCTGCTTCCATGCCCAATCTTATCTTAATCAAATATTCTTCTCCTTTCCCCTTGGGTGTACTCTGTGGGGTATTCAGACTGTTCGACCATTGTGTTAACTGTTGTGCGTTTAGTCCCATTAATGTAGCATCTACGTCTACTGCCTCTGATGATTTCTGTAATGTTTCTGTTTTTGAAGTTTGCGGTATTATTAGTGCTGGATTTGACCTTACCACAGTTGACGGAACACAAATTGGAATTGGACTAAATTTCAACAAAGACCCAGATCTGTTTGAAAGCTTTTCTACAGGAGTCACTTCTTGGATATTTTCTATATATCCTTTTCCTGTCTCATTCTGTGTCATTACACCTTGATCGCATACACTTGGTTTTGCTTGTATATATAATGGTACTGGCGGACCTACAGTGATAGGCAAAGATATTGCATCCGGATTCTGTCTGTTACCCAAATTCTGTGGCATGTTAATTCCCATATTATGGTTCATCATTGCTGACATGTCTAACTGTGTTTCTGCTGTTTGAATGTACTTTGGCATTTCTTGCATCTGCTTTTGAGGCATCAAAATTTGTGTTGGTTTGGTTTGAAACAATGTCGGTCTTTGGTAATTCTGTCCTCTCTGCGCCATTAAATTAGAAGTTATTTCCAAATTATGCTCATCATAATGGCATCTTTGGACCTGTGGCTGATAATCATTAACAGGTTCCAGTTTAGTCATGTCAGGATATATTCTCTGAACTTGTGGTATTTCTTGTGTAAAAGGTATATCATGACTACTTTGCATCTGCAATTTTCTCAAATTCGGTGTTACAGTACCCTGTATTGGTTCCGGATGGGCAGTACTAGTGCTTGGGCCATTTTCGTTTTCCACATATGGTGGTGGACGGTCATTTAGCAATTGCAGAATGAATTCCTCATCGTCTGATTCGTCTGACCTTTTCGAGGTTCTCTTGTTTTCTCTATCTTTGGACTGACTCCTGTTTGTTTTATGGGGAGCTTTCTTTCCTTCCATCTCTGCTTCGTCAGTAATTGCTGGGAACAATTTAATTCCCTGCAATATATCTGATCTCCAAACCTTTTGAGCACTATCCCATCTAGCATCCGCTAGTGTCTTTTCTACTTTTCTCACTCTTGTCTCAAATTTCTTTTGTAGTTGCCTTCCAGCTATTTGTTCCCAAATTGCTAATGCTTCAAACTGTGCTGGTCTTGGAGGTATTTTCATGTCATATAGCGCAAATCGTAAATTCTCCAAGACTCTTAGATTAAACGTCCCATGGATAGGAAACGCTACACTTCCATGCTTTTCTGTGAATTTACACCATTGTTTTAACCAAAGACATGGTGCGACACCCTTTTCTTCAATTACGATGTAAGCTGGTGTACCCTCAGGTGGTGTTTCTTCTCCTCCATTTGCTTTAATATTTACATCTCCCCTCAAGGCACTCTTAAATGCTTTGAAAAATTTCATCTTTCCGTCTTTTATTTTCTCAAAATGTAATCAATAAGTGACTTTAATTCCCAGAATACTCTTCGCTTGCCTTTCCCCACCAATTTCACTTCACAGACTGCATCCAATCCGATCAGCATGGGGCAGACTTCAAAGGAGGGGTAAAGTTTAAGTCAAGTTTTTCCTTGCAGCAGCAAGGAAAATGGGGGACAAAAGTTATTGTATGGGCAAGGCAAAGTAAAGTTAAAGTTAAAGGCCCATATTTATACTTTTTTAGCGCCTCATTTGCGCCGCTTTTTGACGCAAAAGTGGCGCAAACTTTCAAAATACAATTGAATTTTGTATATTTGCGCCGCTTTTGCGTCAAAAAGCGGCGCAAATGCGGCGCTAAAAAAGTATAAATATGGTTAAAAGTCTCTAGGGTGAGAATTCTTTAGAGTCTCTCTCTCTTGGATAGAGAAAAAGCATCAAAGTGTCATCTAGGCAAGAGTGGCATCAAAGTGGCTTCTCAAAATATAGCTTCAAAATGGCATCAAAGAAAATGGCTGTCTTCTCTTTGTCCGATAGGATTAAATAAGAAAAGTTCCAAATTCTTCAGGTTCTTCCATTGGAGGGTCCATGGGGTGATTTCTCTTTGACCAATGAATAGTGTCTTTTCTCTTAATACTCATCTACGCATAAGGTGTCCTTGGAGTTTTGGAACATAAGTAGCAACAAAGTTGCCAATTAATTCTGCATCAGTGTCTTCATTGCCTGCACCTGCAGAACTGACCTTGAGCTTCAAAGGGGATGAAAGTTGCTTAACACGCAACGTTGAGATAAGTGTATTAGTCATTCGACTGGAAAAATACAGATTTTAAAGATTCAAACACGTCTTTATTGATACAAGTGAAAACTACGCAGTTAAAATTGAGACCAGGCAACTAGGCCAAAGCCTCTGCTAAATTTAAGCTAAGCATATAACAGTTTTAACGAGAAAATCATAGAATATAGCTGCAATTATGACATATTAGTACATTTTGTCGGTTTTCATGATTAATTAAGCTTGTTTATACTAATGGCGACCTACTTCGTGGGCACATTTTCTACATACATTATTTTCCTTTGCTAAAATCACATTGTCTTATATGATTTTGTTGCATGAGAGATAAATGTTTGTTAGTCTTTCTTTTTCTGCTTCATCAGACGCAAGGGGGGCAGACAGGGGCAAAGCCTTTGGCGTAGCCAGCAAAAATTAAACGGGAGGCCCACAGAATTGCCCAGTTGGGGTAAGAACCGACTATAGGGTCCCAGCAGCTCTAGTTTGGCATGCAAGAGGTGGCAGAAGTTTTTAAGCAACCAGAAGAGGCCAAAGAAATATATATATATATATATATATATATATATATATATATATATATATATATATATATATATATATATATATATATATATATATATATATATAAAAAAATAAAAATATAAGAATATAAGAGCTTTCTAGAATTGCCGAATTGTTTAAGTGATCAGCGCACTTTGTCTAGATAACAGTATTATCATGCGGAAGGACTGATAGAAAGCATGCGATGCCCAGATTCTCAATGTGTAATTGTGTTTACTAAATGGAAGTGCCATGAATTTGTTTACGTCTGGGGTATATTTACAGTGGGGTCAGAGGGCGGTTAGCACCAAGCGCCCACAGATAATAAGGTTTTCACGTGCGAGCAGAGCTTGATTGGCCCCAATCTTTGTGCATACTTAGGTCACTGGGTCATACCTGGTTGGCTTGGTCATCTTCCACCCACTGGCAAGTGTATATGGGCTGATAGCTTGGATGGTTGGTGGGGCTGGGCTAATATGAAGATCAAAATTAAATAAATATAAAATAAAATATATATATATATATATATATAGATGAACCAGTATTTATCTCAATATGTATTACAATAATATATATATATATATATATATATATATATATATATATATATATATATATATATATATATATATATATATAAATAAATATATATGCATATATATATATATATATATATATATATATATACACACAGTTAACCCCTGGTACGCTGCATGCTGGCTGCTCCATATGTGCATGGTGTTGTTTTACTGTAAGCATACAATTGGTTGCTTTTGTAGCACAGGGGAGGTTGGTGAGTACCCCCCCGGTGCAAGAGAGTCATGTTGTTAATGCATGCATGTGATTATATGTAGAGCGCTAAAGGGGGGTGCTTGGTGAATAACCCCCACACTGCAATTGTGTGTTGGGTGATCTGGTTTGTTAAGCATGCTGTTTTGATGAAGTTCGCCAAAAGGGAGATTGTGAGTACTCCCGGGTGCAGTGGTCATATGTGAGCCGAGCCTTGGGTGGTAGGTGCAATTTTTGGAACTGGGACATGTCTAATGCATCCTTCTCTCCTTCTGTCTAGCTAACCCACGCTTAAGGGGAAGGCACAGTTGCGGCGGTCACCAATTGTGTCTGTCAGCATGGCCCCCAAGCATGCTTCATCGGCATCCAACACCCCTCTACCAAAGGAGGACTTTCGCTCACTCAGTGAGCTTTGGAGGATGGCCAAGACCCATGGCATGGATTGGGCCCTCCAGAAGCTATCAGAAGAGCCTGAAAGGAATTCCCAGTCCGGACAAGCTCCCCCTTCCAAAGCAGCAGAGAAAGGCCCCAGCGCGTTATAGGGATTCCTCCTCGGGGCCCGGAGCTATATGCAGCACTCAACCAAAGGACACAGCTACCCAGGGTGAGTCCAAGGGGCAGCCCCTAGCAGTGGCTACCAGAAGCCAGTCCGCAAAGGGATAGGTAGTCAACACTAGCGAAGGGGCCAAGGCCCAGAGTAATCTCCATGAGCTGGGTCCCCAGGAGGGTACTTCCCCTGGGCGGACAAGGCTCCGGTAGCAGTGCAGCCCCTAGGGGGGCCCGATAAACCTCAATCCATCTCAGCTGTTCAGAGCACAGCAATAAGTACATTAGCATGAACCCCAGAATGGGTGGTGGTTGGACAGGTGGGTACGGCACAATCCCTTGTTCAGGCAAATTCAGCAGGCGGGCAGGCATGTGCAGCGGCCCAGGTATGGACGCTGCCCTCACGGATAAATCCTTCAGTCCCAACCCCTCTTTCCAGTCTCCACTGTCTACCAGCCCATTGTTCCTTGGCTCCACAGCGCCCACTCTGGCTCCTTCTCTGGCAATTGCCTGGCACGCTCCTGCGGAGACCAGGGAGAAGATTCATAAAGAGGAATACGTGCATGTACTTGACTTGATTAACGCAGGTGTAGTCCTGGGAAGACTAGATCGGCAAAAGATGAGGAATTCAGACCAAGGGAGGTTTGGATAGAATAGTCCCTGAAAAGTTTGGTGACAGGGTTTTCCATCTACGCAACGATCCAGTCAGAGAAATATCCATCTTTGGCCCATCAGCTGTTTGCATACATCTCGCTTCTTCATAGTGCGGCTTTGGAATTTCAAGGTTCTGCTTAGCTTCAGTATGATGTTAAGTTCAGGCAGATGAAGGCGGTCAGACCAGAAATGGCGTGGAATCAAAGGGAGATTAATCTGTGGCACTCTGAGTTCACTCTGTCCCCCTAAAGAGCCAAAGCAGGGCAGCCCTTTCAGTCAGATAGGAGTGCGGGGACAAAAAACTCACCTGCTGGCAATATAACAAAAAAGAATGCAGCAGGGGGCCTGCCTGTAAATACAAACACATATGCTCATTCTGTGGGTCTCAGGGACACCCCGAAGCCAAGTGCTTCAAGAAGCATGGTAAGCCAAGGGAATCACAGCTGCCCAAAAACAGTCAGTAGCAATCATATTGGTCAACTTCCTACGCCCACACGTCTCCACGTTTTGGCTCATCTGCTCAGTAGATACAAAAATGCAAAAGACACCCATATCCTATACCATGGTTTTAAAGAGGGTTTCTGCATATCTTCAGTGCCCCCCTACCTCAGTTCCACCTAGGAACCAGTAATCAGTCCTGAGACAACCACTTATAGCACAGGAAAAAATCATGATAGAAGTTCAGGCGGGGAGGGTGGCAGACTCCTTTCTGTCCCCACCTTGCGAGGGCTTGGTCTGCTCACCGCTGGGCCTGGTCCCAAAAAGAGAGCCAGGAAGATTTCACCTTATCCACAATCTATCATTCCCAGAAGGCAAGTCAGTCAATAACCGTACCGTACCCCACTTTTGATGAGGCTCTGGACAAGTTGTAGAAGCTAGGGAGGGGGAACTTGATGGCCAAAGTCGGCATCAAATCGGCCTTTCGCCTCCTGCCAGTTCACCCAGAAGTCTCTTGCCTACTGGAGATCACATTTGAGAAGCAATATTATTTGGATCTCTGCATGCCCAGGGATGTTCCTTTGCATGCTCGTTTTTTGAGTCTTTTTGTAGGTTTCTAGAATGTGAAGTATGTGGTGGCCACACATGGGGTAGTACACTCTTTGGATGATTTTTGTACCTCAGGCTCCCCGGACTGCGAGAAGGCCTTCCTGTGTTTCCAGCAGTTGGCCCGGGCCCTAGGGGTGCCATTATCAGCCGACAAGACGGAGGGCCCATCCACACGGATAACGTTTTTGGGTATCGAAATTGACACAGTGGTGGGCATGTGTAGGCTTCCAGCTGACAAGGTCACGGTATTTTAAGCATTTATTAAGGCTTGCCTAGTGGGCAGGAAAGTCACTTTGCACCATCTTCAATTGTTTGCCGGGCAATTAAATTTTGCATTGTGGGTGATCCCTACAGGGAAGATTTTTCAAAGAACATCGCCAGGGCTATGGCAGGTCTTCGGGCCAAGGGCCATCATACCAGGCTGTCCCTGGAGGTCAGGGAGGACTTGAGGACTTGTAAGGGATTTCTGGATAATTTCAATGGCACTCTCCTTTGGCAACATCCACCGCAGCCCAGCACTGAGGTGGCCCTATTCATTGACTCAGCTGGCAGCGGGGGTTTCGGGGCAAACTGTGGCTCTAGATAGTGCATGCAGCACTGGCCAACACAATGGAAGGCCTGTGGACTCACCAGAAACGTTATGTGCTTGAGCTTTTTCCCATCATTGTCCCACTGCAGATCTGGGGGGGACACCTTGGCCAACAGCAGAATAGAGTTCATGGCAATAAATAATCAGAGTGCTAAGTGCCCATTTGTGTTACAATTGCTTAAAACCCTTATTCATAGTTGCTTCACGCATAACATATACTTCTCAGTGAACCTTCAGAACACTATGGGTGCAAGCAGACGAGACAATGTCGATCTTCCCTCAGGAGTTGTGGAAGCTTGGTGTCCCATCACGTCAGACCTGATCGCCGCATCCTTAGCAACCAACACCAAACGCACGTATGAATCTGTTTGGCAGATATACAATGCCTCCTTTGATTCTCTGGTGGAGGCTGAGTGCTTTCGCCTGGAGGTCATCCCAATGTTTCTGGTGAAACAAAAGGAGGTTGCAGGACCCTGCACCTAGTTCGGATGCAGATGTCTGCGTTTGCCTTCTTTGCTGGGCTGAAAGCGGTTCCAGACCTGACAAAGGATCCTGGGGTTAGGAAGGCTATGATGGGCTGGGAATGTATGACCCCCCTTTAAGGAGGATGCCAGGAGACCTAGTGATGCAGCAAGGCTGGCACGATTGTTGGAGTTTTTTACAGGGGGTATGCCATTCCCCATATGAACTTACTCTGTTCTGGTTTGCCTACTCCTTAGCCTTTTTTCGGGCTTTCAGGATTTCTTGGATAATACAATCCTCTAAAGTCTGGCAGGGATCTGGGTTTGAACTGACCAACGTTCTACTGACTGATAGCTTGCTTAGTGTGAAGGTCCTGAGATCTAAGACGAACCGGAGGGTAAAGGCATATGGGTAAGTCTAAGTTCAGCCCTTGGTGCCACCTACTGCCTGGTGTCGCTGGCCAGGGATTTCCGTCAAGTGCATCCTGAGGGGGCTGTGTCAAGTTATTGATACACACGGGATGGGTCCTCGCTCACTTGCTTTCAGTTTACACAGGTTTGTAAACGCACCCTGGCTCTCATGGGTAAGGATGCTTCAGTGTTCAGTTCGCACTCATCCGCATTGGTGTGGCCACCACAGCAGCCAAACTGGGCCTATCTGGGGAGGCCATCAAAAGGGTGGGCAAGTGGAAATCGCAATGCTATGAGCGCTATGTACTCCTCCATTTGATTTAGGCCTCTCTCTGACCCAGAATCCTTTTATCTTTGTTCCAGTTGACGGGCACAATATGATTCACATGTGTTGGCACAGACACTCCTTCATTCAAAGAGTGGCACACCATTTAAGTGATACTGGTCTGGTGTGGGCCCAGTGTGAGGCAGGGTTCCAACATCATTGGGTTATGTATCGGGAGCCTCAAGCTAGGGGATTTAATTCACCATCTTGACAGGGCCCTGAACGAAAGGCTGCCCCCCGAATATAAACGTTATCCATGCAGGAGGTAACGACATGGTGTCCTTGGGAAGTTGGGGCGTTAGGGAAGGTCTCTTCTCTACCCTATCTAAGGTGCGCAATTGGCTACCAGCGGCAACCTTGCTCTGGTCGGTGGTTATTTCACAGCTGGCGTGGTCTGGAGAGGTTTCCACCAGGGCAATCAGTGATGCAGTAAAAAAGTTGAATCATTCAGAAGAAAGAATTATGGTGGGCTGATTGATGGGCATGGTGCAGCACGGCTTGAGTCCAGACCAGAATTATTTCTTCCGGACGGGGTACATCTGTCTATCAGGGAAAGAGCTATTCGGCCAGTCTATTTTAGGGGCTATTCACGGCCTTGCTTAGCGTCCTTTAGGGGAGGGCAAGCTCGCCAGTTAGCTCTTCACCCTGTGACAGGACTCAAAGGTCAGAAATGATAGGGCATAGTCAGAATATGGACTCTGGACTGGACTGATGCCTTAGTGGGGTTTGATGGAAGGGGCAATGGGCTGGCGAGAGAGGGGGGCTGACCTGCCGGTGGCACTGGACTATCCTGCCTACCCTAGATGCCTGGTTGGAACTTTTGGGGCTACGCCTGTGTTCAGGTACCCCGGCGGGGCCAATGCACTATACAGTACCCTGGGATTTTGATAGGAGCATCCCTTTGGATTGGAGGGATGCCAAAAGATCATAAGATTGTTGTACCAGTGGCGTTATGCTTAAATGCCCGGGTGGTGCGTGTTGGGCCTGCCGGCACAATGTGCTCTGCAGCCTTAGCAGCAAGAGACTGTCTCCACGAGTACTGTAACCGATCTGCTGCCAGTTGTATTTGTAAACATCTCTGGAAATGCTCAAAGACTTACCCTTTATAATTTGTTTGTCTGAATATGCTGTATTTCTGAACCTTGTGGGGAAGGGGAGTGACTTGATGATGACTGATGACAAGTAGCATACGCCATTGGGCTATATAGTATGTTATGCGTTTTGATGTTACATTGTTTAATGTCTTTATTTTGGAATTAAAAGCTACCTGTGGAAAATCCTCATATTTCAAGTGGTTGCAAATCTTCTTCCATATTGGGGTGGGGCAAATTGCACATTGTATGCACCCTATCGAGCCGCAGTCTTATTGGCCTCAGAGTCATCTCCCTCAGGGCCACAAGGTGACTGTGGAGTATTAGGCGGTGCCAGCCTGTGTGACTCAGTCTCATCTTACGACTTGTTGAGAGAAAGAAAGAAATTAAGCCACATGATGATGGTTCATCTAGACCAAGACCAACATCCATTATTATGAGATAAAGAACGAGACAGTGAATTTAAGCCACATGATGATCATTCATCTGGACCAAGATCATAAGAGCATTCGTATTGTGTGGATATTTATACACAGATGAAAAATTGTGTTGTTGGTGAATAGCTCGAATTTATTTGAATATATTTATGTGTAAATTATTAAACTGATTTGGCATTAGGATGATTAGTGTGATTGGAATGATTGGATACTGTATGATTAGTGTGTTGTGTTCTGGATTGTTTTATGTAACGAATGTTGGTTTTTGACAAAATGTTGTATTTTTTTATGTACGAATGAAGATATTTAACTGAATTCTAAACATCTGAGCCATCTATATTTTTGTAACCTGTATTGAGGGATAAATAATATTTTTTTTGGTTGCTGGGGAGTTGTCTGTCATTGTTCATAGTTTCCCTGCCCTATGAACCTGCATGCCATTAGCAGGGGACTCCCTTTTTTGCAATTGTCTTCTGACTTGTCCTGTGGTTTTCCTTCCTCTCTGGTCTCTGGTCTCTGCTCTCCTGTTCTGTCCGGTTTCCTTGGGCGGTCCTTCTCTGTTCCTCTCACCTCCTGATCTTGCTGCATCTTCTTTCCTCCCTCTTTCATTCATGTGAGACCCCATCTTTCTGTTTTTGGCTGCATATAACGGTCCTCAGGATACCGCTGCATGAGTGAACGCAGGTGTGAGGGTTTTGACAGTTAGACCTACACCCTTTTCCTCAGAATCTTGGTGGCCATCTTGTATTCCTCACAATCACTGTCCCTTTCACAACATCCTCCCACAAATGATGGCCAATTGGGTGCACTTTTCACCCATGAGGGTATCCAGGCACTGTGTCAGCTGCCTGGGATCCAGCTGGAGGGTTCAGTCAAAGAGCAAGGTCTTGAGCTGTCTTTTGAACTCCGGGATGGAGGGGGAGGACCCAAGGTGGAAGGGGAAATTATTCCACACTTTTGCTGCCAGGTAGGAGAAAGCGTGTCCTCTGTGGTTGCTCCTGTGGATGCGGGGTTTGCAGGAGAGGTAGAGGGAGGCGCGTTGAAGGTGTCTAGTGGAGCAGTGAAAGTTCAGGCAGTAGTTGAGGCAGACAGGTCCTTGATTATGTATGGCTTTGTAGGAGAGGATCAGCAGCTTGAATTGCCATTGCTTGTGCACAGGGAGCCAGTGCAGGTTCCTGAGGTGTGTGGACATGTGCATGTGTCGTGGGAGGTCAAGTATGAGCCTTGGTGCTTGAGTTTTTATTGAGTTGTATCATGAGTCCAGTGTAAAGGGTGGTGACATATTCCGGGCAGCTGGTGATGAGGGCTTGAGTAATGGGGGCCTGGTGTTGGTGGCGAGAAACTTGAAAATCTTGCATAGGAGGCAGAGGGCATGGAAACAGGCAGAGGAAACTGTGCTTGCCTGGTTCTTCATGCTTAGTTTACTGTCAGTGGTGACACCTAGGTTGAAAGTGTGTTCTGTCAGGGTGAGGGGGCCCACAGTCTGACTGCCACCAGGAGCTGTCCCAAGGTGAGGTGGAGCATCTGATTAGCAGTATTTTGGTGTTAAGACAGCCAGCCCTATGACAAGTCTGAAATGAGAACGGTTTCAATGCCAAAAAACATCTCAAATCTAGAGCATTAGTGTGTTTGTGCCGGGCCACCACACCAAAGGGGCATAATCAGTCTGAAGGATGAAAGAGCGTCCCAACAGGTAATACTGGAGCGATTCAGCTGCCCATTTTCTCGCCAGACATACTTTCTCTGCAGTAGCGCAATGTAGTGCATTCAGCAATAGTTTGCAACTGATCTGCACCATGGGGCGAGGAAGGCCCTTCCCATTGGCCTAACAGAAGAGAGCCTTAAGTCCATGGTAAGAGGCATCAGTTTGAACAATAAAGATTTTCTCAAAAATTGGGGCACAGAAGAACTAAATCCTAACACAACAACTCTTTTAGGGCATCAAAATTACACTGATGCATGTGTGTCCATTCTTGAATTTTAGGGGGACTAGAGTTCTTCAATTGCTCTGAAAGTACGTGAGCCAATTCAGAGAACTGGGGTATAAATCTCCTGTAGTAACCAACCAGACCCAAGAAAGATCACATTTGTTGTTTAGTGGTGGGTCTAGGGAAGTCTCTGTTTGCCCTCAGCTTATCAACCTGAGGACGGATCATGCCATTCTGAATCTGGTACCCCAATTACTGAATAAAAATGGTGGCGAATATGGATTTTTCTGCGTTATCCACTAGACCTACCTTCTTCATTGCTGAGAAGATGGTATCTCCCTTTCTGGACTAACAATCATGATTTTATCTATGTAAGATGCTGCATATTCTCTATGAGGAAGAACATTATTATCCATCAGCCTATGAAAGATGATGTGTGCCCCATGAAAGTCGAAAGGCAAAACTTTGAAATAATACAGACCAGAGGGAGTGGTGAATGCTGTTTTTTCTTTAGGGGTGTCAGTTAGGGGTATTTGCCCTTTGTTGGGTTCAACGCGGACAGATATTTGGCCTTCCCTAGTTATTCTACCAATTCATCTACCCTCGGCATGGGTAAGAATCAATTTTTTAAATTTTGTTTAATTCCCTGATGTTAATACAGAATCTGAGGGACATATTTGGCTTGGGCACTAATACAATTGGAAAGCACCACGCACTATAGGAGGGTTCTATGATATATTTCTGTAAAATCAAATTTATCTCTTTCTCACAGCTGCCCTACTAGCCTCAGGGATATCAATAAGAACATAATCACACTTTTTTTGTCCCCTGCACCACTATGTCATGGCTGACTAACTATGTTCCCCCGGGTTTCTCTGAGAAAATACCCTTATGTTTGCTCAAAACTGCCTGTAATGTTTCTGTGTGTTTTGGGGTAACAAGCAACCCAGTCTGCATTTTGGGCTTGCTTGTGGATGTTTCCCTGAAAGGAAGAGGAACGACCAAGGGCTGTGTGTTTGTAATGAGTAAGGTACTAGCCTCTGAGGTTAATGGATCCTCCCATTTCTTAAGAAGGTTTATATGAAAGATCTGTTCAACCTGCCTACGTGTAGGTATCTCCATTATATGTGTGACTGGTATAACCCATCCCAGCACATTATATGGTCCTTGCCACCTAGTGAACAACTTAGGCCCTCATTCCGACCCTGGCGGTTTGAAACCTCCAGGGTGGAGGGCAGAGGAAGCACCGCCAACAGGCTGGCAGTGCTTCCTGGGCCATTCTGACTGCGGCGGTAAAGCCGCGGTCAGAAAAGGGGAACCAGCGATTTCCCGCCGGTTTACCCCTGGCCCAGGGAATCCTCCATGGCGGCGCTGCTTGCAGCGCCGCCATGGGGATTCTGACCCCCTTCCCGCCAGCCTGTTTCTGGTGGTTTACACCGCCAGAACCAGGCTGACGGGAACGAGTGTCGTGGGGCCCCTGGGGGCCCCTGCACTGCCCATGCCACTGGCATGGGCAGTGCAGGAGCCCCCTAACAGGGCCCCACAAAGATTTTCAGTGTCTGCTTTGCAGACACTGAAAATCGCGACGGGTGCTACTGCACCCGTCGCACCCCTGCAAATCCGCCGGCTCCATTCGGAGCCGGCTTCCTCTTTGCAGGGGCTTTCCTGCTGGGCCGGCAGGCGATCTTTTCGAGATCGCCCGCCGGCCCAGCGGGAAAGTTAGAATGACCGCCGCGGTCATTTGACCGCGGTGCGGTCTTTTGGCGGTTTCCGCCCGGCGGGCAGTGCCCGCCGCCCGCCGGGGTCGGAATGACCCCCTTAGTGTCTTAAGAAACCAGCAGGAGGAGTACCTTATCTCCAGCTTCAAGTTCTCATGTCTTTGTTGTTTGGTTATATTACCCCTTCTGTCACTTTTGGGTTTCGTCTAAGTTAGCCCGCACTTTTTGTCAAAGTTCGGCTACATCTGTTTTTAATTGAGCTGCATACCCCAGAAGGAACTTGACCTCATCCTCCTCTTTCAACTATTTAAAATGCATGTTTAACTATATATGGGGTTGTCTCCCAAAGACAAGTTTGAAGGGAGAATACCCATTTGAGGACTGTGCATGACATCTGATAGTGAATGTTACTAAAGTCTCATCCTGTATCATTCACCATTTTTTTAACATAGTCTTGATGGTACGATTATACCTTTTCACTGGACCATCGGTCTGGGGATCGTAAACCTAAGTACGTCTCTGGGTAATGCCCAGGATTTTGCATATTTTAGGCATCAATTGTGACATAAAGGGTGTATTCTGATCAGTCAAGAGTTCTTCAGGGATCCTACTCTCAAAAAAATCTCCACCATAGCCCGGGCAATCAATGCAGTAATCATACTAGTGAGTGGTATAGCTTCCGGGTATCTTATGTCCTAGTCCACTAATACCAGTATATACTGGTAACCCTTAGTGGATGTAGCTAAAGGCCCCACTAGATCCATCCCTGCCCTATTATAGGGGATATAAATAAGGGAGAGGTTGAAAGGGTGCTTTCTGATCTCTGGAAGGGTTTATAAGCTGGCAACGAGGACAGAACACATCCTATCTGAGGATATCAGCATAAACACCTGGCCAATAAAGTCTCCTTAGGAAATACTCCTCCTTCATTTCTTATGTTCCGAAATGTCCACCTCTACTAGGCAATAGGCCAGAGTAAAGACATGCTCTTGAAATGATAGTGGTCCTACCAGTTGTACTTTCTTACTGGATTCTATGTTTATCACTCTGAACAACAGCCCCTTTTTTGTAAAAAAAGAAATAAATTGGCCTACCTGATCCTGTTCTTTCCACGCTCGAGATAGAGTCATGTCCCCAAATTGGGCAATTCGAAAGTCACATAGGTGAGCCTGGAAACTGTCTGTAGGTGAAAATAACAGGTTCTATTGTGAGTGTCTCCCAGACAATATTCTTGTCTTTCACAACGCTTTTATGTTCTTATTTTCTTCTCTAAAAGGGGCTTCTTCCACCCATTTATTTGTAGTCTGTATGTTGTTTCTTATCAACTGGGGGAAACAGTGATGGTGAGTACTGACAATGGCCTCTTCATGTAGAGTGGGGATAATTCCTACCTGTAAGGTTTCTGTCTGATCATCCAATATATTGCTGCAGTTTCGGTTAGGTATATCTTATGGTCTTCATGTACACAAGTGATTGCTAATTTTTGGGCACTGGTTTTGAACTCAGTTTCACCTATTTACTATGTACAACTGAGTGGTGACACCCTGAATCAATCACATTTTTTGCTTGCTGTTCGTTTATCAAGACATCTTGCTCAAATGTCATTGGTTTACCCCCTGCATACAACACCTGCCCTCTCATATAGCCAACTCCATTGGTTTACAATGTTTCTCTTTTGTTAACCATTTTGTGCTATGTGTCCCAATTCCGAACACTGTAAACTCTGAGGTCCAGCCCCCACATCTTTGACTGGTGGGTTGGGGTGCCTTCTGTTCTAAGGGGGGAAAACCAGGATTCTGTCGGTTCAGATGTCGCCAGAGAGAATTTATGGGGGAGGGATTTCTGGATACACCCAGTCTCAAGTCAGGGAACTGATGGAAGGGACAGGCTAATTTGAAGGCCTTTTCACTGAGATGCTAGGATTTTGCTTGATCTATGCCTCTTTGGAGTTAGTTAGGACGTATATATATTGTTCCATATACTCTCTCAACAACTTCAGTAATGGTGAAAGTGTTGGGTCATAGCCAACGGTTTCCCAAGTCTTGTATCCTATAGTACAGGGCATGTGGATTGTTGTTAATACTCCATTTCTATTTCCGGAATCTAGACCGATAATGTTCACTATAATACCCCAGTCTTTCCAATATGTTTATTTTTCTTTTTTCATTAGGCACTCTCCCAGCAGGTTTAGCTTGGAGTTCTCCTAATAAAAGGGTAGCTATGTATTGACCCCATCTTTCTGGTGGCCGGAATACACTGGTTGCTCCTCTTTCAAAGTTTGTAAAGAAGTAGTCCGGGTCCTCACCAGTATGGTATTTGTGAAGAATGGAACTGGGCACATTCAGGTGGACCTTTGAACTTACTAGTGCATCATTCAATTAAAAAAATGTGGTGTCTAAGGCATGTTGTTTCTCTGTGGCTGATAGTGCTTGTCTTTTTAAAGCAACATTAAGGTTCCCCCTATCCTGCTGGCCAGCTTCTGCTTGTCTCTCTACCACTAATTGAAGATGGCGCTGACCCTCCACTATTTGTTGAATCATCTGTTCAACAGTGATAGGTTGTGTCATTTTGCCAGCTGCTATGGACAGTGGGGGAACTTATCCCACTTCTGACACCACTTGTAACAGGCTAGCAAAAATGGACACAACACAACCAACTTGAGGCTGCTAGGATTTATTAAAAATATCTGTACATAATATGATACTGAGGACAAGGAAGGGGTTGAAGGAAATATTGAAAATAATATGTCTGTCCAACCACAGAGAAATGGGGCTTGGTTCTCGTTGCTTGTCATATATCTCTTGGTTTCCCGTATCGGTTCCCATCTCTCCTCATAGTTTCTCCCTCTGGTAGTTGTGGTCCTTGGGAAAACAAAAGAGTCTTTTAGCACACAGTCTACTTGGACTCTCCCACCACCAGGCACTGGTGAACAATCTGCACAAGGTGGGCTCTCACCTAGCCCTTCAGTAGCGTCAAAATCAAAATGTCTCACAGAATCAAAATACCCCAACACCATGATACTATTTACCATTCGACATGCAGGTAATACGTTAGTTGCCTTATGCTATGGCTCATTACTTCAGCCTCAGTATTATCGACTTCAGTGTCCTCTCCCTCAGGACCATCAGTCAAATGCAGAGAATTAGGCAGCACCAGCCTCTGTGACTCACTCTTGACTTCTGACTTGTCCCGGGCTTTCCTTCCTCTCTGGTTTGCGCTCTCCTAATCCATCTGGTTTCCTCCGGTGGTCTTTCCCTGTTCCTCTCACCTTCTGATCTTGCTGTGCGTCCTTTCCTCCCTCCCCCATTTGTGAGACTCTGCCTTTCTGTCTTTGCTCATTATAACGGGCCTCGAGCCATCACTGTATGAGTGAATGCAGGTGAGGGGTTTTGACAGCTAGACCTACAAATTTTTTTCCTCAAATTGTAGAATTGTGGCAGCCATCTTGGATTCCTTGCAATCAGAGTCCCTTCCACAGTGACCAAGAAGAGCTCAAAGACTAGTAGGAGGGTTGGTGGATTCCTGACTTTGAATGGTAACTCTGACTGTGGTTGTGCAGTGCAGGAATGAGTGTCTCAGATCTTGCTGTAAAGACCTAATTATGACCAGTGAAGACTTGGCAATTTGTTTGGCAACAGAGGTATTGGCCAAATCATAATTATGTGTTTAGTGGAACAAAACACTGTACTGTTTCCTCAATCACATGTATCCATTTAAAAGTGCCCATTGTTTAGAGAGATAATGAGAAAATGATCAATGTCAGTAAGAAACAAACAACATAATTGGGAGGGAATCTCGCTCCTGTCAATTACCTATTGCCGCAATTTCAGTATTTGCCAGGTGCAGTAATTTCGATGTAGCAAACAGTCCTCTCATAATTATGGTATAAATAGCACTTTGCAGTAGCACTGTTCTTTTTCTAACTGCAGTATCAGTTACTGAGGCAATTTCAGCACTAGATTACAATGGTGTACTAAGAAGCACCAAATTAATTTACAAATTCTGAATAAAATACTCAGACTGCATCTAAAAATAGAAAGTTTAAACATGATTTATGTGCACAACAAATGCTAGTGCTTTCTAATACCAGTATACTGTAATCTGTTCACTCTTGAAGTATGGCTTAAAAAGGGGTTGTAAATATGATGCCAAGATCCACAATAACTGAGAAGTGCACAGATGCTTATGCAATGTAATACAAATTAGTGCTGCACATGCAGGCCTTTTTCAATTTTAAATGGAGATTTTCTTTTGCATTGCGTTGCATGAGCACCAATGCAAAACTTTATTAAACATGTTCCCATAAATTGCCTCCCTACCCTGAATAAATATCATAAATCCTCTGCTGCTCAAACATTAGAGCACCAACCAATATAAAAATCATAGCTGATTTCTAGGGCCTGGTGCCATTTTTGTTATGCTGGAATAATTTTGAAATTTTTTCATTACTGGAATTCCTCAAATTGAGCCATTACGTCACATAGGGTAAATACACAACGTTCATGGTACAATTTTAGCATTGGAGCACAGGAGCAACACGAGTGGCTGTTAACGGCTGTTATTTGTGGTACTTTTTTTTGTTCTTTTTTATAGCATGAAATGGAAGGAAGTATGCATTACATGCTAAGGTACTGCACTAAATGCAGTTTTTTCATTTCTGTAATTTCACATAAGTTTTACCAAGTTCACTTAATTATGCGAAAGTAAATTCAATGACTGTCACACACCGCCGCAGTGTTTTCCTATCTCTTTATAAATGTTTTCAAATATATACATATATGTATGTATATATTACCTAGTGGTGGTCACCACTGGATAGTTATAGTTAGGACCTAGTTTCTATAGAGAAAGTGTTCTTTTAGTTGCTTATATCTTTGGCGATAGTCTTCAGAATATTTTCCATAGCTCACGTCAGCTACTGTCCGGAAAGGTTCGGGCTGATCCATCAGGAGGGGCAGTGAAAAAAGGGGGGCCCCAAAATGTGTTTTCTCTGTGTTAATTTCCATTGGAGTTTTTGAACAGGAATAGCAGCCGAACCACTAAACTGATTTACTCTAAATTTGGCAGAAAGCTAGCTCTTGGTCCAGAAAGCAATCTGTTTGTGACTTGGTGTAAATCAGTTCAGTCTTTTTTTAAATACTAAAGAAAAAACACATTTGTAAATATAGGGATGCGAAGGCTCCATGAACCTTCTCGATCTCGTGCTGAGATCTCATTGGTTACCAACACTTCAGCAAGGAAGTGTTGGCAGCCCTCTTGGGACTCGACTTCAGCCAAGTCCCAAAAAAAAGGTAAAAAATAAGAAAAGGGGTCAAGGTTGGGACACCCTGACCCCTTAGATCTGGTGCTGGGATCCCAGGGAGACCGCCAAAGTAAAAAAAAATGCTAAAAAGATTTTTGCAGGGAAATTGCGATGGGGTATCTAATCCATGGCAAATTGTTTAAAAAACATACAATTTGGGCTCCCACGCTTTTTTTAATGAAGCAACCAGGTGGGCCAAGTACATGGAGCATCCCCCTAGAACATATTCATGCCCCCAAGACCACCACCTTCCCGGGGTCTATCATTATTATGTGGGCCCCCATGTGCCTCAGGGACTGCCACTTCCATGGGGCTGTTTTGATTATATTAGATGGGGTCCCTGCGGCCCCCCCGCAGCCCCAGGGACCACCACCTCCCCAGAGAAAAAACAACTGAATGAAATGTAGGGGATTTAAAAAAAAAAAGACAATGCAGGCTCCCAGACTTGTTTTAATGAAGCGACCGGGTGGCCCAGGCACACAGAGCATCCCTTCTAGGGCATTTTCATCCCCTGGGACCACCACCTCACAGGGCAAAAGCAACTGAATTACATGTGGGGGGGGGACCTCATGGCCCCCTGCAGCTCTGGGGACTGTCACCTCCCTGGGGCAAACATTTAATTTCTTGTGGGGGGTCTATGTGGCCCCCTGCTGCCCCAGCGACCACCACCTTCTGAGGCTAATATTGAATTATATGTGGGGGCCCCATAGCCCCGGGGACTGCCACTTCTCCGGAGCCAACTTTCAATTTATATGTGGGAGATACACACAGCCCCTACAGCCCTGGGGACCTCCACCTCCCCAGGGCAAAAACTATTGAATTACATGTGTGGGTCTGCGTGGCCCCCCCTGCAGTCCTGGGGACCACCACCTACCTAGGACTGATATAAAGAATGAAACGGGCACATTGCTGAACTCCGGCCCCGGGGACCACCACCTCCCCAGGGAAAATTCAAATGCTGGAGGAGCCAGTAATTGCCCTGGTGGCCACCATCAACCAGGGCCAGCACTTGCTATGTCCTGCGATGCCCACCCCTGGGGCATAGCTGTTTTCTTGAACTTGGCAGGAGCTGTGACAGCTCCTTCCAAATCAGAGCAAACACTCCACTCGCACCAAGTGAAAACTGCCAAAAAGCTCTCACTTGCTGCAAGTGGAAGTTTCCTCTGTTTCCCTGCCTGCAGACATGCAGACATGGAAACAGAGGAAACAATTGCTCTCACAGAGAGGGTGCTGCATCTTTAGCAGCTATCGCTCTATGACAGCAATGCTGGTCACAATTTCTCAAAGGGAGAGCTGCTGGGTGTAACCTAACTCCAGTTCCTACAGCCAGGAGCTCTCCTTTTGACAAATGTTTAACAATAAGGGAGACACCCCCTCCTAGTTCCCTGACAGCTGCAGGGAGACATATAGAGGACCAGGTAAGAACTAGTTGTAAGTTGTTGCATGTATTATATTTAAACATATGATTGACAGTAGGGACACTGGACAATATTTCTGCCCTGAAGACCAGTGGACAAGATAAAAAATCCAGACAGTTACCTCAGTAGGCCAAATCATATTGTCAGACATCTGAGAAGGTGTGGTGATCGATTGTGGATCACGAGCACGCCTGGTGGCAGCTCTAAAAGAACATAGGAGGCACTAATTTTTTTTTTAACCCTGCCCGCATCATCCTGAATAAAGCAGTGCCCTTGGAGAGTTACAGAGGTAGTTTTATTTATTCTTTTTACTGATACTGATCTCCTTGTCCCTAAAGGAGCTAGTACTTCTTTGGGGCTACGCTTGAGACTGCAGGGTTAGCACTATCTTAACCTAGTTTGATGGACTGGCCTAATGATGAAGCATGCCAAGATTAAGTGGGTGAGGCCTTTCCATTCATAAAAGGGATATATCTTCCTGAAGGACCAGGTACTTGGTATAGAGCAAAGGTGGGAAAAATGTTGGAAGTGCAATTGAATCCTGCCCTACTGTTTGTGCGTTTGAGTTATGGATTGGGAGTGAGTGGGTTTTTATGGGTTTTTCTCTTACCTCTCTGGAGTAACAGTTGAGCTAGCACCCCCCAACACACACACTATTTGCCTGGAAAATTATATGGTTTCAAACTGTAAGTGCTTTGAGGTTCCCAGGGCCAGATCTTTTCCCCCAAAACTGTACTATGTTTGACACGTCAGCCACCTTTGTAAGTCCCTAGTAAATGGTACCCTTCTTACCTAGGGCAATAATACTGAAGAGGGTCCCCAGAGCTACAGCACCAATTGTGCTACTCTGAGAGGCCCCACACCAGCCTTACGCAGACTGCCATTACAAGTGAATGACAAGGTGTATCCAACGTTGCTAACTCAACATGGCACTCACCAAGAGTGCCATGTCCGCTAACACTGCATATGAGTGCATGAGCAAATGTTCTCCTACTGTGTCTTTTCTAATTCTTAGACATATTAAGTATACAGGGAAGCCATAGCAAATGCATATGCTGGACACTGGTCATTACAAGTTCCCCAGCTACACAATAGCCTCTCTGAACCCTGGGTTGTTTGGTAGCAAACAACTCAGAATAATAAACCCACACTGATGCCAGAGCTGGATGTATTATAAAATGTACAGAGAGGGCACCTTAGAGGTGCCCCCTATGGAACCTAACAGCCCTGGCATGTTTGCTGACTGGTCCTAGCCAGCCTGCCATCACCAGATATGATTGTGGACTCCTGTGGTAAGAGTCTTTCCTGCTCAGGAACCAGAACATAAAGCCTTTCATGGGTGAAGGTGTTACACCTCCTCCCCCAGGCAGGCACCCTGCACCAGTGGTCAGCTTCAAAGGCTTGACCGCCTTTGAAATATGACCTGTGCCCTGACCTGTGCCCCTGCAGCAGATGGCCACCCAATGCTTTTGCCCCCACTTTAGGTGGGAAAGCCAGTGAGAAGCCTAGTAAAGAGGAGTGGCCACCTCCACCTGAACCACCCCCCAGGCGTGGTAGGAGAGGTGACCACTCCATTTATTTTTCATCCATCTAGAATGGTAGGAAAATAGCCAATCAGGGTTAGGGATGTGACCTCTTCCCACATGAAGTGGTCACTTAGTGGTTGTAGCCACCCAAAGGTACGTGGCCCATTGGCCATCACCAGGTACCCCCTTAATGCCCCAAATGCAGTATTTACAGAGCTTCCCTAGACCAAAAGTTAGATTCAAGGGACACAAAGAAGACCAGGACAAAGAAGACCCAAGGCACGAGAAATTAAGCCCTGCTGCAAAAAGAAAAAGGCACCAGAGCACCTCCAGCCTTCTAAAAATCACCAAGAAATTCCCTTTGAGTGAAGGATCACTCCCTGCACCATGTAGGCAAGGAACCCGTGAAGTCCAGTAAAGTGGCCAGCCGCTGACCAGTGACCCGGACCTAGCTGCCCAGCCAAATTTTGTACAACAGCCCTTAAGGACAAGACCGGCCACTGTGCCACGTTTGGTGGCACTGTGACTCTCCAGGGCTGTGGCGGAATACTTCCTGTGGTACCAGAACCACAATGTCCGACACCAGAAAGAAAGTCTACTCCAGACTCTCAAAAGCCCAGAAGCAAGCACCAGTTGAGGGAATTCAGGACACCCAAGAGCCACCCCCCAATGTGGGCCTGCTGACCAGCGATCCACCCTGAAAGTCACCTGCTAGTGACTCAAAGGACTCCAAGACGCACACCTCCTGGCTGACCTATCTGCGCTGCACCCGGCCTCCCTGGCCCCTGCATTGACCAACCAGCTGTGCTTTAGGGGTCTCTAACCCCTTGCGACCTCTGCAATCCAAAGGGATCCACTGGACTTACCTTTAGGTCCAACTTTGAAGTGTGTTTCCAAGTAGTCACCTTCTTCTTTGGGCGCCAGGTACAAGACCTTCTGCCACTGCTCCAGCTTGATCTGGGATTTTCCCCACCTTCTCCGGCTGGCCTATTGCAAACTTAGACGACCTCAAACTAAAAATAGAAGGTGACATTTATGAGAGCATTTCATGATTTTATATGCATTTTTATTTTTAAAGTTCGTAATTATGCACAAAAATAGAACATTTTCTAACCTTTCATAAATCATAACTAAAAAAGTACTTACTGTATATTGATGATCTTTGTCTTTAAAATTTTAAAAAAAATCTAAAGTAGTTTTGTAAATTGGTCTTGAGATATTCTTCATGGTGTGTGTCCACATTTATTGTAACTGTGAGCACAACAAATGCTTAGCACATCTCTTGGATTAGCCTAACTGCTTGCCCACACTACTACAAAAACAGAGCATTAGGTGGTGTACTTGTTACTTCTGGATAACAAGGTAGGGGTGCTTGGACTTTCTGCATAGTGCATGTAATTTTCGCACACTATATAGAGAGACAGCCTCCCGCATTTGGTGGATCAGCAGTGGGATTTAAGATTTTGCATTTGCTGCTACCACTTAATCTCTAAGTGATCACACAAATAACTCTACAAATTGTCTTTAGCCTAACTGTATTTTTCCTTTGGACTATTTTGCAAAACGTTCAAATTAATTGCTAGGACCCTGGCTTGGTCCCTGTAATAGTGATAAGAATTTTAAAGTCTTTACTATAGTTTGGCCTTGGAAAAAAAATTCAAAAGCTTTCAAAAGTTTCCAAACGTTTTTCAAAAGTTAAAAAGGTCCTAACTTTAGTGGGAAAAAAAATTGTGATGCAGAGAACCAGGCTCAGGAGCTCAACCTAAGCCCTTGGATGGGAATGAAGTACACCGAGCTAAGGGCTCTCTACAAAGGAAACCACATTCACACTGGTGATCATGCTACCGCAGAAAAGCTTAGAAGGCTTGTGGCAGAATATGAGACTGAACGCTCAGAAAGAGAAAATCAAGAAAACTCCAAACTCCAAAACACCAAAGACACTGAGGAAGAGGAGGTAGGATCCTCTGTCTCAGACGTAGGAACCCCCTTAGAGGCAGATTCAGCTCTAGAAAGGCTGACTAAAAGATTTGCTTTGGAAGCACAACCTTTGGAAACAGAAGTTAAAAGAAGAGAGTTGGGCCTAGGACCCATCTCTGGTGGCACCATACAGAAAAGGGAGAAAGAGGGGTATTTTATCCTAAAATTCCCCAAAGGAGTTTTCCCTCCTTTCACAGAAGGTGATTATATCACCAAATGGTTTCCTACCTATGACAGAGCAAGCATAGCCAGGGAAGTAGATAGGAAACATTGGGGCTCTCTATTGTGGGAACTGTTCTATGGTAAATGCAGGGATAGTCTCTTGACATTGAATGAGGCAGTTCTAAGTCCTAGGACCTCATGAAGGCTACTCCTGAAGGTACCACTGAAGATTACAGAAAAAAATGTAATGGAAGTAAAAAAAAACAGAGTCAGTCCTGGGTAGAATTTGTGGGGTTTTCTGTAAAATGCTGGGGGGTTGGTTAGAAGGTAACAAGGTACAAGATGTTGGTGGGCTATGCAATTTAATTGTGAAAGAGCATCTTTGAAGTAACTGTTACAATGAGAAACTACATCAGTTCCTGGTAGACCTAGGTCCACTTTCTCCTCTAGAGTTGGGAAAGAAGGCAGACCATTGGGTCAAGACAAGGGTATCCAAAACTACCATTGGTGGGGAATACCAAAAGAAAGAGGCAAAAAGCCCCCCAGGGAAAGATGGGAACCAAAACGACAGCAAAGAGTCTTCACCAGTCCCCCACAACCCTGCACAAGAGGGTGGGCCCAGAGACTCCTCACAGTCTAAGGGTGGGTACAAGGGTAAATACTTTGATACCGACAAGGCTTGGTGCCGTGATTGCAACAACAAAGGACCACAAACTGGAGACCCTAGATGTAAAAACAAAAGAATGCCTCTAATCCCCTTGCATTAAATGCAGTTGCAAATCTCCAGATGGGATCACGATTGTGGCCTGACCATGTAAGTGAAACCACAGAGGCCACTTAGTCATAAAGGGAAGGGGAGACATATCCTGTGCTGCCTGGCCTACTAACATGCAAACATACAGGCAGCACCCTTTGATTAATGGGGCTAAGTTAGACCCTTGAAAGACACAGGGGCTAGTGTCACTATGGTGACCCAGCACCTAGTCCACTCAGATCAGTACCTGATAGGGAAAACATATCCTGTCACCAAAGCTGACAATGTCACAAAGATCCATCCTATGGCTAGGGTATCTTTTGACTGGGGGGAGTAGTTGGACAGAAAGAAGTGGATGTGTCCCCATCCATTCCTGTAGACTGTCTGCTTGGCAATTGTTTGGAGAGTTCTCGCTTGGCTGAAGTTGAGTTGATGACCAACCAATGCAGCTATGCATGGCATTCCAGAATTGGGTTGTCTCAAAACTAGGGTACAACGCAAACTCCAGAGTGAACAAGAGGTGTTGGATCCTGGGAAAATAGACCAATCCTCCAAGAGTAAAGGCAAGAAGACTGGGTGACCAGCTTCTACACAGATTCTAAGTCAGAACCCCCCTTCCCAGGAACAGGACGTGTTAACCCCAGAGGAGACTGAGCCTGCAGAACTTGGGCCTTACCACCCAGAACTTTTGGGACCAGGGGGCCCCTCTAGGGAGGATCTGTGCTAGGACAAAAAAATCTGTCCCACTCATGAAAGCCTGAGGCAGCAACCTGCACAGGAAGAGCAGGGTAATGTCAGTAGTACCCACAGGGTCTACTGGGAGGATGGGCTCCTGTATACTGAGGCCAGAGACCTCAAGCCTAGTGCAACCGGGAGGGTGGTAGTACCTCAACAATACAAAGAGTTCCTCCACTTTTTAGCCTATGACATACCATTGGCTGGGCATCTGGGCCAAAGCAAAACCTGGAGCAGGCCAGTTAGTCACTTTTACTGGCCTGGAATGTCCCAGAAGGTAAAGGACTTTTGGTGTCCTGTGTTTCCTGTCAAGTCAATAGTATGGCAGGAGGCCCCCTGAAAACACCCTAATCCCACTACCTGTGGTTGGGGTGCCGTTCGAAAGGGTAGGGGTTGACATTGTTGGCCCCCTTGACCCCCAAATAGCTTCAAGAAACAGACAAATCCTAGTGGTAGTGGGTCATGACACTAGATATCCTGAGGCAATTCATCTTAGGACCATCACTACACATGCAGTGGCCAAGACCGTCCTCTGTATTTTTACTATGGTTGGCTTTCCTTAAGAAGAATTATCAGACAGGGGTTCAAATCTCATGTCTGCATACTTGAAACACGTGGCAGGAATGTAGAGTGATTTATAAGTTAATTACCCCATACCACCCACAGACCAATGGGCTTGTTGAAAGATTTAACCAGAAATTAAAAGGCATGATTGGAGGTCTCCCTAAAAAACTCAGAAGGAGATGGGATGCCTTAATTCCATGTCTGCTTTTTACCTACAGGGAAGTGCCACAAAAGGGGGTAGGGTGTTCCCCCCTTCAACTTTTCTTTGGGCATCCTGTTTGGGGCCCATTGAGTCATGTGAGAGAAGGCTGGGAGAGACCTCTCAAAGAGCCCAGACAAGACATTGTGGATTATGTGGTTGGCATTTATTCCAGGGCGGCTGAGTACATGGAAAAGGCAAACAGAAACCTTCAGGCCAGTCAGGAGCTCCAGAAGCACTGTTATGACCAAAAGGCTGCTATGGTGGAGTGCCAACCAAGGCAGAAAATTTTAGTGTTGGCGCCTGAGGCTCCTAGGGATCTCCAAGATAAGTGGTCTGGGCTCCACGCCATACTTGAAAGAAAAGGGGAGGTCACCTACCTGGTTGACCTTGGTAGTTGCAAGAATCTCAAAAGGATTATACATGTCAACTGCTTAAAGCCCTACTTTGACAGAGCTGATGTGACCATGCTCATGGTTATAGATGAGAGACAGGAAGAAAAGAGTGAACCTCTCCCCGATCTCCTCTCCAGCAACCCACAAAATGGTTCTGTGGATGGGGTGGTCTTGTCAGACAAACTCCCAGGGTAACAGCAGCCTGATTGCAGGCAAGTCCTCAACCAGTATGCTGAACAATTTTCTCTGACCCCTGGTAGGACTAACTGTTGTAATGATGATGTTGACACTGGAGACAGCTTGCCTGTCTAAACCAAAATGTATAGGCAGTCAGGCTATGCCAGATAAAGCATCCAAGTTGAAGTGAACAAGATGTTGGATTTGGGTGCCATTGAACAGTCCGAGAGTCCCTGAAGCAGCCCAGTATTTTTAATCCCCAAACTTCAACCCAAGGGGGAGAAAAAAGAAATGAAGTTCTGTGTGGACTATATGGACCTCAATGCTGTAACAAAAACCGATACACACCCAATTCCAAGAGCTGATGAGCTCATAGACAGATTAGGGGCAGCCAAATATCCGAGCACCTTTGATCTTACATCTGGGTATTGGCAGATTGGCTTGACCCCTGGAGCAAAAGAAAGTTCAGCATTTTCCACCCCAAGAGGGCATTTTCTGTTCATGTATGCCCTTCAGATTAAATAATGCCCCTATCACCTTCCAGAGGTTGGTGAACCAATTCCTAGCTGGGTTGGAATCATTTAATGCAGCTTATCTAGATGATATTGCTGTCTACAGCTCCACCTGGCAGGATCACCTGATCCACCTGGGAAAGGTCCTTGAGACCCTGCAGTAAGTGCCAGATAGGGCAGGGAAAGGTTATATATTTTGGACACCTAGTAGGTGGAGGCCATGTTCAGCCACCACAGCCCAAGATCCAGACAATTCTGTCTTGGGAAGCTCCAACTACCCAGATTCAAGTCAGGGCATTCCCTGGCTTGACTGGGTAGTATAGGAGGTTTGTGAAGGATGGAACCATAGTGCCCCCTCACAGAATGTACCTCTAAGAAAATGCCAAAGTTTAACTGGATAGTGAGTTCTCAAAAAGCTTTTGACACTCTGAAGGAGGCAATGTGCTCTGCTCAAGTCCTGAAAGCTTCAGATTACCTCCAGGGAGGTTATTGTCCAAACAGATGCCTCTGAACTTGGGATAGGAGCAGTCCTAGCCCAGGTAAATGATTAGAGATGTGACCAGCCTGTTGCTATTATAAGCAGAAGGCTACTCCCGGGAGAACAAAAATGGAGTGTCATAGAGAGGGAAGCCCTTGCTGTGGTCTGGGCCTTGAAGAAGCTGAGGCCATACCTCTTTGGCTCTCACTTCATAGTTGAGATAGACCACAGGCCTCTGAGTTGGCTTCAACACATGAAAGGTGAAAACCACAAAAAGCTTAGGTGGTCCATACCTTTACAGCAAATGGACTTTAAAGTGGAGCACAGACCTGGGACTGCCCATGGCAATGCATATGGCCTTTCCAGGTTCTTCCACTTAGAGGATGAAGACTCCCCAAGGGAAGGGTAGTTTCATCCCCTTTCGTTTGGGAGGGGGTTTTGTGGGAGAAAGGCCCCCTTTTGACATGGTAGCCCCCCCCACACATTTTGCCTGGAAAATGATGTGGTTTTGCACTGTAAGTGCCCTGGGCTCCTGCTAAACAGGTTGCCAGGACCAGATCTCTTTCTCCAAAACTGTACTATGTTTGGTACTTCAGCCATCTTTGTAAGTCCCTAGTAAATGGTACCCTTGATACCTAGTCAGTTAAGCATCGCCTTGATTCTGCCTTTGACAGCTTCAGATAAAAATGAAAAATATCTTGCTGAGCCATAACATTTTAATTACTCCCAATCCTAACAGATGGTGTTTTGCTTCCAGACATCCAGATTTATTTTGGGCCACAATGGGAAAGTTATAGCTACTCTTGTTATAGCCAGTTCACTGAGCATTTGTTCTGGGCCCCAGGATTCTGGCTGCATAATTAGGTTTCTGGATACCAATTATTACAAATAAATCAAATACAGCATGTGTAAATAAAGAATAAGAATGGTGTGAGATGTTACAAATTTCCATAACCCATTGATCTATGCCACTTGATCAAGAGTTACTGTTACTGTTTGTTACTATGTACTAAGATACTCTGAGGGTCATTCTGATCCTGGCGGCTGTCACCGACCACGGGAGCACCGCCATCAGGCTGGCGGTGCTCCAACGAGCATTCTGACTGCGGCGGTTCAGCCGCGGTCAGAAGCGGAAAGTCAGCGGTCTCCCGCCGACTTTCCGCTGCTCGTGTGAATCCTCCATGGCTGCGGAGCGCGCTCCGCAGCCATGAGGATTCCGACCCCCCCTACCGCCATCCTGTTCATGGCGGGAAAGCCGCCATGAACAGGATGGCGGTAGGGGGGGTCGCGGGGCCCCTGGGGGCCCCTGCCGTGCCCATGCCAATGGCATGGGCACGGCAGGGGCCCCCGTAAGAGGGCCCGCAAAGTATTTCAGTGTCTGCCTTGCAGACACTGAAATACGCGACGGGTGCTACTGCACCCGTCGCACCTTCCCACTCCGCCGGCTCGATTACGAGCCGGCATCCTCGTGGGAAGGTCGTTTTCCCCTGGGCTGGCGGGCGGTTTTTCAGCAACCGCCCGCCAGCCCAGGGGAAAACTTGTAATACCCGCTGCGGTCTTTTGACCGCGGTGCGGTATTTTGGAGGGGGGAATTCTGGCGGGCGGCCTCCGCCGCCCGCCAACATTGGAATGACCCCCTCTATGTCTTATCCTATAAGTAGATAGCCCTACAAATTTGTGTTAGTTGTCATAGTAGAATACTGCACCTTTTCAGTAATATTCAGAGTGAATTTGGCTGCAGATTTGTAAGCCATATTTGTCAACATTAAACATTTAAATGCTTCAGAAGGGGCGAAGAAGATGCAGACAATATGCATATTTTTACTTCATTAAATAAATTGGATGCATTTTGATCAGCTATCATTTATAAACTTTGTTGCGTATACCATAATGTGTGGATTCAATGCTAATATGCAACAAACACATCTATTTGACTACTATAGTTGCTCCCCACCTCATTATGTAAAAGCTTTTTATAAAGATAATGACAGTAGATTAAGGATTGACACTTCGGGTTCATTTATTTTTAAAAACACTTTTTTATTAGTTTCATCTGTATAATAAAGAGAAAGTAACTCAAATTAGCTAAACAAGGTAAGCAGCAATAAGCAGCCAAGAGCACCATAGCATATTAGACCTACAACTCCATACAGCTGTTTCCCTGTTGTCCTTCTTATTGCCTAGTCCTCTGATAATGTGTTTCGTTTATGAACTGAATGGGTAAATATTATGGATGATATCGCCAAATAGGCCAAATTGTAATTTGACTGATGGTCGTATATGCAGATGGACCTTATTTACTTTCCCTTTCTTAATGCACATTCTCAGGTTTAAAAAAATGAATAAGGTTGAATTGATGCAATGTGCACTGTTGTTACTGTCCGCAATGACAAAAGGGTTGTGAACAAATACGTTGGTAATAAGCAAACATATATTGGATTAGCCTGTTTGCCCAGTTGTCTTTTATTATGAAGGCCGTTTTCGTATTTTGTTATTCTGAAGACTTGAGTTTGCTTGTGACAGGAGAGGCAAGCAAATGTCCTAACTCCTCTGAGACTCCCACTGCAAGGTGCAATTCACAATGTCTTATTTGAAAAAATAAACATTACCCTGTTTTTTAGTGTTGTCTCCTGTGGTGCTGAGTGAACTACATGGAAACTAGTGCAATGGAATTTCAGTAATGATGTATCATGGAGCCACATAACTACTTAAGAATGAATGGAAACCATTGTGGTTATGACATGCAATCACTTTTCAGGCACGGGTCTGAAATGTGACCTAATAATCAGGACTAGAAGAGTTATCACGTATACTGAATACCTCATGCCCACCACTGTAAAGTTGTTTTTATTGTTTGTAGTGATTTCTTTATAGTAACATGGAGATCATTAAGATTGCAGGTAAAAGAACATCCATCCACACCAGCTGCTGTTATCTTTCACAGAGGATGCCACAGAAGGCCAAACCTCAACTGAACCTTTACCACCCTACAGACATATTCCCTCATCTTCACCTGTACTGACACCCTTAGATGCAAAACCAGAAAGCTCCACTCACTCTGTTCTCTTGCACTATCTTCACTCTGTTGCAGACGTTCTGCAAATCCAAATTATCCTGCCTCATGCAACAATCATGAATATAAACTAATGCAGGCTCCTTCAACCTCAATAAATGGAAAGGACTCACACCAGTGTTTGAAAGCAAAGTTACATTATAACTCCATATTCTTTATTTCAATGCCTTTTCAACATGCACCCGAGATAGAACTGAAAACTGAAAGGTATCCTTAATAATCGTGTTCACCTTCTTCACCATACTGGAGTGTACAATGAGACAATAATGTAACTAATGTCAGATAGAAATAATAACTGTTCAATCCTTTATCTCCTCCGAAACAAACTATACACCATTGCCAGATTTTAAAGTCCTGGCGTATCCTTCAACAATAAATATCCTTTCTAGAAATGTCATCTTATCTCTGGTTGTAGTATTGCATTACATGACATAATAGTCCCAATTGGATTGGTAATCCACAATCATACTATTGTACCCATTTAGTAAACTCTGCGTTAGTCACATAAAATCAATTTTGACGCTCTCCTAAGGTTTATGTGAAAAACTCCACTGATGTTAGAGGTGTATTACGAGTGGCTAAAAATGTGTCCAACTTCTGACAACTTTCACATTATCCACTAAACAAATCTTCTGATCTAATCCGAACAGGCTATCAACACAACATTCACTGCTGTTTTTTGTGAAATTTAGTCATTGATGGCCCTTATAAGATATGCTGATCATCTTATACAGAAACATTCAGGAAGCGCAACAATCATTCATACTTAACTCTTCCTGACCTTTTGCAAATCTCTGTAGTTCACCTTGTAAATACCTCTCTCCAAGGCACCATTTGACAATACATTCACTTTACTAATAATCCTTTCTGCATTAGGTACTTATACCTATTCTTCAATGGAAATCACATTATTTGGTGTCTGAACACCATCAGTTAGGCTTACTCCCACTTCACACCTTCAGCATAGATGCCTTAGCCTGGAACGTGCTGAAAACCAAAATTAAACCCACACATTCAACATAAAAGTCTGATTTATGTGGGAGATGATTTGCCCATTCCACTGAACCTAAAAAATAATCTAAACGTTTTTCATCAGCACAGAAAACATAAACTTTTGTCAATATTCAAAGATGCCAGAATGTACTGTGGCTTAAACTCAGACCACGTCCTTGTACTCTCTTTTGCTATAATTTTAATCTGCATTACTGCGTCATCAGGAGTCAAAAGAAAGCATGTGCCATCGATCTAGCAACACACGCAAATCAACATCGACAGGCTGATGCAAAAATAATCACTATTTTGTTTTCTAAAACGCTTCCAACTCAATTCTCCACAGGTAAATTTTAATACTTTTTGTACACCTTGTAATCTGGTACCAACCAACTCTTCCACAAAATAACCATAATACTAACATCAACCAAAAATATATCTCACTTGGTTAATGTTCCTGGGCTGCAGAGAATCACAAATTTCTCTTGCTAAATCTCCTGTATGGTGTATTCCTATGGATGTTATATAGTGAGCTACATATTCTGTTTTATTTCTAAAGAACTCACCTTTTCTGTTTTAACATATTCTTCCGTAATTCCTAGAAATTTATCTGCAATTAATTGGGTTCCTCTAAAGAACCATCATAAACCAAAATATCATCCTGTATCCTGCTGACACCTTGGAAGAAACAGAACAGGAATTTCTGTATAACAAATGCTGCTGAATCAAGCCTAAATTAGGCCTGCGTGAAAAACCCTGCCCGCTGGCGGAGATTGAGGAACTTGGTAGCTCTGCATTCCGCAGAGAATGCAGAGTTACCGATATACTTTGCACTCCACAACGTAGCAGAGTATTTTTCATTTTTTTCCCTGTTGGCACGCACTTACTGTGATTTCGCACATGTGGGAAGTGAGGCGGCAGATTTTTGGTCTCTTGTGAGCACAAACAAGATTTTTTACTTACACGCAAGAATTAGCGCCGCATCAGCGACTTCCAGAGCGTCTTTTGTGAGTTAGGAGAGCACGAGTGAGTGGGATCAACTGCTGCTGCAAACTGGCAAAACTGAAGCAGCTAAAATCTACAAATTTGATTGAAAAATCTTCTCTAATGGACCACTCGTGTTGATATTGTTGTGCGAGGGGCACTTTTTTATTTATTTATTTTTTCAACAACAGGAAGTACCCCAGAGTCTCCAGCTTCCTGTCCCTGTCCAGCAGCCTCCTCCCACTGCCTTGTCCATCTCCTGGTCACTTTTCACTTGAATTTTGAGCTGGAAGGATCACTTTCTTTGTCTCCTGGATGTATTATTGGATTTAAGGACTTTGTTTTCTTTGAGATTTCACAAGTAAGATTAAAAAAGGCTTGCACAAGGGTGTTGTTCAACTTGTTTGTTTTATAGAGAGCATGCACCAGGATTTATCTGTACTTTTATTCAATTCTTAGAATGTATCGAAGTGGGAGGCCTATATTTGGGGCCTAGAAATAGTTTTACTTGTAATTTTTATTCTATAAAGGAACAACGTTTTACAGTTCACTATATTTTCTCCATGTTTTGTTTTGTAAATCTGAAATATTCATTTAATTCAGTAAGTTAATAACAAGTGGCATAGTCTGCTAATGGAATAGGCCTTCCAGCATGATGAAACAACTGTTTAGTGGTATTTTTTCTGCAAACAGTGTATGGTGGGGTTATAGTACTGGATGCCTTTGTATGATGTGTGTTGTTGTAAAGTTTTAGCCCCTTTAATTTTTGTTTTTGGAATTACTGACTTAATGCTGTTTTTTTCTCCTGTACCGATGCCTTCTTTTTCTAGCCAGTGTGTCAGAGTGTTTTTCATAGGCCATCATGTGTCTTTGTTCCCCATGCCTTGTGGCCAGGGGCCCTTGTTGTATAGTCAATTAATTATAGTCATATACCTATATATTATTTTTTGATTTTCATTCATCCTGCTTGTTGTTTGACCATGTGGCTCGCAGCCATTCTGTGTAGACATCCAGTGTGCTTTTAGGCCTGCATGTGATCTTCTTTGTTGTGGTGGCCATGTTGCTGTTGCTGTTTGACCATGTGGCTGGTGACCATTTTGTGTAGGCAGCCAATGTGCTTAGGCCTGCATTTGTTCTTCTTTGTTGTGGTGGCCACGCCTCCTTGCTGGTTGTTGTTTGACAATGTGGCTGACGACCATTTTGTGTAGGCAGCCAGTGTCCTTTTTTTTAGGCCTGCATGTTCTTTGTTGTGGTGGCCATGCCTCCTTTCTGGTTGTTGTTACACCATGTGGCTGGCAGCCGTTTTGTGTAGGCGGCCCGTGTGCTTTTTTGCCCACATGTGTTCTTGTCTGTGGTGTCGAGCCATGCCTCCTTGCTGGCTATTGTTTGTCTATGTGGCTGGTGACCATTTTGTGCAGGCAGCCATTGTCCTTTTGTTAGGCCTGCATGTGTTCTTCTTTGTTGTGGTGGCCATGCCTCTTTTCTGGTTGTTGTTTCACCATGTGGCTGGCAGCCGTTTTGTGTAGGCAGCCAGTGTGCTTTTTGACCTGCATGTGTTCTTGTTTGTTGTGGTGGCCTGCCATGAATCCTTGCTGATTGTTGTTTGACCATGTGGCTGGCGGACATGTTGTGTGTTATTCAGGCCTAGTAGGTCAATGTACTTATTACTAAATGTACTCTATGAGCAGTGTTTTATATTTTATTATATACTTATTTTGCATTTTTCACCTCCACCCCCTCTTGCCGTCCAAATCCCTGTTGATCTTCATGGTAGTCCTCTTCCCCTAGTACATCAGCAATAGAATTCTATGTTTATAAATTATTTTTCTGTAATTTGTTTCACAAACTTTATTTTATTTAATGTTATGTTAACAGTAGAATAATAATATTTAAATATGTGTTCATATTTTGTTCTTGGTTTCAGAATTTAAAAAAAAAAATGTTTTTTTCTTCCATTTTCTCCATTAGCCCCATGTCTGCCATAGGTGTACAGTTGCACTACATTACATTATTCAAGGATGATTTTCCCATTTGTCACCAGCACCTCCCAGAGTGCCACATGCCAACTTGATGCAGATAAAGTTATCAGTTACATTCTGTATGTTGTAGTTGTTGTTCTTTTTATCCTTCATGAGTGTAGATGATAATGAAACAATGTTGGTCTGGTTTTATGAATGGATACACTGTATTTCATAATTATTTATAAGTTTAGTTAAGTAACCATTAAATGATATTGTTTCTACAACTAATGAAACTGTAGCAATGCCACGTTTTTTCTCTGATCCTTCTTGCATGTTTACTTTTAGGTGCACGAAGAGAAAAAGACATGGCACACAGTACTACCAGTCAGAAGACCTGTGCACGATGTGACACATGACCACACTCACTACCACACAGCCATCTCTTCAGCTTGTGAAGCTAAGTGCTATGGCCAACTGACACCTTCAAGATGGCCCAAAAGAGAGCTGCTACCAAGAAAGCGGCCAGTGATAAGAAGGAGCTTCCCACCACTGGTATGTTACCCCAGACCTTTTTTGGTCAAAAAGTCTGCCTGCTCACCAACATCTGGGGAGCAAGCTGGTAGCAACATTCCCTCATCAGCAGCCCCATTCCAAACTAGGCCCAAGCCCATGTCTGTCACTGAGGCAGCCTCTCCAATCACAGGAATGCCGACAAGCACTGATATTGAATTGAACTTATCTCTTTCTCAAAGTAGTACCCAATCATTGCTGGAAACTCAGGTCAGTGGGCAACAATAGCCACAGCCAGCAATATAGCAGTTCCTCCCGAAGTAGGAGCACATTAGGATGTTGAGCTTCATGCTGAGGAAGCTGAAGAATCCCCTCTTTCACAACATCCACTGTCTTCCAGATCTCCGCAATCTTCTTTTTCAAGCCGCCTTCTGATGATCAAGACTCCACTTGGATGCCACCGCAGTCTGAGATACACCAGGAGAGGCAAGGAGTGAAAAGGAAGGTTCCTGAAAGCCTTTGAGTTATGGATGAAGAAGAGGAGGATGATGAGTCTGACAATGAGCCAGTCATCATGGATATTAGCCCCGCCCCAGTAGAGTCAAATATTATCCCATCTTCTTAACCTGCTCTGAGGGATGTGGCACAAATACCACCACCTCCACCAGCTTCCATATTTACAAGACCCTGGGTATGACATACATCCACAGCCACCTCAGTAGAAGAAAGCATTACAGAGAGGCAAACATCATCTAAACAATATCCACCTACTGCCACTTCTTCAGACATTGGCAGTGGCTCCAGTGTTAGAACGTTGACCTCTCCATTTTGGGACTTCTTTACAGTTAGTGAAAAGAAGCCAAACATTAACATATGCTCCATTTGCAGAGCAAGTGTTAGTCAGGGTAAGCTTGGCACAAGCTATGAAACCAGAGGCCAAACAACCCATTTGAGAAAACACCACACAATCCTCTGGGAGGCACACCTTAGCGGCCAAAAGCCTGTAAGTGGTGTTAGTGAAGGTGTTGAACTCAAGGAATCTGATCTGATGATGGTGGAAGGTGAAGGTGAAGATGATGGTGCAATAGTATCGTCACCCACATCAGCAACATCACAATGGTACAGGAAGACTCAAACTCTGGTCGAAATACCAATGCAAGAGCACACAGTGGATGCTCCTGTGAGATGAACATTGAGCCTACCACCACCTTCAAAGTCGCCTTCATTAGTGGCACCAGCAAAAAGAAAATCAAGGCTACTATTACTGCCACGTTTAGGCATAAGGGGCAGTATGAGCGCAATCACCCAATGACACGTTTGTACAATGTGAAGCTGGCTAAAATGTTAGCGTTGAACCGCCTCCCGTTTACCTTTGAGGAAGGAGTGGGCTTTCTAGAATTTGTGGTGGCTATCTGCCCAAAATGGAAGGTTCCCTGCTCCAGAGTTGTTGTTCCAGTGCTACATCATGATGTGCTGGATTTGGTTGGACGAGCTTTGCAGAAGAGTGCTGTCCACACAGGGAAGACATGTGGACCAGTTGCCAAGTCACTGATTGCATGTGCATCACTGCACACTGGATCTCTTTTGTAGGGGTTAGAGAAATTACATCTGCAGGTGTTGACACAGCTGAAATTTTTAATAGTGCTTGGAAGCATGCACCAGTAGCTATGTTTGTTATGGAGAAATCCCAAACAGCTGAAAACATCTTGGATGACTTTAACAACAAGTTCTTTGAATGGCTGCGCCCCAGAGGGCTTAACATTGGATTTGTTTCCACAGACAATGGCAGTAATATAGTTAAGGCCATGTCAGATGGTGGCTACTTCAGGGTCCTGTGTTTGGTGCACTGCATAAACATCATTGTACAGGACTTCCTAAAAAAAAAACGGAGTCAGCAACTTGATGTCCACATGGAGAAGTATCTGCACTCATTTTAGCCATGCTTTTAAAGCCCACAAACTGTTGAGGATTATCTAGCGTGATAATACAATGCCAGTTAAAGTCCATATACAGGAGGTGCCGACACGTTGGAATTCTACGTATTAAATGTTACAACGTCTGTTTGAGCAGTACAGATTGATCAATGAATATGTCATGAAAAGAGGGGTTGCAACTGTGAAAGACATTATCATTGAGATGGAGCAGTGGGGCCTGGTCAAATGCCTGACAGGGATGTTGCTTCCTTTTGAAATTTTCTCATGGGAAGTCAGCAAGGAGGTCTGTACCATGGGCCAAGCTATACCATTGGTGCACATACTGCAGAAACAGCTAAAGGAAGTGTCTGAAATGTACCAAGGTGTTGATGAAAAAACAGATGTGCAGGAGTTGGTGGAGAATTGAATCCTTCACTTATCTGTGAATACAAGGCTGCAAAGAGTCATTGTGTCATCCAAACATTACATCTATGCCACAATTCTTGATGGAATGTAAAGTTATCTGTGTCATAGATATTCATTTTTTCTTTTCCTCCTGCAACAGGCTGCTGATCATTTCCCAGATGAATATTGTATTTGCATGGTGTTTGTCTTTTTGTCACACCTTTCCCCAAATCCCTTTCCCATCCATTCATCTCACCCTTAACCCTCTTCCCCCAGACTTTGTGATTTATTGAGGTGTTACTTAACAAATTACACCATTGATTAATCACACTCTTGGTGGATGTGGTAGAAGCAATGTTAACTCAATGTGCAGGATCTTCATTTGAGTTCACCTAGGTGGAGTGGAACCTCGCTTCTGAAGCCTTCACTCTTAGGCCCATATGTATACTTTTTTAGCACCGCATTTGCACCACTTTTTGATGCAAAAGCGGTGCGAACATACAAAATACAATTGTATTTTGTAAGTTTTGCGCCGCTTTTGCATCAAAATTTGACGCAAAAAGGTATAAATATGGGCCTTAGTGTGCTCGCATACCACTACTACACCACCATAGTACCTCGAGAAACCATGCATCCCTCACTTCATCTGTTCAGGTAAGAGAATTATTGAGCATTGTTGTACGTTTAGTTTAGGCACTATGATTGGCAATGGCAAATCTCGCTGACCTACCCTTATGGGTCATATTTTGCAGAATGCACTGCAGAGACTAGGAGAGTATTGGGACAAGGTTACTTAACCACATTAATAATTGTTATGCACTATCAGCAGATTTTAAAACATGCTGTTCTAAAAGAAATACACTATCAGCTGATTTGAAAAACATGCTGTGTAAAGGCAACAGTGCAATATGAAACGATTTTAGCAATAAACAACTGTAAATTTATATTGATTTTCCTTGTCCTTAAAAATAATAAATACCCACCTCTTCCACCCACAACTGACCTATCCCTACCCCCAAACAAATGTCCCTTTCCCCAAACAACGTCCCCAAAAAACTGCCCCATTGTCCATGATATATGTATAACAAAAATAACTTGAAACGTCCTGCAAAAACCCATTTCCACCCTCTCCACCCACAACAAGTCCCACCCACCAAATTAAAAGGTTAAAAAAGGGGCAGAGGAGGGCACTAAAGCTGAGCCAGGATTTATCTGAGAAGCCCCTCCATGTGTGCCTGAGGGGCCTCTAACAGCGCCAGCCTCCGAAGGACACTGTGTTAGAAAACGGTGTCCTGGGTGGGCCAGCGGGGATGATATGGCAACTGGTGTCTCCCCTGGCACTGCGGTGCTGGTGTTGTTGGGCTGAAGGCGCTGGGGCCTGGCTGGGGCCCCGAGTACTGGCAGCAAGTGCTGCTGCCACCTCCTCCTCCTCTTCCTCAAAGACCACCAGCCGCTGGTACTTGGCCCGATTGGCCTCCAGGTTCTGCTGCTGTAGCCAGGCTGCTATTTACTGCTATGATGGTGGACCAGCAGGAATACCTATATCAAGAAAGAAAAAAGATAAAATTGTAAACATGCTTTGAGCAATGCACTGTTTAAAATCATGTATCCACTTGTTTAAAATCATGTAGCCAATGTTAAGGTGATAACAGTCTCAGCCATTAAGCATTATGGAGCACAAGTATTCCTCTCTCTCCTGCTAAATTAATGGTGGGATTACTAGCTCAGCTGGTGCCCTAATCGTACTCGTTACTGTCTGAAGCTGGGAGAGCTGTACTAGAAAAGTATCTTATTCCAATGGCCCTGTTCCTCTTCGTACCTGGACTACAAGACAGATGAATACTACGAATAGAACACTCCACATGGTATATTAAAATCAGTCATGCAAAGATCTTGTCTGCTATAAGTAGGCAGTGGGAAAAGTGATGCATTGCAGTACACAGAATGGATTAAGGAATGGTATATATATATATATATATATATATATATATATATATATATATATATTTTTTTTTTTTTTAATATAGAGGTGTGGATATATATTGGGAATAGTAAAGTTGGTTTGTCTTGCACAGGGTTTCTTTTGATTTGATTTGTAATGTGTGATTATGAGCACATATGTGTATATATTTAATGGGATATAGAGAATAGAAATATGGCATACATTCAGTTAAAGGAATAATGAGATTATTATGAAAAGCAAGCTAGACATGAACAAATAACTAATTTAATCTAATTAATATAGTTGAGATGAAGAGCAACACTTAAGTGTGGACAGGTATATCCTGTATAAATGACTAGTCCAATATGGCCACCACCTTTTCATAATGATTTGACTTGTATGGTATATTTGTCTGTCTTCAGTTTTGATGAGTTCAGGTATTTGTATGCTAATGTGCTAAGATCCCCCATCTGTGAACAAGGCTACGGCTGAAACGCGTTGGGAAGAACAATCTGTATGATAGTAAAAGTTTTGATTACACTGGAAGTGTCCTGACCTTTTCTTGGTATTACAAGAAATTTGCTTTAATATATATATATATATATATATTTGTGTATACATTGCATTTACCGCATTCGCATTGTTGCACAGTATCCCATTCAGGAAAATCAAGGCACTTACTTATGTACCACTTTACTCACTGCCCTCTTGCCCCTCCACCACCACACTTTGTAATAACTACTTTTTTCTAAAAATACATTTGCTGCACAGTAAGTAAGGAAATCTTCTTAACTTACTCAACTGCAGGGTAAGGTAGAGGGGATTAGGATGGATAGGTAGAGTACACACTTTACTGATCAATCAATTCCTCATCATCATATGCCTAAGGTTTTGCTAGTAGTGTGACTCACTGTGGTTGCCAAATGTTGAAACGAAAAAATTAGAACAGAAGTAAATCCGTTATGGAAGCCATAATAAATTATATTTATATCACTTGGCTGGAAAAATGTGGTGCACGCAAAGACCGGATTTTTCAAATTATTCAGAAGTCTGGGACAGAACTTAAGAAAGATTAAAGGAGTGAAGTACTAGGAAGTGACTGGCCTAAATGGAGCTATGGCGGAGAATCATGAACAGGGTCAACGCAGTGGGACAGCACCCAAAAAGTATGGATGACATCAGGAAGAGGTGGAATGACCTACGGGGGAAGGTACGTTCCATTGTAGCAAGACACCAGCTCTCTGTACAGTGGACCCCCACCTCCTCCCCCACAACTAACAGCATGGGAGGAGCAAGTCTTGGCAATCCTGCATCCTGAGGGCCTGGCCGGAGAAGGAGGAGGACTGGACTCTGGTAAGTTAACTCTCTATTACTGCTACCCCACTACCTGCATGCCATCACACACCCCCACCCTGACTCCCATCACTCCACTCCATCCCACACACCCCACTATCACATCTCACTTATCCCAATGCCAAGCCCTGCATGCTCTAAGAATGCATGGACACTACTCACAGCCTTTCATGGACACTCATCACCAAAGCATGCACACTATAGAGAACTAATCATCCCACCATACACCAACGTACACAAGTGAAAGCTGCCAGGGCAAATACAACCAAAGAGGGCAAGCCACGGATGCACAATATGTCAGACACCGAAACCATAACACATCATTTACATCCCCACAGGTACCCCAGCCAATGTCAGCGGAGAGGAGGTGCCAGCAATATCCAGTCCCCCAACAGAAGAGGCCCACAGTGATGACAGTAACTCTGGTCTTCAGGATCTGGATGACCAATCTGACCCATCAGGGACCTCTGGACAACCGGTTTCCCAGCCCAGTCACACACCACCATGGAGCCTCCCCCATCAGAAAACACCACCACAGGGCCCACCCAGCGTTTCCATACCTCTGTCCCTAGGACACCTCAATCAGCAGTGTGTCCACCTTTACAGGGTCCCCAGGACACACATCATACCCATGACAATCAGGAACCTAGGGTCAGTAGCAGTGGGCACATGGTTCAGGGGACAGAGGCACTGACCAACATGGAAACTGGGAGGAGTGCTGTGCACCAGGGGGAGGAGAGGCCCAGGGAACTGACTCTCCAGGATGCACTTTCAGAGATCCTGGGAGCATATCAACATTCCCAGGACACGATGGGCTAGATCCTGGACAATGTGCAGGAGAACAGGCGGCTGCAGGAGGGACAGTACCAGGGTATCAGTGAGGACTTGCAGGCCATCAACAACACCCTGATCTCCATAGCAGGGGTGCTGTCAGACATGGCCAATATTATGAGGGAGGCAGGCACACAACAGCGGACCCCTGCCACTAGCCAGATGTCTGAACAGCCTTCCACCTCCACTGCCACTATTGGACAGGAGGCCCCGCCACAGGACTCACAGGCCACCAGCACCCCTCTCCCTACAGAAGGAGAACCACCCCACAAAAGTTCCCTGCGATCCAGACAGAAGCCAGAGACACTTGCCAAGACCCCCGCCAGGAAATGAGACTCTCCTGATTGTCACCCTTGTGTACTACTCTGTCACCCTGTCCACCTTGAACTGCCATTGCTCCCCTTCCTATGTCCCCTTGGACAATGCACCTGTGCTACAAACAGACTGTAACAATACCCTGGACTTTCCTCCATCATCACCCCATCCCAGTTTGGAGTATGTCAAATTTTTCAAGTATATATTCATTTAAACAAGAACAATCATTGCAATTCAACTGTACAGAAAATGAGCATAGATTAATGACCTGTAGCTGACTGCAGTGATCACACCAGGAACATATGTGAGGTCACCAACATCTGCGAAATGAATTCCCAAAGGGTACAGTAAGTGGGCATAGAAGTGGGGAAAAAACAGCAAGCCAGTGCCACAGAAATTCAAACAAATGTCATTGAAAAGTGAAGTAACATTGTTTTACCTGTCTGTCATTGGAAATATTGTCTGATAACTGATGTTCTGTTGTCCTCATTCTCATCCACTGCCTCCTCATCCTCACTGTCCACAGGGTCCACTGCTGGCACAGGTCCAGCCTCCTCCTCCTGCAGAAAAGGCACATGGCGTCTCAGGGCATGGTTGCGCAACATGCAGCATGCCACTACTATCTGGCAGACCTTCTTGGGTGAGTAGCACAGGGATCCACCTGTCAGACGGAGGCACCGGAACCTGGCCTTCAGGAGGCCAAATACTTTTTCAATTATCCTTCCAGTTTGCTCATGTGCCTCATTATAACATTCTTCTGCCCTTTCTGGCATTCCTCACAGGTGTCATCAGCCATGATAGGTTGGGGTAACCAGTCATCTGCAAATTTTGAGGGACAACATTTAGCCACACACTATCCCATATGGCCCACACCATACGCATACACCAACGTCTACTGGGTGGGAACCAGGGCCCACCTATTAGCCACAGCCTGTGCCTCTGTAGTTGGCCCATCACATTTGGGATGCTGCTATTTCTCAGGACAAAGGCACAATGCACCAACCCAAGATACTTGGCATTGACAAGGGAGATGTACTGGTCCGCCAAGAACACCATCTGCATATTCATGGAATGGAAACTCTTCCGATTTCTGAACACCTGTTCATTCTGACGGGGACGATGACAAATGCAATCTGTGTTCCATCAGTCGCCCCATTTATGTTGGGGATATGTCCCGTTGCATAGAACTCGGCCTTCACTGTGGCCAAATCTTCAACCTGGGAAATACAATGTAGCTGCACATGTGTTTAATCAGGGCAGACAACACTCTTGTCAGCACTATTGAAAACATAGGCTGTGACATTCTTGCTGCCAAGCCTACTGTCACTTGGAAAGAACCAGTTGCCAAGAAATGGAGCACTGATAGAACTTGCACGGAGATCCCAGTGGTGTGACGGATAGAATATATCAGGTCAGGCTCCAATTGGGCACACAGCTCTGTGATTGTGGCCCTGTCGAGTCTATAGGTGAGGATAATATGCCTGTCCTCCATTGTTGCCAAGTTCACCAGGGGTCTGTACACGGGGTTATGTCTCCATCTCCTATTCATCCACAGCGGTAGCAATCTATGGGGCAAAAGAGTGAGGACCCGGTCACAAACTGAACAATGGTGCTACAACAGAACTTTACATGCTGTTAACTTGTAATGGGTAAGTGTGATTTGTACAGTATGTCCTAATTTCACCAGTGACGCAGCAATTGTCCAGGGCCTGCACACCCCCCTCCTGAAATGGCATCCACCTGTCCTCTGTGGAGGGACAGGTGGAAGTGAGGTGATTCCGCTAACGTTGTGCCCCATTCCGGGAGGCGGTTAGGAACCGCTGTGAAACTCCTCATTGGTTAACATTGGGCCCTTTGGGTTACAGTGGCCAATGGTGATCCACGCCGGCAGTGACGGTATGCACCACGACAGACATTTTCTATCTCATCCCTGACTTGCTACCTGATCTTCAACAGGAGAGGACCTACACTGCATGTGCTGCTGTGACCTGTGTCTGGAACCTACCATAGCCTGTGTGACTGGGGAAAGGGCCCAAGCCTTCACTTCGGCGGAGTTGGAGAGACTGTTGGATGGGGTCCTACCCCAGTATGGACTGCTGTATGGGCCTCCAGTCCAACAGGTGAGTACACTGTGGGCACGATGCATGTGGCATGAATGCATGGAATGGTGTGTGTATAGGTCTTGTGTAAGGGAGGTGGGTGGATGTCCTCTGGGTGGCGTATTGGTTGTGTGCTAAGCCATGTGTGTGTACATGGTGATGTCAAGGGGTATGGTGGGCTATAAGTCTAACAGGCAGGGCTGTTTGACTAATTCTTTTTTCCTGTGTGTATTTTCTCTGCAGGTCAGCACCCATCAAAAGAAGGATATATGGGGTGCCATCGCCGAGGACGTGTGGACCCTTGGGGTCTACGGCAGGTGGAGCATCCGCTGTCGGAAACAATGGGAGGACCTGAGACGCTGGGCACGGAAGAGGGCTCCCAACGTGGAAGGGGTGCCCATCGAACCCTGACCCCCCTGATGGCCCGCGTACTGGCGGTGGCCTATCCTGACATGGATGGGCCCTTGAGGACATCACAGCAGCCACAAAGGTGTGAGTACAGTGCCCATCATTACAACTTACGCATGGTAGGGTGTTATCCATGTGAGGGTTGTGTGTCAGTGGGGGCCCCTTGGCCAGGCCTGACACTGCAGCATATGCCCCCTGGTGGCTAGGGTTCAGAAGGGATAATCTAGGCATCCACAACTGGTCAGGGCTGGGTGAGTCCCAGGTGTGCTGCATTTGGCAGTGTGTGTCCCTCCCCATAGCTTGGCTGCTAATGATTTCTCTGCTAGTGCTATGGCATATTGCATAGGGCTGTTCCGTGTGTGTGAGGGTAGTGTGTACGCCAATGGTGGTGTTGGTGCAGCCATTGACCAAGTGTATCCTTTGACTCTTCCCCACCTTTTTGTTTTGTCACCCTGTCCTCATGTGCATCAGCATCATCTGGCACCGGAACAGAGGAATCAGCGACGGAGAGAGCTACATCCCACAGTACCCAGGAGGCAGAGTCCACCGATGCTGAGGGCACAAGTGGGACGGAGGGCAAGGGGAGCACCACGGCGGGGACTGGAGGGGACAGTTCTGACACAGATACCTCCTCCGATGGAAGCTCCCTGGTGGTGGCAGACACCTCTGTGACCACCTCAACTACAGGTACCACTGCCAACCCTGTACCACCACCGCCCTCCCAGCAGCCCCTCATCGTGTTGCCCGTGCCCGCTCACCCAGGAGGGTGGGCATCTCCTTCGCCCCAGGCACCTTAGGCCCTGCCCCAGTTAGCCCTTCTGCTCTGAGTGAGGAGGCTATTGACCTCCTGAGATCCAGCTCTGTAGGGCAGTCAACCATTGTGAATGACATCCAGGGGCTGGCAGCCCAGATACAACAGACTAATGCATTCCTGGAGGGCATTCACACTTGATTGGCAGCCCAACAGAGATCGAGCCAGGCTCTGGCCTCCACTCTGATGGCAATCATTGTCACTGTTTCTACCCTACCCCTCCAACTTCCTCTTCACAGTCCCATTCTCCTCAACCCCAACCGATTCCAAGCATGCAGCCAAATGAGCATCCACACAAGACAACACAGAAGAATGGTACAGGCAAACACAAGCACCACACTTCATCCCACAGGCACTCACACAAACACCATCCAGATGCAGACACACCAACTTCCACTATTTCCACTGTCTCCCCCTCCTCCTTCACCTCCCTCCCAGTTCTGTCTCCACTCACACCTGCCTGCACTAAATCATCATCCACTACCAGAATCATCACCACACCAAGCAGAACACACATCTCACTGGTAGACACCTCCACAACAGCCATGCACACGTCCCCTGTGTCCTCTCCCACTGTGTCTGTCTCCCCCTCCTAAGGTACACAAACGCAGGCACTCAGACACCCAACAGTCATTCACCTCACAACAGCATCCAGCCCATGCACCTGCACCCAAAATCAGCAGACAGACACCTCCAACAACGACTCCCTCCTCCTCCACTTCCAGTCCTTCTCCCTTTTCCCACCCCAATGTCCCTAAAAAACTGTTCCTGTCCACATTGACCTCTTCCCTACACCCCCCTGTCCTGCACATATAGCCAGGGTAGGGAGAACCCAGCCAAGCACCTCAGCCACCCAGTCCACAGGCCCAGTCGTCGCCACACCCACTCGTGGTGGAAAAGGATCCAAGCCACATGTCCTGAAGGTGAAGGATCCTGCACCAGGCAGCCTCAAGGGAAAGGAGCCTGCCCCAGCTGCCAGAAAGACCAAAGAGCCTGCCCCAGCAGCTTCTAAGAAGGTAAAAGAGCCTGTCCCAGCTGCCAGAAAGACTAAGGAGGCTGCCCCAGCAGCTGCTAAGAAGGTAAAGAAGCCTGCCTCAGCTGCCAGAAAGAGCAAGGAGCCTGCCCCAGCAGCTGCTAAGAAGGTAAAGGAGACTGCCCCAGGTCCCAGGAAGAGCAAGGAGCCTGCACCAGCAGGCAGGAAGAGCAAGGGGCCTGGGGCAAGAACTGTGATGGAGCCCCCACCACCAATCATGGTTGTGCAGCCGTCCAAGGTTGCAGGAGATGGGCAGGAGCCTCCCCCCACCAGCAGCACCACCGCCTCTAGTGGGCAGCCATCCGAGGTTTCAGGGGATGGGCAGGAGCCTCCCCCCACCAGCAGCACCATGACCACTGAGTAGCCGTCACCGCTGGCGGACGGTATGTAATCCTGCCTCCATGGCCTGCTCTGCGGCCTACCCCCTGCAAATCCAGTGGGTATTACACCCATGTGGGAGACTATGACCTTGCACTCCCCAGGATCAAGAGCAGAGGGTACGAGGTCCCCTGCAAATCCAGTGGGTATTACACCCATGTGGGAGACTATGACCTTGCACTCCCCAGGATCAAGCACAGGGCATGTTGCCCCCTCCAGAGCAAGTGGCGAAGTCACTCACCTGAGAGACTGTGGCCTTGCACTCCCCAGGATCAAGCACAGGGGCATGTTGACCCTCCAGAGCAAGTGGGCAAGCCACCCACCTGAGAGACTGTGGCCTTGCACTCCCCAGGACCAAGCACAGGGCATGTTTCCCCCTCCGGAGCAAGTGGGCAAGTCACCCACCTGAGAGACTGTGGCCTTGCACTCCCCAGGACCAAGTACAGGGCATATTGCCCCCTCCGGAGCAAGTGGGCAACTCACCCACCTGAGAGACTGTGGCCTTGCACTCCCCAGGACCAATCGCAGGGCATTGCCTTTTTCAAAATCGTTTTGTCCTTGCATTATTCATTCGAGTTACGGGGTAAAAATGTTTTAGTGATGCAGCTGATTGTGTGTATAGTGTTAGGGGTGTGTGTTGGGGAGGGGTAAAAATGTTTTAGTGATGCAGCTGATTGTGTGTATAGTGTTAGGGGTGTGTGGTACATGTGTGTGTCACTGTCATTTTCCACCCTCCCTCCCTTGAGTGCTGTGCGGCTGTACTCACCATTGTCGTCTTTGCTGGCATTGATGTTCGTGGTGGAGCAGCAGGTAGAAGATCATGGGGAAAACATGCAGCTTATGCTCCATTGTGGCGTGGTTGTTCCCTGTATCTCCAATGGTGAGTCCTTCCCCTTCTGAGCACAGTGTCCATCTGGATTTTGATGTTGTTGGTACCACACCAGAAAAGGTGGTGGTTTGCTGTGTCTTAATATGGTGGGCATAACTTCCGTCTGGCTGTAGGCAGCTACCGCCGTGGTGACTTTTGTTTCCGACCTGGCGGTCGATGTGGTACATTAGCTGTCTATCGGAGATCTTTCCGCCACGGTCATAATTTGGTGGTAATTACCGACGGCCTGTTGGCGGTATTACTGCCACTTTAACACCAACCGCCAGGGTTGTAATGAGGGCGTTTATTTTGTGGTGTTGCTATGTGCACCCTAGGTGGCTATGGGATGCCCAGACATGGGGCCCTTGCTTGCTGCACCACTAGATTCAAGCTAGCCTGAATGATGAGGGGTGATACCCCAAAACCAGTCCCAGGATGCCTGTTTCCGGTCCAGGGAGGACCTGGCTTGGCAATTCTGGCTGGATTCTTCCCACGTGGAGCAGGCTCAAGACTGATTTGCTTATGGCTGGGTACACACTGGAGTGACATGGCAAGCAAAATAACAATAAATTAAACCCAGATTAGTGTGACTAAGGGTGAGTGTTTGAAAAATGTTTTTAACACTCCGTCCATAATTTTATTTTGTGATATTGCTATGTGTGCCCTTAGTGGCTAGGGTATGCCCAGACATAGGTGGTCATTACAACCCTGGCGGTCGGTGTTAAAGCTGCGATAAGACCGCCAACAGGCAGGTGGTAAAAAAATTGGAATTACGACCATAGCGGAAACCGCCAACAAAGACAGCCACTTTAAAACTCCGACCGCCACGGCAGTACAGACAATCAGCATGGCGGTCACCTCCAACAGACAGGCGGAGGACAATGTACCACCCACAGTATCACAACCTACCAATCCGCCACCTTTTCCGGGGCAGATTCCCTGTGAACAAAAACACGGCGGAAACAGGACTTCAAAGGAAAAACGTGCACTTCTACACACCCCACAAGGAATCAGGACGCCATGGAACCCGAGCTCCAGATCCTGCCAGCCCTTATCTCCTTGCTCCTCTACCAGGAGCACGAACGCCGGCGGCGAAGACCACGGTGAGTACTGCACCTACGACACGGGGGAGGGGGTAGGGAAAAAACAGGGACACACACACGCAACACCCCCACCCTCACCCACTACAACACACACACTAATACAGCATGATACATTACAGTTACACCTCCCAAACCCCCCGGAAGAATGCAAAGACAAAAGGAAATTAGTGTAACCATTGTAATATATGAAAATCCAGTACGCAAAAAATATGTATACACCATAAACAAATATATAGACACCAAGAATAGTAGTCCAGGTAGTGCTCCATTGAAGTCTGTGGAACACTGGGCCCACACGGCATGGGCGAGGCCCACACTCAATCCCCGAACATGACGGAGAGACACACTGCAGGGGCATCAGATTGCAATAAAACAGGCACCTCAGGGGGAAGGCCAAGGGAGGGCACCTCAGCCGGTTGAGTGCACGACGCCAAATCCACTAGGGGGCCACATGCCCACTGATCAATCCTGGGAAGTGCAAAGCCACAGTCTCTCAAGTATCTACAGTGGGTGGGTTGCCCACTATTCAATCCTGTGGAGTGCAAAGTCACAGTCTCACAAGTCTCTACAGTGGGTGGGCTGCCCACTGTTCAATCCTGGGGAGTGCAAAGTCACAGTCTCTCAAGTCTCTACAGTGGGTGGGTTGCCCACTGTTCCATCCTGGGGAGTGCAAAGCCACAGTCTCACAAGTCTCTACAATGGGTGGGTTGCCCACTGTTCCATCCTGGGGAGTGCAAAGCCAGTCTCTCACGTGGATAACAGTCTCCACTGGGTTAGGAGGGGGCCTGGTGCCCAGATTGCTTCATACTGCCAAGGACTGCGGTAGTGGATGTATCTCTCTACTGGTTCTGGAGGGGGCCTTGTGCCCAGAGTGCTTCATCCTGCCAAGGACAGAGGTAGTGGATGTATCTCTCCACTGGTTCTGGAGGGGGCCTTGTGCCCAGAGTGCTTCATCCTGCCAAGGACTCAGGTAGTGGATGTATCTCTCCATTGGTTCTGGAGGGGTCCTTGTACCCAGAGTGCTTCATCCTGCCAAGGACCGAGGTAGTGGATGTATCTGTCAACTGGTTCTGGAGGGGGCCTTGTGCCCAGAGTGCTTCATCCTGCCAAGGACTGAGGTAGTGGATGTATCTCTCCACTGGTTCTGGAGGGGGCCTTGTGCCCAGAGTGCCTCATCCTGCCAAGGTCTGAGGTAGTGGATTTATCTCTCCACTGGTTCTGGAGGGGGGCTTGTGCCCAGAGTGCTTCATCCTGCAAAGGACAGAGGTAGTGGATGTATCTCTCCACTGGTTCTGGAGGGGGCCTTGTGCCCAGAGTGCTTCATCCTGCCAAGGACAGAGGTAGTGGATGTATCTGTCCACTGGTTCTGGAGGGGGCCTTGTGCCCAGAGGGCTTCATCCTGCTCGTGACGGACTCAGTAGTGTCAGTGCCCTTGGCGCTCATGGGCCAGCGGTGCGTGTGGCGGCAGTGTCCTGTTTAGCGGTGCTTGTGGCGGCAGTGTCCTTGGCAGCGGTGCTAGTGGCGGCAGTGTCCTGTTCAGCGGCAGTGTCCTGTTCAGCGGTGCTTGTGGCGGCATTGTCCTTGGCAGCAATGCTTGTGGCGGCAGTGTCCTGTTCAGCGGTGCTTGTGGTGGCGGGGTCCTTGGCAGCGGTGCTTGTGGCGGCAGTGTCCTGTTCAGCGTTGCTTGTGGCGGCGGGGTCCTTGGCAGTGACTCAGCTGCTGGCAGTCCGGTCTGGCCCAGTGGGGTTGGTGCTGGCAGTCCTTTATGGCCCAGCGGGGCTGATGCTGGCGGTCCTGTCCTGGGCAGCTGGGCTGGTGCTGGCGGTCCTGTACTGGGCAGCTGGACTGGTGCTGGTGGACCTGGCCTGGGCAGCTGGGCTGGTGCTGGCACTCCCGTCCTGGCCAGCTGGGCTGGTGCTGGCGGTGGCTTCCTGGGCAGTGGGAATGATGGCGGTGGCCTCCTGGGAAGTGGGGATGATGGCGGTGGCCTCCTGGGCAGCAGGGCTGGTGCTGGCGGTGGCCTCCTGGGCAGCGGGATGATGGCGGTGGCCTCCTGGGCAGCGGGGATGATGACGGTTGCCTCCTGGGCAGCGAGATGATGGCGGCCTTCTCCACTGTGCTCCTCTTCCCAGACTTGCTAAGTTTATTGTGCCCCTTCCCCACCTTGGAAGGTGTCGCAGCTGACTCCACAATCCCACCTGCACCCCTGGGAGCGGCTTTGGTGGCTGGAGTCTTCCCCCTCTCCCGCCGGGCACTGGCCAACTTTTGATGCTTGACAGGTGGGGGACTGTCCATGCTGTGGCTCCGTGCCACACTGGGTGCCCTGCTGCCCGGTGCACTCCAGATTCCTGTGACTTTATGCACCACTGGAAAACATACACAATGAGGGGCCCCTAAACAAACATCAGGAACAATACGATGTATTTTAGACAAAGGAAATATTTCCACAGGTCAGTCCAAATTGCACCATGTAGGTATAGAGTCAAATACGAACACTTGATCAGTCCAAAATTTATTCAAAATGTGTTTACACATTAAACAGTCTGTAGTCCAAGGAAATTTGTACTTCCAGCTTTCCAGCCAACACGTGTTTCGTCTTTAGGAATAGTTTACATCCCTTACGACTTCTTCAGGGCTTACAAGTCCATTACACATTTAAGTAGTATCCAGTAATGCCGGTTAATCCCAAACCGATATTCTCCAATATATAAATTGACCGAGTAGAATTTCAATGAACCCAATACTCCACAAATATCGTCTCCGTATAAACTTGTCGGCGTCTTAGTGGCAGAACGCCTAGCGAGTGATAGCGCACTCGTTCTGCACTAAGACGCCGACAAATTTATACGGAGTCGATATTTGTGGAGTATTGGGTTCATTGAAATTCAACTCGGTCAATTTATATATTGGAGAATATCGGTTTGGGTTTAACCGGCATTACTGGATACTACTTAAGTGTGTAATGGACTTGTAAGCCCTGAAGAAGTCGTAAGGGATGTAAACTATTCCTAAAGACGAAACACGTGTTGGCTGGAAAGCTGGAAGTACAAATTTCCTTGGACTACAGACTGTTTAATGTGTAAACACATTTTGAATAAATTTTGGACTGATCAAGTGTTCGTATTTGACTCTATACCTACATGGTGCAATTTGGACTGACCTGTGGAAATATTTCCTTTGTCTAAAATACATCGTATTGTTCCTGATGTTTGTTTAGGGGCCCCTCATTGTGTATGTTTTTGAGTTTTGAGGTTGTTTGACCTCTGAGGGTTGGGTGTTTCCCTTGTGAGGCTCCCCGGCACTTATATAGGTAGATTGGCACCCTGAGCGCCACATATCCTCAAATTACACCCCGTTCTTTGATTTCTACATGCACCACAGGTCCCAGAGATGTATTGGCTGAGGTGCTAGGTTGGGACCTGGAGAGTCGGGCCCCTAGGAGACTGATGGGGTGGGGGAGATGAGGGAAAGAGGTCAAGGGTGGACTGGAAAGGTTTCTTGGGAACACTGGGACGGGTAGCTGGAGGGGGTTTCTGAGTAGAGGAAGAGGTTGTGGTTGTAGGAGGTATTCGTTTGGTGACTTTGGGTGAAGGTGCATGTGCTATAGGCTGTCGTGAGGTGGATGGCTGTTGGGTGGGTGTCTGGCTGCATTTGTGTATCTTGGGAGGTGGCGTCACAGACACACTGGGAGAGGACACAGGGGACGTGTGAATGGTAGTGGGGGTAGTGACTGCACGTGAGCGGGGTGTGGTGGTGGGTGTGCTGGTGATGGAAGTAGTAGCTGAAGATGTAGTGCATGAAGCTGTGAGTGTAGATGAGACTGGGAGGGAAGAGGGGGACACAGTGGAGGCAGTGGATGTTGGTGTGTCTGCATGTGTGTGATGCTTGCGTGAGTGCCTGTGGGATGTGTGGTGCTTATGTTTGCCAGAGCTTCCCTTGTGTTTTGACGTATGTGCATGCTGGTCTGAAGGTGTGCTTGGGATAGGCTGAGGTACAGGGGATTGGGTCTGGGTGGAGGAAGATGGAGAGGGGAGGCTAGAGACAGGGACAATAGCTGCCATTAGTGCTGAGGCCAGACTCTGAAAAGCTCGCTGAAGGGCCGCCTGACCAGAATGAATGCCCTCCAGGAATGCATTTGTTTGTTGCAACTGCCTTTCCACATCCTGGATGGCATTCAAAATGGTAGACTGCCCAACAGTGAGGGACCTTAGGAGGTCAATGGCCTCCTCACTGAGGACAGCATGGGTGACTGGGGCAGACCCTGAGGTGCCCGGGGCGAAGGTGATGCCCACCCTACTGGGTGAGCGGGCACGGGGCAAAGGCTGAGGGGCTGCTGGGAAGGCTGTGCTGGTAGGGGGGTTGGCGGCTGTAGATGCGGTGGGCACAGATGTGGCCACCACCACAAGGGAGCTCCCATCAGAGGACGAGTCCGTTCCACTGGTGTCAGCTCCTGTCCCCGCCGTGGAGCTCCCCTCACCCTCCGTCCCACTGGTGAATTCCGAGTCCGTAGTCTCGCCCTCCAGGGCCATGTGGGATGCAGCTCCCTCCTGCTTCGGTGCCACTGCTCCTCCGCCTGATGATGCTAATGCACACAAGAACAGGGAGACCACAAAAGGGGGGGAACAACAGAAGAAAGACATGTTGAGTGCATGCATTACCGCTACCGTTGGCGGACACGACAGACACAGAAGCCCCCTGCACTACGCCACGCACTTGGGGTCCACTGTCCAATCCCTGGGACATGGCCTACAAGGCTATGGCCGACATCTGCGCACATGGGTGTCACAGGAGCCTGACTAGGTGTAGTTGCCACTGTACACAGGTGGGGTGGGGTGCCACATGGTCTGCCAGAACAAGGGGACCTAACTAGCACACTCGCCCTGGCCTAGGGAAAACCACAGCCCACCTTCCCCACCCAGACACTTCCACTGCGCTCAAAATCAGCAGAATGAGAGTCTACTCACCCCGTGTGGCTGCTGTGATGCCATCAAGCGCCCATCCAACTCCGCGTACGCCACCGCCAGGATCCTGAACATCAGGGGGGTCATGGTGCGTTGGGAGGCCATCCCCAGGTGGGCCTCCCTCCGCTGTCTTCTTGCTCCAGCGGCGAATGTCCTCCCATCTTTTACGGCAGTGGGTTCTCCGTCTGTGGTAGACCCCCAGGGTCCGGACTTCCTTGGCGATGGCACGCCAAATATCCTTCTTCTGTTGGGAGCTGACCTACAGGAATAGTACAGGGGAAAACGAGAAGATATAACCGTCCACACCATCACATTCATTGGCCCCTTACCCTATCCTTGCCATGTGGCACATGCACTCACCGTCGTTTCATGCACGCCTCAATCTCCCCCCCACCTTTCATCCACCCAACTCCACACAGGCATAGCCCATATAGCATGCTCTCAGTGTACTTACCTGTTTGTCTGGAGGACCGTAGAGTAGCGTGTACTGGGGGAGGACCCCATCCACGAGTTTCTCCAACTCCTCCGATGTGAAGGCAGGGGCCCTTTCCACAGACGCCGAGCCGTTGTCTCTTCCAGAGCGAGGTCACTGCAGCACTTGCAGTGTAGGTCCTCTCCTGTCGAAGATCAGGTATTGAGTGATTGAACAGATAGAAAATGGCGGTCACGTCCGCGGCGGTGCGTACCATCACCGCCGACGTACATCGTCATTGGCTCCTTGGACACATAGGGTCCAATGTTAACCAATGCAGAATTGCGCTGAGGTCTTCGACCGCCTACCGCGACGGTGTACAACGCCAGCGCAGTTACCCCACATCCCATTGTCCCACTTTACAGGTCAGGCAGCCGCCATTTCAGGGGTCCACATGGCCTAATTTTTCACTGCGTCACACATACCTAGGCCTTTCATCAACACTCATACAGGCCAAATTTCGGAATATTATTTGTGTTCTGTGTTAGCTGTGGGTACATACCTCTGAGTTGGTTGACTCTGTGCTCGCTGTTGTCCTTCATAGGCACCGTCCACTGGGACATGCGAGGAGATGGCGGCATCCAGCGGTGTACAGACCGCTGGTGGACCTGTCGACAATGGAGGAAAGACATGTGATCATCACCTACAGGCTTAATCGTGCCACAATCCTGGAAATGTGTGCCCAGTTGGAGCCAGACATGATGTCAGCTATCCGCCATCCCACAGGAATCCCCCCTCAAGTGCATGTGCTGTCAGTACTCCATTTCCTTGCAAGTGGATCATTTCAAACAACAGTGGCCATCGCATCAGGGATGTCCCAGCCTATGTTTTCCAACGTGTTGTCCAGAGTGTTGTCTGCCCTGCTGAAACACATGCGGAGCTACATCGTTTTCCCTCAGGTGGAGGATTTGCCTACAGTGAAAGGTGACTTCTATGCCCTGGGACATATCCCCAACATCATAGGTGCCATTGATGGGACACATGTGGCTTTGGTACCCCCCCGCAGAAGTGAACAGGTGTACAGAAACCGGAAGAGTTATCATTCCATGAATGTGCAGATGGTGCGTTTGGCAGACCTGTACATCTCCCAAGTGAATGCCAAATTTCCTGGCTCAGTGCATGACGCTTACATCCTGTGGAATCCTTTGATATTGTGATGGGTCAACTCCAGAGGCACCGCGTGTGGCTATTAGGTGAGCACCTGAAAGCAAGTCAGTGGGAATGGTTGTCTGGGTCTGGTGATATCCCTACAGGTTAGTGTGTGTCTAACAGTTGTCCTCACCATTTTCAGGTGACTCTGGTTCTCATCCCAGGGACACTCCTTGCCCATGCCTTCTGCAACCCGTATGTTAAGGCGACACAACTGACACGGCCTTTTGAGGGAACACTGGTTAAGTTCAACCCTCAACTTCTACTACCCCACACCCTTAGTGGTTCTTTAGATTTCTTTTGGGAGGTGGTGTGGGTCAGCAAATACTCCCAGTACTCTCCTTTTGTGTTTTATGACTCTGGTTACCCCAACCTGTCATGGCTACTGACCCCAGTGAGGAATCCCAGGACAAGGGCAGAGGAATGCTACAATGAGGCCCATGGGCGAACTTGACGGATTATAGAGCGGACCTTCGGCCTCCTGAAGGCCAGGTTCAGGTGCCTCCATGTGACAGGTGGATCCCTATTCTACTCACCGAAGAAGGTGTGCCAGATCATCGTGGCCTGCTGTATGCTTCACAACTTAGCTTTGCAAAGACAGGTGCCTTTTCTGAAGGAGGATGGTCCAGATGGCGGTGTTGTGGCAGCCTTGGAGCCTGTGGACAGTGAAGACGAGGAAGCAGAAGAAGAGGACATCGACAACAGGAACTCGGTTATCCTGCAATATTTCCAGCAAGACACAGGTAAGAATACAAACCTGCCTACTACATGTACTTTAACACTACTACCTCTCTACTGTCTGTCGCTTTCACCCAGTGTACGGTCACTGAGCTTTCCCTTTCCCTTACGATTTCACAGATGTGGGTCCCACTGTGTGACATCGGCTTTGTTTCCTCATGGACTAGAGCTGGGTGACATAGGTATGTTGACATTACATTTGAAAGAGCATTTTGTCACTGTAATTGCTAATACACTATTTTGAAATCACAGGCAGACTCCAGATTGTTTTGTGCTTTAAGGGTGTTTATTTATGTGCTCAAGATTGGAGGGGGTTGTGAAATGGTGATGGTGGAGAAATGTACATGGCAGAGTCCAGTCTATTAGTCTCACAGGTGCATTGCCCAAATGGGCATAGAAAGTGGAGCTGGGGCAGTTTGAGGATGGACAGGGTGACAAAGTGGGACAGAAGGATGACATTCAGGGTGGTCTCATTTCTTGGCTGGGGTCTTGGCATCATTCTCTGTCTTTGTCCTGGATCTCAGGGACCGTTTGCGGGGTGATTCTCCCTCTGCAGGGGGTGGGGTGCTGGTGTGGTGGTCCTGTGGCAGTGCCTCCTGTCCACTAGCGCCCGCGGAGGTGGTGGGCAGTTCATCGCCCTGGCTAGTGTCAGGGGCCCCTTGCTGTGCCCCAGTGTCCCTCCTGGTGTTGAGGACTTCTTTCAGCACCCCTACGATGGTGCCCAAGGTGGAATTTATGGATCTGAGTTCCTCCCTGAAGCCCAAATACTGTTCCTCCTGCAGGCGCTGGGTCTCCTGAAACTTGGCCAGTACCGTTGACATTGTCTCCTGGGAATGGTGGTAGGCTCCCATGATGTTGGAGAGGGCCTCGTGGAGAGTGGGTTCCCTTGGCCTGTCCTCCCCCGTCGAACAGCAGCCCTCCCAGTTCCCCTGTGTTCCTGGGCCTCCGTCCCCTGGATCGTGTGCCCACTGCCACTGCCCCCAGGTCCCTGTTGTTGCTGGGGTGGTGGGTTAGCCTGGGTTCCCTGTAGTGGTGGACACACTGCTGATTGACATGTCCTGGGGACAGAGGTATGGGCCAGCTGGGTGGGTGCTGGGCTGGTGTTTCCATAGGGGGGAAGTTCTGTGGTGGCCTGTGACTGTGTGAGGGGAACCGACTGTCCAGAGGTCCCCGATGGGCCGGGCAGGTCATCTAGATCCAGTTGGACAGAGCTGCTATCATCACTGTGGGCCTCTTCTGTTGGTGGTGTGGACATGTGTGGACCCTCCTGTCCGGTGACGTAGGGTAGGGGTCCTACAGGGGTATAAAACAATGTTCATTACATCTGTGTGTGCCATGGTGTGCAATGGGTGGGTGACCGTGAACCCCAGTGCTTGCATTCCTGTGTGGGTCCTTGTGTGATGGTGGTTTAGGGGGGTGTATGGGTATGTGCAGTGGCCATGCTTTGCGATGGGTGTCCATGCTTTGTTGTTGCATGCAGGGCTTGGTGTTAGGATGTGTGGTTTGTGATGTTGGGACATTTATGAGGAGTTGGAGTGATGGGGGTGAGGGTGAGGGTAGGGGTATGTGATAGCATGCAAGTAGGGTGGGGGATGTAATAGTTAAGATTTGACTTACCAGAGTCCATTCCTTCATCTACTCCTGCGAGGCCCTCAGGATGCAGAATCACCAAGACTTGCTCCTCCCATGTTGTTAGTTGTGGGGGAGGAGGTGGGGGTCCGCCGCCAGTCCTCTGTACCGCGATGTGGTGTCTTGAGACAACGGAACGCACCTTCCCCCGTAGGTCGTTCCACCTCTTCCTGATGTCATCCCTATTTCTTGGGTGCTGTCCCACTGCGTTAACCCTGTCCACTATTCTGTGACATGACTCCATCTTCCTAGCTATGGAGGTGTGATCTGAATAACTGTGGCTCTACCCGGACGATTTCCTCCACCATGACCTTGAGCTCCTCCTCAGAGAACCTCAGAGAACCTCCTCAGAGAACCAGAGAACCTGGGTGTCTTTGCCGTGCCATGGGGTGGCGTGAGTGATGTGTAGGGTGGTGTGTGTAGTGATAAGTGGGGTGAGATTTAGTGGTGTGTTGTGTGAGGTGCGTGGAAGTTATGTGGATGATGGTATTGTGTGCCTGTGGATGCTTGGTAGTTGTTTGTAGTGTCTCTCAATGGCCTTCTCTCAGTAATTTTGACGTAGGGGTTTGTGGGTGATGCGGGTGTGTGTTTTATATTGTAATGGGTGTGTGGGAGTGGTGTGTGTATGTGTATCAGGTGTGTGTATTTTGATTTGTCCAATGTGGCTGTGTTTTGTATATGTGTGTGTATTTTGAGCGCGGTGGTGTGTTCCGCCAATGGAATACCCCGGTTGAAAGACCGCCGCGTGGATTAGTTTCTAGTGATAGTGTGGGCGTATTTCTGTTGGCGTGACGGTGGAGGTTTTGTTTTCGCCAGTTTATCACTGACCTTTGGTGTGGCGGACTTGTGTGGGTGTCTGAATTTTGGCGGATTCCGAGCAGTGGGTCATAATGACCGTGGCGGAATTCCGCTGCTGCAGCGGTGTGTTGGTGGTCTTCTGCACGGCGGTAAGCGGCTTTTACCGCCAATGTTGTAATGACCCCCAAAGTCCCTTGCTTGCTGCTCCACTGGATTGAAGCTTGCCTGGCTGATGAGAGGTGATACCCCAAAACTAGTCCCAAGATTCTCGTTTCCGGTCCAGTGAGGACCTGGCTTGGCAGTTCAGGCTGGATTGTTCCCTTGGGGAGCAGGGTGAAGACTGATTTGCATATGGCTGAGTCCAAACTTGGGTCACATGGCAAGTGAAATAACAATGGATTAAACCCAGATATGTGACTGGGGTGAGTGTTTGAAACGTTTCAACACTCTGCCCATCATTTTATTTTGTGATGTTACTATGTGCGTCCTAAGTGGCTAGGGTATGCCCCGATGTGGGTCCCTTGCTTGCTGCACCACTGGATTCAAGCTAGCCTGGCTGGTGAGGGATGATATGCCCAGACGTGGGTCCCTTGCTTGGGGTGACACTGGATTCAAGTTAGCTGCGCTGATGAGGGCTGATACCCCGAAACCGGTCCCAGGATGCTTTTTTCCGGTCCAGGAAGGACCTGGCTTGGCAGTTCGGGCTAGACTGTTCCCATGGAGAGCAGGGTCAAGACTGAATTGCATGTGGTTGGGTCCAAACTAGGGTGACGTGGTGAGCAAAATAACAATGGATTTAACCCAGATCTGTGACTGGGGGTGAGTGCTTGAAAAGTTTCAAAACTCCATCCATCATTTTATTTTGTGATGTTGATGTTAGAAAGAACCAAACTGGTAACTTTTCATTCTTTTATTGGATCACTAATGTAATATTGATCCATTAAATATAAAAATACACAAATATTGGAAATCAAATATTTATTACATTAATAACAACTTCATCTACCTAAACTATAAAAATCACAAATACCGAGTACACAAATATAGCTGTACAAAATACCGATTTTTACATACATTGATAACAAAAATATCAGAAACAAAAATATTGTCACCTATAAATGAACATATAAAATATAAAAATATTCATTAAAAAATATCAACTACAATAGTATCGCCAATATAGCTATTCATTAAAAAAGCATCAAAAACAGTTTTAACATAAAACAATTACTTGAAATTTGCCCAGAACGTCTTATACACATATTTAATTAAATACAAATATATCATATCAACCAAATATTGAACATTGAGCCCCAAAAATTTGATACACCTAAAATAGAACCACCAACACATGCACAATAACTATAAACAATTAAACACAAACCTAAATAATAATTAATATATAAACGAATACATTTATATCTCAAATAGACAAATTATATATTATTATACATCAAAAATAAAATCAAATTTTGTTTACCATCGACGAATTCAACTGATTCAATGAAAACTACACTAAACCAATCAATAAAATAAAAGTATAAACAACTTTAAGCAATACAATCAAATAAACAATTAAGCCAACAATATCAAAGGCACACTAATTTAAACAATTAAGGGCCAGATGTAGCAAAGGTTTTTACCCATTCTGTGTCTATGGGAAAAAGTGTTCGTACATATGACCCTAAATACTTACAAAATGACAAACACTGCTAGATGAGGAAACCCTACAGATTTCTCTCAGCGAATATTTGAATACGAAATATATTTATCTCAACACCTACATAATCAAGAAAGTAATACTTCTATTTAAACTAAATATGACTATTATTAAACTTAAGAATTTAAATGAACAAATAAATATGAACATTATAACTTTTATCTTTTTACATAGACTACCCAAAAGAATAAGTTCAAACCAACAAACTGCCCGAAAATATCAACTATAACAAACCAGCAAAAATAACTAATACAGTAAGTGTACTTGAACAATAAGTTATTAAATGTACCCAAAAAGCATGCAAAAATAAACCTTACACCGTAAACCTCAATAAACTGCCAACAAAATACCATTTATAATTAAATTAAGTGCTATATTTACAAGGCCCTTTCTCTTCTTTGCGTCACATTACCGTAATTTATATTCTTTACAAAGTGGTGCAATGCAAGCATTGCGCCACTTTGTAACCCCATGCGCCACATTATGCCTGCACCAGGCATAATGTATGCAAGGGGGGTGGTCCCACGAAGGGAATCTGCCAAAGTTGGCACAGTGAAACCTACAGGGTTTCATTGCGTCATTTTTTTTCATCATTTTGAATGCCTGCACATTGAAGATGTTAAAGTGACGGGCCCGTAATAACCTATGGGCCTCCCTAGTGCTTTGCTGGACTAGCGGCATAATTAATGGCGCTAATCCTACAAAGCACCACAATACCATCATAAATTCTGACGCTATTGTGCTAACGTGCGGCATGGTCTGCTGTATTGTAAATACAGCGCTACCATGGTAAGGAGAGGAGGAGTAAGGACGGTCAAGAAAACTGGTGAATCAGGACTGATGCACTACTTTCTCATAGATCTGGCCCTACATTTTTTTTCCTATAACAGAAAATAAAACACCTGCTCCACATTAAGACAAGGTCAACGGAAAAACTAAAAAAACTATGCAAAACATCTTAACAAAACATACAAAATAAGTAAACAAATTATAAGTACTTACATTTTTAACACATTAATAACAAAGCTGCAGAACTTTAAATGTAATATATATTTATACTATTAAATTACTTACAGATACAATTACCGAAGCCACCAAATATATCAAGTCACAGAAAGGAAAACAGTTATTAAACCACATGGACTACATCCACAGCCAATAAAGTTAATCAATACTAACAGTAAACTGGAAATGCAATAAATAGTATTCTCCTGCATGCTGCGGAAGGGCAACTACAAAATATGATGTAGTTCATGTAAAAGAGCACAACCACCCCCAAATTAGCCATAAATGGAAGTTAGAGAAATTTTGCAATATGAAAGACATACTACCCAAAGTCCACAACCAAATAACAGGCCAACCACCATCTATCCTCATTTTAAAATACTTAAATGCACAAACTAAAAGAGCCACCAACGATACCCTACTTTCCCTTAGAAGATAGCAAGATATATACATACCTGACAATTGAACAATTACAAATAATGAGGAACCCTTTCTTTTTCATGACAATCTAAATAATAAGAAGCAAACCCTAATATTCTCTACAGCAAACTACTTAGTGAAACTTAGCCAATCTCAAACCTGGTTGATGTATGGGGCCTTCCAATTGTGTCGCAAACCATTCACTCGGATATATACAATGCATGGTTATTATCAACACACCAATATCACTTTCATATATGCTTTACTACCAAATGAACAAAGCAGCATGTACTACAAACTCTTAAACTAAATGGAACAGCAAACACCCAAAAATAAGCATAGGGCCTCATTATGAGTTTGGCAGTCTTATGACTGCCAAACTCACGGTGTCGGTTGGACCACTGCACTTCTGTCAGACCGAGTGCCAGATTACAACCCTGGTGGTCCGCAGCCACCACTCACATCACAGATCCCTATGGGGTGGCAATGCCCCTGTATGCTCCCCCGCTGGTCTGTAAGATAATACTGGCATGTCCTATCCTGCACAACATTTGTGTTAAAAACATTGTCCCCTGGGATGGAGAAATTGATGTCCACAATGTGGAGGAGGAGGATAATGTGACTGAGGACCTTGAGGGGGAACAACCAAACACAGCGGCAGGAGTTCGCACAAGTCTGACCATTGTTGAAAACTTTTATACATAGTCAACAAAAAAAGTACTTTGTAAATACCTCCAATAAATATTTGTTTAACCACATTCCCCTTGGTCTACTGATTGTCCAATATATATATATATATATATATATATATATATATATATATATATATATATATATATATATATATATATATATATATATATATATATATATCATTGGATCATGACTCTAACCTCAGGGAGAGTGTTAGAAATGACTGCCATTATGGGAAGACTACAAGTATTGTATAAACATCATTGGTGATGTAGGAGGTTCTACAGACTCCATCTCACATATAAGTGACACACAAATCACTGGCATGTGACTTCTGAAGGCCTAGATCCATGCACCACTACATATATTGTGCTATCACATAGGCAAGGTGCAATTTCATAGGTCATTCACGATCACAACACCATGCCTAACAGGATGTATGCAAAGGGGCCACACATAGGATAGGGGCTGTCAAGAAATGGAGGTTAAGTAATGTTAGAACTGAACACTGCCACTACTCTGTATGATTAAAGCTTTACATGAACGGTAAATGTGTGTCAAGGGGGGACATCATAGGTAACAATGCTCCTTCAGTAATGCCTCATGGAAGCTGAGCCTGCACAGTATGTCTATAGGAATATGTTCTGGCACTGCAATTGGGCACATCCCTTACACATGAAGGACTGTAAATCATGTGTGGCACATACACATTGGCTGGGGAATAGCCAATGGCTTGGCAGGGAAATTAAGTGGCTAGGGGTGTTGAATCCATATACAAACACATAACAGCTTGTATAGATCTATGAATTTTAATGGGAGAACGCATCAGCCAAATGATAGTCTGGCTGGAATGTAGGCAAAGTGTGTAACACTCCCTATCTACATAGGCTACACACCTGTCACACAAATTAGCTTGCTTCACACATGTCTACTGCTAATAATGATAATTATATGAAGACACTTGTATGGGGGTCCGTCATAGGTAGCAACAGGTATGCCATTATCCACAATTATTGACCTATGTCTGCATGTCTATACAGTATGCTCTGTATAACAACATTACACAGCACATAGCAATACGAAGAACTCATTGTCACTTACAAGACGCATCCAGTGCATGGTATCAAATGTTACTAAATAGCTCTTACATATTCTGGCCTCCAATATCATGATTAGGTGTGGCATGTGCTAACATGTGCGAACATGTGCAGAATTTCTCTATACTGTCAGAGACGCTACATCGCACTGAGTGGGAGTGGACATAGCCACATCGGTAGCATCTGGCAAAGGATAAATACAGCACTAAGATGATGACACACCTCAACAGCATTCAGTCATGGTAAAAGTCAGCTAGGATGTGGCATGCAAGGAGAATTACATTGCCAGGTTCAATAGAGAATGTGGATTGACAGCTCTGAGATACCCACTGATACTTGCTAGTACAACACGCCCTGTCACTTGGAGACTACCCAAGTTCTGTTGCATGTGTAATGTCATGTGTGACTGGCACTCATTACATCTCACTAATATCGCCAATGGGACATTAACTACTAAGTCAACAGTTGTAGGAGAAGGGAATATCTCCCATTACAGGAGTCATATGTTGTATCCTGTCCCTATATCACCAGACAATGTTGCTGAAGAAGATGTGTACAAAGCGCTAGCAGACAAAAGACTGGGAGCAATTGAGGACACAATACATACCTTACCAGTAATGGCAGAAAAAAGGGATAATGACCAGACATACAACAAAATAGACACTGTAAGACACCTATGTCTACAAGTCACCTTAACAGATGTACAGAGAGGGTGGCCATGTTTTTACATGACCAGGACATGTTTGCCACTAGCATAGCATGGTATTTGGCCTTCGCATGGTTCCAAAACAGGAGGCAGTCAACATACAACACCATCTATACCATGTCATTTGTCCAACCTTGATGTCACAACAGTTATACAACCCCTAAACAAGCTTAACATGCACACAACTTTGGACTCCAAAAATGTATAATGTACAACATGTGCAAGCACACTACCTCTCTACATGGGAGGGGAAGGCAGACATCAAGTACTGCATTGGAAATCATAACGACCAGGTATGTATGACCACATTTGTGCATGTCTCCATCTACTAGGGAGTGTGCACCGGCTGGAAATTAGCTATCATAAATGGTAGAGATCCCAGCTCAATGAACCAACACACCACTGCTCTAACTACATCAACGTACGAAAATGCCAGATGCTTGATGCATGTGCACAGGGGGCAGAGTAAAGTGGAGCACCATTAGCCTGCACCTTCACATGCAACAATGGGTTTGTGTTGCCAGACAAACTCACACATTTATGAAGATGATTAGGCCTGCCACGTATGCCACACTGCAACTCTGAAACAGAGTGATATGGCATTGTATGTGACAGTCATGACTAACATGATTTTGACAAATCAGAGTATCCACTTTGAGGCAGGCACACATATCTCAAAGATCTCTGCACTTGTGTACCACCATAATGCTTCAGACTTGGTAATGTGTATGGATTCAATACGATAGCTAACCTAGCACTAAAATAATGGCATAGGTATCACAAAACCTGTGAGAGTCAAAAGTTACAGTAGAAAATAGGTGCCAGTGATGTGACTACACAAGCAATAGTAGAAAGCCAACTTCTATCTATGCAGGAAGATATCAGTGTGAGCGTGCACATCCCTGTGACAAAGTAATGTTGTGATGTGTTACAAAAATGGCACAACACATGTCCATACAAACACATGGCATATAGCATATTTCACCAACGCACGTGTCCATTACATCTGCAGCAACTAAGATGCATGGGAAAGCACATGGCACATTTGTAGCTGACCTATCACAAGTAAAATACGATAATTAACCAGTGAGTAGATACACATGCTGACTCAACTTGACAGGGGATACGTGATGTCAAGGCAGTCCGAGGCCACTGCATACTATGAGTACAAAATGTAATGGCTGACACATGCCTTAGCATGTGCTTGAAACAGGGCCTAAATGCAAAATTGTTTGTAGGTATGTATACGTATATTGCCCACAGAAAAAACTATGGGGGTCATTCTGACCCTGGCGGCCGGTGGCCGCCAGGGCCACCGACCACGGGAGCACCGCCAACAGGCTGGCGGTGCTCCCACGAGCATTCTGACCGCGGCGGTTCAGCCGCGGTCAGAAGCGGCAAGTCGGCGGGCTCCCGCCGACTTACCGCTGCTCGGGGGAATCCTTCATGGCGGCGGAGCGCGCTCCGCCGCCATGAGGATTCTGACAGCCCCTACCGCCATCCTGTTCATGGCGGGAAACCCACCATGAACAGGATGGCGGTAGGGGGTGCCGCGGGGCCCCTGGGGGCCCCTGCCGTGCCCATGCCAATGCTTTGCAGACACTGAAATACGCGACGGGTGCAAACTGCACCCGTCGCACCCCTGCAACTACGCCGGCTCAATTCTGAGCCGGCGTCCTCGTTGCAGGGGCATTTCCTCTGGGCCGGCGGGCGCTCTTTTGGAGAGCGCCCGCCGGCCCAGAGGAAATGTTAGAATGGCCGCCGCGGTCTTGTGACTGTGGTGCGGTCATTTGGCGGCGGAACCTTGGCGGACGGCCTCCGCCGTCCGCCAAGGTTAAAATCAGGGCCTATGTAGTCCACCTGCTACTCACTATTCATACACATACGTACACACATAGCAAACATATGCCAACAGTTATGTGGACACAGTGTAGGTACACATGCACATATGCACAAAGTATGAGTGAAGGCCTGCAGCTCACTTATGAATACACATATTGGTTAAACACACCAATGACACTGTAATAACATTAATGCATAGACTTGCACATGTAGCCAAAAACATTTACCACATAGTAGGACAGCCCACATAACATGTGAATTGAATCAGGGTGCATTCAAGGGCTACAATGCAAAAAATGACGCAATTAAGATATGCGTCCAAAAAATGATGCAAATGCATCAACACCACACTGCAACATGGAGAAAATGATGCCGGGACCCTGAGCAGCAACTCAACGTTACCACTACTCTCAGTGCACCATGGAGAAAAAACGACACATGACGCTCATGCATCAAAAAAACACACAACGCAAAAAACGCGATGCACACATCCAGGAAGTGATATACCAGGACATACTGCCTGCAAGCATGGCACAGTGAGTGTAGTTTCACTTTCACTTCACAGTCTGTTCCCCTGTGACTGTGTATGATTGTGTTTTGGAGGTGCTGTGGGATTTGTGGTGTGTTTGGAGGTTTTGCTATGTCCCTTGTGCTGTGTCCTGTGTTTTTGGTCTCCAAATTGTCTATATATTTGTTTTTTGTATTGAAAGTGTACTGTTTTTGTCATTGTATTGTGGGGTGTTTGTCTGGGATAGTTTAGCTGTTGTGGTAGTTTGGGGAGTTTGGGGTAGTTGTTAGGATTAAGTTTCCTTTGCCTATTTTGTTTTTGGTGATGTCCTTTTCCCCTTGGGAACATCTGGGAAGGATAGGATGGGGAGGATGTCTGCTGATGACCTGTGGAGGTTCATCTGGTTGGTGGCCCACTACCTGCATCTGATACTGCAACTGGGTGGCCAGGTGATCCTCGGCTACCCCCTGAGGCAAGGTGGCTGTGCAGGGCAAAGTGGTCCACCACCACACATGCAATTAAGATATGCATCCAAAAAATGATGAAAATGCATCAACACCACACTGCAACATGGAGAAAATGACGCCGGGGCCCTGAGCAGCAATTCAACGTTACCACTACTCTCAGTGTACCATGGAAAAAAATCGCCGCATGACTCTCATGCATCAAAAAACGCAGTGCACACATCCAGGAAGTGATATACTAGGACATCATGCCTGCAAGCATGGTACAGTGAGTGTAGTTTCACTTTCACTTCACAGTCTGCTCCCCTGTGACTATGTGTGGTTGTGTTTTGGAGGTGCTGTGGGATTTGTGGTGTGTTTGGAGGTTTTGCTGTGTCCCTTGTGCGGTGTCCTGTGTTTTTGGTCTCTCAATTGTCTATATATTTGTTTTTTGTATTGAAAGTGTACTGTTTTTGTCATTGTATTGTGGGGTGTTTGTCTGGGATAGTTCAGCTGTTGTGGTAGTTTGGGGAGTTTGGGGTAGTTGTTAGGCTTAAGTTTCCTTTGTCTATTTTGTTTTTGGTGATGTCCTTTCCCCCTTGGGAACATCTGGGAAGGGTGGGATGGGGAGGATGTCTGTTGATGAACTGTGGAGGTTCATCTGGTTGGTGGCCCACTACCTGCCTCTGATACTGCAACTGGGTGGCCAGGTGATCCTCGGCTACCCCCGAGGCAAGGTGGCAGTGTAGGGCAAGGTGGTTCACCACCGCACATGCATTTTCAAGACAGGATTCAAGAGCACCGGGCATATCTGGTGGCAAGGGAGCAGGATCTGCTGGACCATTTGGCCATTAAAATCGTCAGAACTGTTGGCAAGTCTCCCATTGCCATATAATTGCCTGCACTGATTATTTGACAGACAGTTGCAGATAAGTCTGAGTGCTGCATGTAATGGTTGTGAATATGTTGTATGCAACCTGTATGAAGAGTGCAACCTGTATGAAGAGTCTCTGTGCCACGTGAGGCCTGCAGTTCAAATGTACAGCAATTCAGCCAATGCAGGACACATGTATGATGAACCCTGCATAACCATCATGAAGGGGCATATTTAAGAGTCCCTAGTGCAAACTTTGCACTGCCATAGTGCTATATTATTGACAGCAAGGTGGGGCAAACCTGCCATTTACCCTGTGTTGACTTTACAAAGTGGTACAAAGCATGCATTGCACCACTTTGGAAAGGCTTGCCACAGAATATGGCTGTGTCAGGAACAATGTATGCAAGGGGGCACAAAGGGGGCCTCCTAATTAGCACAAAACATTCAGTGAGATTGCTGCACCCCATAGCTGGCAGATTAAAGGCATTAAAATATACTCCCATTATGATCAATGGGCCTCAGAGTTCTTTGCAGGACTAGCGACAAAACTTTTGACGCTAGTCCTGCAAAGCGCTAGACTACTAGCAAACAATTTTTGACGCTACTCCCCCTAACTACCTCCATGGTGCACAGTCTATTGGATACGGCAAACACATGGTGGTTTCAGGAGTGAGCTAGTGCCCCCACTTCAACAGGTGCTGCACTAGGTGCTGTGCCACTTCCATATATATGGGCCACAGTGTAGTTAAGCATGCACAGTTACATTTTTCAATGAACAGCTAGGAATGATGCCTGAGGCATTAAAGGGTGTGTAAAAATAAAATAGGTAGGACAAACTCCAAACCTCGGAATCACTACATATTTTCCTATGTATCAATTCCAAACACTCTGTAGGGCTGCAGTAAAAAGGTGTGAAATTTGGGCATATATATGTATGAGAAGGGCCACTATGTACTCAGCAGACGTTCTCTGGCATCTCCTGCTTAGTGCATCATTGGCCTTCATATGAATACATGATGTTGGACCACACCACCATCATGCTGTGACTTATTTATGACTAAGCACAGACATGGCTGTGAGTAAGGGGTGCACTAAGGCCCACAAGGACAGTATAGATGCAATTGGTGCTGCAATACTGTAATCCTATAGGCCTCTTGGTGTCATTATGCAAGGCCATATAAGGGAGCTTGACCATGCACTGGTCCAGACTACTGGCAGCTCCATTTGACCTATGCATTGTGTATCGGAGTCAGCCTGTATGATCGCCATGACCACACACATGTGGTGAGTCTGTTCCACTGGCCTGCTGCTCCCCACTAACAGTATGGGGCTGCACATCACTCTTTAACCTGCAACACCAGATACATCCTCTGACCACTGAGCAAGTGTGTCTGTGTTGAGCCATATTCCTATGCCCACATACTTATCCCTCACTGGTTCAACAATGGTAATCCATGGCAACAATGGCGAGGCACACACCATTGGCAACACATCCATGTTTTGAATCAGTCAATGTGCAGGTAGGTACAACTATTTTCACATGAGTCAACTGCCATTGCAATTTTTAAAGTGTGTCTGCCTTGTGATGACACACACATTTCACTTACTTCACTGAAGGATGTATAATGTCAATCCTCAACACCTTGGAATACGCACACAACCCCAGGGTAGCAGTTTGTCAGTTTGCTATAATAATAATATAGATGCATGCTACATCTGATGCAGGCTGAAATGCTATGGTTGTGATAATGGGCCAGCCACTGCAACAACCATAGCATGGCCCTCAAGTGGGATATACATGTTCAAGCTGCCCCATATGGTCATGGAGGTGTTGTGCAAACAGACAGCTTAATGACAATGCCATGTATAAATGTTGCAGTGAAATGCACCACAGGAGTGTCATGAACAGTGAGGGTTTGTAGATGTGTGGGTCTACCTTATCAGAGAGTATGTGTGACTGAGTGATCATAGTTGTTTGTCAGTTTCACTGATCTTCAACTAGGATGACTTCCTTATATAGCTCAACAAGTTTACACTGAAGTAAGTTGTCCATTTGCATAAACTTTGCGCTTACACTAAGCAAATGTTTACCTTTCATGTCTTTCATGTCTTACAGGTGGACCAGCTCCATACACCATAGGAGAGATGGGGAGATTCGAAGACCCTGATGCATCTAGTAAGTGTCATATTTTGGGTCCTGTTACCTAATCCAGGGTTTGGTGTGAGTCAGTCAGAAGTGTGGAATGTAATGAGTGAGTGAGTTTTTTCCAGACCAATGAACAGAAATTATAACAGGTTGGATGGTGACATCATGGGGCATCTGTAAGGGGCCCAAGCGCCACCAGAGCTTCACTGTTTGTGAGGCTATGGGGACGCTGTTCCCTGCACCGTGTATACAAGGTGGGCTTGAGACACAGTTTGTGGCTACACATTACCTTGTCAATACGGCCCCTTCACAGGCAGAACTTTGCGTGGAAGGAGCGTAAAATGGGTGTACCACAGCAACACTCATAGCAATTGGACGCTGTCCCAGATTAACACATTTTCTTACACCATAGGCTGTGCCAGATTCTGAAAACACACCACGGGGTGGCATTAACAGGGCACAGTGAGGTAAGATATATGTTGTACCCTCCATTTTTGCTCTTTCGAAGGGTACTGCATTTGGCAGCACACATCGAAAGTGCAATGACCCTTTGAAGATTATGTTTGTGCATGAAGGTGCCCCTCCATGCACAATAACAATCTCCCCCTCATTGCAGCCAGCTATGCATCATGGGGCAAGGGTGGCTGGGTTAAATACTGGAAGCAAAATTAGAGCTGGCATAGGTGGCAACACAGTGATGCGCCCTATTCCATTCACTACGGCGCATTCCTGCATTGTGAAAATGGCAGAGTGCTGTGCTGCCAATTGTCCGGCAGCATGGTGTTCCGTCAAATTCCTTTCATGCATGTTGTGGGGTTGTGCAACAAGATTGGCTTGCATTTAGTTCTAAGGCCAACGTGTGCTGACATGGAATTGTGTAAAAGGAATAGTAATGGCAGACCACATATCCATGGATGTCCACCATTATAGGGCACAGGCCAGCTGTATATGTAGATAGCACGCCTGTTGAAAACCACCTTGTCACAGCACCATTATCAGCAATGTGTGCCACACATAGCTTACACTTGTTGACAAGATGGCACAGTTGTAGGGTTCTAACTGCAGTAGTCTCTAGGCGGATTATGTAGGAGACAGACACAGACCACAGGTGCCTAAGTACCCTCTGGAGATGATGAGGTAGTGGTACAGCAAGGAGTCATAATGTGCAGAACTGCAGTCATCAGTGTACACAATGTGTTACAACTCCACTCAATGTGTTTCAGGATAAAGTGTATTAGTCTCCTAACACCAGATGTCTGCAGTTTTCCCAATATGGTGCAGCCACCATGAGAATTGTGACTGATGTAGGTCCCATCACAGATGCATAAGAAGACAATGCTGTGTGTGTAGCTGGTGGTATGAGAGTATCTGACATGCATCTGCTAAAGATGTAAGACACGTCTGGATACAGTTGCAGCATCCAAAGCCGGGGCACAATTACTATGGGCTTAAGGGCATCCATACAGCCTCCATGTGTGTGCTATTGAACACATGTAGGACTACATAGCACAGGGTAGGGGGCTTTAGTGCTGTTATGTCTTGACAACAGTGATATGCAGCTCAGGCTTTGCCTAACCTTTCTTATAGCAAAATAGCATCAGTTGTACATGTGGCTACACATGGAACATGTAGCTGGATCCTTGTAAAGTAGGCTCAGGCCAGGTTTTTCACCTGGACACATGAATGTAGATGCAATAAAACATACAATACCAGCTTTGTAGTTAGCAAACACCCTAAAAAAAGGGCCACATCGTCATTGTATGATGAGTTCTCAGGCCTTGGTGTGTCAGCAGGGGTGTTGAGCTGATGGATTGCATGCCTAACCCCCCTTATGCTCAGGGAGACAGGAGATCTAAACTTGTTGTGACACGTGATGCTCACAGTGTAGATGAGAGTGATGTTGAGCAGGCCATTATTAGTTCGTATCAGCCGTGGCCCCTTTTAATTTACAATGGATTGCTGTCATCCCACTGACGTACAAGATAGTGGTGATGTATGGATGGATATAGATGCAGATGAGGAGCAATTCATTTTTTTGAACAATGTGTGTAGGACTGTATGTGTAATCAGCTGTAGCAGTGTAAGTTACAAATATGTACACACTCCACACAATGCTGATACTGATGGTTGCTTGTCCTCATTTTACAGCTACCAACATGACAAATGATGAGAGGTACCAGATCACATGAAGGGCCAAGTGATACCGCCACCTCATGGAAGTGCATTCATGTACTGCTGCATGGCACACCTTTTTTGAGCACAACAAGCTTCAGGGGAATGGCGGGCATTTCCACACGGGGTCCCACGCAGCCACCAAAGACAATGCATGGAGCAAGCTCATCAACTATGCAGGTGCTCCCAGATGCACCCAGCCCATCCACATCTTCTGTACCAATCACCACACAGGCACCAGTCTTGCCACCACCCACCGCTGGGCCATCCCAGTTTGAAGTGGATCTGCGTCGGACATTAACCTAATCTTCAGTCATTTGGATAAGTTGGAGGAGGAATTGGCGGAAGACCGCAAAATATCTAAGTACATAAAGAAGAAGGTGAAGAAGTCAAAATAATTAACTTGTACAGTTATGGACTACCTCCTAGTTCCTTTCCCTTCCTTTTAAAGTAGTAATATATTTTAGTTTGGGTTTTATGTAGTTAGTGTTAGGTTAATGTAGTGTAGCCATTAGTTAGGATAAGTATAGTTGGGGGGTGGGTTGATATTCTTATGTTTGTATTGGTGGGTGGTTGGGTGGGGGGTCATGTTGGGGTATATATATGTGTTTAAAAAAAATATTTAAATTTTTTTCAAAAGTAAAAAAATAATAATAAAAAAAATCAAAAAAAGACATATTTGTTTAGGCCATACGATAAGGTGGTACATGTGTAGCTGTAGTAATGGTTGTCCTACTTGTATCTTGTTCCTTAAGGGGGTGGGAGGGCCAATACTTAGAGTCTGGTGTTTCATGTCTAAGTTAAGTTTAGCATAGGTTAGATAGATGTAGGTATATGATAAGTAGTTAGTATAGGTTAGTTTAGGATAGGGTAGGTTTTAGTTGTTTTAAGTAGATTTGTTTTAGAATAAATATCTTGTCATAATTGCATACATTTTGTGTAATTAGTTTGAGTTTCGGGGTAATGTGGGGGATGTGCTAGGGAATCCGTCCTGCCTTCAAAACCCTCATTTACCATGTGCTACCCCTATTAGCAACAGATCTGTCACATTGACTGCAACATCACATCTACTAGTCCATGCATCTGCCATCCAGTGTACCCACCATTCATGATGTATTTGTCTACTTTCTATTGGAGAGGTAAGTCTGGTACTTCAGCTGTCAGTGTTGGGGTCCTATAGCTGAAATGTTAGGAACTAGGACACATGTGACAACAGCCACAATTAGAACTCTATACTGCAACACTGATCTGTGGCCATCACTGATAAGGTTAGCTACCTCTGTACCACACCAATGAGTTCTTCTTGTACTCCCAGGTGACTAGATTGCCCTTGACTTGCTTTTCAGACATACCTGCTGTATATGATGAGGAAACTACATGTGTCCTTAATTTCAGACATACTCATTGAATTGCTTCTAGGAGATGACAACATCATACATATTTGTCATGCTAGGATCCTTGTGTGCAGCTTTGTGCCCCCACAGTCCTACACTCATGTACTGATATTCTGTGACCACTGACATGGATTCACACATTACAATCATTTAGCTGAGTAGATGGATCACAGAAAAGGTAGGCATGCTAAATGTGTACAAGCCGTTTATTTACAGGTGGACGTGTGACAGTAAGATATTTACAATGTCCTTGTCAGAGACCCCATTTGTGAAATCCAGATATTTGTGACACAATACAGGTCCAGGGTTGAGGGACATGTCATGAGACATGCTTCGGAGTAGTGTTGATAAGTGTGCATGAACAAAAATTGACAATTAGTAAGTGAGGGGCAATGACAGTTCATAGCAGATAAGTCAACAGTAGGTAGGTGAAGAGTGTACATTTCCTACTGTGATAACACTGGCATGATCGTAAGCCCAGAACTTAGGAGAAAACTGGCTATGTGGCACAGACTGGTGCTACCAGGTACTTTTCCAAGTGAAAGTAATTTCTTCCACATCTTCATCCTCTGTTGTGTATGGTGCCTCCTGTGCCATTGGTAGTGGCGGTAGAGAGGTAGAGGGGGCCACATACACTTCAGGGGTTGAAACTGTGAAGTCCAAGCTCCCTGCAGCTGCCATTTGTGGTAAGACATTAGGCATCACTGCAGCAAGGATGAACTGCTGATTTTTCAATATAGCTGCAACATCGCAGTGGTAGGCAGCAGTGTCTTTCCTGAGAGATGCTACTTAACGCTGAGTGAGCTCCAGACTGTTGTTTGTCATGCTGCTGCCAGTTTGGGAGGGCAGTTGTTGTAGCCTCTCCTTCATGGGAGCAGCTATGTCTGCCAGAGACTGCTGGACTCCATGCAGTGGGGAGTGTGTGCCTCGGATGGCAGCTGTGTTTTTATTAGCTGTCCCGAGGCACATGAACACTCCCTCTAGGCTGCCTGCCACAGTCTCCAACCCCACCCGCACCTTCTTGGCCAGCTCCCACTGGACTCCTACCACTGTCCTCTGGAAGCTTGTCTCTGGATCCTCAGAGTCCTGAGCTGTGTTTGAACTGGCAGGTAGTATATTGTGGGTGTTGGGTGGGTCATCTGGGGAGCCCGCAACGTTGGGTGTCCTCCTTGAAACTAGAGGTGGTATCTGGAGGGATCCCAGGACATCCTGGAGAGTCTGTTGGCTGATGGTTGTCAGCTAGTCATCCAGGTCATCAGTGAACTCTAGGAAAGGCAGGTCGACAGGAGAGCTATCATCCTCTGCAATGAGATGGTGTAAAATCAATATTCCTATGCTGTGGCAGTTGACATGGCACATCATTTAATTGGTATTGGAGGCTCAGTTACAACTTACAGTCCAAACGTTGTTTTGTACATTATGGGTCCTATTTATCAGCCCTTTTCCCCACCTGAGTGTCACGTAAAGGGAAGCTCAGGTGGCGCAATGGGCTGCGTCATATTTGTAAGGTGTGATTTATTCACTTATAGTAGCTTGACACCACCTTGTAATTACAGCCCCTTCCCATGCTTCAATTTGCATGGAGGGCCTTGCAACGGCTGCTGCAGTGGTCAAGGCACACAAACACACATTGCATTTTGCCGCTGTCACAGATTTACATGTTTTCATGCACCTAAGGCGGCACCAATATCTTACACCAGCCCAAGGATGGCCTTACCAAGGTGCAATGATGAAGCTTGCTTTGATTGCTCTTCATGTATAAGTTTGTCTACGTGTATTGCATTCCACACCACACTTGAACCTAGCAGATTGCCATTTCTGTTTCCGGTTGTGCTGGAAGGTGCTCCTTCCTACACAACTATGATCTCCCCGTCAACACAGCCATCCTTACACTATGGTGCCAGGGACGCAGCATTGTAGCAGGGCAGCTAATTTACCACTGGCACAAGGGGGGACCCAGGGATGGCCGGCATGGGTATTATTTTTGGTGTAAACATCATTTTGTACATGACAGTACCTGATGCCACCAAATTATGGACATAGCTGGTCAACTTATTTTAAACTTTGATCAGGACCTCTAGCTAGTTTGATGGAGAGATTGCAGCTAGTTATATAACTGCATCCATGGGCCCTCAGTACATGTCTGGCAGTCCTATGACCACCAGACTACCATTGGCAATCTGACCATCTCCAACAGCGCAGGTGAAACCAGCACATTTGGACCATGCGTAAAGCCCAACGGGGAAATGGTCAGGCACTGGCAGGTTGCCGCTAGCTAACAGACTGGCAATGTCACCTGTCTCATAACACCAGCCCAGAATTGCAATCAGCGCTACCCTCCAGATTATGATCCTGCTTTTCCACCAGCCTTTGCATGAGGTCCAACTGCCATGCAAAGGTTGGTGGTAATGGGGTGAGGTGTGCCCCTGGGTGCCCCTGCACTGCCCATGCACCTGGCATGGGCAGTGCAGGGGCCCCCATGACCAGGTCCTTTGCGTTTTCCACTTCCTGATTTGCAGTAAAAAGTGCAGTGTGTGCTGTCACACCCAATGCACCCCAAGATTGCAGCCGGCTCTATTTGATCCAGCAACAATGTTGTGGTGACTTCCCCACAGAGCTGACATGAGGTGACATGGTTTCCATCTGCCATCGGAAGCATGAAACTGGTAATACCTACAGTGGAGGGAAGACCGCACTGGCAGTCTTACCAATGCTGGATTTGCCCTTGCAGCATCTCCCACCCGTCAATGTGATAATGTGCACCATAATGTGCACAGATAAACACCATTTGTTGTATTTGTGTGATTGTTTCCCCATATCTATGTGGCTCATATGGTTGTGTCAGAGTTGTTGTGGGTTCACAGATAGAAATCAAAAAAACTTCTCTAGTGGCACTGTTCTGATCAGCATCATTATGTGTAGCTCAACACTGTGCCAGGTTAGATACGCAAGGAAGTGCCATCTTTACTGTGATACAGGACCACCCTACAATTCACCAGCCAGCTGCACAGTTTCTGGACTAAGACAGGCATTGATGCAGCATGGTGAAGTAGTGGCTGCCTTGAGGGGATGTATTGTATATGTGCGGGGTGGTGTCCCTTCCTGCGCATGTACAAGTAATGTTGGTTAAGGTGCCATTTCAATGTGTGCTTTAAGATGCAGTACACAAGTGTTTTGACAATGGGACATGGTGGTAGCAAAGTATTTCTGCAAGAGACACCACAATGACTTGACTCCAGGAATGGTATTAACTTTCTTCCTAGTCTTTGATGTCTAAGTTGTGTAGGTAGAGTAGGTTTAACTATATGCAAGGGGTGTTGTGATGACACAGCCACAGGCACAGTAGTTAGATGTGCCTTCCATCCAATGTGCTGCATATGTGCATGTTGGTGTGTAGCCCTGGTGATTGACCTATGTCCAGCTTGTGTTTGTGTTGTTATGCATAGCACAACCAAGGCGTGTGTACATGTGTTGCTTATGTGTGGACAGTGCATCTTGATTCATGGGCAATATGTCCCGCTGCAATCCGTTATCATGCATTGAGTGTGTCCTGTGTGCCACTTCCTTCTGGCATTTGTAAAATTAGCAGTTATTTTCTCCAAGCAACTTACCCTGCATTTTTGGTGGTTGTTGAAAATCTGCACTGTCCTGTCCTTGTATTCCTGTAACCAACTCTTCCGGGTTGACAGCTGCAACCATCTCCTCCATCTCATCCCGGTCCTCCTTGGTGCTGGACTTCCACCTCCAGTCTGCAGGGCTGTCTTTCTGTTCCTGGCCATTTTCTCGTTAGTTCTATGCTTGCAATCATGCCAGTGCTTCTTGCACTCAGTGACAGTTCACTTCACCTCTGCCACACTGTAGATATTGTCTACTATTTGCTATCATATAGCCTCTATCTTACGAATTGGCAATTTGGAGGTGACAAAAAGCTGGTGTTGGTGCTCCGTCACCTCTCTGACAAGGATGTCGTGCTCCTCCTCACTGAACTGACACTTTCTCTTTTTCTTTTCCTTCTCCTGGGATGTCTGTGTATCCTCCTGGCTGGTGCCTGGGTGTATGGGGTCTCTCCTGGCCTGCTGCTTCCATCTTCCCTTTAAATTTCACTCTTTCCTGCTTGTGTATTTAAAGTTGATGCTCATTTCTTAGCTCCATCGTGCGGCATAGTATAGATATGGTGATGGATGGCGTTGAGGAATGGCGCCGGCCGGCGCTCAACTTTGTGACGCAAAACTGCATTCGCGCAGTTTTGAGTAAAAAAGTATAAATATGGGCCTTGGATTGGCAGGCTGCATCGCTCAGGACCCAGATACCAGGGCAAATTCCAGTTATCATGGTGGAAAGTCTGTGACATCACCCTTGGACTGGAAGCCAAAATAAGCAAACCAGTGGAGGATGGCACTATGTTTTCCAGTCCACACTAGGCAGAACTCAATCTATGCTACACAAATTTATCAAAACATTACATAAAAAGCACAGCTGCCAAGAAGTAGAATACAGCAATCTGTTAACCAAATTGGCCCTAAACTTAGGAAACAAACTAAATAAATGTACAACTTGCTGTAATTTAGAGTCAAACTCATCCTAAATAGAACGAGAATTGACTAATAGCCAAAACCATACTATAAAATGAATGTAAAATCAATGCAAACCTACCAAAGTCCTCAAAAACTACAATAAACGCTAATCCAACATACAACATCCTTTTTTTAAAATAGGAAATATAATATTTTTAAATTGCAATGATATATATATATACATATTATTATATATATACGTAAATATATATATATCTATATATATATATATATATAGATATATATATATATATCTATATATATATATATATATAGATATATATATATATATCTATATATATATATATATATATATAAATATATATAGATATATATATATAAAAACAAATCCAAAGTAAGTGTATGCTTGCTTGCTTCCTAAGTGTCAGCAGTGTTCCGATGTTGCTGCCTCCACTTACGGTGTCCAAACTTCCAAGGTAAGTCCATGCACTTAATAGAATGGACGCAGCACTCCAGAAATCGGTCAATATTTGTGATTTTATTCACAACGGCATGAGAAAACATCAATGTGTTTTGGTTGCACTCGTTACCTTGTTCACGGCAAAGCGTAATTTTTCTCAAGTGCATTTGAATACAGTGACCTCCCTCTCCCAACAATAAAAAACAGACTATTCAAAAGTTTGCTCCATAGTCCCCATTGTAAAACGCTTAACATTTCTGATAAAGTAGAAACATCTCTACAGCTGTCATCAGTTCTCTGAAGCAAGCCCTGAGTCTGGGACAAAATAGTTTTATTAATGGTGTTAAAATCTTCATTCTTCTCTATTTTGGTATAATTTGAAATATAAACGTACTCATATTTTATAAAGTAATTCGGTATATTAAGTAGACATTTCAGTGAATCAACATTGACCCACAAAGTCTTAATGGTGCCACGACTCTATGGGGCTATATTGATTACATTGCTAACATTGCTGATTGGTACAAGTGCCTCAAATGCATTCAATAAAAGGCCAAATTGCTGAGTCTATCCTGCTCATTTTGTCTCCTTGGTAGCCCATTGCCATTCACGCCCTTCACATGCAAGGCTCCATCCTAAAATAGGCTTTATAATTTCCTTTGTATGAGCATCAATGGAGCATTACAACATTATTGACAATATGCTTTCATGCTTTCTTTTTCGACATAAAATAAATTAAACCACTACAATTCCTATTCCTTCAACCAAGGGCAATAGTAATGATGCCAAAGTGGGCTAACTTAAATATATAAACCTATTCAAGCCCTACTGAACAAGTCTAGCCAAACACATTAACCAGAATTTTGTTGTCTCACTCTCCATTCACCAACTTTCAGGTCTCTGAATTTAAACACCCTGCGACAATATCCTCCATCATTAAAATAACAGACCGTAACCATTCGGTGCAGGCTGTTAGAAAGAAGGGAAATAGTCAACTACTGCAAATTAGTATATAATTCTTCATCTATATTAACACCATAGGGTTGATTATTGTCTAATTTAAGTATGTATTTTGTCTCTAGTTATCTTAGCTTCTTCTCCCTGTCACCCCCCCATACATCATTGGGGACCTGCGCTAGGCACCTGTGTGTCAGCATGTTAGGGCTAAGTTCATGTATTTTCTCAACATGCCGCATAACTGAATGGATACAGTCCTTATTAGTCATTGCTCTGATGTGTCGCAATATTATTTTGTGCACTGGTAGTGTTGTGCTTCCTATATATAAAGTATGACATGGGCACCTGCGTATATACACCACATACCTGCTCTTGCAAGTCAATCTTCCTTTTAATTGGATCTTTCTATTAAAAGGGGTTTTTATACAATGAGATTTCCCCCCACTTACGGGCTTTGCATTGGGTACATTTTATAAAGACTTGTTTGGGCGTCACAAGATCTTTATTTCTGGGCACTTGAGGAGGTCAGTCGTGTAGAGCTCCTGTCATGCTCAACTGCTGACTGACAAGGTCAAGACAGAAGCAAGATGATGATGACAGATGATTGAACGGGGCTGCACGATATGAGCCGGACCTGAGGGCAGTGACTGCTGTGTGGGCCGTCGTGCTGACCGTACTCACAATTGGAGCACATTCTCGAGCACCAGAGCATTGGTACGCGGAGTACCAAGGTATGCTGAGATGACCCAAACAGCCTGGTGGAGCGTGAGTGCGAGCAGTGTGAAAGTCCAGAGGTAAGCCGTTAAAAGTGAAATCAGGTGAAAGCAAACCCTCAGACAATGCGACGTAATGGAACATGTCGGCAAGCAGCTGGCCACAGTTAGATCTTTGCATTCAGGAGAAGAGCAAGCTAAATTCCACCCCCACACCGGCAGCCAGTTAACAGTGGGGCCAGTGGAGGAGGGGTCATAAAGGCCAGGGAAAAATCCTAGGACCCCATGTGACATATGATGTAATGTATAAAGCCTGATATGTGAAGAGCTTCAAGGGGAAGCAAACACCAGTATGATTTCTACATGGAGGGGCTGGCAACTAGGAGGACGACATTAAGCAAACAAGGTTCTGAGCATTTCTGGTCTCCCCGCCCCAATACAACAGCAAAGGCTTATTAATGACCCAAGGTAGCAAAGTTACAAAAGGCAAACAGGAAAATGAACTCTTAAATTAACTGACTGCACAAAAAATCATAAGAATGAAGCTGGGGGAAGTGGAAAGCAACCCAAGGGGGAAGCATTAGGTTACCCTGGGGGGGATCAATCGAGTAGGTGCTGCAAAAGTTGTTTGCACAGCACCAATGTGGCTCGCAACCCTCTTGTGATCCTCCAATCTTTCTCCCATTGCATAAGCATAACTAATCAAATAGCAGGAGAAATGAGGAATGAAGCGCTTATCGAGAGACTGCACAATAAAACACAACCCTTATCTAAGCCAACTAAGGGATATATTTATAATGCCCTAGAGCCACCTTCTGCCACATTAACGTAATTTTTTTTACATTAATGTGACCCCACGAGGCCGAAATCCCCACGACGTATTTACAGGGTGGCGCAATGCATTCATTGCCCCACTCTGTAACCCTTTGCGCTACATTATGCCTGAGCCAGGCATAATGTATGCAAAGGGGGTGTTCCCCAGTTAGGGAAGCCGGAAAAATGGCGTAAGGAAATCTATGAGATTTCCTTGCGCCATTTTTTACAGCACTTTTAACGCCTGCTCAAGAGAAGGCGTTCAAAGAGGGAATCTTTAGAATGGGGCCCTATGTACTCGTGCAGGAGTAGCACCAATATTTGGACGCTACTCCTGCAGAGTACACTATTAGCATCATGAGAAATGATGCTATTGCCCCCTGCCCTGCGCCATGGTGCGCCGTACTTTAAATACCACGCACATATGGTGGTGGTAGTACGGTGCTAAGGGGCATAGTGAAAGTGGCTCTGCAATTGGTGCAGCGCCACTTTCCATAAAGCTACCCCCAAATCTTTTAAGACAATGTTGGCTCAGAAGACCTTAGGGGGTAAAGATACTTCACTAACCGACAGACGTAGGACACAACAGAAGGCCACTGTCACAGGCACAGTGGAGGAAGTGACCATCCTAACATCACCAGTTTCATCAACGAGATCAAATGCATCACAGTTGGCAGCATTTGAACCAAGTCTGGCTCCATCAGTAAAGACAACCGAGGAGCTGCTATGCACTGGTAGTGATGATAGCTCCCCCCCCCCCAACAAGAATGTGACCGATCAGGTGAACCTCCCCGGGCACCAGATCTTTCATTTCAAGAAAAAGAAAATCTCCAAATCAAACAAATATTCCCTTTAATATGTATGAGTAACTTTCAGACAAGGCGATCTACGAAGGCACCAGCAGCTGCCGCAGTAATGTCAGCTGTAACTGAGGGGCAACTGCTGGAAGCTCAGAGTATTTTAGATGGTGCAGAAGCCCCTAAGGAATAAGAAGCTGCCAGGCGTACAACTCAGGATAGACTAAGTAATACGCCAATAAAGCTTTCGCATAGATCAGGCCAACAAAGCATCGGTACCAAGGGCAAAACAATTCATTTAACAGATGAAATGTTAGTTTCCTCTTTCAAGACAACCCCATCAATAGACGTTATGCTGAGTCAGATACTACTGGAACTTCAAGAGCTAAAGCTGTCACATTTAGAAGCCTACCAAAAAACTAATGAGCAACTGGGGCAAATTAACAGCAGCATCACGCAGTTTACCTTTTGCATCTCCCATGTGGAGCAAAGGATATCAGATCTAGAGGACCACAAAGGGAGATTACAAAACTAATATCTTAAAAATTCAGAAAGAGCTGGAAGAACTCCAATTAAAATTGGACAATGTGGAAAACAAGTCCCAGAGGACGAATTTAAGGTTCATAAGAGTACCAGAGGATCGAGAATCAGGGCTAACAGTAACCAAAGCAATTATAGAACTGGTCATAAAGCATGTATTCCCAGAATTGACAAGTCACAAAGAGGATCTAACTATAATTTGTGCACATTAAGTGCCACCAGTAAGGCTCACGAATTCAAAATATCTTCATACTATACTGGTCAACTTCAGGGACAAAGAATTCTTTCATAAGCAATCAAGACTAAAATCTTTAATACTCCAGATTTCTCCTTTCGTGTGTTCATGGACATGTCTATCATGGCAACAGAATGCTACAAGGAAGTTGTGGGCCTGATTGATGGTTTCAATCAGCAAGGAGCTCCAGCAGTCAAAGCTCAAGGTCTTCTACAAAGGCCGAACTGATGTTTTTCAAATGGTTGATCAAGCCCATAATCTATTAAAGGCAATAAAAAAGGGAGGGAACAGGGATCGGGGTCAGGCTTAATGTTGTGTACTTTACTAATGCTCTGTGGTCTGTAGCTCCATGCGCTAACAAGGTAAAGAGAGCTGAAGGGTGGAGGGGTAAAGCCCGGCCCCCAGCATTATAGCTTAAGCGGAGGAGAAACTAAACCCTCCTTCAATCAAAACTTTATGGTTGTTTCTAACTAGTCTTTCTTGCAGCTGTCATCCTGCATCAGTTAATGGAGCGCCACAACAAGGCACCCATTGTAAAGGAGAAGGGGAGGGGAGGGCTTCAGGGCACAAAAGGGGGACAACCACTGTGTGGGAGGGGGCTCATGATGGGTGGCGGCCCCAGGATGACAGTGGGGAGTGGTGAAAGGGGGGGTCATATTAAAGGAGGTGGGTGAGGGAAAATCAGGTGTGAAAGGTGGAGAAACAGACGGAAAAACTATTATTGAAGATACCATGAGGTCCATGAGCCTTTGGGAGCCAATCAGATGTGGGGAATTTAGGCAACAAAAGAAAAAGGGCAAGCAATGAGGTAATCATGTATTCAGAGTCCAGGTAATATACCAATACGGCTAGCAAAGTCATCAGATTGGCTTCCCATGATGTGAACAGGGATTAATGATCATGTGAAATTGAGTACTGTTTTAAAATGACTAAGGGCATCCCATTTCTTGTCAGAAAAACACCTCAGAATACAAGTGAAACAGCTAGGATTACCTGATTATGTAACTAAGGCTTTCTAGGCTTCAGCTGGTGCAGCAATTCGGGGACAGGCGATACTAATTATGCAAGAATTTAAAGGGGTGGTGTGCCAAGTTAGAAAAGATCCCCAGGCTAGATGGATAATCATCAGAATGGAGAATCAGGTATTACAGTTGATCAGTTTCTATAGCCCAATGGAACATGATAGGCTGCCTAGCAGGAATTAAATGACAACTTAATCTCACTCACAGGACTACTGGTATTAGCGGGGCACTTCAACATTTTGCAGGATCTAACTCTCGACTCATCACATAAAAACAAGTCTCAAAATAAACCACGGGATTCTAAGATTTTCAAAAAGTTAATGAAAGGGTTGGCCTTAGTAGATCACAGGAGGACTGACCATTCTCATAGGCAAGAGTTTACCTGTTTTTCAAAGAGATTCAACTCAGCCTCAAGGACAGATTATTTTTTGATATCAGAATTATGGGTCAGGGGTCTGGCTAAGATATTATCAAATCCATATTCTGATCATTCAGTCCAATTAATCGAGATAAGGATTCCCTGGAGAGATGGGCAAAGAATATGCTGGTCTTTAGATAAATCTCTACTGGTAGATTCTGGCTGGGTAGCAATCCTCCTAGTGGTGATTGAGGATTTTTTTGAGAGAAACATGGGCACAGCAGTTCCATTTACAGTATGGGAAGCATGGAAAGCCTTTATAAAGGGTGAAGCTTTTTCGCACAAGGCTCAGATATCTAAGATATAGAAGGAATAAATTCCAACTCTGCAGGAGGAATTAGAACGCGCTAGCCTTGTTCACCAATCAGTTCATACCATATCTTCCAAAGCATGTCTGGCAGAGGCAAAGCATAATACACAGTACAGGAAATTATTAACCAAAATATGTGCTTCCAGCAATATTATGAGGAGAATGAACATGTAGGGAGGGAATTAGCCTGGGCAGTCAAGCAAAGACGGAATCATGCACTGGTTAGTACTATATGTGACAAAACTCAGGGATGCCTGGTGCATCAGAAAGCGGAAGTGGAGTAAAAGGTTGCTAACAAATTACTCAGCTCTATACTCTTACCCAGTGATGGTTCCACAGGACCAGGTTATTTCGTATTTAGCAGCTATTAAATTGCCCACCCTAGACCATGAATATAGGACTATAGTGGAACACACAATATAGCTAAATGAGATCAAAGAAGCTGTAAAAAAAACTCACCCAACGGGAAAGACTGTGGAAACGATGAGCTACCTGCAGAGCTATATAAACTTATTGTAGATCAGATCGCCCCATCTTACTTATTTTATTTAATTAAATATTAAATGGGGATGAAGTGCCAACAACCTTAAGAACAGCTGTAATTGTATCCTTTCTAAAGGAAGATATGCCTCTAGATAAGCCGAGTTTCTATCGACCTATCAGTCTTCTTAATGACAATTATAAAATATTTTCAAGAATAATCACGGCCAGGATTACTCCACTGGTCAGGCACTAGTGCATATGGATCAATTTGGATCCTGTGAGGGTGAATGATGTCGGCTATTATGAGACCCGGGATGCTATCTAAATGCAGGACGGGGAAAAGGCATTCGACTTAGTGCAATGGGAAGTATTATTTTCTATTTTAACCAAATTTAATTTCCCTGATAAAATTGTGGGCCTACGTCAAAATCTTTATCAAAACGCACAAGCAACCATTATGGGGAATGCACGAGTAACAGGGACAGTTTCAATTTCTCGAGGAACATGCCAGGGGTGCCTGATGTCTCTGGTGCTATTCACATTGTTTATAAAACCATTTGCAGCAGCACTGCATTAAGATTCATGAATAATAGTGTCTTTGTATGGTGTGCCCAAACTAAACTTGTTTGCTGATGATATGATTCTGTATTTGTTAGCAGAGGCATACAGTATAAGTGGTGCCTTAAATTAGATTAAGGAATTTACAGAACTGTGGGGGGGGGGGGGTGTATTAGGGAAAATAATATAAAATCAGAGGCACTTCTGTTCAAGTAGCTCTGAATTGGTATTGCTGGAGGACATGCCTGCACAGTATCATGTCCAGTGCCCCATTACATACCTGGGTATCTATGTCCTGCATAACAGAACTGTATGTACTAAATTACGAGTACACTCTTAATAAGGTTAGAAGTATACTTTGTCAATGGCAAGTCTTTCCACTATAAATTATTGGTCGAGTTTCTTTGATCAAGATGATGATTCTTCCTCTGTTTCTTTTTGTATTCTCAAATGTGATTATAAAGATTCCCAATTTTTTTTTCAAGAAAATCGATCAGATATTACTTCAATTCATTTGGTCAGGGAAAAAACCCTGTACTAAATTGGAGGGATTACAGATGGGGAACAAAGACAGGGGCTTAGTGTTGCCACATTTTAAGAAAAAGTACCAAGCGACCTTTTAGATTGGATGATTAGAGCGGCAGCATCCCATAATCTGGACACAAATTTCTACTTTGAAAATGCTGGAGAATGAAAATGTGAGCCATTTCATTTCCTTAAACTTCCCACACCACCCAAAAGAACCAGATACAAAACTCCCCAAGTAGTGATATTCGGATTTCATAAATTCAAAGAGGAGTACTAACTTCCGCAGTTATATCTATTATTGCCGCTTCAGGAATGTAAGGCATAGGAAATGTTGATGAAAACAAAATGTATCAAGGAATGGGAGAGGCTAGGTTTCCTTTCTCTCAATGGTTTTGGAAACATGGGACAAGTAAAAACGTAGGAGAAGCCTAATTTAGACATTCCAGAAATCCCAAAACAGTTTCATTTTTCCTATGTTCAGAAGTACTATTTCACAAGTGCCCCCACCAATATCCAAGCCTGTTACTTGAAGGGTCAGATAGTGGTATGGAACTGGTACCAAATATTACAACAACAGCTTTAAACAAAGTTAATTCCAGATGCTTTGGAGGCAAACAAGTCAGAAATTGGAAGTCAAATTGACATGCGGGCATGAAATCAATGCACTATGTGGACCCACAAAGCTATTAAGGGTGCAAATTTTAAATGAATGGCCTTTTTTAAAAAGCAATGAACATATTACACATCTGTTAGGTCCAGCAAATGTTTCCATCAGCATACAGGGTCTGTTATAGATGCCACCATTATATGGGGTATTGGCTACATTTATGTCCTTTTCTACTGGAATGCTGGGAAAATAATTTGACTGATTAAGTGCCCAAATGTGTGTAAGGATTAGCCCGGATCCCATGGGGGCTCTCTTTGGCATCCCCACTAAACATGGGCTCGCACTACATCAAAAGCAGAAAGTTCTTCTAGCCTCACTGGTTGCGAAATCGTTGATATTACAACTGTGAAAATGGCAACACCTCGTTCCTTTGAAAGATTGGAAAGTAAGATGACACAAGTCCAGACAAGGGAAGAGAGATATGCTTGAAGGATTGGTGCAATGTGAAAATTCTCCAAAATGTGGGGAAAGGGAGGGCCACATCAAGAGCTTATTCAGGAATCTAGAATATGACCAGATCACAACAATTGTTGAAACCACTGTAATGTTTTGTATGCTTGCCTTTCACATCTGTATCAAAACTTGTCTGATTAAATATATATTTGTTTTTTGAATAGCCTTGTTTAGGCATTAGCCATGTTTTCTTAAATTTGTGTTGTACTTGTCCTTTGACTATGTAATCTTGTAAAGATCTAGGTGATCGAAAACAGATTTAAGGGTAACATGCAAATCTTGCCCAATGACTGGGTCATATTTAATTAAGTGCCAATGCTTTTTCATAGCTAATCTAAATCACTTATGATATAGATTGTAGGTAGTAATAACCCTTCTATCCTTGTCTTTCGTCTTTTTGATCTTCTCAGCAAACAAAGTTTCCTCTCTCTTCACCATCCTAGCTTGTTTGGATGCAGCATTAAAAATATTGTCAGGAAAAACCGTTTCCTTATATTAAGCTACTACCTTTGCTTCAACCTTTGTGTATTGTCCTTCCGTACTACATAACTGCCTTGCCCTGTAAAATTCACCAAATGGAATACTCCTCATAAGAGAAATAGGACGGAAAATGTGGGCATGTGATATGACATTTTCTGTAGTAGGATTTCTGTACAGTGTGGTCACCAATCTGTCCCCTTCAATGCGCACCTGTACATCCAGAAAATCTATTTCTGTCTGACTGACCTTAGTGGTAAATTTAACATTTTTGTCATTGATATTCAAGTTCTCAAAAAATCTTTCAGCTTGCGTCTTTGTACCTTTCCACAATACAAAAAGGGAATCAATGAATCTGACCCACAATATAATGTGGTCAGACCATTGTGAGCACCTGCTCCTCTCAAACGCCTATATGCAAACTAGCATGTCTGGGGACGAAGCAGGTGCTCAACTCTGCCCCCCTCAGCTGCTGAAAGATCTCACCATTGAACAGAAATATGTTCTTTTGGTAGGCACAATTTAATCATGGTAAGTAACCTTATTGCGTTCCACATACTTGATATATCTCATTCTAATGAAATGTTTGGTTGCTGCTAATCAATCACAATGCCTAATACTAGTGCAGAGGGCCATAACATCCAGGGTCATCATATCCGTATTGTCATCCACCTCGCATCAAAAATTCTGTGCAAAAAATCAGCACTATCTTTGATATAGGATGGTAAGCTAGAGGCCAGGAAGAAATGAATACCCTCAGATGCATTTTTGAATGGGCTACCCTGGGCTGCAATTATGGGCTGACCTGCTTATTTGTATGAATTTTCAGAATCATATCAAATATGAGAAATCTGGGATGATCTTGTTTCAAATAAATAAATTCATTCCATGATAATAATTTCTGATCTCTCCACTCATTAAGCAGATAGGTAAAATCGTGTTTCACTTTGATATTTTTACACATTGTGGTTCTTTGATCACCCTCTATCAGAAGATTTTACAATCACATTGTCTATATGTGTAAATTTTTGCACTGTCTGTATAAATACTATCTGGCATCGCCAAACCTTCTTCATGTTGATGTCTCTGGCTGTTTGGGGAACATAACTGGACTTAGATCTAAAATCCGTATGAGCTCCTTCGGTAAAAGCTATTAAAGAAAGTTCCTGGTCAGACAAAACCTCTGCTTGTTCGGGATCTCCACCATTCTCATATTCTAATGCCAATAGTTCCATCATTAGGTCAACTCCATAGGCCAGTAAATTAGATGCAGGTGGATTGGTGCCAGACGATTTAAGTGACTTGGTATCTCCCTTCATTTTGTACATTTTTAATTCTCACAAATTTCTGGAGGTCAATCCTTGTTTGTGAATAGTCAAAACTAGAGTTGCAGCTATAGGACAATCCCAATTCCAAAATCTAGGGCCTCATTATGAGTTTGGCGGGCAGCAGAGTTTTATTTGCATGCTGGACTCTCTGCCTCTTCAGCAAGTCAAAACTTTTGGCAAATATATATATATATTTCCCCCCTGTTGTAATCCAGTTGATTTCATCAAAATGTGTATGCATTTTTCTGCTTTACGCTTAGTTCATACTTAGCTAGTCTTTCTTTTAGCTCTCCCCTAAATTTGGAGACCCTGTCAGTATTAGTGTCTTTATCAATAGGATGATTCAATCCCTTAGGTCACTGACTCCAATCATTCAATGTCTGCATATTTTATTAATATCTTCAGTATGCCAAGGGAACTTCAGGCATTATGCTCCGCCCATTCTTTCAGTAAATCCGGGTGGGGGGTTTCAGACATACGAGCAATTGTTATTCACAAGCTCCTAGGTATTCTTCCTACTTCCACATATTTCTTTAGGGGAGCACTTTCCCACCATCTCAATAGATCTCTTTTTTTTCAACTTCTCCAATAACTGCAAATTTTGCCACAAGCCCCAGTGTTAGGAGTCCCACTCGTTCAGTCACTTTGTATTGTTGCCTTGCCACTCCCTGTAAATAACTCAGCTGCTGCCTGTTCCCTAGCTAGACAATCGTCCTCACTTATTTCCACTTCATTATATACTCAGCCTCCCATATTCTGCCATATGGACTCCGATCCCTCTACGATATATGTATATGTATACCTATATTATTTAAAGAAACAATCACAAACCAAAAAACTTAAAAGCTAACTCAAAACATCACTTAAAATAAATACAACACATCACCCAACAATTCCGCATAATACTCACATAAACATAACATAAAAAATATATTATCACATTTTCCACCCAAAATAAAAGAGAGAAATAAAATGCACTGTTCTGTAGCTGCAAATCTGCAAAAATAGTAATTCACAAAAAGAAAGCAAACAAATCCAAAAAGCCCAAAAGAAAATGCAAAATATATAAGGAGTCCAATCAAAATCCCTCAAAGTAATCCAAGTAATCCATTGTCTCTAGGTTTTATAAAAATCCTTTAAAAAAAGGAAAGTCTCAAGAAACCAGAAAAAAAGGAAATCAAAGTAAAAACCACAGCTTGACAATATACCAAAGCTGATCTCTTAAAAAAAAAAAATGGAAACTCCACATGCCCATAGAAAGCATTTGTAGAAAAAATCTTTGCAATATAAATCTTTACAAATCCAGTGGTGGGGGCAGCGATTCTGGTGATGCTTGACCTATCTGCGGTATTCAATACAGTCTCACCAGTGCAGATGACCCCACGTCTCCAGCAAGTCGGTGAACCTGGTACTGCCCTGAAGCTTCTTTGCTCTTTTTTTAACCAACAGAGCACAAACTATCAGCTGCAGAAGCTTTTAACCTTTCCTCTTGAGTGCCCTAGGGCTCATCCCTTAGCCTGATCCTTTTTAATGTTTGTGTGACTCCCCTTGCAGAAGAGTTGCACTCCTTTGGGTTCCATGTACTGTCATAGGATGACGACACACAGATCAATGTGCCCATTTCCAACAATCCTACTTCGGTGGCAGAGAAGTTCCGTCAATGTCTGACTAGTATCAGAAGGGGGGTGTACGACAATGCTCTAAAAAAAAATGCAGATAAAATTGAGGTTCTAGTGTTTGGCACACAGAGATCCATCTGGTCCAATATCTGGTGGCAGAAGGAGTGCAGACCCTTCCCACTCCAGTCAAGTCAGCTAAAATCCTGGATGTCATCTTTGATAACACCTTGAGTTTTGACACCCAGGTCAGCTGTACCACCAGCTCCTGCTTCCCTGTTATTAGGATCTTGAGGAAGATTTTTCCCTACATTCCCCTAGAACTTCACCCATCTGTTATAATCAACCTGGTCACTCCATGACTGGAGTACTGCAATTCTTTATCTCTTAACATTAAGGGCTTCATTACAAGGCTGTTGGGCCAACCATTGGCCCGTCAGCCCCTTTGGAGAGGAGACTGCTGCGGAGCTGGTGGTCTTCCCCCCAAGCTGATTACACGGTTTACTCTACTGGGCTGACTGGTGAAAACCTCAGAAATCTGAGGTTTCTGGTGGTCACCCCATTAGAAACCATGCGGTGGCATTGGCCTCGGCTCCTCATGGAGCTGTGGCCAATGCCGACACACAGAGCTCCCAGCACCCTCAGAATACACAGTGTCTGTGCTGGGGACCCCCTGAGGTCCCCAGCACTGGCTTTCCATCAGCCTTTTCATGGCAGGGTCCCCGCCATGAAAAGGCTGGCAGAAACTGGACTTGTGATCAGCACAGCAGCGCTGAACTCAGCGCCACCTTGGCTGACCAAGATTCTAAAGGCCCCACCCCACGGGTAACCATGTTCCTGATGCTGTTGGTGGTCCAACTGCCATGGTCGTAATGTGGAGGTCAGACTGCTAGGAGTGCTGTAGTCCGACGGCCACAACGAGTCTGGCAGTCTAAAGACTGCCAGGATTGTAATGAAGCCCTGAGAACTCCTTCCTTCAAAAGCTCCAATTCTCCCAGAACGCTGCAGCCCATTTGGTCCTTAACACCCCCAGACGCATGTCGGTCAGGGATGGGATCCATTCCCTCTACTGGCTCACCAAGGATCAGAAGAGAATCAGAAAGGGCCCAGTAAACTCAACTCACTTTTCAACATACACGTTCCTAGCAGGCCTGTCAGACCATTCTTCTACAAAAAAGCGATAATTCCTAGATATTTAAAGGCCAGATGGGGTGGTCGCTCCATCACAGTGGCTGCTGCCAAACTTTGGAACACCGTTCCTAACTACATCACTGGTCTTGACTCCCTTTCTGTTTGTTAAAAGCATTTAAAGTGCTTTTTTCTCTCTTATTTCCCTCAGTCATCCTAATAAACTGCTACATTCTCCCTCCCACAGCACTTGGGCACTTAGGCCCATATTTATACTTTTTTAGTGATGCAAATTGGCGCAAACTTGCAAAATACAATTGTATTTTGGAAGTTTGCGCTGCTTTTGGGTAAAGAAATGACGCAAATGTGGCGCTAAATAAGTATAAATATGGGCCTTAATGTGTTCTGCAAATTCCGATAACATACCATGACATACCAAACATAACCAATTTTGGGAAAGGTGTTGGACAATAGAGAGTAACATTTACTATTCCCACTCCTACCTAAACCAATTCAAGGTAGGAAGGTATAATATTTACTATTCCCACTCCAACCGAAAACCAACTTGGGGAAGGTGTTGGACACTAAAGGGGTGAAATTTACAATTCCCACTCAAACATAATCAATTTGGGAGAAGGTGTTGGCCCCTAAAGGGGTAAAGGTTACCATTTCCACTCCAACATAACCAATTTGGGGGAAGGTAGCAAACACTAAAGTACTGACATTTACCATTCCCCCTTCAAGCTAAACCAATTTGACGGGAGTTGTTGGACACTAAAAGGATCACATTTACTATTCCTGCTCCAAGGTAAACCATCTTGGGGAAGGTTTTGGGCTCTAAAGGAGTGACATTTACAATTCTAACTCCAATAAACAACTATTTTTGTAAAGTTATTGGACACTAAGGTCCTGGCTTATACTTTTTTTGCGCCACATTACCTTCATTTATTGATGCAAAAGGGGCGCAAACTTACAAAATACAATTGTATTTTGTAGGTTTGCGCCGCTTTTGTGTCACAAAATGATGGTAATGTGGCACAAAAAAAGTATAAATCAGGACCTAAAGGGATTAAATTAACTATTTCCACTCCAATCTGAAACCAACTTGGGTAAGGTGTTGGACATTAAAGGGGTTACATTTACAATTCCCACTCCAATATAACGAATTTGGGAGAAGGTGTTGGCCCCTAAAGAGGTAACATTTACCATTTCCACTGCAACATAACAAACTTGGGGAAGGTGTTGGACACTAAAGGGGTCATTACTATTCCCACTGGAATCTATACTAACTTGATGAAGGGGCTGGAGACTAAAGGGGTGACATTTACTATTCCTTTTCCAATATAACCATTTTGAGAGAAGGTGTTGGAAACTAAAGACATAACATTTACTATTCCCATTCCAATCCAAACCAACTTAGGGAAAGATGTTGGACACTAAAATGGTGACATTTACTTTCCGTCATCAATATAAACCACCTTGGGAATGGTGTTGGAGACTAGAGATGTGACAATTACTGTCCCCACTCCAATCTAAAGCAACTTGAGTGAAGGTGGTAGAAACTAAATGGGTGACAATTTCAATTTCTACTCCAACCTAATCCAGTTTAAAGAAGATGTTGAACACTAAAGGAGTGACATTTCTATAAACACTCCAACCTAAAGCAATTTGGGGTAAGGTGTTGTCATGCTAAAAGAGTGACATTTCCTATTCCCACTCCAATCTACACCAATCTCTAGATGTAATTGCCACTTGCTCTATTCCTTTTGTTTGAATGATTGGAATTAGCAGTAAGTAAGGTATCTTTTGCATCAGCAATGTAAATGTGTTCTGGTCGAGGGAGAACTGCTAAATGTAAGGTAAGCCAAACAAAAATGATGCAAAGACTCGAGTGAAAATGTTACACTGCCCACCTTCACAGCATAAAAGAGAGAAAAAGTCAGATATACTTGGAGGTTTGTCAGCACTTATAGTGTAGCAATGCAACCCATGTTATTGACTTGTGTATAATGCCGTTGTGGGGAGAACTTGTGGAGATTCACTATGCAGAATTCTGCAGAATTTTGAAAACTCTGTGAGGTTCTAAAGGGTTCTGCAAACAGCCAGAAATCGTCATGCTGTGATGCTAGCACTGATTTTTAGCGCTGAGCTCGTTCTGCACATAAAAATCAGCACTGAACTCTATCACATGGAGCGCCAGATAGTGCTGCTGCTCAAGTTGATTTTGCTGTCGCTCAAGTAGATTTTGTACTCAAGCAGCAGCTTTCTGATTGTGAATGGTGGTGTCTACCTGCGACAGTTCATGGTGAGAAAATCATGTTCGGTTTCCTCCTAGTGCCTGAAAAGAGTTCTAGGGGATGTCAATTCTGCTCGTCAACTTACCATTGCTGAGCTGCATGCAAGAACAAACTCTGCCAGGCAACAGCTGGTGGAATTTGGCCAGAACTCCGTGTTACAAGTGTAATGCGGAGTGGCCAAAATTCTGCCAACATCACTGGCGGAGCGGAATTTATCACCCACTCCTAGTAGAACAATAATTAGGCCTGAGCCCAGCATTGCCTGATATCCTAGTTGTGACATCACCGTGTATGCAGAAGTCGATCAATAGTCAAGTGCTGATGCCACATTCACATTTCATTATCTGTCTGTCAGTAATGTTACTGCTGCATAAGGGTCTCAAAAAAGATGGGAGCATACCTTTTCACACAGAAGGCAGCCATCACAAAATTCTGGATCTAAGTTTTAAAGGAAATTTAGAAGATCTCTACCACGGATATCAAGATGCTTTTCCTTTGGAGTGTGGTGTAGATAGGACCTCCCCAAGACAAGCAGGGTGCACTTGTCAGGTAGTCGAGAGGGGTTCTGAAGGTAGTCACCTTTTATTAAGTTGCAAGTTACATCTAGAAGTCATTTCTTTATATTTCATAGCATTTAAAGGTGTAACAGGGACTCCAACTGCTAAATCAAAAGTCTGCTTCAAAATGTCTTGAATCATGCAAAGTATCGGAGATTTCAACACTGCTTCTCTTCCCAAATTCTTTGAGCTTCAGGCTCATTTTCTGGATGAGCAGCTGAGATACACTTCTTGCTTCAGGTCCAAGGAAGTAGCTTGTTGGATAAACATGGACCAGATCAAGTGATGATGGTGAGGTGAAGATCCCCAGGCAGTTAAACCCAGAGAGTAAGACTGGAGGAAGAGAGGTCTACTTTGGAGAAACCTCCTGTCTAAGAGACATCCGCTAAAGTGAGACCCCAGACAGTCAGATTAGGCTCATTGGAATTAACTCATTGTGCTGGGTGAGTGACACTCCTGTGAAAAAGAGAGAGAGAGAGCAGGTGAGAGAGAGAAATATCATGAGAGAGAAAGAGGCCGTAAGAAATACCTGATCTGATCACTCTTGCAGACAGAGATCACGTTGTTGGTAAGAGAAAGGGGCAGAAGGATAGTATATTTAAACACATGTGTTGAATGTGGGTTGACTACTCTAGGTGGGTAGGTGTCTTTTTTTGAGTGGATCAGTTTCATTTTTTTTCTGTTTGCTCCAGGGATGATGTGTGTGGAAACTGGGTTATTAGTTGTGTGGCCTGCACAAGTTATAGGTCCACAGTTCCCCATGCTGTGAACGTTTCACCCAATTGTAGCTCTTTATTCTCTTAGGGTAGCGAAGCTGAGAAGTCTAAGGTCTACTCAGGTGAGGTAGTGTGGGCCAGTAATACCCATTCACTGGCAAGCAATAATAACACTCAATAAATGATTGTCCAGTCAGTACATTTATTGCACACTACTAAATATTATGCAGTAATTTACAAAAATATGCATTGGTGGATGGAAAATGCCATAAATGACATTACAATCACTTTTGACCCCCCGTAAAGGGTTTATACAAATATATCATGTACGTCTATTGGCTTGGGCAAGGTTCAAGGTCAACACACCACTTATTAAGGACATAATTTTGTATGTAGGTGCAATCATCAATAATAATAATCATGTGTGAATGTACTTATTACTGTGTATTTCTTTTACATTTATAACCATGAAAATGCAATCATACAAGCACCTTTTGGAGAGCATCACATTTCAATAACATAGTCCTGCAACTATAGACTATGGGCCGCCTTACGAGTGTAGTGGTCCGAGGACGCAAAACTCATGGTGATGGTCGGACCACCGCACTCCAGGCGGTCTGACTGCCACATTACAAACCTGGTGGGAGGACCCGCCAGGGAACTGCCGTCACTGCCAGGAACATCATTCTCGATGGGTTGACGGTGGTCTGAGTTGCACTCAGCCACAGAGGCAGTGCACTCAGCAGTGCCATGCTAATTACAACTCAGCTTTCTTCCAGCCTTTCCATGGTAGTCACCCTGCCATGAAAAGACTGGCGGAAACACAGTTCAAGGGGACATAGGGGGGGCTCTGTACTGCCCATGTCCATGGCTAAGGCAGTGTAGAGGCCCCTTGCACAGCACTATCAGAATGCATACAGTCTGCTTTGCAGGCAGTGTGCATTCCGATGGTGCTGGTGTGCTATGGTATTGGCCTCTGCTCCCTTAAAGGAGCCGAGACCAATACCGTAGCACTGTTCCTACCTCTCAGCCTGGTGGGAACAGTTTAATACAATGTTCCTGCCGCTCAGCCTGGCAGGAACACTGTAATATGTTTGGGGGGGACGCCATGGGAGTGGTATTCTCCCCGCAAGTTTGCAGTCAGCTCGTCTGACTGCCAAACTCATAAAGAGGCCCAAAGCCCCCAGAGAATGCTTCAATACTTGTACTTTTTTGTAAACACTTTCAGGCAACTGTAATTGCTACCATACAGTCATCCACTAGAGAACACAGCACTCCCAGCTGTATAGCAAAAGCTCTAGCTATGGAAATGCTTCAAAACAATGGGAAAACCTAGGAGCGGTCTTGATTCTATGACCCCACAAACATAGGGTCAGTAATTTTAAAACACTCTTTGGGGGAAGCTTCTGCACTCCTGCTGCCATTCAGCCCCCCCTTCTTGGTTTCATTGGTGGTGCCCCTGCCATCCTGGGGCCACAGCATATGTAAAAACAAATGCAGATACCAAAGCCACACAAGGAACTATGGGGGACTCTCTCTGGGAACAGTGAATACTAAATGAACTGCTCTCCTGCTGTGCCAGGGAGAGCCACTGCTTTGTTTTTCACCACATGGCCTTGCGCTACATGGCTTCTCCTCGTTCTGTATTTTTTTGGGGGGTGTCCGGTCCCACCCGGGCACCACATACCTCTATTCATTAGGGGTAGCCAAGGGAGCCCAACCCTCAAAGCCCCTCCAGCTCCCTTGATGAACCTTATTTTATTGTCAAGGAATGCATCTTGTATTCTTGTGTTCTTCTTGTCCTGTGATATTCAATGAGGACAACACCTGCAAAATGTGTTCAGAGGTCAGATGACCTCAGATAAACCAATGTGTTATGCTGAACGGCTTGTAATGCAAGGCTTGCTCAAAAGACACATCAGGTGATGTAGACATTGCTTTGCTACCCGAGCAGCAGCCAGACCTTAATGACTATATATAGCTTAAGTCGAAGGCCTGCATTTGATTGGGCAGGAATTGTGAAGAACCTTGTTGACTCATTTGGAAGTACCAGCCACTAGCATGTGAAGATCAGATCTACTGCCTTCTTGGATCATGCTTGCAACAGGAGTTGTTTTATTGTGATTGGCTTTGCATCTTCTGATCAGCATTACACCATGTATTTGTCCATAAGAAAACACATTTTTCTGTCTCGTGATTGGACATGCATTTTCATGCTTTTTTGTGGTTTTCATGTATAAAGGACATGGTGAAAGTTCCTGAGATTGGACATGTTGCAAATTTTGCTCATTTTCCGTGGCTCATGTATAAACGCTGCTTATGACACTTGACAATTGTCTGTGTTTCTTTAACTTAGTTTCTAAAACTGATCGAGCAACACTTCTCCAGCTGCCTGTGGGAGCATGCAGCTCTTCTCCCCTGCTCACACCTGCGGGAAAGACACTGGGTTCTATGATTGTAGTTCACTTCCCCAGACACAGGCAAATGGAGTGGGGCAGGCCCATCACCACTGAGAGGGGTGAAACAGCGCTTCCGCTGTACATTTGGTACTCATGGTCAGAGATGGGGCCCCAGCCCCCTCCATTAGCAATACAGCCTGCGGGATGGAGTCCCTGGACCTGAAAGGAGAGCCTGGGAGGGGACTTATACACACTGTCACCTAAAAGGTATCCTCCTGCTAGAGCAGTCAACCGGGAGTCAAACAGCAGGAGAAGGGGGAGAGAGACGGTGAAAATTAATGGGGGAAGAGCCAAGTTTTCAAAGACCTCTTAAACCATAGAAGATCCGTTGAAAGCCTAAGAGAGGTTGAAGGCCAGTTCCAGAGTTGGGCAGCCATCACCGAGAAGGTGCGTCCTCACTGTCTAGTCTTCTTGAAATTGGTAATACAAATAAAATTAGCTGATGAGAAGTGGAGGTGTCTCCCCGGAGCATATTTTTGCAAGGTATTTTGGAAGTGGATTGGGCTACGGCCCTGAAGAGCCTCAAAGAGAATACAGAGAGCCTTGCAGACATTGCTTTGCCTGATTGAGAGCCAACGAAGCTCCTTCAGTGCATTGTATGCCAATGACCTACGAGGCTTATCCATAGCCTTTAGGGCTGCAGTGACCTGGACTCTGTGAAGCTTTTTCAGCAAAAAGTCTGGAGTTCCTAAAAGGAGAGCACTGCAGTAATCCAGCCTACTCACTATCACGCTGTGTATGACTAGGGTTTTGGCAAATGATTGTAGCAGAGGGAGATGTTTCTGCAAACCTCACAAAATCAAAAATCAGAGCCCAGCTGTTTTAGAGACCTGACCTTCCACGGATAACTTGCTATCGAAAGTGATCCCCAAATTACGGACTCAGTCTGAGGGGAATGGTTCTTCCTGGGTAAGTAAAGGCCAAAAATTGTCTGAAAGTTTACAAGCATTTTGTTAGCAGAATAGCACAAAAGTTCTGTTTTGTCTCCATTAAATTTCAATGAGTTGGTATGTAGCCAAGTAGTGATGTCCTTCATGCAGTTCTGGAAGTCGTAATCTCTATCTAGTGGTCAATGTCCAATGCCAGAATTAGCTGAGTGTCATCAGCATAGGCAACTAGATGGATATTATACCTTTTTAATAAGGGTCACTAGAGGCCTTATATAAAGGTTGAACAGAATGGGGCTAAGGGCCAACCCCTGGAGGACACCATACTTGATATCCTTAAAAGCAGAGCGATAAGGGAGTAGACCAAAGGCCTGGTGTCACTCTGACAAGTAGGAATACATCCTGCTCAGGGCAGTGGTCCTTATCCCAGCCATGTCAAGTCTTTACAGGAGGATATTATGATTTACCATATCGAAGGTGGCACACTGATCTAACAAAACCAGAATTGTTGGTCTGCCACCATCAACTAACATCCGAAGCTCATCCAGGGCCATGAGAAGGGCCGCTTCCATTCCATGACCAGGTCTAAAGCCAAATTGTTCCTTTTTCAACTGAGAATGCTGTAGGTAGTGAGACATGATTTTTCTGAAAAGGTGCTCCGGTAGCTTAATCAGGAAAGGCAACAGAGAGATTGGCCTATAGTTGCCAGGGATGACTGGATTTAGGGAAGATTACCAAGCGTGCCCTCTCCATTGGAAAATTCAAAATACGATCCTGCGCTGACCTCCAGGCCCTGGTCCTTTATGGGTTCAGATTAAGATATGGCGGCAGAGCCCCACGCTTTTGATATAAAAAAGTCAAAGGTCACCAAACTTTAAAATGCCATATCTTGGGCCTGTGGGACTGATTTTGATATTCTTGGGCTCATTGTACTCCTGGAGGTGAATTCTAGCCACCAGGGCAGTTGCAACAGACCTCTTCACCTCCAAAGTAATGCAGTCCTTATGGAGCTAGAGCACCAGCCTTCCTTCTGATTTTGGTGTCTGGACGCAAAAGTCCAGGGCATTCCTCCAATTGGTGCTATGATGGGGTAAAGGGATTTGCCTCCCTAGCCCTTGGGGAGCCCCACTGGTCCTGAAATCAACTGGGCAGAGTCCTTAGTCCTTTCTTGGCATCAGGGGGCTCCTCCTTCTAGTTCTCCATAGTGGCCCTAGGGCCCAGCAGCAAAGATCAGAAACGTCACTAGGAAAGAGAAAATCTCCAGTTTGGATAGTAGTTCTAAAAGCAGGTTGGAGGGTTGCTGAAGTCAGGCACCCCTGGACAATTCTAATGTGCCACGTCACCTCTACACCCCTATCCCAACCCTCCTGCACAGCATGCTAGGACAATTCAAAATGGTATCATCCAAGAATCACTAGTTGCATCTCCTCTGGAGGCCTCAGATTCTCCCATCAATGACATCACTACCATGGCCTTTCTCAATTAATTTTCAAGGGGAAGCTCACTCCTGTGCTCAAAAGATCTGGGCTCCCTCCTTTGTTCAGTGGGCTTGGTGAGGCCCATCAATGGTATGGTGATTATTATTATTTTGTGAGAAAGCTTTTGTTCCTACTGCTGGAGAGAAATGTAATTAACTGGGCATAGCTGGGTGACAAAAAGGCCTAGGTTCTGTTCCTGAGCTGAGCCAGAGAAATATGAAAATTCTCCATGACCCATTATTTTTTCAGATATCTTTTTCGAACATGCAGAATTGATTTTCTTGTGCAGATTACACCCCAGTTTGAATTATCACTGGTCTCTGTAGACGAAAAGGAAGCAAAACTGCACTGTAGGCAGTTCTCTTCCTATGTGTACAAGAAAGTGCCACTACAGACAAAACAGTAAAGCACACTGACTTTTCCTATTATTGTAGACTAACATTATAACGCCTACCCCAGGTCAGTATCTAATCTTGCAGAGTCCCATTTGCACCAAGCTACCTGTGTGCAGTTATCGGGCTATGCATTATGCATTACAGTAGTCTCCCACATGCAGTCACATGTGAGCATGTGAGCTTGCGTGTAAGCATATGATCATATCCAACCATCAAGTGCCTCTTATCCTACCTGTGTCGTAGCAGCCTTATCTTAAAAGGCGGACACTGGTAGGAAACACACGCAGTCCATTTGCCATGGGATTGCCATGTATGAGACGCATGTGTTGAGACTCACCAACAGTAAAACGTCCAAAACCGGGTGACCCAAAAAGCAAAAAATCTGGGCACACTGAATGGGTGGAACCTGACTGCAACAATGTCTTTGTGTATAAGTTTGCGTGTACCATTTTCTGGGTATGTTCTGCATTGCTATGAATGTGTCCTTTGTCTGATAGTGTGACTAAGTTTTCTGTGTGTTTTTAAGCATGCATATGCATGTGCGTGTTACTAACTGGGCCATCATTTACATAGTTTTATAAGTGCATTATTGCTTTTCTAGGAATCATAGAGACTGTCCTGCCAAGATTTGATTTTTTGGGGTTTGGTGGAAATATGCTAGTAATGTGTGTTTGCCTTGGCAATGCAGAAATTTCCGGGTCATCGGGTTCTTTGGTTCGAGAATGCTGGAAGTGGCTTCGTGCTTTTATGTACAACAGTGTACAATGCAGAGACATAAAATGTGTTGGACGTGTTTGGGAAACATGCACAGCAGTAACTGTGTTGTGTGTGTTTTATGGGTGAGGACAAATAGAACCGCTACTGAATGCAGTTTGCTGTTCTCGTTGAGTGTGAAGGCTTTGCTGCTGTTGCTATGCTACACATGTTCTTGGTATGAGGTAAGCTTGCACTGCTGGTGCCTCAGTGGCATCATTTCGTCTGTGAGGGCAGGCCACTTAAACATCTGCTCTATGTTGTAATTGTTCTGAATCTTGGTAAAGATTAAGAAAACGTTTCCTCTAGTGTTTGTTCAAAAGCGATAACTATTGACTTTGTGACTGATGTTTCAGCAAGGACAGCGTTTACAAAAAACGCACTGTACTTCAAGGGCATAATGCCATCTCCGCGATTTACATGGAAACCCGATCTGACATTTACATGGAAACATCAATGAATCCAAACGTTTTAAAAATAATTATAATGAGAACAGAAAGCAGGCAACGGTTGTGGAAAATGTAAAAGCGGTCAGGGTCAAGATGTGAATTAGAACCCTTCTTTCCTGTTACTGGTATTAAGTTCGAGTGGTGTTTTCATCAATTCACCAGCGTCGGCTGGAAAGGCATTGTACCCACTGTTTCACTTAAAACGAAGAACACAATGGACCATGTCAAAGAAAATTTGCAGTTGTGCAAGAAACGAAAGCGGAGCAAGTTCAGTTGTACCGTTTTTTAATCATGCGTGTCAGGTGTGGAGCAAACATCCAGCTTCAGCCTAATTCGCATATATATTTTTGCCCCCCTGCAAAAATTAAAAAAATAGATTATTAACCGAGACACACATATGGCTTATAAATTCAGTCAAATTATACAGATACCTTTTAACGAAGTCATAAGACATGCATATCAGAATTTCTGAGTGCGGCGGTAAAAATTATCTTTTGATTCTACCAATATTATATGTATATATAGGGGGCAGGTGGAACTCGTGGAATTTGACTCTGCAGAATTTTGCCGAGTTACATAAAAAATCAGTGTGATTCCGTAGAGTACTAGCAATGGCAGAAATAGGCATGCTGCCCTGCTCGCACTGTGATTTATCGCGGTAACGTGTTCCATGCTGAAAAACGAACACAAAGGCACCACAGGACGCGCCAGGGAGCACAGCTGCTCGAGTAGATTTTCTACTCGAGCAGCAGCCTTTAGATCACAAATATTCACGACCTCCTGTGATGGCTCTCGTTAGAAAAATCACGCTGGGTATCTTTGTATCAAATGGAAATCTCGCTACGGTATGCCAAATCTCACTCATGCTCACCAATTTACCATTGTGGAGCCGCAAGCAACTGAAAAGTCTGCCAATGCCAATTGGCGGAATTTTGCTGGAACTCTTCATTACAAAAGTAACAATGATCCACCAAATCCCGCCAATTCCTGGTGCAGAATGGTATATTCTGTCCAAACTTAATGTATACTATAATTAAAGAGGCTTTCAGTCAGCGTTCTTCATTCATAGGTCTGTTGTGTCAGTCACGTTTTTCTGCAACCCACTGCAGAATTCAGCAGGGAGGAGTGGGTCAGTCCATTTCAGCTACTGAATAACTTCACTGTGTGTGATACCAATCTGTTCTTTCACAAGAGCACATCCTCTCACAAAGTAGCTCCCTTGAGTTCAAGTGACTAATATGGCAATGTATGTGTTTTGAGAACAAAACGTATTTTTACTTTTAGCCAGGGAACTTTTTCTTTTATAAATTGGTGAGAGCCCAACAGTTCTATGTACTATAAAGCGTTACAAAAAACTTGACAAAGCCAAACAAGTACAAAGCCAAATGGTTGGCAGCTAATGCCGGACTTATCAGCTTTGCCATAACTTGCTCAAATTAAGCAAAATGGTGTTGCACTATTTTGCTAAGTGATAAAAAATGTTGTGTGCTATTCACATTGCCACTCGCTATTACATAGGGCAGTTGGTCACCACATATCAACCTTTGGCTAACTTCATTGTGAGTTCACAAGAAGCACTTCTGAGCACAAGGTAGTTTCCTTAATGCCAGAGGCTGGTATGGAAATGTGTTCTTTTTGAGACTAAAATACATGTTTGCTTTAAGGCGTTTTTGGTATACTGGTGATGGCCTAACAACTGCAGAACAGTGATGTTTTGCAAACGGAATGATGGAACGCAACACGCAGCAACAAAGGAACAAGTCTGGAGTGTCGACACCAGATCTATTGATTTTGCCAATGCTTTTTACATTTTAAAAGAGTGGAACGAATAATATATATGTATCAATCGACTATGCAAACAGTAATATAGTGTGAAATTACTTTGCTCCTCGTTTAAACTCCTTTTTTCAACTCCATGTTCCTCCCAGGTCCAATACAACACAAGCGGTAATAAATGCCATTGGAAAGCTTGCCATAATAGGGTGGGCCATTTGACACTGAGATGGCCCTGTGGATTTTGATGAAAGAGCTCTTTTATTCATCCTATTCATCTGTATTTGTAAAGCGCATGGCTACCCATTGGGCTTCCCAGAGCTAATAAGGCTGAATAAAATTAGAAAAGCATGAGTTTCCATTCCTCTGGGACACTACACTTCTTTAGGGACAGATTATTGGTGTCTTAGTTAGCTCTCTATTTTCTTTTGCACTTTTTACAATCCTTTTTTAGTTGTTTCAGTTCCTGTGAGAACCAAGCAATTTTATCGTGCGGTTGCCATTTTTTGACATTTTTAATGGAACTAACCTATTTAGGGCTTTATTAAGCCAGCTCCTAAAAGTTAAATAGGATGAGAAGATCTCCTGTTTTTTATTGAACATAGGAATTGACTCACGAAAGGAAAGGTTCCAGCTGGCTATAGTCAGTTTGGATCAATGTTAGATTTCTTTAGGATACACCTTTATAACAATCAGTCTCCCTACAATTGGAATTGAAAATGAGATGAGATAATGACCAGTCCACGTAAGGGGTAGAGGGAGAGCGCCTTCATATTACATATATTTGTAAAAATGGGATCCAACACATGGCACATTGATATATGCTGGAGAGCTAATAAGTTGATGTAGATTGATCAAGGACAGGTCTTGCAGTAGGTTAGTGATCTGGGTGCATGCTAGGTCTTCGAAATGAATGTTCAATCATCTAATAGAAAATAGTTAGCTGTCTAAAGACTATGGGTGGCCAATATGTCACAAATTGTGTTGCTGAATCTGGATAAATCAATATCCCTGAGAATATATAAGTGTGCAAGAGTTTTATTGAGTTTGAGAGGCTTTTGCAACCTGGGATAACTACAGGAGTAAACTTACACTCGAGTGCTTTTTAAAATTATGGCAACCTCTGCTAACATGCCCACCCGGTCTCACCTAACCATTGTGTAGCCCGGAGGCAGGGCTGCTGCAATATCAGGCCCACTATTTCCTTTCAGCCAAGTTTCTATAAAAAAAAGTACTTCTAGCTGCCAATCGTCTAGGATGGCGAACAGATCTGATTGGTGCTTGTGGAGGGATCTGCAATTAATCAAATTCATCTGCCAACATTTAGCGGCTCCTGATTCCTTTGTTTAAATAACCTGCCTGGAACTAGTGGTCGAATTGACTTGGCCATATTTAGGGTAGATTTACATCAGTGGAATACATTTAGAGAGTTATCAGGAGCTATGGAATGACGGCAACCTGCACCAGGGTTTTTGAGGCCCTTCAGTTCCGACACTGAATGTACCATCCTCCCTTTATTGGAAAGTAATGTCTCCTTCGCTTTAAATGCAGTCGGACAACTGCAGGGGGATTGGGGGGAGCGACCACCGGTTTATGGTCTATCTCCCACTCCGCTAATCCCTAACATGCAGATGTAATTAGATGAAAATAACTGTTTCTCACAAAGAAATTTAACCAGCTATCAATTTACGAAGCATGAGCGATTTAGTTGCGGCTGCCCAGATTTGAATTTGTGACTTGCAGGCCCGAAGTCCAAAAAGAGTGCCTAATTTGCACAGTAATCTTCTCTCAGGTCATTTTAAAAGAGTTAATTGTTATCAAGTAAAAAGGATTGAAATCCAACAGGGTGTAAGTGACCAATGAGTACATCAAACAAAAATATCATGTATTGCGAAAAAAATACTTAAAGCCAAATGTAAAGTATATTTCATTAGAATTGCTTATTTCTCAGATTTTTTATCAAAAAATTGCTTAAGGTGATGGGACTTTATACACCTCTGATGACTGATGAGGCTTTTCGATTCGCTGGTTTTCTAATCTGGCACAGACTCAAGTATCAAACAAATCAAAAACAATGAATGCATAACATGTTCAACAGGGCTGAGGAGATGTGACCAAGAATTATTGCACTTTGATAAGTGGGAACTAGAGCTGCAGTGACTCTAACCCGTTCATCCTTGAGCTCCGCAGATTAGCAACCGAACCTATATAATGTGAGATTTTGTATGCATTGTTAAGTACTATGTAGTCTTTCATGTAAAAATGGTTCTCACCAATAGGACCGAATTCTCAAACGACTATACGAGTTGTATTTGTGTCCTCCAGGCATGGCAGGTGAAGTAAAAAAGCAAGGCGGGGCCTTGTAACCATTATTATTATTCATGATGTTTATTCACACCAGTGAGGTCAGATGTCAACATATCCATCATGTCTAATATCAGGCTGTTGGTTTGATATTTAAGGCGGACTTGATAGATCTACGCTGTATATGAAGTATTAGGTATGGGGATTTGGTGTCATTAAAAAAAAAGGGCAGTGATATTCAAACAAATCAACTTTAATGATGTGAGGTGCAAATGTTCAAAGGAGATGATTACATAGAAGTTACAGAACGTTATAAACAGTCATGTATCAATTCTCCTATTGTGGTGTGCAGAACATTACCTGAAAAGCATTTGGCAAGTTACTTTACTTATGGGGCTTGGACACTTCTGTTCCTGGGGACAGTCCCGGATTCCATGTAACAATTACATTAAATTGAGCGTTTCTGACAGTGGGGAAGGTGCAATGAGGGTAGGAAGATAAGAGTGTGTGGGAAGTAACCCATGGCATGAGTGAGATAGCAATCTGACTCAGAAGTGCTGTAGGGGTTATCTCAAAAGAGATTGTACTGGCAGAATGAGGATTCTTGCTCTATGCTGACAGTAATGGACCATTTGAGGGTACTCAACCACAGAGTGAGTCTTCATCTAATGGGCCTCATTTCTCTACCTCGGTCAATGCACCAGTGAATGTACCAAGAACCCTGTGGGAGTGGTCCATCAATACAGACGTCAGCGAGCAGTCACCCGGAGTTGGCATTGCTGCTAAGTGCAGAAAATGGGTACAAAAGTCCGGGACATGTGAGCCTGGAAGTTTAATGTCTTCAGGTTAGGCAAGAAAAAGCCACATCCTATATTCATCAACTGGCTCCCATTAAAAAAATATTTGAGTAATCTTGGAGACTAGTGCATGGTAGGGCCTATTAGCCAGCCATCTAGTGCTAAGTTAACCCACAGCCTCATGGGTCCCCAGAGTTCCTCCACTGGGTCCAAACCCAGTGATATCAGGACACAGTCATCACAACCAATTCTGGTATTATCTGTTGTGGGTGGAGCAGTATTCCATTTCAAGAAAATGCCAGGTCCAACCATTCAACCCCAATCGATAGTCAGGCAGACCCCCATTCCAGTGATTCATCTGCCTGTGGGCGTCTGTCCTTCTGTGGGGGTGTTGACCAATGTTCCTGGTTTGGCCCCTGGTGTCACAGGATCCTCCTCTCAGCTAAAAACAATAAGGTGACCCATTGGTTTTGTTCTACTGTTAAGTGAGATCTTTTGGTCCGCAGGGTTAGGTGGGTGGTTCCCCTGATGAAGAAGTTTCCTGGGGAATGTATTATTGTCAACTTCCGGTGGCCCCAAGTTGTGGATGAGATAATGTCTCACGATAAGGCAGGAATAATACAGCCAGGCCTAATAAAGTTATCCCCCCTAGACTTCGTCACCTGAAACCCTCCATGCCACAAGTTAATCCATTATACAAGTCAATTCTTATCTGGTAAAAAAAAAAGTATGATCTTGTCTGATTTGGAGAATAATGATTGACAATATGATGGGGAGCGGGATCACAACTACAAATTGGTCCTGCTCACACCTCCAGTGACTGACATTGTCTGCTTTAACACTACTAATTCCCTTTCTCGCCTGTATTTCCAGCCAGTTCTGTACCACATTTGGGATTAATTAACACCATAAATGTGCTTTCTGATAAGAATGCTCATGTGATTGCATCTGTATATGGCAGACCTCCGAAGGACAAGCAGCGTTATACAACCATTGCCTCCTATTCCGTACCTTTCGAGCCATACTAGGTCGTTATACAGAATTTATCCTCTAATTCTAACTGAAAGTTAACGAGTTGGAACATTGCAGGTCTATAATCCAAAGTACAGATTGAGGACTGGCCTACCTTAATTAGAAGGTTTGTTATTGCAAGAGCTTGGTCATTGAATGAAGCTTTCTGTGTTGGTTACAGGTGTTATAATTTGCCAGCTTTACCAATGGCTTTCAGCCGCAGAAAAGGGGTTCTGGCTACCTGGTTTAATGTTTCCATTGATGATAACAAAAACATGTTTACAGCTTTTGAATTGAGAAGGGGATCCAAATTTCTGTTGGGTTTAATTAACTTCCATAATACTGATTTTTCTACCGACGAAAATGCAATGTTTCACAGTTTATTTGATTTCAAGGATGAAGTGGTTAATAGAAGTACATGTATGGATTTAGTATTTAATCTTTTACCGGTTGACAACTTTAATGCCAAATTAGGAGCCTTACCCACAATGTCAGCCTTTATTTTCCCCTCCTTACAATGTGAGCATGGTTCTGATTTGATTCTCGACCCTGAGGGTCATCTTCTATCCACCTATTTGGAATCTTATGATCTAGAGAGCGTTATAACTAACAGCAGCAGAATGTGACAACCTACATGGGCAGAGGTTATTGTTCCACAATTAATTATATTTTTATGTCTAGATCCATGCACAACCATGTGTCTAACGGGAAAGCCCTACTCAGAGTTTATAGTGACCGCAATCCTGTAACTGTCAGGATAAGTATCCCTAAGAGAGGGTTGAAACCTGCTGTTGCCAAGCAGCCTGTCCCTATAAATAATTCTTGGCTCAGGCTAATCTGGCAGTCAGCAAACATGTCCTTAATTGTGTGCAAAACTCTGACAGAAATAGGGACTTTATTAGTTTCTGGCCCATATTTATACTTTTTGACGCACAACTGCGCCAATGCAGTTGTGCGTCAAAAATGTTACCGCCGACTAACGCCATTCCAACGCGCCATGCGGGCGCCTTATTTATGGAATGACGTTAGGCGGCACTGCGGACTGGTGTGCGTCAAAAAAAATGACTCACACCAGGCAGCGCCGGCGTATGGGAAAATGGGGGTTGTGCGTCAAAAAATGGTGCAAGTCAGGTCTGAGGCAAAATTCAGGCCTCAAACCGGATTTGCGCAATTTGTTTTGACGCCCAACCTCCATTGACATGATTCCTGTCTTAGCAAAGACAGGAGTCATGCCCCCTTGCCCAATGGCCATGCCCAGGGGACTTATTTCCCCTGGTCATGGTCATTGGGCATAGTGGCATGTAGGGGGGCCCAAATCAGGCCCCACTATGCCACAAAAAAAATCAGAAAAAAATACTTACCCGAACTTACCTTTACTTCCCTGGGATGGGTCCCTCCATCCTTGGGTGTCCTCCTGGGGTGGGCAAGGGTGGCAGGGGGTGTCCCTGGGGGCAGGGGAGGGCACCTCTGGGCACCTTCCGAGCCCACAGGTCCCTTAACGACCATCAGGCTGTGCGCCGTTTTTTAAGGCCCACCCCCTCCTATGCGTCAAAATGACGCCAGAGTATAAATAAGGGGCACAGGCCTTAAAATCATTTTTTGGAAGGGAACGCCTACCTTGCATATAATTAACGCAAGGCTGGTTCCCCCTTCCAAAAAATGATGCACATGGTGGAATTTTGACGCCCGTGGGGTTGTACGTCTAAGTACAAATATGGGGCAGGGTTTGCGCCGATTGTGCGTCAAAATTTTGGACGCACATTCAGCGCAAACAGAGTATAAATATGCCCCTCTGTCTTTCTATTGATAGGGATCCTGCCTCCACTTTAGGCAGATTTTGCAAGCTAAATTCTAATATGAGTGCCCCGCTTACTAGGTCTATTGGTAATAGATCTGGTATAATAAATCATGGTTTGGCAAGGCATGCAGAGCAGCCAATGTTAGACTTAGAAGGAAAATTAAAATACATACCCAGAAATAGAGAAGCAATGAGAACTCGCAGGAGAGAATACAAAACATTTAAATTAAAACTGCTAATCTGAAAACTGAATGCTGGGAAAAATTATGTATGCCTGCAAAACCATAGATTCCCAGGCCTTTTGTACATTAGTATATGCCGACCCTTTCCCATGTAGTACTACAAATAGGTTTTGCGTGCACATATCAGCCCTAAGGAGTAGACACATCACCTCGGTAAAATTTAGGCCCATTTTTATATTTTTTTAGCGCAGCATTCGTGACGTTTTTTGACGCAAAATCGGCGCAAACTTTCAAAATACAATGGTATTTTGTAAGTTTGCGCCGATTTTGCGTAAAAAAAAGACGTAAATGCGGCGCAAAAAAGTATAAATATGGGCCTTACTGTCCTAACGATTGCGTTCAAGCCATTGAGAATAGAGAGCCTCCTGGTTTTCCCTTAGATGTCTCATTCTCCACAGAGGAAGTGTTCAAATCCATACTTAATAGTCCCACTAAAAAGGCCCCAGGACCAGATGGGATCCCTATGGATCTATATAAGAGAAAACGTGAGTTGTGGGCCCCAGGTCTTGCTAATATTATAATCGGTGTGCAAGGTTGGTATACCAACTTTCTGGCATTTATCTATAATTGTACCTGTATTCAAAAAGGGAAGTGTGCAGGAGCAGAAACGCTACTATCAAATTTCCCCACTTGATTCCATGGTAAAGATCATGGGCATAAGTGTCCTGGATACGCTGCTGCTTTGGACCTCAGAGAACAGTACTTTATGTCAGGTTCACTATGGGTTTAGGAAAGGGCTTGAAACAATTGAACAATGTTTAAATCTGCACCTCCTAGGGAGCAAATACAAGTTTGTAAAAGTGAGCTCTCTCCCTATAGCATTAATGGACCTACCCAGTGGCTTTGACCGTGTTAACAGGTCAAAATTGTGGGACATTCTAACCGCAATGGGTTTTGATGGGGGGCTGGTGGCTTTTCTGAGATCACTACACTTGGATTTAGTTACCTCTCTGTGATATGGGAAGGGAGGTGAATGTTCTGATACTTTCCCCATAAGGCGATGGGGTCTATCAGGAATGCATATTAACACCGGCTCTTGTGAATTTAGGATCTGATGTTCTAATTGTAAATAAAAAGCCCATTCCAACACTCTTGAATGCAGATGATGCTTTATTGCTCCCTAGGATGGCAAACAGCCTTAGTTCATTGCTTGCCTCTTTCCTCCCCTAAATGAAACGTATTGACTTTACTACAAATTTCACAACAAATTTCTCTAAAACTTTTATCATGGTCTGTGGTTCTAAAAATGTGAGACCCACTTTATGAGTATCAATGACATAGATATTGAGAAAGTGACTCAGTTTTCTTCCCTTGGGCCAATATTTGAAAGCCTGTGCACCCTATGCTGCTACTAGAAAACATGTCTCTTGCAGGCAGTTGGCATGATTTGTTCTCTTATTTCTTCTACAGGGAATAAGTCCATCTGCCCCTTACGTGAGATGAAGAAAAGAAAATGCATCCCTATCCTAACTTATGGAGCAGGTGTTTTGAGCTATAGGGACCTGGGCTGTATCCAAGTTGAAGAAAATAAAGTCTGCTGACCTATTCTTGGGGTTTCCTTGACAACATCTCACTTTGTTATTCTTCAAGAACTGGGCTAGGACTAAGTGGAGGATGTGGTTAAACTTGTCCCCTGTTTTTGTGATTTCCATTGTAGTGTAATGAGCAGGCTAGTTTCAATAGAGAGATTATTTTAGACTGTCTATCTTGTGCCTATGGGAATAGAATAATTCCTTGGCTCAAATACATCAGAGATACAGCTGTTTGTCTTGACTGGCCTTCTAATTTTGAGAGCCATTCTGATCTTTGTAAGAAGCATAAAGGGTGGCTTAGGGCTTATTTTCTTTCAGATAGGAGGGTTCAGAGGGAGAGAAGAGAACTAATGAAGCCCTCCGTGAGAGAATATTGTCTGGAAAAAACCTCTCATGGGGTGGCGACCTATTTGGATCTGGTTCTGTGATCTTGGGAGCAGTTTAGGTTGGGCTCCATAACATGGATATTATGTTTTCTTCAAGGTCAATTTGAGATCTCCAATATATGTATCTGCACATGTGATGAGGTCTTTACTCAATCTTTACTACTTTTCATCTTTTCCTGCAAATTGTATCTACCTTTTGAGCAACATTATTTAATTCTCTTTTATTAAAGTATACATTTCACAAGTGTAGAGTGGCACTGTTTTATTTGCAGCAGCATGTCTTGACGTATGTTCAGTTGTGGGTTCATTTGTAAAGTCTGCAATATGTTTACATTCATAATAATTGTTAGTGTGGATTCTGCATTCAACATTTTAATGACATGGTATTTTAAATATGCGTTTGTATCTTTTATGATCTGCTTTCTAGTGATCGAATAAAGAGTATTATCTGATTGATTGATTGATTGACTCAAAAGTCAGCTGGATACAAATATGTTACTGCTTCCACATGCATCATTAATCTAATTTGTACTACAGGTTTAAATTTACCTGGCTGAGTACTCATGTTGAGTAACCTTTTGGTGGTGTCCATTGTGAGAGTCGTGCCAGTATAATGGTGTCTGTTGTCTTGTTAGAGTTTCTCATTAACTCAAGAGAATGAGGTACTAGTTAAACATTCGGTCTGGGCATCTGCATAGTCTATGTGATGTTGATATTGTGGTAATTTACTCCTCCATCCATGTAATAAGGTCACGCTTACAGAGTGTTACTGATGGTGCAATGCTGGACTTCAAAGCCAACGCCAGGCCTCTCTAATGCATTTGGGCTGGCACAGATACGCACACATTCCATGCAGAACCAGATCAGTAAGGCGAGTATTCTTTTACATCGCACCTAAAGTGTCAAATGACCTCCCTCTTCACATCAGAGCCTCCTCCTCCTCTCTTCTTGAATTCCGCAAGAAGCTGAAGCCCTGGCTTTTCAATTAACTACCTTCCCCTAGGCTGATGTAAGAACACACACCTGCTCAGCACCATAACATAACATAACATAACATAACATAACATGACATGACATGACATGACATGACATGACATAACATAACATAAAATAACATAACATAACATAAAACAAACTAGAATAGCATAAATATAACATAATATAGCACAACATAACATAGCATAACATGTGGTACAGAACAGTCTCTACCACGTTGGACTTTCAACTCTGGGTGATGCCTTGTTGCTGTACAGTTCCAATACAAATCACTGCAGGAGGACCCTTTTGGCAACTATACAGTAATAGGGCATCCCCCGTACAACGTCATGCTCTTGATCCTGATTTTTTAAGCAATGCATACCCTATGAAGTTTATGTATCATCTGGAGGCAGTTTTGTAGTTTAAAACTTTACATTCTGTCAATGATGATAGCATGCTGATCCTAAAAAATCTGTAGTGCCTCCAGGTGCTCCAGCATACAAAAAACGATCTGTGCAGTTATCTCCCTGAATTCAGCTGATGTGTTCCTTATTATGTCTTTTGTTTGCCACTATAGTTGTTTAGTCTTTCTATTATCACTTGGTGTTCTGCTGCCCAGCACTCTGCCCAGTCTTTTACAGCTCCTGAGCTGTGAAGAAATATGAATTGTTCCCAGTGAGCACCTTAAGTATATCTGGGAAGAGCAGCATGTATTCAGGGTTAGATAATATAAGGAAGCATCTGACTTCCAAGACTGTGATTCTCTATTGCTCTTATAGTAGCCTGAAGTCTCTGATCCCAAATTTCTGTTTTAGATTTTATACAATTCCTTCCTGTGGGAGATCAGTAGGTGAGCATCTCAATCTTCATAGCTGAGTAGTTTGTTCACGATCTGCCGTGGGTTTTCAAAAGGCTAGTACATCCTCCTGAGCCCTCTTAATTGCTGGATCTGTAGTTCATTTTGTGATCTGTAAGGCACACAACACTAACCAGATGATATGAAGAAGCTAGAAGTAATATAAAAAACTCAATATGATTCTGTGCAATGTGTAACAGTAAGCAAAAGACGACGAAAGAGAAATTCATCATCATGAATTAAAGGGAGTGTCTGAAGAGCTTTTCTAGAATGTGTGAAGGTGAATACGGTAAGGAGCTCTGAAATCAGCGTATTCTTGAGCTGCGACTTTAGACAGTAAATCTCTCATCTTCTATCCATCTCCATCAGAAACCATTGGTTTCTTTCTGGAAAATCTTCAGGAAAAAAATCATAAAGTCCTAGATGATGTTCTTTTCTTTTTACTACATCAATGTAGGCAGTACCATGTTTGGATGACTAAGGTTATATCTTAAATCAACTTCTCTGATTAAACTGATTTGTCTTCATAGTCCTGCATTGCAAGTAATTCATTCAGATGGGGTGCCATGGAAGGCAAGTCAGCTAAAACTTCTCCAACTCTATAATGCAATGCTTGGGCAGTCACTGGATGGACTGCAAGTTTTTTTATGATGCTGTCATGTAAATATTCAAGTGGAGTATAGGGATGAAGAGATTACTTTAGTTTAGCGCTCTAGGTAGGATCCTACTTTCGTAATTTGCTTTCAAAACACAAAAACCTTTGCTGATCTGCTGTATGAAACATGCTAGCCACTCAGGAAATCTACAGTTCCTTCACAAGAGCTGATGTGTTGGCACAGCAAGGGGCAGGGAATTTATAGGATGGCATGGTAAGGTTGTAGGTATTTTTGGGGTAGGCTCATTGTTTATTGATTGGGATGGCAGTGTATGTGGGCAGGAGATCAGTGCTTTGGGGTAATGGCATAGTGTTTTGAGGTTAGTGGGTGAGTCTTTTGGATGGGATGGCAGGACAGTGGGATATGAGCAGATTTTTGGGGGTAGGATGGCAGACCAAGCGATAGAGGCAGAGTTTTAAAAGAAGGGTTGCAGGCCAAGCTGGTAGGGGACAATATTTAAGGATAGGATTGCAATCCAAGAGTGTATGAGGTAGTGTTTTGGGTTTAGAGAGGCAGGCCATACTGGTAAGTAGCAGTGCTTAGGTGCAGGTGGCAGTCCTTTGGGGTAATAAGCCAAGGTATTGGGTATGATTGGGGTAGGGTGACATGACAAGTGGCCGGGACAACGTTTTGGGGTGAGGTGTCAGGGAAGCATGTACGTGCAGTGTTGAGAGGGGTAAAATGGCAGGACAGGGAGACAGGACAAGTCAGTAAGTGGGAGCAGGGTGACAGGGCAACCAAATGGGTCAGTGTTTATGGAGTAGTGACAGTGTTTAGGCCTAGGAGCATTGTGTTGTGGGTAGGGTGGAAGAGAAAACAGGTCTGGGGCAGTGTTTAGGGGTAGACTGGTAGGATAAGCAGATTGGGGCAGTATTTTGGGGCAGAATGGCAGGACAAGGGTATAAGGGACATTTGTTGTGGTAGGCTGAATGGGAAATTAGTAGGTGCTGTTTTTAGGGCTAGGTTGTCATGACAAGGCGATCTGTGCAATATTTTCCTATAGGGTGCCAAACAAAGAGGAAAGTCTATTCTAACTTTTTTATTCTTTTGTATATTCCAAGAAGGAAGAATCTGCCACATGTGGAGCTGTTGGGCACCTCAGCAACTACATGATTTACTTGATGCCAGACTGACATTGTCTTTGAAGGTCACAGAGGTAAGGGCACTCATTTACACTTTTGGGGAGATACACACACACCAACATAGAGAGCTTTATATGTTTTGGGTCCATATTTTGAAGTAGCACAGCAAAATGTTGTGGTGTGGGTACTCCAACTCAAAATTTATGCTGTTGTGATCCTGAACATTCCTTGCGATGGAGCAATTCGACCTCGTTCATATTCCAATCCAAGTTCCATTTTCCACTCAAATTTGTGTTTTAAAATTATTTTTGCAAAATATTTTACTTTTCAGGCTTATAGCAAGTCAAGGTTGCTTGTACATCTTTTTTATAATATTTGCTTGTAACTTAGATACAAAAGGATTTTTTTTTATTCTCAGATGATTGTTCTGCTTTTTAACCTGCATTTGTGGATGTGTTCCAGACTGTTTCATTTTTTCAATTATATTCTCATTCAACACTGCAATTTTGGTTCAGTTGTTTTTGCATACCTTGCATACCTTGGAGCAGACTAGCACATTTTGAGTCAGACTTTCATGTCCATTTTTATTCTAACTTTTTCACAGAAATGCATAAGGTTACTTAACAGCACGCTTATATTTTAAAATTGCATTTTCCTACAATATTCCTACAATATTTCTACCCAACATAATTTTTTCTCCAATTGCTTGTCCCCTTCAGTTTGAGTGAAATAACTGACTAAATCTATGTCAGTCGAGCAACAGTGTCCTAGACCCCCAATGTGGAATCAAACTCGCCTAGAGGGGTTCCACAATGATGCCACTTATCTCTGTGCCTGTAATTAAACTCTACATGTGCATTGTGTTTCAAAATATTTCAGTATTTCCTTTCTTCACAGTTGATTGTTCCTGTTTTTAAACTACATTGGGCAGCTCCATTTGAAATTATTTCCTATTTCCCATTGAAGTTTTGCTTCAAACTGTTTCAGGTTTGTTTTTTTACTTGCTTCTATGTTAAGACAGAATTTGGTACATTTTGAAATCACTTTTTCCTTAACTATTTCATCGATCTGCTTTATTTCTTTACACGCTTGCAGGGTGGATGTGGTGCTGCAGGTGCTGTGGTCTCAGGGGCCAGAAAGGTTTTGATCGGAAGCCCACCGCCATGCATCGGCTACCAGCCATCAGTTGATAGCTTTGCATGCCGCCGGTGATCTCAGCGCTATGTGGCGTACTCTTTCTGGTCAAACACTCAGTGCTTCCCCATGCTCCCAGTAGTCTGTGGGGAGTGGAGGGTAGAAGGTGGTTTGAAGAGGTTTGAAGGTGGCGGAAGGAGGATTGGCTGTTACTGAGGCCTTACAGATTCATTAGGTACACCAGGCGTACTGTATTGGAGAGTGGAGGTAAGATCCTTTTTAGGCCTTTAGACCGCCAGGTCTCTCCCTCTCCTAGCCCCCCCGCTGGGGTGAAAAGGTTTGATGAGGTACATTGATTGCATCTACAATTGCGATGGTATCCTGATGGGCTTTGTTTGAGTTTGGAAAAAAGCACTTGTGGCCTGGGACAGCTTGGAATTTGTAACCATCAGCGCTTGTGTAGAGGGGTGCTGAACAGAGAGTTGTGCCCTGCTGATTGATTTGTTGATTGACTTGTGAAACGGAGTTATATACTGCGCACGTGCCCGCCGCAAGGGAGCAACCTCCTCTCCCCTGTAATAGCATTTGTAGCTGTGTCTGCGTTGAGGGATGTAGGGAGCCCGACCTCGGGGCCTCAGGGCTGGAGCCCTACTTTGAACTATATTGAATTATATTGAGGCTCAATTATTGTGAATAAGATGTCAGAGGCCTAGTGGAGGCCATCATGAGCTGCTACAGCCTGCTAAAACCAGGGGGACCAAGCTACTCTGTGAGTGGAGGTGGCAGTAGTATTAGCAGGTGCTGGCACATCAGAGGCTGAGCATATTACAAGACATCTATCAAATTTGTCTGCTAACTGTCTGCCAAGTCTGCTTACCATCTGGAGCACATGCAGCATGTCGGCAAGGAAAAATCAGTCACACTGGCTTTGTGGCACAAAGAAGGGACTGAAAGGACCGAAGGGTGCTCCCAAGAGTAGGGGGGCACCGTGGAAGAGACGGCCCCTGGGGGCATCAGCCATAAGCCACAATGGGGGAGACATATCTCAGTGTTTGCAATTGGAGAGTCCCTGGAGTGATGCCATGAGAGAGAATGAGTTTGTGGGGAAGTATTTTAAAAAAGTCTTCCAATGCGTCAAAGCCCCTAAAAGGTGTGGGCATATCAAGCCCTGACCAGAGTAAGGTTGAGTGGCTCCCAGACACCAGAGTCACCGCAGTTTGAGGATGGGTATTTGGGAGGGGGGGTGAGACAGTCCGGGGGAGGCTTTCGCTGGAGCCCAGGCTGTCATCATCTCCATGCCCCCATCCCAATTAACAGGTAGGGACATCCTAGAGGGGTGGTCCCCATTGTACTCAGAACCAGAGAAAGAGAGTGAGGGAAAGGAGGAGAAAGGGAAAGAGGAAAAAGAGGAGCAGGGAGGAGGAGAGTAGAGATGTTAACAGTATGGGGAAGTCTGCCTCATCACATTTGTCTTTTCTGGGTATACAATCAGAAAGACAGTCCACCCTTGGCTTAAACACCACTGTGGTACCCGCAGATTCCCTACTTGATGTAATGTTCCTAATGCAAAAAAATCTACAAGCAATTTTAGAAGTAATAATGGTAAACAATAGCTTGGGTAAAATGCATAAAAATAATTTACAAGGGATAATGCATGAATTGAAGCAAATTAACTGTTGTATGCTGGTACTGGTGTGTCCTTTGTCCGAAAAAAGGGACCAGAAAACAGGTACATCTGATGAGTGCAGTGAAGTAGTGAGCAAAGATATAACAAAGAGGATGGAACCCTCATCCGTATATGTCTTGAAGCGACCGATGCTTGTGATAAAAAAGAGTCAAGGGAGGGGGCTGGGAGGCTGTGCACCCTATAACCTACAGTATAATACCATAAGAAGTAAACAAAGCAAATTAAGAGAAAGTGGGAGACAAAGATCAACGGAGAAACGGGCGAGGGCAGCTCGATGTAAGAAATTAAGAACATCACCAAAAAATATAGAAGAAACGGCTGCCCCCAAATATATGTTACAAAAGGTTCCAACTGTACTACGTATGGAAGAGTCTCAGGCAGTAACAAGGAGTAAGCATCCTCACAAAATTGAAATGAAAGAAGGGGGGAGCAGGAAATAGAGGAATGGAAGTACGTTAGAAGGTTGCTAGTAAGTAAAAATAGCAGAGAAGGATATCATTGGAGTAGGAAGGAGAAGGCGAGCCCCGCGCCATTGCCAAAGGGTCCGGAAGGTGGGAGGTTGAACAAATGGATAGGAGGAAGGGTGAGTAGGTTGGTATATTTGGAGCCCTGGGGAAGGCAGATGGGGAAGAAAAGTCGTTGGAATTTAAAACCCTTGCACCGCTCACACGTGATAGAAGTCATGACCCTGTGTCCAAGCTTATGTAAGATTGAGTCGGTTGACATAAAACGAAGTAGAGTTCCTCTTAAATGCAGAGGGGGCAGAGGTGACAAAGGCACTTTTTTACTCAGAGTGTGTGAGACAATTGGTAGTGCAGGCAGGGATGGAGTCAGTAGAGGAGGGTTTAAGGTTGGTTCAGGTAAGTAGTCTTGAGCCCGGGGAAGGGAATAGTAGAGCTCTAAAGTGTCATGGAGGTTTGTTTCCCAATCAAGTGCAGTACAAGTGTAATTTGATAGGCTCAAAAGATCTATGAGCGTGTGTGGATGATAACAAGGGTAGTTTAGTTGTAACCATGACAAATGAACATAAAATCAGTTTTGAGACCATTGTAAACTACTGGGATAGCTATAGCGGGGAGGGGATGATTGATCTGGATTAGGAATTAACCCCTTTGCACAGCATTCTGATTTTGTCTTTGAACCTAGGTGGCTACAAAAAACATCTAAAACAAGATTTATTTAACGGAAGGCTGGAAAATTATGATATAGTATGCCTCTAAGAAACTTGGCTGTGCGAAGAACCTGAACCAGTCAATGGATTCATGAGACTTTTCAAGGGAGCTACCCATCAGGGCCAAGGTCGCCTCTCAGGGGGCCTAGTTGCCCTGGCCTCAACTAGAATAGCCAATAGATTTATAGAAGTAAAAACAAAATGTTGTTGGATTCTGGTGGGACATATTGATCTACACAATACCATTAGCGGGTTTATGCAGCTTCTGATAATTAATGTATATATTCAGCCAGGGATGACATTAGATTATAATGTTCGGTGAGGGCTATTTGAGGAAGATCTGGAAGCAATTTGTATCAGCAAAGCAGAACTCACTAAATCCATATTGGGGGATTTTAACGATAAACTTGATCCCACTAGTGGTGATAACCTATATAAAAAATTGTAGACAGCAGCACAGATCCCGCAAAGCATTTTCCCTAACACAGTCTGCACTGCACATGGTAAGTCCCTAGTAAGAACCTCAGGATCTTTAGGTTTGTTTTGCATCAATGGTCGCCTGAAGGCAGATCGCCTGGCAAAGCAAACCTTTAGAAAAGGCAATCAAATAAGCCTAATTTAGTATTCCTTTATAAACACCTGGCACTCTAGAGAGGTGCAAGATTTCAGGATTGTGCAGTTAGAGGGCAGTTATCATTGGCCTCTACAGGTAACAATTGGCCTCAGAAATAAATGCCCAAATAAAAAGAGAAAAAGTGCTGACACTACAGGTAGAGTACCCACGTATGATAACGACCCGTATTACTGAAAGTAGCCTAAAAACTCTAACTGAATTTTTACTAAACTATAGAGACCTAAGGATAGAGGAAGACCCCAATGATATTTTCAGGGGATATGGTAGAGCAATAGAGTTAATAGTAGGCTGCTTTAAAGTAAAATTAAAAACGGCCCTAGAGTGCAAGATGAAGGGAGAAGCAAATAAGTCAAATAAAAACATTTGGTATGATCAAGAATGTAGGAGCAAAAAGCTGAAGGTGTGGAGATTAGAAACGGAATTCAAGAAAAAAACGCACTTTAGATGTAGAACAGAAGTTCCGCTTAGAAAAGCAAGCATATAAAACAATCTTAAGGCTGCAGAAATGGGAGTATGTAAACAGGAATTGGGAGACAATGGTAGAAGTTATAAGTGCACAAAATATAAGGGGGTTTTGGCAGTTGGCGAAGGAGGGAAAAGCTATTGGAAATATGTGGTGTTTGGACGGTGAAGAGGAATGGAGCAAACACATAGGCAATAGCAGGGCTTAAACTAACTAAGGCAGTGGGGCCAGATAACCTCCCAGCGACGATAATAAAAATAATGTAGGCTGGTAGACTGATCTCTTCTATGCTACTTATCAAAAAATCCTGGACACAGGTAGTTTTCCCGAGAATTGGAAGGGTGCTGTAATTAGGCCGATATATAAAAAAGATGACTCAACGCAACCAAAAAATCTACGCCTAATTAGTTTAATGGATGTTGGTGAAAAAGTGTTTTCAAAGATGTTGTTGGATCAAATAAAATCCTGGGCAGTGTTAAACAACCTGATTCCGGTTGAGCAGGGTGGTTTAAAAGAAGGGCACTCGACAATCGACCATTGCTTTAGCCTCTGGTCATTAGCAAAATAGTCTGTTGAAATGCGAGGGTGTCTATTCTGCTGTTTTGTTGATTTCCATGCTGCATTTGACCTAGTAGATCGGAATTTGTTATGGAATATGCAAAAGCAGCTGGGGATTGACTCGAATCTGCTCTTCCTCCTCCAGGATCTGCATACACAAAATTGGGCGCAAGTAATCTTAGATACTAATGATTCACTCTCAAAGAGGATACCTGTAAGGAATGGTTTACGCCAAGGTTGTGTATTGGCCCCATTACTTTTTGCTATATTTCCGTCCGATTTACCAGGTTTATTAAAGGCTATCAAAGGCCTGAGCCCAAAAATGGATGGAATTCACATTCCTTGCCTTCTATACGTAGATGACTTGGTGATAGTCGATATGACAGAGATGGGGTTACAAAGAAAACTAGATGCCTTTGAGTCCTATTGCCATAGGAAAAAAACTCATGGTAAATATGGAAAAAACAAAAGTAATGGTATTAGGGAAAAAGAAGAGAGTTCTCATGGTTCCTGGGAGGAGAAAAGGTAGAAAAGGTTGAAAAATACAAATATTTAGGTATGTGGTTTGATTCAAATTTAAGATGGAATGATCACATAGAAGCTCTAAAAGCAAGAGCCCTTACATCAGTATGGGGATTAAAACCGTTTAGTAGAAAATACATCGGATCTGCGCTTAGACTAGTAACTTTGGCTTTTAATGCAATGGTACGCCCCCAATTCCAATATGGAACAGAAGTCTTAGCATTTTCTGGGAAGCTAAGATGGGAAACGTAAGAAAGCAAATGTGTAAAACGTTTGCTATCTTTACCACCCTCAAGTATGATACAAGCCATAAGGGCAGAGTGCCAAATGACGGCATGGAGTTATCAAGGACTGCAAGCCGCGTTGAAATTCTAGCTGAATCTGACAGATCAGGGAATTCCCAAGATTGCAAAACTGTGTAAAACAGAAATAAAGACAAGCAAGCTAAATTGGGCAGCACAAGTGAGAGGACGGTTAGGAAAGATAGGTACCCTCCTAGGTTTTAGTGTTAACCAATGGAGTGGGGAACCAATTCCGAGGGCAGTGCTGTGCGATATGACAAATAACAGTGCAAGAGAATTCGCTTTAGAGTACTGGGAAAAAAAAAATTCCACCCAGCATATGGTTGAGGGGTAGAGGAAGGTCGAAAATGTTGCTTATATACAGACACTACCCAATCTGGAATTAAGAGACGCAGTGTTAAAACTTAGAATTGGGTTAAATCTTGGTTATATTAACCCCAAAGTAAAAATGGTATTTAGAGATAACCAGGCTTTATGTACATGTGAGGTACAACAAAAGGGTAGCTCTCAACACATTTTAGTGGATTGCTTATGGCTGTTAAAAGTGTGTAAAAAGTTTTTTAAACCAATATTTAAGGAATATAATATTAATAATAGGGACCAAGTGCTGACAATATTAACAGATATGAGATCTTTGAATGTGACTTGTGCACTAGGCCGTTTTCTAGTTGCAACAAGAGATGCCTTAGCTGGACTTAGTTAGGACTTGCGTGCAAGAAGACAGTATGTAAAGTTCAAAGTTAGGGGTGTCTCTTTTTAGGCAAATGTATTATTTTACAAAGAAGATGCTGTGTCATCTCATATATCTTGTATTATTGTCCAATTAAATGTACAATGTAATTTACAGGATATATTTTACATAGAAATGAGGGTGTTAAAAAATGGCATTCTTTTTTCAGTTATCTTGTATATATTGATAGGGGTCCTCCCCCACTTTGATATCTTTATAATTGGCTTGAGGGAAAAGGTGAAATCATTTACATTATGCTATTTTGCACAATCCTGTCTGTATTGCCCTTGTAGCATTTTAAAGGAAATCTACATTTTATAACTGAAGTTTTAATATTCTTAGTGGGTGTCAATTGTAATGCTGTTTTATGATGCACCTTTATGGTCTAAATCAGACCGAATAAAGATATTTGATTGAAGGACTGTATTTGCAGAACAATGCAGATAAAATGCACCACATGCACAAAGGGGGCTTGTTATTTCCTAGAGCAATTCAACAGGCTTGACTTGAATAAATGTTTCTCTTCCTCTATTTTAACTCGCTTTTGCAACTTAATTTCAAAAGATTTCACATTTTCCTTTCTTTTGTAGTTAACTGTTCCTGTTTTAAAACTGCATTTGTACAGCAGTTTGAAAATTGGTTTGGGTTTCTGTTTTACTTGCTGGTACTTTAGAATCGGTATGACACATTTGGAAATCCCATTTTCCTTCCATGTTTACCCATCTGTTTGTTTTTGTCCTGATAGTGTCCTTCATTTGTGCTTTGTGAAATAACATTAAATGTATGTGCAGAACAGTACAGCAACATCGGTCCACAACTTCACCTAAGACTCAAACTTGCCTAGAGGGTTTTGATAAATTGGCCACCTGGACCTCTGTTCCTGTATTTATATTCCACTCAAGCAACTTAGTTTCAAAATGTGTAATGCTTTCTTTGCTGTTTACTGTTCCTGTTTTTAAACTCTATTGATGCGGCCTCATATGAAAAAAAATGTTTTTTCATGGTTCTGATTTGATAGTCTTCCACTGCAATTTTGTTTCAAAAGATTTCATTGTTTGGTGCAAATGTATTAGAGAGGACTTTGGTGAATTTTTAAACTGTGTTTACCTTAGAAAATCTGAACTCTAACTTTTCCCAATTGCATTTGCATTTTCCTTTGGAGTATATGAAATAGTTTTCATTCTATTTGCAGATCAGTCCAACAGCAGTGCATCACATCCAACAGAGGACTCTGACAAGTGCACATCCTGGCTGCAAAGAACTTCACCACCAATTCGCAAAGCAAATGGAGAAATGAATGCAGCCTGTGAAGGCTATGAAGAATCAGTCACATTTTGGAAAAACAGCAGAAGGACCAGGCCAGAGAGTACAGCAACATGATGCCTCCTGATGAAGGAGAGAAGTTTTGCACTTTATGCAATGTGATGGTGTTCCAGAATACATAGTGGATATGCATGTGTAATGCCGAAAAAGCATGATGCACTGCACTGATGTAGCAGACCCAACTCTTCCCCAAAACACTTTTATTACACAGATTTCTTTGTGGAAGAGTATGGAATGGAGGAGCAATCCCAGGAAGTGATCAGTTTCAAGACAGTTATCTCCCAGAAATATGTATCGTAGCAACTGCAAAATCAAAATATCAGCATCATATTTGAAGACCCCTACTGTCAGAGTACTCTGTGTACCGAATGTTTTATTTGTAGTGGTCTCATCACAAGGTGGCAGTCAAATCCATACCCACCTATCAGACGCAGTTTTCTTCCTGCTGCGTAACCATGGAACTGTATTGTAAGAAGTTGTCAGGGTTCTCACAGAGTGCAGCATTACCTTTCAGAACATTATGTCAGAACATTATTTCCTTTAACACAGATCATCCTCAAGGTATATATCTGTATATCAACTCAATGAACATCAAGCGTTGGGCACACTTCAGGAACATTGTTCAACAGCAATTCCCCTTGTCACACTGAATACTTTCCTTGTATACTTCTTGAGAATCTTCTAAATGGCTGGTAACAGAAAGCAAAGGTAACTATAACACGTTGCAGAGGGTGATAGAGTTCAACTGCAAATGGCTCCTGACCCCTTCAGTACCCATTGGATTTAATGATTTCTTAAAGGGCAGCTCCACTTCAAGCACTTCCATGCCTATCCTGGGCATTTGTTGATTCTGAGCTGCAACTCATCAAACCTCCCTGGGGTTCCCTTTAAAATTAGCAGAGGATTCCAAGCAGTGACACAAGACCATCATTAAAGTTCTATTCAAACACAGTGGACGAAAAATGTGAAACTATTTAGGTTTGAAAAACCTACTTCAGAGCTACACACCAGTGACAAAAAGGTGTATACTTACCTATTGGACCTTCATCAGAACTTCACAAACAATTCAGTCCTCACTCTACTGTTGCTGGTACCATTCATTGACAATATTGCAGGGGCAAAATTGTCTCTTGCTCAGAAAAAAAAGATAATGACACAATTCAAACAGCATATGGAAAGGTCCTTGAAAAGGCGGACATGTGTGATCCCCAATAAGGCATTGCATTGTTAAAGTAACTCTATTTGCACAATCCTGTATGACTCAGCATCCTATCTCAGGACAAAAGAAGATGTTCAGGCAAACCTGGTATGAGCAGGGTTATTGATCAGAATCTTCACCTCTGCCTTGAACATTTAGGCACAGCAGCAGCTCAGACGTCAATTTCAATGGTGATTGACATTGACCTATTTGCTGTGAGATGGCTGACCACACACCAGTTCTTTCACAGATGGCAGCTGTGTACAAGGTCTGTGTGACTAGTTCGCCTCAGGCTGAAAGGAGCAGCATCATATATAAATGTATTTTATCAGCCAGAAGTCACTCTCTAACCAAGCAACCCAACCACGTGTAAATGTTCTTACAAAACAAATAAATAATAGGTCTAAAATTGGTTTACTCTAAAGAATTTGAACAAACAACCAAACAAAGACCTTGCACCACAAATGCTTTAAGCAATGTTTTTGCAGGCATAGAGGTTTACGTTTGATATACCTTACAGAGATACGTTTGCTGTGTTTAGAGAAAGGAGTGTGATAAGTGTAAGAACTGAAGTAACACAAAGAGCCACAATAACACAGCCAATTTTTCATTTTGGAGATGCACATTTTCCATTTTTGTGCAGTGAAATTTGCTAATCTATGCCGCAAAATCTTGGGGGCTCTGTGGAGGAGTTTCTTGTTTACTTGAAACTCCATGAACTGTTAGTTGTTGTGCTTTCATGAGCTTTCATGTGCATACACGTCAGCCATCTTGTAATGACCACTTGAGTACGGGGCTCTAGATAGAGTCCCACTTTTATAGTTTGCTTTTGAAAAACAAAATCCTTTTCACATCTGCCATTTGAAACCTGACAGCCACTCATGAAAGCTACATTTCCTTCAACAGACCTGATGTGGTGGCATGGAAAGGTGGAGCGGATAGTATTTAGGGATAGGATTGCATTGTAAGGTTGAGGCTGTTTTGGGGGTAGGCACAATTTTTATAATTAGGATGGCAGTCCAACAGGGTAGGGGGGTCAGTGTTTTAGGGTAGTGTGGAATGTAATAGAGGGCAGTGTTTCGAGATTAGGGGTCACTGTTTTTATTTGGCATGACGGGGCAATGGGATATGAAGCAGTAGTTTAGGGGTAGGATGACATGCCAAGATATAGGGACAGTGTCTCCATGCTCCTTCAGAAACTGTTTGGCACACAAATTTGTTTGAAGCTCAATTTCCTCAATGAAGTCAACATCCAAAAAGAGTTGCACATAGTTAACAGGCAAACGATTTGCTGTATTGACATTACATCTAGCTTCTGCAGTGAACCGGGTCATGTGAGGCTGAACTAAATTGTGAGGGTGAGCGACTGCCAAGAGAGCTCTCTAACTCTTTTTGCTGCACAACATGCTTGGGCCGGTCTACCCTCATCCAGTCTTTCCACTGCACAGATTGTGCTAGCCCTAGGGCATCGTGATTTCCATGACCATGTTCCTCAGCATCACCGGAAACAAGTAATCAGATGAAACTCCACCAATTGAAAAATCATTTCTAGATTCTGCCCCATTTTCTTTTCTCTGAGTTGCTATCTCAGTGTCTGAGCCTGCCTTGGAGTTGTCCTCCATAACTAGAGTTAGAGCCTAGGCAGCAGTCATCCACTGAGACACCATCTCTGCTGACTGTCTCAAACATTTGTTTTACAACCCTGCCCCACGTAGTAGACAGAAGTATGGTTCTAAATTAGTCAGTTGGTGGGTCACAACTGTGGCATATGTGTGACAAAGTGTAAAAACATTAATCCATTTGTGGGTGTGTGCACCTGTGAGATGTGTACAACAGTAAATAGAAAACAGCAGCTAGCACATTGACCCAGTTGCAGCTTCTCCATAGATTCTAAAATAAGGCAAAAAAATGTGACTTCACCTTGCCACATAATAAATACAACAGCATACTTTAAAGTCCATTGACATGTAACTGAGACAATTCTGGGTGCGAGACAACTAAGCACAACTAAAAATAACATTTCGGAATCCGAAAGGCCAAAAACTAGGCTTGGTCCCCCCTTTAGAAAATCTGACAGCTAAACAAAGGCTGGCAGTGGTCACCAGACCTATTTGTCAATGCTTATGCAAAAAAATATTAGTCGGGGAGCTACTGGGCCATTGCCAGTATTAAAATAATTTCCTGAAAGCAAAACTGTACCTTTGATCTCAAGAAGTACATATTCACATAGCCCCTTGCAATTTTGGAAGGGAACGCCTACCTTGCATATAATTAACGCAAGGCTGGTTCCCCCTTCCAAAAAATGATGCACATGGTGGAATTTTGACGCCCGTGGGGTTGTACGTCTAAGTACAAATATGGGGCAGGGTTTGCGCCGATTGTGCGTCAAAATTTTGGACGCACATTCAGCGCAAACAGAGTATAAATATGCCCCTCTGTCTTTCCATTGATAGGGATCCTGCCTCCACTTTAGGCAGATTTTGCAAGCTAAATTCTAATATGAGTGCCCCGCTTACTAGGTCTATTGGTAATAGATCTGGTATAATAAATCATGGTTTGGCAAGGCATGCAGAGCAGCCAATGTTAGACTTAGAAGGAAATTAAAATACATACCCAGAAATAGAGAAGCAATGAGAACTCGCAGGAGAGAATACAAAACATTTAAATAAAAGAGAACGGCTAATCTGAAAACTGAATGCTGGGAAAAATGATGTATGCCTGCAAAACCATAGATTCCCAGGCCTTTTGTACATTAGTATATGCCGACCCTTTCCCATGTAGTACTACAAATAGGTTTTGCGTGCACTAATCAGCCCTAAGGAGTAGACACATCACCTCGGTAAAATTTAGGCCCATATTTATACTTTTTTAGCGCAGCATTCGCGACGTTTTTTGACGCAAAATCGGCGCAAACTTTCAAAATACAATGGTATTTTGTAAGTTTGCACCGATTTTGCGTCAAAAAAAGACGTAAATGCGGCGCAAAAAAGTATAAATATGGGCCTTACTGTCCTAACGATTGCGTTCAAGCCATTGAGAATAGAGAGCCTCCTTGTTTTCCCTTAGATGTCTCATTCTCCACAGAGGAAGTGTTCAAATCCATACTTAATAGTCCCACTAAAAAGGCCCCAGGACCAGATGGGATCCCTATGGATCTATATAAGAGAAAACGTGAGTTGTGGGCCCCAGGCCTTGCTAATATTATAAACTCGGTGTGCAAGGTTGGTATACCAACTTTCTGGCATTCATCTATAATTGTACCTGTATTCAAAAAGGGAAGTGTGCAGGAGCAGAAACGCTACTATCAAATTTCCCCACTTGATTCCATGGTAAAGATCATGGGCATAAGTGTCCTGGATACGCTGCTGCTTTGGACCTCAGAGAACAGTACTTTATGTCAGGTTCACTATGGGTTTAGGAAAGGGCTTGAAACAATTGAACAATGTTTAAATCTGCACCTCCTAGGGAGCAAATACAAGTTTGTAAAAGTGAGCTCTCTCCCTATAGCATTAATGGACCTACCCAGTGGCTTTGACCGTGTTAACAGGTCAAAATTGTGGGACATTCTAACCGCAATGGGTTTTGATGGGGGGCTGGTGGCTTTTCTGAGATCACTACACTTGGATTTAGTTATCTCTCTGTGATATGGGAAGGGAGGTGAATGTTCTGATACTTTCCCCATAAGGCGATGGGGTCTATCAGGAATGCATACTAACACCGGCTCTTGTGAATTTAGGATCTGATGTTCTAATTGTAAATAAAAAACCCATTCCAACACTCTTGAATGCAGATGATGCTTTATTGCTCCCTAGGATGGCAAACAGCCTTAGTTCATTGCTTGCCTCTTTCCTCCCCTAAATAAAACGTATTGACTTTACTACAAATTTCACAACAAATTTCTCTAAAACTTTTATCATGGTCTGTGGCTCTAAAAATGTGAGACCCACTTTATGAGTATCAATGACATAGATATTGAGAAAGTGACTCAGTTTTCTTCCCTTGGGCCAATATTTGAAAGCCTGTGCACCCTATGCTGCTACTAGAAAACATGTCTCTTGCAGGCAGTTGGCATGATTTGTTCTCTTATTTCTTCTATAGGGAATAAGTCCATCTGCCCCTTACGTGAGATGAAGAAAAGAAAATGCATCTCTATCCTAACTTATGGAGCAGGTGTTTTGAGCTATAGGGACCTGGGCTGTATCCAAGTTGAAGAAAATAAAGTCTGCTGACCTATTCTTGGGGTTTCCTTGACAACATCTCACATTGTTATTCTTCAAGAACTGGGCTAGGACTAAGTGGAGGATGTGGTTAAACTTGTCCCCTGCTTTTGTGATTTCCATTGTAGTGTAATGAGCAGGCTAGTTTCAATAGAGAGATTATTTTAGACTGTCTATCTTGTGCCTATGGGAATAGAATAATTCCTTGGCTCAAATACATCAGAGATACAGCTGTTTGTCTTGACTGGCCTTCTAATTTTGAGAGCTATTCTGATCTTTGTAAGAAGCATAAAGGGTGGCTTAGGGCTTATTTTCTTTCAGATAGGAGGGTTCAGAGGGAGAGAAGAGAACTAATGAAGCCCTCCGTGAGAGAATATTGTCTGGAAAAAACCTCTCATGGGGTGGCGACCTATTTGGATCTGGTTCTGTGATCTTGGGAGCAGTTTAGGTTGGGCTCCATAACATGGATATTATGTTTTCTTCAAGGTCAATTTGAGATCTCCAATATATGTATCTGCACATGTGATGAGGTCTTTACTCAATCTTTACTACTTTTCATCTTTTCCTGCAAATTGTATCTACCTTTTGAGCAACATTATTTAATTCTCTTTTATTAAAGTATACATTTCACAAGTGTAGAGTGGCACTGTTTTATTTGCAGCAGCATGTCTTGACGTATGTTCAGTTGTGGGTTCATTTGTAAAGTCTGCAATATGTTTACATTCATAATAATTGTTAGTGTGGATTCTGCATTCAACATTTTAATGACATGGTATTTTAAATATGCGTTTGTATCTTTTATGATCTGCTTTCTAGTGATCGAATAAAGAGTATTATCTGATTGATTGATTGATTGACTCAAAAGTCAGCTGGATACAAATATGTTACTGCTTCCATATGCATCATTAATCTAATTTGTACTACAGGTTTAAATTTACCTGGCTGAGTACTCATGTTGAGTAACCGTTTGGTGGTGTCCATTGTGAGAGTCGTGCCAGTATAATGGTGTCTGTTGTCTTGTTAGAGTTTCTCATTAACTCAAGAGAATGAAGTACTAGTTAAACATTCGGTCTGGGCATCTGCATAGTCTATGTGATGTTGATATTGTGGTAATTTACTCCTCCATCCATGTAAGAAGGTCATGCTTACAGAGTGTTACTGATGGTGCAATGCTGGACTTTGAAGCCAACGCCAGGCCTCTCTAATGCATTTGGGCTGGCACAGATACGCACACATTCCATGCAGAACCAGATCAGTAAGGCGAGTATTCTTTTACATCGCACCTAAAGTGTCAAATGACCTCCCTCTTCACATCAGAGCCTCCTCCTCCTCTCTTCTTGAATTCCGCAAGAAGCTGAAGCCCTGGCTTTTCAATTAACTACCTGCCCCTAGGCTGAAGTAAGAACACACACCTGCTCAGCACCATAACATAACATAACATAACATAACATAACATAACATGACATGACATGACATGACATGACATAACATAACATAAAATAACATAACATAACATAAAACAAACTAGAATAGCATAAATATAACATAATATAGCACAACATAACATAGCATAACATGTGGTACAGAACAGTCTCTACCACGTTGGACTTTCAACTCTGGGTGATGCCTTGTTGCTGTACAGTTCCAATACAAATCACTGCAGGAGGACCCTTTTGGCAACTATACAGTAATAGGGCATCCCCCGTACAACGTCATGCTCTTGATCCTGATTTTTTAAGCAATGCATACCCTATGAAGTTTATGTATCATCTGGAGGCAGTTTTGTAGTTTAAAACTTTACATTCTGTCAATGATGATAGCATGCTGATCCTAAAAAATCTGTAGTGCCTCCAGGTGCTCCAGCATACAAAAAACGATCTGTGCAGTTATCTCCCTGAATTCAGCTGATGTGTTCCTTATTATGTCTTTTGTTTGCCACTATAGTTGTTTAGTCTTTCTATTATCACTTGGTGTTCTGCTGCCCAGCACTCTGCCCAGTCTTTTACAGCTCCTGAGCTGTGAAGAAATATGAATTGTTCCCAGTGAGCACCTTAAGTATATCTGGGAAGAGCAGCATGTATTCAGGGTTAGATAATATAAGGAAGCATCTGACTTCCAAGACTGTGATTCTCTATTGCTCTTATAGTAGCCTGAAGTCTCTGATCCCAAATTTCTGTTTTAGATTTTATACAATTCCTTCCTGTGGGAGATCAGTAGGTGAGCATCTCAATCTTCATAGCTGAGTAGTTTGTTCACGATCTGCCGTGGGTTTTCAAAAGGCTAATACATCCTCCTGAGCCCTCTTAATTGCTGGATCTGTAGTTCATTTTGTGATCTGTAAGGCACACAACACTAACCAGATGATATGAAGAAGCTAGAAGTAATATAAAAAACTCAATATGATTCTGTGCAATGTGTAACAGTAAGCAAAAGACGACGAAAGAGAAATTCATCATCATGAATTAAAGGGAGTGTCTGAAGAGCTTTTCTAGAATGTGTGAAGGTGAATACGGTAAGGAGCTCTGAAATCAGCGTATTCTTGAGCTGCGACTTTAGACAGTAAATCTCTCATCTTCTATCCATCTCCATCAGAAACCATTGGTTTCTTTCTGGAAAATCTTCAGGAAAAAAATCATAAAGTCCTAGATGATGTTCTTTTCTTTTTACTACATCAATGTAGGCAGTACCATGTTTGGATGACTAAGGTTATATCTTAAATCAACTTCTCTGATTAAACTGATTTGTCTTCATAGTCCTGCATTGCAAGTAATTCATTCAGATGGGGTGCCATGGAAGGCAAGTCAGCTAAAACTTCTCCAACTCTATAATGCAATGCTTGGGCAGTCACTGGATGGACTGCAAGTTTTTTTATGATGCTGTCATGTAAATATTCAAGTGGAGTATAGGGATGAAGAGATTACTTTAGTTTAGCGCTCTAGGTAGGATCCTACTTTCGTAATTTGCTTTCAAAACACAAAAACCTTTGCTGATCTGCTGTATGAAACATGCTAGCCACTCAGGAAATCTACAGTTCCTTCACAAGAGCTGATGTGTTGGCACAGCAAGGGGCAGGGAATTTATAGGATGGCATGGTAAGGTTGTAGGTATTTTGGGGGTAGGCTCATTGTTTATTGATTGGGATGGCAGTGTATGTGGGCAGGAGATCAGTGCTTTGGGGTAATGGCATAGTGTTTTGAGGTTAGTGGGTGAGTCTTTTCGATGGGATGGCAGGACAGTGGGATATGAGCAGATTTTTGGGGGTAGGATGGCAGACCAAGCGATAGAGGCAGAGTTTTAAAAGAAGGGTTGCAGGCCAAGCTGGTAGGGGACAATATTTAAGGATAGGATTGCAATCCAAGAGTGTATGAGGTAGTGTTTTGGGTTTAGAGAGGCAGGCCATACTGGTAAGTAGCAGTGCTTAGGTGCAGGTGGCAGTTCTTTGGGGTAATAAGCCAAGGTATTGGGTATGATTGGGGTAGGGTGACATGACAAGTGGCCGGGACAACGTTTTGGGGTGAGGTGTCAGGGAAGCATGTACGTGCAGTGTTGAGAGGGGTAAAATGGCAGGACAGGGAGACAGGACAAGTCAGTAAGTGGGAGCAGGGTGACAGGGCAACCAAATGGGTCAGTGTTTATGGAGTAGTGACAGTGTTTAGGCCTAGGAGCATTGTGTTGTGGGAAGGGTGGCAGAGAAAACAGGTCTGGGGCAGTGTTTAGGGGTAGACTGGTAGGATAAGCAGATTGGGGCAGTATTTTGGGGCAGAATGGCAGGACAAGGGTATAAGGTACATTTGTTGTGGTAGGCTGAATGGGAAATGAGTAGGTGCTGTTTTTAGGGCTAGGTTGTCATGACAAGGCGATCTGTGCAATATTTTGCTATAGGGTGCCAAACAAAGAGGAAAGTCTATTCTAACTTTTTTATTCTTTTGTATATTCCAAGAAGGAAGAATCTGCCACATGTGGAGCTGTTGGGCACCTCAGCAACTACATGATTTACTTGATGCCAGACTGACATTGTCTTTGAAGGTCACAGAGGTAAGGGCACTCATTTACACTTTTGGGGAGATACACACACACCAACATAGAGAGCTTTATATGTTTTGGGTCCATATTTTGAAGTAGCACAGCAAAATGTTGTGGTGTGGGTACTCCAACTCAAAATTTATGCTGTTGTGATCCTGAACATTCCTTGCGATGGAGCAATTCGACCTCGTTCATATTCCAATCCAAGTTCCATTTTCCACTCAAATTTGTGTTTTTAAATTATTTTTGCAAAATATTTTACTTTTCAGGCTTATAGCAAGTCAAGGTTGCTTGTACATCTTTTTTTATAATATTTGCTTGTAACTTAGATACAAAAGGATTTTTTTTTATTCTCAGATGATTGTTCTGCTTTTTAACCTGCATTTGTGGATGTGTTCCAGACTGTTTCATTTTTTCAATTATATTCTCATTCAACACTGCAATTTTGGTTCAGTTGTTTTTGCATACCTTGGAGCAGACTAGCACATTTTGAGTCAGACTTTCATGTCCATTTTTATTCTAACTTTTTCACAGAAATGCATAAGGTTACTTAACAGCACGCTTATATTTTAAAATTGCATTTTCCTACAATATTTCTACCGAACATAATTTTTTCTCCAATTGCTTGTCCCCTTCAGTTTGAGTGAAATAACTGACTAAATCTATGTCAGTCGAGCAACAGTGTCCTAGACCCCCAATGTGGAATCAAACTTGCCTAGAGGGGTTCCACAATGATGCCACTTATCCCTGTGCCTGTAATTAAACTCTACATGTGCATTGTGTTTCAAAATATTTCAGTATTTCCTTTCTTCACAGTTGATTGTTCCTGTTTTTAAACTACATTGGGCAGCTCCATTTGAAATTATTTCCTATTTCCCATTGAAGTTTTGCTTCAAACTGTTTCAGGTTTGTTTTTTTACTTGCTTCTATGTTAAGACAGAATTTGGTACATTTTGAAATCACTTTTTCCTTAACTATTTCATCGATCTGCTTTATTTCTTTACACGCTTGCAGGGTGGATGTGGCGCTGCAGCTGCTGTTGTTGGCTGCAGCTTAGTTCGCCGTCCCTCCACAAGGTGCTGTGGTCTCAGGGGCCAGAAAGGTTTTGATCGGAAGCCTACCGCCATGCATCGGCTACCATCCATCAGTTGATAGCTTTGCATGCCGCCGGTGATCTCAGCGCTATGTGGCGTACTCCTTCTGGTCAAACACTCAGTGCTTCCCCATGCTCCCAGCAGTCTGTGGGGAGTGGAGGGTAGAAGGTGGTTTGAAGAGGTGAGAAGGTGGCGGAAGGAGGATTGGCTGTTACTGAGGCCTTACAGATTCATTAGGTACACCAGGCGTACTGTATTGGAGAGTGGAGGTAAGATCCTTTTTAGGCCTTTAGACCGCCAGGTCTCTCCCTCTCCTAGCCCCCCCCGCTGGGGTGAAAAGGTTTGATGAGGTACATTGATTGCATCTACAATTGCAATGGTATCCTGATGGGCTTTGTTTGAGTTTGGAAAAAAGCACTTGTGGCCTGGGACAGCTTGGAATTTGTAACCATCAGCGCTTGTGTAGAGGGGTGCTGAACAGAGAGTTGTGCCCTGCTGATTGATTTGTTGATTGACTTGTGAAACGGAGTTATATACTGCGCACGTGCCCGCCGCAAGGGAGCAACCTCCTCTCCCCTGTAATAGCATTTGTAGCTGTGTCTGCGTTGAGGGATGTAGGGAGCCCGACCTCGGGGCCTCAGGGCTGGAGCCCTACTTTGAACTATATTGAATTATATTGAGGCTCAATTATTGTGAATAAGATGTCAGAGGCCTAGTGGAGGCCATCATGAGCTGCTACAGCCTGCTAAAACCAGGGGGACCAAGCTACTCTGTGAGTGGAGGTGGCAGTAGTATTAGCAGGTGCTGGCACATCAGAGGCTGAGCATATTACAAGACATCTATCAAATTTGTCTGCTAACTGTCTGCCAAGTCTGCTTACCATCTGGAGCACATGCAGCATGTCGGCAAGGAAAAATCAGTCACACTGGCTTTGTGGCACAAAGAAGGGACTGAAAGGACCGAAGGGTGCTCCCAAGAGTAGGGGGGCACCGTGGAAGAGATGGCCCCTGGGGGCATCAGCCATAAGCCACAATGGGGGAGACATATCTCAGTGTTTGCAATTGGAGAGTCCCCGGAGTGATGCCATGAGAGAGAATGAGTTTGTGGGGAAGTATTTTAAAAAAGTCTTCCAATGCGTCAAAGCCCCTAAAAGGTGTGGGCATATCAAGCCCTGACCAGAGTAAGGTTGAGTGGCTCCCAGACACCAGAGTCACCGCAGTTTGAGGATGGGTATTTGGGAGGGGGGATGAGACAGTCCGGGGGAGGCTTTCGCTGGAGCCCAGGCTGTCATCATCTCCATGCCCCCCATCCCAATTAACAGGTAGGGACATCCTAGAGGGGTGGTCCCCATTGTACTCAGAACCAGAGAAAGAGAGTGAGGGAAAGGAGGAGAAAGGGAAAGAGGAAAAAGAGGAGCAGGGAGGAGGAGAGTAGAGATGTTAACAGTATGGGGAAGTCTGCCTCATCACATTTGTCTTTTCTGGGTATACAATCAGAAAGACAGTCCACCCTTGGCTTAAACGCCACTGTGGTACCAGCAGATTCCCTACTTGATGTAATGTTCCTAATGCAAAAAAATCTACAAGCAATTTTAGAAGTAATAATGGTAAACAATAGCTTGGGTAAAATGCATAAAAATAATTTACAAGGGATAATGCATGAATTGAAGCAAATTAACTGTTGTATGCTGGTACTGGTGTGTCCTTTGTCCGAAAAAAGGGACCAGAAAACAGGTACATCTGATGAGTGCAGTGAAGTAGTGAGCAAAGATATAACAAAGAGGATGGAACCCTCATCCGTATATGTCTTGAAGCGACCGATGCTTGTGATAAAAAAGAGTCAAGGGAGGGGGCTGGCAGGCTGTGCACCCTATAACCTACAGTATAATACCATAAGAAGTAAACAAAGCAAATTAAGAGAAAGTGGGAGACAAAGATCAACGGAGCAACGGGCGAGGGCAGCTCGATGTAAGAAATTAAGAACATCACCAAAAAATATAGAAGAAACGGCTGCCCCCAAATATATGTTACAAAAGGTTCCAACTGTACTACGTATGGAAGAGTCTCAGGCAGTAACAAGGAGTAAGCATCCTCACAAAATTGAAATGAAAGAAGGGGGGAGCAGGAAATAGAGGAATGAAAGGACGTTAGAAGGTTACTAGTAAGTAAAAAAAGCAGAGAAGGATATCATTGGAGTAGGAAGGAGAAGGCGAGCCCCGCGCCATTGCCAAAGGGTCCGGAAGGTGGGAGGTTGAACAAATGGATAGGAGGAAGGATGAGTAGGTTGGTATATTTGGAGCCCTGGGGAAGGCAGATGGGGAAGAAAAGTCGGTGGAATTTAAAACCCTTGCACCGCTCCCACGTGATAGAAGTCATGACCCTGTGTCCAAGCTTATGTAAGATTGAGTCGGTTGACATAAAACGAAGTAGAGTTCCTCTTAAATGCAGAGGGGGCAGAGGTGACAAAGGCACTTTTTTACTCAGAGTGTGTGAGACAATTGGTAGTGCAGGCAGGGATGGAGTCAGTAGAGGAGGGTTTGAGGTTGGTTCAGGTAAGTAGTCTTGAGCCCGGGGAAGGGAATAGTAGAGCTCTAAAGTGTCATGGAGGTTTGTTTCCCAATCAAGTGCAGTACAAGTGTAATTTGATAGGCTCAAAAGATCTATGAGCGTGTGTGGATGATAACAAGGGTAGTTTAGTTGTAACCATGACAAATGAACATAAAATCCGTTTTGAGACCATTGTAAATTACTGGGATAGCTATAGCGGGGAGGGGATGATTGATCTGGATTAGGAATTAACCCCTTTGCACAGCATTCTGATTTTGTCTTTGAACCTAGGTGGCTACAAAAAACATCTAAAACAAGATTTATTTAACGGAAGGCTGGAAAATTATGATATAGTATGCCTCTAAGAAACTTGGCTGTGCAAAGAACCTGAACCAGTCAATGGATTCATGAGACTTTTCAAGGGAGCTACCCATCAGGGCCAAGGTCGCCTCTCAGGGGGCCTAGTTGTCCTGGCCTCAACTAGAATAGCCAATAGATTTATAGAAGTAAAAACAAAATGTTGTTGGATTCTGGTGGGACATATTGATCTACACAATACCATTAGCGGGTTTATGCAGCTTCTGATAATTAATGTATATATTCAGCCAGGGATGACATTAGATTATAATGTTCGGTGAGGGCTATTTGAGGAAGATCTGGAAGCGATTTGTATCAGCAAAGCAGAACTCACTAAATCCATATTGGGGGATTTTAACCATGAACTTGATCCCACTAGTGGTGATAACCTATATCAAAAATTGTTGACAGCAGCACAGATCCCGCAAAGCATTTTCCCTAACACAGTCTGCACTGCACATGGTAAGTCCCTAGTAAGAACCTCAGGATCTTTAGGTTTGTTTTGCATCAATGGTCGCCTGAAGGCAGATCGCCTGGCAAAGCAAACCTTTAGAAAAGGCAATCAAATAAGCCTAATTTAGTATTCCTTTATAAACACCTGGCACTCTAGAGAGGTGCAAGATTTCAGGATTGTGCAGTTAGAGGGCAGTTATCATTGGCCTCTACAGGTAACAATTGGCCTCAGAAATAAATGCCCAAATAAAAAGAGAAAAAGTGCTGACACTACAGGTAGAGTACCCACGTAGGATAACGACCCGTATTACTGAAAGTAGCCTAAAAACGCTAACTGAATTTTTACTAAACTATAGAGACCTAAGGATAGAGGAAGACCCCAATGATATTTTCAGGGGATATGGTAGAGCAATAGAGTTAATAGTAGGCTGCTTTAAAGTAAAATTAAAAACGGCCCTAGAGTGCAAGATGAAGGGAGAAGCAAATAAGTCAAATAAAAACATTTGGTATGATCAAGAATGTAGGAGCAAAAAGCTGAAGGTGTGGAGATTAGAAACGGAATTCAAGAAAAAAACGCACTTTAGATGTAGAACAGAAGTTCCGCTTAGAAAAGCAAGCATATAAAACAATCTTGAGGCTGCAGAAATGGGAGTATGTAAACAGGAATTGGGAGACAATGGTAGAAGTTATAAGTGCACAAAATATAAGGGGGTTTTGGCAGTTGGCGAAGGAGGGAAAAGCTATTGGAAATATGCGGTGTTTGGACGGTGAAGAGGAATGGAGGAAACACATAGGCAATAGCAGGGCTTAAACTAACTAAGGCAGTGGGGCCAGATAACCTCCCAGCGACGATAATAAAAATAATGTAGACTGATAGACTGATCTCTTCTATGCTACTTATCAAAAAATCCTGGACACAGGTAGTTTTCCCGAGAATTGGAAGGGTGCTGTAATTAGGCCGATATATAAAAAAGATGACTCAACGCAACAAAAAAATCAACGCCTAATTAGTTTAATGGATGTTGGTGAAAAAGTGTTTTCAAAGATGTTGTTGGATCAAATAAAATCCTGGGCAGTGTTAAACAACCTGATTCCGGTTGAGCAGGGTGGTTTTAAAGAAGGGCACTCGACAATCGACCATTGCTTTAGCCTCTGGTCATTAGCAAAATAGTCTGTTGAAATGCGAGGGTGTCTATTCTGCTGTTTTGTTGATTTCCATGCTGCATTTGACCTAGTAGATCGGAATTTGTTATGGAATATGCTAAAGCAGCTGGGGATTGACTCGAATCTGCTCTTCCTCCTCCAGGATCTGCATACACAAAATTGGGCACAAGTAATCTTAGATACTAATGATTCACTCTCAAAGAGGATACCTGTAAGGAATGGTTTACGCCAAGGTTGTGTATTGGCCCCATTACTTTTTGCTATATTTCCGTCCGATTTACCAGGTTTATTAAAGGCTATCAAAGGCCTGAGCCCAAAAATGGATGGAATTCACATTCCTTGCCTTCTATACGTAGATGACTTGGTGATAGTCGATATGACAGAGATGGGGTTACAAAGAAAACTAGATGCCTTTGAGTCCTATTGCCATAGGAAAAAAACTCATGGTAAATATGGAAAAAACAAAAGTAATGGTATTAGGGAAAAAGAAGAGAGTTCTCATGGTTCCTGGGAGGAGAAAAGGTAGAAAAGGTTGAAAAATACAAATATTTAGGTATGTGGTTTGACTCAAATTTAAGATGGAATGATCACATAGAAGCTCTAAAAGCAAGAGCCCTCACATCAGTATGGGGATTAAAACCGTTTAGTAGAAAATACATCGGATCTGCGCTTAGACTAGTAACTTTGGCTTTTAATGCAATGGTACGCCCCCAATTCCAATATGGAACAGAAGTCTTAGCATTTTCTGGGAAGCTAAGATGGGAAACGTAAGAAAGCAAATGTGTAAAACGTTTGCTATCTTTACCACCCTCAAGTATGATACAAGCCATAAGGGCAGAGTACCAAATGACAGCATGGAGTTATCAAGGACTGCAAGCCGCGTTGAAATTCTAGCTGAATCTGACAGATGAGGGAATTCCCAAGATTGCAAAACTGTGTAAAACAGAAATAAAGACAAGCAAGCTAAATTGGGCAGCACAAGTGAGAGGACGGTTAGGAAAGATAGGTACCCTCCTAGGTTTTAGTGTTAACCAATGGAGTGGGGAACCAATTCTGAGGGCAGTGCTGTGCGATATGACAAATAACAGTGCAAGAGAATTCGCTTTAGAGTACTGGGAAAAAAAAAATTCCACCCAGCATATGGTGGAGGGGTAGAGGAAGGTCGAAAATGTTGCTTATATACAGGCACTACCCAATCTGGAATTAAGAGACGCAGTGTTAAAACTTAGAATTGGGTTAAATCTTGGTTATATTAACCCCAAAGTAAAAATGGTATTTAGAGATAACCATGCTTTATGTACATGTGAGGTACAACAAAAGGGTAGCTCTCAACACATTTTAGTGGATTGCTTATGGCTGTTAAAAGTGTGTAAAAAGTTTTTTGAACCAATATTTAAGGAATATAATATTAATAATAGGGACCAAGTGCTGACAATATTAACAGATATGAGATCTTTGAATGTGACTTGTGCACTAGGCCGTTTTCTAGTTGCAACAAGAGATGCCTTAGCTGGACTTAGTTAGGACTTGCGTGCAAGAAGACAGTATGTAAAGTTCAAAGTTAGGGGTGTCTCTTTTTAGGCAAATGTATTATTTTACAAAGAAGATGCTGCGTCATCTCATATATCTTGTATTATTGTCCAATTAAATGTACAATGTAATTTACAGGATATATTTTACATAGAAATGAGGGTGTTAAAAAATGGCATTCTTTTTTCAGTTATCTTGTATATATTGATAGGGGTCCTCCCCCACTTTGATATCTTTATAATTGGCTTGAGGGAAAAGGTGAAATAATTTACGTTATGCTATTTTGCACAATCCTGTCTGTATTGCCCTTGTAGCATTTTAAAGGAAATCTACATTTTATAACTGAAGTTTTAATATTCTTAGTGGGTGTCAATTGTAATGCTGTTTTATGATGCACCTTTATGGTCTAAATCAGACCGAATAAAGATATTTGATTGAAGGACTGTATTTGCAGAACAATGCAGATAAAATGCACCACATGCACAAAGGGGGCTTGTTATTTCCTAGAGCAATTCAACAGGCTTGACTTGAATAAATGTTTCTCTTCCTCTATTTTAACTCGCTTTTGCAACTTAATTTCAAAAGATTTCACATTTTCCTTTCTTTTGTAGTTAACTGTTCCTGTTTTAAAACTGCATTTGTACAGCAGTTTGAAAATTGGTTTGGGTTTCTGTTTTACTTGCTGGTACTTTAGAATCGATATGACACATTTGGAAATCCCATTTCCCTTCCATGTTTACCCATCTGTTTGTTTTTGTCCTGATAGTGTCCTTCATTTGTGCTTTGTGAAATAACATTAAATGTATGTGCAGAACAGTACAGCAACATCGGTCCACAACTTCACCTAAGACTCAAACTTGCCTAGAGGGTTTTGATAAGTTGGCCATCTGGACCTCTGTTCCTGTATTTATATTCCACTCAAGCAACTTAGTTTCAAAACGTGTAATGCTTTCTTTGCTGTTTACTGTTCCTGTTTTTAAACTCTATTGATGCGGCCTCATATGGAAAAAAAAAAATGTTCATGGTTCTGATTTGATAGTCTTCCACTGCAATTTTGTTTCAAAAGATTTCATTGTTTGGTGCAAATGTATAAGAGAGGACTTTGGTGAATTTTTAAACTGTGTTTACCTTAGAAAATCTGAACTCTCACTTTTCCCAATTGCATTTGCATTTTCCTTTGGAGTATATGAAATAGTTTTCATTCTATTTGCAGATCAGTCCAACAGCAGTGCATCACATCCAACAGAGGACTCTGACAAGTGCACATCCTGGCTGCAAAGAACTTCACCACCAATTCGCAAAGCAAATGGAGAAATGAATGCAGCCTGTGAAGGCTATGAAGAATCAGTCACATTTCGGAAAAACAGCAGAAGGACCAGGCCAGAGAGTACAGCAACATGATGCCTCCTGATGAAGGAGAGAAGTTTTGCACTTTATGCAATGTGATGGTGTTCCAGAATACATAGTGGATATGCATGTGTAATGCCAAAAAAGCATGATGCACAGCACTGATGTAGCAGACCGTACTCTTCCCCAAAACACTTTTATTACACAGATTGCTTTGTGGAAGAGTATGGAATGGAGGAGCAATCCCAGGAAGTGATCAGTTTCAAGACAGTTATCTCCCAGAAATATGTATCGTAGCAACTGCAAAATCAAAATATCAGCATCATATTTGAAGACCCCTACTGTCAGAGTACTCTGTGTACCGAATGTTTTATTTGTAGTGGTCTCATCACAAGGTGGCAGTCAAATCCATACCCACCTATCAGACGCAGTTTTCTTCCTGCTGCGTAACCATGGAACTGTATTGTAAGAAGTTGTCAGGGTTCTCACAGAGTGCAGCATTACCTTTCAGAAAATTATGTCAGAACATTATTTCCTTTAACACAGATCATCCTCAAGGTATATATCTGTATATCAACTCAATGAACATCAAGCGTTGGGCACACTTCAGGAACATTCTTGAACAGTCATTCCCCTTGTCACACTGAATACTTTCCTTGTATACTTCTTGAGAATCTTCTAAATGGCTGGTAACAGAAAGCAAAGGTAACTATAACACGTTGCAGAGGATGATAGAGTTCAACTGCAATTGGCTCCTGACCCTTTCAGTACCCATTGGATTTAATGATTTCTTAAAGGGCAGCTCCACTTCAAGCACTTCCATGCCTATCCTGGGCATTTGTTGATTCTGAGCTGCAACTCATCAAACCTCCCTGGGGTTCCCTTGAAAATTAGCAGAGGATTCCAAGCAGTGACACAAGACCATCATTAAAGTTCTATTCAAACACAGTGGACGAAAAATGTGAAACTATTTAGGTTTGAAAAACCTACTTCAGAGCTACACACCAGTGACAAAAAGGTGTATACTTACCTATTGGACCTTCATCAGAACTTCACAAACAATTCAGTCCTCACTCTACTGTTGCTGGTACCATTCATTGACAATATTGCAGGGGCAAAATTGTCTCTTGCTCAGAAAAAAAAGATAATGACACAATGCAAACAGCATATGGAAAGGTCCTTGAAAAGGCGGACATGTGTGATCCACAATAAGGCATTGCATTGTTAAAGTAACTCTATTTGCACAATCCTGTATGACTCAGCATCCTATCTCAGGACAAAAGAAGATGTTCAGGCAAACCTGGTATGAGCAGGGTTATTGATCAGAATCTTCACCTCTGCCTTGAACATTTAGGCACAGAAGCAGCTCAGACGTCAATTTCAATGGTGATTGACATTGACCTATTTGCTGTGAGATGGCTGACCACACACCAGTTCTTTCACAGATGGCAGCTGTGTACAAGGTCTGTGTGACCAGTTCGCCTTAGGCTGAAAGGAGCAGCATCATATATAAATGTATTTTATCAGCCAGAAGTCACTCTCTAACCAAGCAACCCAACCATGTGTAAATGTTCTTACAATACAAATAAATTATAGGTCTAAAATTGGTTTACTCTAAAGAATTTGAACAAACAACCAAACAAAGACCTTGCACCACAAATACTTTAAGCAATGTTTTTGCAGGCATAAAGGTTTAAGTTTGATATACCTTACAGAGATACGTTTGCTGTGTTTAGAGAAAGGAGTGTGATAAGTGTAAGAACTGAAGTAACACAAAGAGCCACAATAACACAGCCAATTTTTCATTTTGGAGATGCACATTTTCCATTTTTGTGCAGTGAAATTTGCTAATCTATGCCGCAAAATCTTGAGGGCTCTGTGGAGGAGTTTCTTGTTTACTTGAAACTCCATGAACTGTTAGTTGTTGTGCTTTCATGTGCTTTCATGTGCATACACGACAGCCATCTTGTAATGACCACTTGAGTACGGGGCTCTAGATAGAGTCCCACTTTTATAGTTTGCTTTTGAAAAACAAAATCCTTTTCACATCTGCCATTTGAAACCTGACAGCCACTCATGAAAGCTACATTTCCTTCAACAGACCTGATGTGGTGGCATGGAAAGGTGGAGCGGATAGTATTTAGGGATAGGATTGCATTGTAAGGTTGAGGCTGTTTTGGGGTTAGGCACAATGTTTATAATTAGGATGGCAGTCCAACAGGGTAGGGGGGTCAGTGTTTTAGGGTAGTGTGGAATGTAATAGAGGGCAGTGTTTCGAGATTAGGGGTCACTGTTTTTATTTGGCATGACGGGGCAATGGGATATGAAGCAGTAGTTTAGGGGTAGGATGACATGCCAAGATATAGGGACAGTGTCTCCATGCTCCTTCAGAAACTGTTTGGCACACAAATTTGTTTGAAGCTCAATTTCCTCAATGAAGTCAACATCCAAAAAGAGTTGCACATAGTTAACAGGCAAACGATTTGCTGTATTGACATTACATCTAGCTTCTGCAGTGAACCGGGTCATGTGAGGCTGAACTAAATTGTGAGGGTGAGCGACTGCCAAGAGAGCTCTCTAACTCTTTTTGCTGCACAACATGCTTGGGCCGGTCTACCCTCATCCAGTCTTTCCACTGCACAGATTGTGCTAGCCCTAGGGCATCGTGATTTCCATGACCATGTTCCTCAGCATCACCGGAAACAAGTAATCAGATGAAACTCCACCAAATGAAAAATCATTTCTAGATTCTGCCCCATTTTCTTTTCTCTGAGTTGCTATCTCAGTGTCTGAGCCTGCCTTGGAGTTGTCCTCCATAACTAGAGTTAGAGCCTAGGCAGCAGTCATCCACTGAGACACCATCTCTGCTGACTGTCTAAAACATTTGTTTTACAACCCTGCCCCACGTAGTAGACAGAAGTATGGTTCTAAATTAGTCAGTTGGTGGGTCACAACTGTGGCATATGTGTGACAAAGTGTAAAAACATTAATCCATTTGTGGGTGTGTGCACCTGTGAGATGTGTACAACAGTAAATAGAAAAAAGCAGCTAGCACATTGACCCAGTTGCAGCTTCTCCATAGATTCTAAAATAAGGCAAAAAAATGTGACTTCACCTTGCCACATAATAAATACAACAGCATACTTTAAAGTCCATTGACATGTAACTGAGACAATTCTGGGTGCGAGACAACTAAGCACAACTAAAAATAACATTTCGGAATCCGAAAGGCCAAAAACTAGGCTTGGTCCCCCCATTAGAAAATCTGACAGCTAAACAAAGGCTGGCAGTGGTCACCAGACCTATTTGTCAATGCTTATGCAAAAAAATATTAGTCGGGGAGCTACTGGGCCATTGCCAGTATTAAAATAATTTCCTGAAAGCAAAACTGTACCTTTGATCTCAAGAAGTACATATTCACATAGCCCCTTGCAATTTTGCATGTTGACGTGCTTTTTTGAAAATTCACAGTGATCTCACTCTCATTGAAGTTAGGCAACAGCAGAAATAGCCACGCCCATTGCTTCATGCTGCACTGGGTGGAAGAATAATCTTAGTGACACAACAGACCAATGAATGAAGGTGCTGCCTATAAACCTATTACTTATATTTTTTTAAATGTTTGTTTTCTAATGGTATGTGCAACATTCCTAAAACAATATATGCTCCAAAGGGGGTTTGACCAATATGCTATGAGGGCTGACCTTTTAAGAAAATTATTTTTCAAATGTGTGTTTTCCTGGGCGGTCCAATCGGCCCCCCAGAGAAAACACACATTTCAAAAAGAAGCTTTTTGGCCAAAGGAGTATAGCCCATAATGCAGGAAGGCCGACACCCCTGACAATTTCATTGTTTTAAAAATTGTGTGTTTTCCCTTAGGGGTGTGATAAGGGGCAACGCACATAAAAAAATAAAAAACAATTAAAAACATCTTTGCTCTAAAGAAAGTCAGGATATATTCCATAAGGAACAATCCCTTGGCAATGCCATTTCTTTTTATTTTCTTTTGTACTCCCCTGGGAAAACAAAAATTATATATATATATCTGTATATAAATATATATATATATATATAATCATATGTATATATATGTACATATCTCCCTGGGCGATGGTGGAGGATTGGTGTGTTTACCACAAGGTCCAGCTTCCCATACAAAGGCATCCCTGGTGTCTAATAGCTTCCTGCTTGTGTCCTGTTTTCCCTGCGTCAGGCTAAAAGCCGACTGCCTCACTGGGAAGGTAGTGGAGGTATCATTCAATGGCCGACACCCAGACTAAAAGAGTTGAAGAGGTATCTATAATGGCACGTAGCCTCTCATTATGATTCTGGGGATCACTAGACTGCCAGACTCGTGGATGGTGGTCGGACCACCACCAATGCAGCAGTCCGAGCACCATATTTCAACCCTGGTGGTCGGGCTGCTGTGGAACCGCCAGCTCTACCAGAATCAGGGATCCCGGGGGTCTGGCGGTAGATGGTAATCCTAATCGTCCAGGGCAGTGCTGCAAGCAGTGCTGCCCTGGGGATAAGGACCTCGTTCTAGGCCGGCCATTTAATGGTGGTAGCACCACACGGGGCCACAGGGGGTGCCATGCACTTGGCATGGGCAGTGCAGGGGCCCCACTGGCCAGCACCCTGCGTTCTACAGCATTGTCGCCGGCTCGATTATGAAACGGAGACAATGCTGCAGGCTGTTTCCTGCTAGGTTTCCACCCACTGACCTAGAGGGAAACTCTTAATGGGCCCAGCAAGGAGGTAGCCAGTATGGCGGCAACCTCCCCATCGGAAGTTCGGTGTCAACGGTCCGCCAAACTCATAATCAGGCCCATAGCCTTTCTAACTTAATCATATCTGACATACAAATCCTGTACAGGTACCAAGAACAAATCCTCTCGTTATCCTGGGTAGGGCTGTCATATTGTAAATGTTTACTGAAGACAATGCTATAGCAGCTCAAACACCACATGATGGTCAAAGACAGACTGTTACTTAAGAAAGTCACTTGTTTATAAATGGCCTTGCTGTTGCCAAGCCAAAGATCTTGGTTTAAGATAGGAGATGAAAGCAGATGTCTTCATCTATCATAGATGCCGTGTGTAAACAGGTTACATATTTCAAATAATCAGGTAGTCACTTTATGAGAACTATATGAAAAACATATTGAGGAAAACTTCACTGCTTGAGAGAACATATTCTACTTTCAGCTGGAAAGAAAAAGTACTTAAAATGCATCAAATAAGTGTAAAAAGTTAAATTAACATCTCTAAACCGCTCTTGTGGTGATCAAATAAATCCAAACAGTTCATTAACACCTCTAAACCACTTTTGGGATGATGTTTGGGCACATATTCCTATGAGGACTCAATAAACTGTTGGCTGATGTTGATGATAAGTTCTTCCATTAAATTATATTACATCTATTGAGGTAATGAGGTCACACAGGATAGATATTAAAGACTTTAAGACTGTTCTGCTATTAAGATAAAATCAAAGAGCTCAGGTTCCATGGTTTGAATGTGTCCATCCATTAGTAAGAGAAATGTCATAATGTTAGTACATATAGTTAGAAAGCCTAAGACAATTATTAATATCTGAAAATCCACATATAGGACGTGCTCGTATAATACATTAACAATGGGATCAATTTGACATTAATGGAAAATAGTTTCCTTCAGATCCACAGGGGCTAAGTGTTGGTTTGTCATTGGCAAATGATTCTGAGTCTCAAAATCACATGAAGAGCAGGGCCTTTCACTGGACATGGTCAACAGCTATGACCTGATGTGTCCTTGTTTATATTGTTTCTGTTGTATTACTTACTGTAAAGCCTATAACGGAACAATATGTGCAAATAAATTCTGATTAGCAGTGCTAAATAACAAGGAGTCGCTGACCACAGTGGGTGAAGCATTGAGAGTGAGCAACTTCAGGTTTCACGTTGTTTCACTGTGTTCAGAAGGTATGAAGGATAATTTGCAAACACTTTGCTCTGGGTTTTACTTAATGAAATACAATCAAGATGCTGTCTTGGTATGGTAACCTGCTACCTGTGCAAAATATTACTGTGATGTGAAGTTAAAGGACTTGTTTGACTTTTTTTTACATTGTAAATCTGTATTTTATGAAAATCAATGTGTATGCTACAAAGCACATTGGGGGTCATTATGACCCTGGTGGAATGTGGAGAATCGGCTGTAAGACCGCCAACAGGCTGGCGGTCTTACTTGGTGGAATTATGACCGTGGCGGTTACCACCATGGTCATCCACCGGTTCTCCGTTCCGCCCACCAGGGCGGAGACGACCGCTGGGCTGGAGACCTGGGTCTCCAGCCCGGCGGCCGCCACTATACCGCCGGCGGTATTTTGACCCAGCTTACCGCCGTGAATTTCCAGTGGTTTGAACCGCTATGAACTCCATGGCGGTAAGCACTATCAGTGCCAGGGAATTCCTTCCCTGGCACTGATAGGAGTCTCCCCCATACCCCACCCCCACCCCCCCACCACCCCTGCCACCCCCCAAAGGTGGCAGGGCCCCCCTCCCCACCCCGACCCCCAACAGCACATCACCCATACCCACACGACACGCACGCAGGCACCACCTATACATTTACACGCACTCACGCTGACATACATGCCTACATTCACACACACAGTCAGACACGCACACCCACATTCAAACATACACGCACACATCCATACAGACATACACGCACTCATTCCCCTACACACAACACCCCCGAAAGCATACACGCACTCACACACCCCCTCTACATACACACATGCACACCCCCATGCACCCACACAACACACAACAGCCCCCCACCCCCCTCCCCTCACGGACGATCGACTTACCTGGTCCGCCGATCCTCCGGGAGGGGACGAGAGCCATGGGGGCAGCTCCGCCGACACCACACCGCCAACAGAACACCGCCACGGCGAATCACAGGACGTGATTCGCTGGGCGGTGTTCTGTTGGCGTGGCGGTGGAGCAACCTCCACTTCCCCGCCTCCCGCCAGTATGGCTGTTGGCGGCTCTCCGTCCGTAAAAGGACAGAGAGCTGCCAACGGTCATAATAGGCCGAGCGGCAAACCACCAACACTGGCGGTCTTCCGCACGGCGGTCCCTCGGCGGTCTTTAAAAAAGACAGCCATTATGTGGTTGTTGAGGTCAGTTACCACGTGAGCGCGGTTCAACAGAAATATCTATTACTTTACCGCTGCAGTTAATCTCTATGGGGCTTCAAAAGCCAGTCTAATTTACCAGGCTCTTACCTGCCTCAGTCATGTTGTCAGCAAAATAGGCAGGTTATTAGTTCACATTAAGGAGACGAGACAGCCGTATCTCTTCCCCTGGCAGAGCCCAGGGAATACATTTTAGATTAAAACAGTAGCAAAAGGCTCTACATTTAGGGTTTCAAAAGTACAATTAGGGAACATGAAAAGAGAGGTGTGGTCGGAAATGAACTCTAGAAATGCAGCCAGAAATGGGAGTTGGCTGGGCCCACATGTAGGAGATAGGAGACAGTTTCACAAAACAGTTTTACCTCCACTTAGTTTTGTAATACACAGATCTGGTATTTTTTGCCAGTTTTCTCCTAGGAAATATAATCAATTAGATGCAAACGTGGAACACCCTTGAGTCTAGCTCCTATCACAAAACATGTTGTCATTTATGTAAATATTCTGAAGGAGCTAAAAGATCCAGTCCTAGTGAAGGTGCTTTCTTCCTGACCTTCGGCCCTCTCAGCATCCTGTAGAGAGGAGCACGAAATGACAAGCTGTCTTTCTTTATCCTTTGAGCGCATCCTTATTACACTGAACACAATCTCAGCAGGGAGGCAACGCATGTATTGCTCGTAAGAGGTTCTATATTTAGCAGGCACTAGCTTGCTTTACTGTCATTGTAAACTCCAAACGGAAATGACATGTTGTTTAAAATGGAGCCCCTACTAGACCACGAAAATATGGATTACACCAATTCAATACTAGCCAAAAAGGCAGTACCATTACTTAATGCAAAAGTGGTAGGACTCTTGTTACACTCTGCTGAAATAGTAAGTCCAAGATAAATTTATAATAGCCTGGGAAATTAGCATGCTTCACAAATTTCATGTTATGCAAAATTCTCAACATTTCTAAACATGTCACAGTATTTAACTTTCTGTAAATTGCTGCTCTGCTTGAACAGGTTTTCCATAAGACTTTCTTACACCAGGAAATCCTTCATGTGAAAATAATGCTGTGTTATTAACTGCTAAAACACATTTGATGTAACAGCATAATTTTACTAAATATCAATGATATTTCTTTAAGAATTACTCAAATTTCGCAGCATGTACATTTTTACTCCGGGGTAAACTTTAAATATTTTGGAGCTTTCCCTTCCTTTCTCTGTTTTGTTAGTAGAGTGATTAAAAATATATTGAATTGGGAAATGTAACTTAAGGAGTACACTGTGTGCTTCTCAGCTGGTTCTCTGAAGACTAAGAATCCTGTTGAAAAAAAGCAGGCGCGGCCGGTCCTTTAGGGTGGAGGGGCCACACCCACCCACCTTTTGCCCCTCATGAAGAGTGTCTGTCGGGCTGAACAAAGGTCAGCCTGACAGACACTCTTCATGTTCAGGTTAGGCAGCCAGGAGCAGACATGCGTGATTTGCGCAGACTCCTGCTGCCTAAGCTGAACTTTGCTGGGCTGAGGAGGTCACAGCTCCGATGGGCGTGACCTACTCGGCTCAGCAAAGGTGCCTCAAGGCCCTCTCCTGGGTGATGAGGAAAGCTTCACCCATTGGCTTCGACTTGGGCAGTTCAGGTTTAAGCCCTGAAGCGCTCAGGGTGAGTGTCAATCAGTTACACTTCGTCACAGAGTGGGGTGGGGTCAGCAGTCTCACTGACCCCATTCCACTCTGTGACGAGGCTGGGACTGCTGCCTTCCCTCATTGGTTGACCTAAGGTCAGCCAATGAGGGAAGGCAGCAGTCCCCACCCTCCTGGGACATCTGAGGCTGAAGGTAAGTATGTGTGATATTTTACAATGAATGTTTGGTGCGTGCGTGCATGTTTGAATGTTATGAGTGTTGTTAATGGATGTGCATGCGTGCGTGTGTGTGTGAAAGAATGAGTGTGTGTGTGATCTTTTCAAATGAATGTTTGGTGCATGCGTACATGTTTGAATGTTATGAGTGCTGTTAATGGATGTGTGTGCATGTGTGTGTGAAAGAATGAGTGTGTTTGTGCTTCCCACCTCCGCCTCTCCCTTCTAAAGCTGCCAGCTGCCACTGAAAAAAAGGCTAAATGAACAACAATATCGGAGAAAGCATCGCCATAGTAAAAATTGTACATTTCTCTGTATTCTTTTGACGAAAGTGATATACAACCATCAAGGCAGCTGATAAAAAATGGTGATCATGTCCAGTGCTTTATATAGGAAAAAGGAAGTGCTGGTACTCACTAAATTGATTGGTTGGGCTTTATGGGGCTGTTAGATAGGCATTTAACAATGTAAATTTTTTCTGGCCCTGGAACCATACTGCATTATGACACAAATTTGATTTTGAGGGGGCACCATGCAAATATCTTATATAACAGCAAAAAATGAAAGCTGAAGTGTTACTGGCCCTCATTACAACTTTGACGGGCGGCGGAGGCCGCCCGCCAAAGTTGCGCCGCAGGAATACCGCACCGCGGTCTGAAGACCGCGGCCGGCATTCCAAGTTTTCCCCTGGGCTGGCGGGCGGCCGCCGAAAGGCCGCCCGCCAGCCCAGGGGAAAACGACCTTCCCACCATGAAGCCGGCTCGTAATCGAGCCGGCGGAGTGGGAAGGTGCGACGGGTGCTACTGCACCCGTCGCGTATTTCACTGTCTGCTATGCAGACAGTGAAATACAAGCGGGCCCTCTTACGGGGGCCCCTGCAGTGCCCATGCCATTGGCATGGGCACTGCAGGGGCCCCCAGGGGCCCCGCGACTCCCCCTCCCGCCATCCGGTTCCCGGCGGGAGAACCACCAGGAACTGGATGGCGGGAGGGGGAGTCGGAATCCCCGCGCCGGCTTGGAGGATTCCTTGGGGGCAGCAGGAAACCGGCGGGAGACCGCCGGTTTCCCTTCTCTGACCGCGGCTAAGCCGCCGCGGTCAGAATGCCCCGCGGGGCACCGCCGGCCTGTCGGCGGTGCCACCGCGTCCCGCGGCCCTGACGGTTACAAACCGCCAGGGTCGTAATGAGGGCCATAGTCTCGTGGACAGGTGTAAACTGTGTCACCATGACACCCACATTCTAATTCTCTCCGCCCCCATGGTTCTGTAATTGAGAGTGAGAAGGATTAAATAAGCTTGTCTGTTCCAGCTCTGCCACTACATGTGGGCCGGTGACAGTGGGCATAGGCACATACACATACATAAAAGAACACTCATGTCGGCCCTTGCAGCAACCTTCAATATATATTTTTTATAAATGTGGCTGAGGTCCTTTTTATGTAGGATCTCTCAATTTACCACCTTCTGGCTCAGCCAGGCCACAGAACTCTCAGCTTCCAAGAAGTACTTTTGGATTTTGTGTGTGTTGTTAGACATTGCAGGGCATCAGCGTCTATGTCATATGTGCAGGTCCTAATTCTTTCCAGTTTGATACAGTGCGAACTTGGCCCAAGGGCATCCGAGCGATTTACATGACATTCAGAGGTTTTGCATTGAAGCATATTTTTTGTTACGCATTGGTGGTTACATGATTTTCCCAGAATCACAAGATGCTCAGCCAACGCCTGGATTTGAACGTTGTTCCAAATTTCCACTGTCCACAGCTCTGACCACATCTCCTCTTTTCTGTCGCGATACTAATTAGAACATAACTCTGCATCAACATCCCAAGGCTGTAATAAACTGGCTAGTGTCTGACAGCTTTTGCTCTGCACGTAGCCATTATTCACTGCCTGAGTCCTGTTGCCACTATGAGCACGGGTAATCTCCTTGCCCAAAGGAAAAGTTCTGGTACTCAGTGGGAGAAAACTGAGAAGTGGCGGTACGCTGTACTAGTAAGTACCGGCCCATATAAAACATTAAGGGCCATATTTATACTTTTCGACGCACAACTGCGCCAACGCAGTTGTGGGTCGAAAAAGTTAACGCCGGCTAACGCCATTCTGAAGCGCCATGTGGGCGCCGTATTTATACAATGACGTTAGCCGGCGTTAGCCGGCGGCGCTGCCTGGTGTGCGTGAAAAAAAATGACGTACACCAGGCAGCGCCGGCGTAGGGGAATATGGAGCTTGGGCGCCAAAAAACGGGGCAAGTCAGGCTGAGGGAAAATTTTCGCCTCAACCCGATTTGCGCCATTTTTTCCGGCTCCCAACCCCCATTGAAATGACTCCTGTCTTAGCAAAGACAGGAGTCATGCCCCCTTGCCCAATGGCCATGCCCAGGGGACTTCTGTCCCCTGGGCATGGTCATTGGGCATAGTGGCATGTAGGGGGGCACAAATCAGGCCCCCCTATGCCACAAAAAATTAAATAAAAATTACTTACCTGAACTTACCTTATGTTCCCTGGGATGGGTCCCTCCATCCTTAGGCGTCCTCCTGGGGTGGGCAAGGGTGACAGGGGGGGTCCCTGGGGGCATGGGAGGGCACCTATGGGCTCCTTCCGAGCCCACAGGTCCCTTAACGCCTGCGCTGACCAGGCGCAAAAAAACGACGCAAAAGCGGCTGGACGTCATTTTTTTTGACCCGCCCACTCCCGGGCGTGATTTTTGCCCGGGAGTGTAAATACGGCACACATGCCTCGGAGTAAATTTTTTAGACGGGAACGCCTACCTTGCATATCATTAACGCAAAGTAGGTGTCCACGCTAAAAAGTGACGCAAACTCCATGGACTTTGGCGCTAGACGCGTCTAACGCCAGAGTATAAATATGGAGTTAGTTTTGCGTCGAATTTGCGTACAAAAAAACCACGCAAATCCGGCGCAAACGGAGTATAAATATGCCCCTAATTATACCATCCTAGTGAAACCTCATGGACGAACAATTCCCATAAAAGCTATCAGTGCAATAAAAGGGTAAAACAGTATAAAATACAATAAGGCATGAATAACATAAGCAGATGTTGATACGAACATCTGAAGAACCTAAATCCCACCAGAATCATGTATAAGAGCTAATGGAATTAACCAGATCAGAGTATGCACATACATAGGTCACAAAGTAGCACATTCTCAGAGGAAGGCAAATATACTAAACAAAAATACAGTTGGAAGTAGGCAAAAGCAAACATCAAAGGGGCATACACTTCCTAAAGGAAGATATCTATATCATCAGAATCAATGTAGAGTAGGCCTTTGAACGGCAAGTGACTTGGTACACACATCTTCGAAAACCCTAAAGGCAGAGGCCCGAGGATCTGCAGCTGGCTCATCAACCACTCCCTTAACAGCAGAAATGAAGCTACATGCAATGAACTAAAGCAATGACACCAGCAAGGAAGAAGATTACTACCTTATACAGATGCAGCTCTATTGTTCCCACGTACTCATGCAGCACTTTAGACGTGGAGAAGTAAGGCAAAGGACACACACCAGGTCACACTTGCCAGGAGTGTATTCAGCGTTTCAATTTAAAAAAAATATGTTTTATTAAGTTTTCGATGTCGCATCATTAAGGACATACTCAAGCACATTATGCCATTACATCACATCATATACAGAGTCACATTATGACGGGGCAGTCGTCATTGCACTGCACGTTCCAAAGTATTATAAGCAAACACATAAACAGTTAAGTGCAAATGGAAAGATTAAAAAAAGGACTGTTGACTGTCTATGGTAATGCTATGTAGAATCTTGTGATGAGGGCCTTCCAGGGGGAGTTCTTCCTCTTGTGGCATATTTAGTGGGGGTGTTGTTTGGCCAGGATGAGTGGGTGGTCAGTAGTGGAGAGGGGGCCCTGTGTGGGAGATGATGAAGGTGATGCAAAGCAGTGGAATCAGGTCCTGCTACAGCATTGACAGAGTGTATTGTGTGCCAGTGTGAATCTTGAAAACCTGTGTGTTCCCAGGCCATTGCCCGAAACAGCCATCAGAGCCACTACTTCTTGTGTGCGAGGTGTGTATACATAGTTCAAGGTGGGCGTTCATCATTCTTTGCATCAACGTTAAGCAGGAAGGTCTCCCAGCATTCCTCACCAGTGTGTGAGTTCCCTTTCATGCGGAGCAACACTAGGGGTCTGACCTCCACACGTGTCTAAGTTAACAATGTCTAAGTTAATAATGTGGTTAGCCAGTGCTTGAGATCAGGCGGGGCAGATGCCTTCCACGCCAATACTACCTGTCTCTTGAATAAAACAAAGGCAAGATCAATGACTGTGAAGGTGTTTTTCGCCTTTCACTCAGGATCCTAGCCCTAGCAGGAATGATTCAGATGTAGGCACAAGAGTGTGCCCTACAACTTCAGCCACAATGCTGGTGACCATTTGCCAGACCAGGTAGAGCATCGGACAGTCCCACACCATAGGGTAAAACCCAGCGTAAAGTAACTTACAGCAAGGCACTTGGGAGACAATGCTGTGAGCATGCACTGGATGTGCTGTGGAGAGAGGTAGGAGTAATGCACATAATTGAATTTTGTGAAACGAAACCCAGGGTTACGGTATACATCCTTGACAATCTGAAGTGCCCGGGTCCAAGCCCCATGCAACAGAAGCTGCTGTAGAACTTCATCTAATCTAGAGCATGCCCTCGCAGCGTAGGCTGGCACTGCCAAGTTGAAGGAGGTATAAAGGGTGGTGATCACATGGCATGTGCTATAAAAAGTGAATGTGGTAGAAGGCTCTCCCTCCCCTTGTGGCACGTTCTGCATGCTGTACAGCATATAATGATAAGAACTGACCAGAGCCTAGTCCATAGGTGTCAAATACAGCTGAAAAAACATGCTAGACCTCTCATAACAGAGCTCCCCTGCCTGAACAACTACTGGCGCCAGGGGTCCATGTTGTATCGCTGCACCATGGTGTGAAGTTGCCGCATTTCCAGATCACTATGACAGGTGAGTATTGGAGATAAGGGGCCTTAGGGTGTATGAACTGCCACCAGCAGGCGTGGACCACATAAGCTGCCTTGTATCCTTTTGCGGACAGATGATGAGGTCGGATAGCCTTGTCTAAATATTCAGGTTACCTCACACCGTCCGAAGAAGTGGCAGCTCAGGGGAAGTGGGTGAGCATTGCCAACCATCAGCCACTGCAATTGCGCCGCCTCGTAGTAGAGCTCAAAATGAGGTGCATTTAGCCTACCCTCAATCAGAGGATGCTGGAGTGCAGCAAGTGCAACACAATGGCAGCCCTCGATCCAGATCTATTCGAGAAGTAACCTGTGAAGCTCCCAGAAAACACTCTTAGGGAACACGACCTGAGAGCCGCAAGAAAGTATAGTAGTTGGGGCAGTACCAGCATCTTGGAGACCTAGTGGGGATAGATGCAACACTCATCAGAAGAACAAAGAACAGCATATAGATCTGTTGATGTTGCTTTCTTTGATGTGCTTCTCCAGGTGGTAGTTCTTGACCTAGCAACACAAAAAGATGATGGATGGAGTGCTGAAACCTAGCCTGCTTAATGAAGGGTGATACCCAGAAACCAGTCCCAGGATGCTTATTTCCGGTCCGGGGAGGACCTGGTCTGGCAGTTTGGGCTGGACTGTTCCAATGGGGAACAGGGTCAAGACTGATTTGCATATGGCTAGGTCCAAACGGGGTGGCATGGTGAGCAAAAGAACGATGGATTAAACCCACATCTGTGACTGGGGGTGAGTGTTTAAAACGTTTCAGCACTCCATTGATAGACCTGACATCTTTTGGTATGATTATCCCTGTCTTTCTGCCTTCTGATCTCTTGTTTTTATGGTATGCTGGACTCTGTTTTTGCTGGTTTATTGTCTCTACACACTTTACCACTGCAGATAAGTGCTGAAGTGCAAGTGCTCCATGTGTAAATTGTATAGGTGACTGGTTTATCCATGATTGTCACATTTAATTTACTAGTAAGTCACTAGTAAAGTGCACGTTGTGTGCCTGGGACTGTAAATCAAATGCTACTAGTGGTCCTGCCACACTGATTGTGCCACCCACATGAGTATCCCTATAAACACGTCTCAGACCTGCCACCACAGTGACTGAGTATGAAGTCTGGCACTGCCAATTCGACCTAGCAAGTGTACCCTCTTGCCATGCCCAAACCTTCCCTTTTACTACATGTAACGCACCCCTAAGATATGCCCTAGGTAGCCCCATGTGCAGGGTGCAGTGTATTTGGAAGGTGGGACATGTACTGATGTGTTGTACATGTCCTGATAGTGAAATACTGCCAAATTCGGTGCTCGCTTTTAAGGCCTCTCTCCCATAGATTTACATGGGGACTGCCTTTAAATATCATTTAAGTGCACTTTCCTATTCGGAGCAGATAGAGATGAGGAGTTTGGGGCCTCTGGACTCACAATTTAAGAATACATCTTTTGGTAGAGTTGTTTTTTTAGATTGTCTGTTTGAAAGTGCCACTTTTAGAAACTGGGCATTTTCCTGCTTAAGCATTCTGTTACTCTGTCTGCCTGTGCTATATACATGTCTGGGTCAGACCGACAGTTGGGCTATTTGTGAATTCTGTCTAGATAGTGACACAAAGGGAGCTGGGGTGTAGCCTGCATATCCTGACGAGTCTCTTGGGCTAGAGTGGTGAGGGAGGAGCTGACAGCTACACCTGAAAGGGCTGTGCCTGTCCCCACACAATGCAGTTTTCAGCCCTCTGGGGTGTGTGGAGCTAGTCCTGGGCAAGGCAGGACCTTGTGAACAACAGAAACTTTCCTTTGAAGTTTGCCTACTTCAAAGGCCAGAACAGTTACAAGTAGTGGACCCATAACCCTGGATTTTTAGAACACGTCTGGATCAAGAGGAACCTCTGCCAAGGAGATGAGCTAAAGAGCTGAAGGAAGAGAACTGCCCATTTGCTGAGTGTGCTTTGCTGGATTGGCCTGCAGTTGCTGCTTCTGCCTTAAAGAGGGCAACAATTGGACTTTGTTGTGTATCCTGCTTGTGAAGTTTCTCCAAGGGCTTGGAGTAGAGCTTGCCTCCTGTTGGAAGTCTCAGGTATCTCAAAGACTTCGGCTACCTACAGCACTAGGAAATGTGTGTTCTTTTCTGCAACATAAAAAAAAAACACCACGTTGTCAACGATGCCCCTGACTGCACCGTGACCTGACGACAACGCTCAAAGCCATGCCCCGCTTTGCACCACAACATGGTCTCACCGACGCCACCAACTGATGCCATTACAAAGCAGCTGATTGTACCTTGACGTGTGTACCCTGCAGTCCACATCCCCTTGCTCTCAGCGCAGATTTGGCATCCCCAACGACGATGCTCCACGCCAACACTGATGCCACTGTTTGCACAGTGGCCTGAGGACACCACTCGTGAGGTACACAACGCCGTCCCACACCACAGCCCTGGTCCACCAACGCCAGCACTATCAACTCCAGCATTGTCAACAGATGCCCCTGTCTGCACCGTGACCCGTGGGTGCTTCACGGAGCCCACCTCACATTGTACAGCCCCCTTGAGCCTACCGACAACAGAGCTTCAGCAACGACGAGGACACTGCCTACATCGTGACCTGAAGACACCACACATTGCACCTCCCTGCTTCCCACTGCAGCCCTGGTCTCACTTACGCCGCAAGACGCTGTCGCCGAGCCGCTGCCTGCACCGTGACCTGTTGGCACTGGAAGTCCCATCGTCCCACTTCGCACCGCAGCCCCAACACCATCCATACCAGCGCTCCTGACTTTGTCATCAGCCCAGAGTTCGATCTGCAATGCGTATGACTTCAAGGGCCCGATGACCCATGCACCGACCTCTGGAACAGACACCTGCCGATGCCAGCGATGCCGCACTCCAGATCTCATTGTGAGGATCATGATGCCCTGCATTTCCAAGGTACTGTTTACAGATCTTCCCAACACAATAACTGGCCTGCGATGTTGCGGTCAGCCTGAACTGTTAAATCTTTTGCTCACTACACCGTGATAGCCCCAGACGGAGGTATCGACTTCAAGGAAATTTATTTTTAAGATAATCCTTGCAAAATTCATATCATAATTATTGTATGTTGGATTTTTCTCGTTTTGGTCTTGTTACACACAGATAAATATTTACGTTTTTGCTAAAACTAGTGTGGTATACTTTTATAGTGTTTTCACTGTATTATTGTGTGTTGTGTGCAAATGCTATACACATTGCTTTTGAGATAAGCCTGATGGCTCGTGCCAAGTTACCAAGGGGGTGAACAGGGGTTATATGAGCTGGGTATCTCCCTTATCCTGACTACATTGAGGGTCCCTACTTGAACAGGGTGCAAACCGACTGCCAACAAGAGACCCCATTTCTAAAATCTATCCATCATCCTTCTGTGTTGATAAAGTTGCCCTAAGTGGGAAGGGTATGGCCACATGCGGGTCCCGTGCTCACTGTGCCACTGGATTCAAGCTAGCCTGGCTTCTGAAGGATAATACCCTGAAACTGGTCCCAGGATGCTTGTTTCTGGTCCAGGGAGGACCTGATCTGGCAGTTCGGGCTGGGCTGTTCTTATGGGGAACAGGGTCAAGACTGATTTCCACATGACTCAGTCCAAACTGAGGTGGCATGCTGAGCAAAAGATCAATGGATTAAAACAAGATCTGTGACTAGAGGTGAGTGTTTGAAAGGTTTCAGCACTCTGTCCGTCATCCTTTTGTGTTGCCTGGTACTTCTGGACCCCCAAATATTTTAAGGTGTCCTAACCCCACTGAAAGCAAGTCCCTGGAGATTCAGTTCTAGGCAGGAAACATGATTTAGACCAGTTCATGCAAAGTCCAGATATGTCCCCGAAGTCATCCAGTATGTGCATGAGACCTAGAAAGGCAGTCCCTACATCTCGCAGGTAAACTATGGCATCATCTGTGTAGAGCAAGATGACATGATGGGTCCCCAGCTTTGGTATACTCCATTCTCTTGCCCATTGGCACATGGTGAGTGCAAATATAAGTGGGGGTAGCGGGCAGCCCTGTCTGGTGTCTCTTTAAATAAGAAGGCTATCAGAGATCAATGAATTGGCCAGTCATCACCCATGCTGACAGGCTGTTATAAATTATACGGATCTAGCGCAGAAACTCCGGTCTGCACCCCATGTTTTCAAGAGTTAAGAGAAAGAAGTCCCAGCTGAGGGTGTTGATCACCTTCTCAATGTCCAGCAACACAGCTACCTGAGCAAAGTCATTGGCAGGAGTACCTTTTCTGAAATGTAGTAAACAGCGGATCTTGGTGTATGTGCTGTGGCCTGGTCTAAATCCAGAATGATCAGTATGGACAAGTGTGTGAATTATGTGTAGTAGGTGGGTCTCCAACACTCTACCCAAAATCTTGCAGTCAAGGTTCAGTAAGGAAAGAGGTCAATAGGAACGAAAGTCTTGCGGATCCCTAATCAGTTTAGGAAGGACCATGATCAGGACCTCTCATAAGGAGTCTGGTAGGTGCCCCAGTGTTTTGATCTCAATTAACATTTGCAATGTTGGGTGGTTTGAACGTAGAAAGTAGCATAGTACTTTACTGGGAGCCGGTCTGTGCCTGGGGTCTTGTTTCAGGCAATTTGGGAGATGGCAACCAATATTTCTTCCATCGTAAGGGCTCATCCAGCTCAGCCTGCTATAGCGGGTTCAGACAGACCAGTTGTAATTCGCAAAAGAAACGCTGTGCATGGTCTGCTGTGGGGTAGGCAGGTGCAGAATATAGACCCTAGTACTACTCATGGAATGTTGTGTTAATGGCTCACTGTGATGTGATCAACTTGCCATCAGCTAAGTGGAGTGCTCCAAGGGGGGCACAATGCTGATCCTCTCTTGCGAGCCATGCTAACAGCCTCCTTGAGTGATCTTCCTCTGAGTGCCAGAGGGCCATGTGACATTTGTAATCATGTTTGTTTAGGAGTGATTCGGCCTCAGCCAGCTGCTTACACAGCTGCTGAAATTGTTAGGCCGACGCCACACAGTGAGCCACCTGTACTTCCAGGGGCTGCAGTTTTCACTCAACATCTAATAAGTCCTCCAACATGCGACGGTGTATCCACCAAGAGGACGCCAGGCAGTGCCCCCACATAACTTTGTGTGCATCCTATTCTAGGGCCCAGGAAGAAGCAGAGCCTTTATTTAGTTTGAAGTAACACGCAATACACTGCGTCAGCTCCTCGCAGAATGGGGGGTCACACAGGGACTCCGCCTATAACCGCCAGGTGGGAATAGTGGGACGCTGCCTGCCCCAGTGCAGAGTGAGCATCAGAGGGCAGTGGTCCAAGAGGGTGCTCGTTAAGTACTCCACCAGGATTATCATGGGGCCAGCTGTTCCTTGCAGAGAAGTCAATCAATCCTAGTGTGTACATCGTCAACCAGGTAGTAGAAGGAGTATTCGTGCTCAAGCTGGTGCCTCAATGGCCATGCTGTGCTAAAGTGCTGTTGGTACCGAGGTTTGCCGCTGAGCGCAAGGGGGGGGTAGATCGATCAAGACCCACATCTGGTACACAGTTAAAATCAACCCCCATAGACCTGGTCTTAGAGTGTTGTGAAATAGTCGCAGTGTGAGTGGATACAGGAATCCCGACTGCACAGTGTTGGGGGCATATAGAGTGCCACCACTGTGTAAGGCATTACTATCTAGATGGCCTCCTAAAATCACAAAATGACCCTTCGAGTCCACCCTGTGGGCATCCAGGACTAAAGGGACCCTGGAGGTGAGCCATATAACGACCACTCAGGCATAAGCTGACGTGGATGTACCATACACCTGTCCCCTTCATTGTGCACAAACTATGTGGAGGTCTGTTAATGTGAGATGACTTTCTTGGAGCATGGCAGTGTGTGTGCAATGGCGTTTAAGATATGAGTAGATACAGTATCTCTTGGCCGGGGTGATCATGCCTTGAACATTCCATGTGAGGATGTGATACTGCCGGATGTGGGTATCAGATGCTGCCCCTTAAATTTAGGGGGTCATTACGAATTTGCCGGGAAAACCCCCCAAGTTCGGCACTGACGGTCAACAGAAGACCACCAGCACTCAGAACCCCCCGCCTGCCACATAAAGAACATCCAGCTGGGCCAGCGGGTGGAAACAGTGTTCATGCCAGCCGGCCTAGCTGGATGCAGGGCCTAAACATTGACTCCGGCTCCAAATGGAGCCGGCGGCAATGTAGCAGTGCGGTGGTTGCAGCAGCACCCATCGCGCATTTCATTGCCTGTAAATCGGGCAGTGAAATGCGCAACAGGGCTGTGCATGGGGGCCCCTGCACTGCCCATGCCAAGTGCATGGGCAGTGCAGGGGCTCCCATGGGGGCTCGGAGTCACCCATTCTGCCAGCCTTTCTCTGGCGGTGTAAACCACCAATAAAGGCTGGTGGAAAATGACTCATTATCCGGCAGGCAGCGCTGCATGCAGCGCTGCCCTGTCAGATATGAAACTCCACCACTGCCAGGCTGCCTGGTGGCGGAAGCCTGGCGGTGGCGGAGTTTCAAAAGTGGAAGTTTTGCCACGTTCATTATATGGAGGTCTGGACCATCATGTTCATAATGAGGGCCTTAATCTGGAAACAGGAGTCCTGGATAAGGATACAGTGTCCCCCCTTGATCCTCATTGATAGCGACCAGCTTCTGGCAGGGCCATCACTGGCCTACTCAGGTGTCCTCCTATAGTGTAGGTGTAAGCAGCAGACCCAGTGGAAGCCTTAAACAAAGTAATGGGGTGTACATGAACAATAGGTAGTTGAAACAACTGCGTCTTCCCCAGGACAGTGAACCCATAATGCCCTGTCCAACAATCCCAAACCCTGAAACCAAACAAAATGAAGGAAAGAAAGAATCAAGTAAGTCCACATGGGAACTATGGTGGGACGTGGTGTAAATTTGTCTTGGTGTTTCTTTACCAGGGCCCGTCTCAAAGGTCTGACACTCAATTAACGAAGAACAGCATAACTCCCTGTGATGCAGGGTATCCAAACCATGTCAGGTGAGCAGGAAGGTGCTAGACCCAGCAATGAGAAGATGAAGACCATAGGTCATCAGATGAATTTAGGGGCAAGTGTACTGTTAGTGGTGGATGCATCAGAAGCACTCAAGTCATAGCCATAGTCTATAAGTGGGTCAGACCGCAGCGCTATGAAAGAGAATGTGTGGTGGAGCACAGCCACCTTCAGCGTGCTGGTGCCTGTTCTGCAGCCACATGATCTTGAGTGGGCTGCACGTGTGGTGCCCTGCGCCTCCTGCGTTTAGGTTGTGGATGCCCCCAGTCTCCTCCTGCTTATCCATTTGTGGCTCTATTCCCAAAGCCCATAGCATATAGCCAAGTCCAGACATCTTTTGGTGTAGAGAAGACGGGAGGGGATTCTCTGTCCATGGCTTTAAATTTTGCTGGGAATAGTAGTGCATAGCAAAGGTGCAGTTCTCGCATGTGTTGTTTTATATTCATGTAGGAGCCCCATAGGTGCTGCACCTCAGTGCTGAACTTCAGGTATGCTGCTATTACAGTGTTCTAAAAGTGCCAGGGGCCCTTCATGTAGTAGCATTATAATATAAAGTCTCAGTCATGAAAATTAAGGAAGCTTGCAATGAACGGGTGAGGCAGTGCCGCAGGAGGGTGTGGGTACCCCTGGACATGGTGTGCCGCTCCTCCAAGAACAACATTGGGACCTTGTCCAGTATAGTCGCCATCAGCCACTCCTCGAGGAAGAGCTCAGTGCTGGGGAGTTTGTCTCTCTCTGGGAACCCCAGGAAACGAATATTATTTTGACGTGAGTGTCCCTTGGCATCTTCCACAAGACGATAAAAGGCAGTCACTTCATCTTTCATAGTGTCCAACTTGGCTTGCAGTTCATGCACTGAAGGGCCCAGGGCAGTCATTGCATATTCTGCATCTTCAACTCCGTCCACTAGTTTATGGTGGTCCGTCTTCAACAGGCCCAGCCCTAGATATACTGCATCCATTTCTGCTACCAACAGGGCCTTTGTGCCCAGGATGGAATAAGGACCTTTTCAAATTGCGCTGACTGCTTGTCAAAGGTGAAATCAAGGTGTTGCAGAGCACCCATAGTCTGGTCTGAGGATGTCAAGGATGGTGCAGAGGTGCAAGACTCCATGGTCAATTTTCAAGTGTTTTTGGTTTTTCCCATCATGCTATCAATCAGGCACTAAGCAATAAGGGGATATAATCAAGCAATCAGTAGAGGCAGACCCTACTGAACAGCGGAGCAGCAGATGGTGGAGTCTGTGAGTAGAGAAGAGGTTGGTGCAGTCCCAGCCATCCTGGGGAGACCGGATAGGGGAGCAGGAGGTCACACGAGCAGGCCTGTCAGGTGTTCCATAAGGGGATATCCTGGTGTATGTATTGGCAACCTTCTTGAGGAGGCACAGAGTTTTAGGGTTCTGGGTGTATGCCACCACCATCAGAGTACAGTGAATGAGCCTTGTCTTGGCAGACGTGTCTGCTAAGGTGCATGCTGTTCACCCAGGGGGGGAATAGACCACTGAGTTCCCAGAGACCACAATCACAGCTGGGCGCGCTGAAGGGGGGATGCTCATCACAACACAAAGCACATTGGTACCTGGACATCATGTGCCAAGCAACGATGTGTCGGGGCACAGCACCAGCAGCAAAGGTGCAGGGAACTGGACAATAGTGCACAGTCAAACTACCTTGCTGCCACCCCTCTCAGCAGGAACACCCCTTCAGCCATCAAGTATATCCACGGTCATGAGGTTTACTTTGGCACTGCGTCTCACTAATCAGGCAGTGCTGGAGCACTTTAAGTTCTGAGCTCATCGGCTTACAATGAGTCTCCAGGTTCCACATCCACACGGGCCTGCAGGATCCTCAGACAGGTCTGTCGAATTGTGCCTCTGTGTCATAGACTCCGTTGGCCCAATGGTAGCAGGTATTGTCAGCAGCGCTGAAGTGGACTGCAACAGGGCCAGGGCTTTGGAATAAAAATGCACAGGTGTAACCACCAGTTGTACCCCGAGAGGTCCCAGTCACTCAGGTATCGGACGAGCCCTGTTACAGTTCAGAGGCAGGGCAGAGTTGGGAGACGGGCCTCGCTCCCAGCAACCATGCCGGACTCTCAGACAGGCACATCACGGGCTTCAGATCTCTCAGCTGGAGGAGCAGGGTAGTGCTGTGACATGATTCCTTGGTAGCCATGCACCACACACTGATCTCCTCTACACAAGGCAGCCTTAGCTCCACTTGGGTATCCACACGGCAAGAGATCACACCAGGCCGCACTCGTCAGTGCCCTTCTGGGAGTGGATGGCACATGCAGGTGATAATGTGTGTTGAGGGAGGCCCAAAAGTGGCATATGAAGCTGTTTGAGCAGGATACTGATTGGTCCCGGCACGGAGCTCGCCAAACAAGGTTCTGATGTGGCTGCCATCTTGGCCACACCCCTTCAGAGTTTCAAACGTCTGCTATTTATCATGCACAATGTGACATCTAAAAATATCCCTACCACCATATTCTCAGAGTTTTAGGACCAGATGTACAAAAGGAATTTTACAAAGGTAAATTCTAGTATTCACAAAAGCAAGGATGTCTGACAGTGAAATCCCTTTTTTCGTGCGTACTACACCCATTTTGCGATTCCGAAAAGTAGCTCCAAATTGCAAATTGAAGTTTCCAACACGTACCGGACTACAATTTGGAAGATGCATTTCCTTCCAAAGTGTTTTGGTATGGTAGGTATCAATAGTTTCCAAAAAACATGATCATTTACTGACTCACACTTTCGGGTGGTAACTGATTCACAAAGGGAAAGGCAGCCGTTTTGACCACTTTCTCTTTGGGGATCAGGGTGGCAGCTCCAGGAACACTGGGGCTGCTTTAAAGAAATCCATTTCAGAATATTCTTGCATGCCACCATCCTTGCATTGTTGCCAACCGCAGGGGGGACACAAATTGTGATTTGCCTAATAAGTACTAATTGATTTCATTTCAATTGCAATTAATTAAAATGATATTTATAAAGCGCAACAATGACCTTAAAGGAATCCTGGAGTATGCCTCTTAAAAACCAGCCAGAGATAAATTAGGCTCAGCATTTATTAAACTGAAACAGTACAATTTTTAAGGCCTTCCTAGACAGTAACAGATCTTGATATGCTCTCAGTAAAGGTGGCAGGCTGTTCCAGAGTTGCACAGCTCTCACAGACAAATCACAATCATCAGACCTCGCTTTGAGAAATTTAGGAAAGAAAGAAGATTGGCCTTCGAGGAGCACAAGGCTTTTAGAGGCACATAGCGTTTAAATTTCCTTTGCAGGAAAATGAGTCTTTTCTTCTGCACTGCTCTAAAAGTGACACAGAGAGATTTAAAGTAGGCCCAGGTGTAGAACTCAGCTACGCCGAAGGAGTTTGCAGAATTCAGGCCCTTTGAGCTACGTGGAGTAACGCGGAGTTCCCAAATTCCACCATCCATCGCAGAGTGGACTTCATTCGGGCACGTGAGATTTGCTTATGGCGCTGATGAGTGAGCATCACAATGCTCTTGGGCCACTAGCGGGCACAAATGCGAACACTACTTTTCTACTCAGGATGCATCTAAATCTAGTCAAAAAGAGGTTTTTGAGTGGATGTTCTTCCGCAATAAACCCTTCAAGTTGTTTTTTAGAGTGAAAAGCCTTTTTTTTTTTACAAACACGAAGGAAGTGCTCTAGATACTCTAACTTCCTGTTCCTGTCCAGTAGGCTCTTCACAGTGCTTTGTACATTTTCTGGTTACTTTTCACTTGGCTTTAGAGGTGGAAGGATCACTCTCTTTGTCTCCTTGATATACCTTTGGATTTAAGGACTGTTTTTGTCAAATCACACAAGGAAGTTCAAAAACGATTGTACAAAGGTGTTGTTTGTTTGAGTATGGGCCTAGTTAATATTTATTTTGCATTTATCTGATTTTTCACCTTTTGTAAATGAAAATTGATGCACAGCTCAGTATCTTTTCTATGTGTTTGTAACATTTGCAATATTATTTTACTATGCTGCCTATGTTTCCCAAGGGACATCTAGCCAGTAGGCCCAGTAGTATTTGTAATTTGTGTATGCAATACATGTTTCAGTGGTATATGTTTTTAAAACTTCATTCTTTTGCAAAAAGTGTATATGTTGTGGGCTAATATTTGATGGCATAGGAGGATGTGTACTGTTGTGGAATTTTCATAGCTCAGTCAATTTTTGTGTTGTGCATTGCTGAAATATTGCTAGTGTTTTCTTCATTGTTACCATCATGCCTCCTTATGTCCAGTGTATGTGTGTGTGTGTTTGTCACCGTCCACAATTTGTCTTTGTTTTCCATGCTGTGCAGGCAGGGGCCATTTTGTGTAGTCTCTGTCCATAGGATTACATATGTTCTTTGTTTTCCATGCCTCCTTGTTCGCAGTTGTTGTTTGACCATGTGGCTGGTGGCCATTTTGTGCATTCAGCCAGTGTCCCTTTGCCATAGGCTTGCATGTGCTTTTGTTTTCCATGCTTCCTTGCTCCTTGTTGTTTGACCATGCAGCCATTTGTGCATCCAGCCAGTGTCCATTTCCAATAGGCATGCATGCGTTCTTTGTTTTCCCATGCCTCCTTGCTCCTTTTTGTTGTTTGACCTTGTGGCTGGCAGCCATTGTGTGTATCTAGCCAGTGTCCCTTTGTCATAGAATTGCATGTGTTCTTTGCTTGCCATGCCTCCCTGTTCCTTGTTGTTATTTGGTCATGTGGCTGGCAGTCCTTTTGTGGATCATGCCAGTATCCCTTTGCCATAAGCTTGCATGTGTTCTTTGTTTCACATGCTTTCTTGTTCCTTGTTGTTGTTGTTGTTGACTATGTGGCTGGCAGCCATGGTGTGCATCCAGCCAGTGTCCCTTTGGCATAGGCTTGCAAGTGTTCTATGTTCCCCATGCCTCCTTGCTCCTTGTTGTTTGTCCATGTGGCTGGCAGCCATTTTTTATCATCCAGCCAGTGTTCCTTTGCCATAGGCTTACATACAAACATCTGCCATTATTGATCATTTGCCTAATTTAAGTTAAAAAAAATAATGTTTTTGCCTTGATCCATCCATCTATCTACTCCTCCATCCATTCATCCATCCACCAAAGGTGCGCAGCCGCACTGCAGCATTCAGTTTCTTTAGGTGTGTAATAATTCTATTTCCTCCTGGACACCATATCAGTGGTGCACTGCAGACACATCAGCAACAAAACTCATTTTTTATGATTATTCCATTTCACCTGGACCACCTCCCCACCATAGATGTTTTAAGTATGATTCCATTTACCAATGCACCTCTCTCTGACTACAACAGGTGTCTCCTTTAAAACAGATGGAGATAAAGCAAAGAGCTATATCTGCTTGTTGTGCTGCCTGATTTGAAATCACATTTTATGGTGTGGTGTTATGGTTTGACTTTACGATGTTTGATTAAATTGGTATGTCTTACATGAGTAATCAACCACACTAATATTGCATCTGCCTGTACTATTTCAACCTGCAACAATGCCAGGTTTTTCTAACTACATGTTTTTCTTGCTTGGTTGCTTTATGTGCACAAGCGAAGAGATGTCACATCACCCACAGTACTGCTAAAGAGAAGGCCTGCACAGTTAAGTTCTCCACTCTCTTCTATTTGTGCAGGTTATTGCCACTGCCAACTGAGAGCTTTAAGATGGCCCAAAAAGAGGGTACTCCCAAGAAAGTGGTCAGTGTGATGAGGCACCTCCCCACCAGTGGCGTGCCAACCGCAACCTTTTCTGGAGACATGTACCTGCCACACCAACCTCCATGGAGGAACCTCACAGCAGCACTCCTGCATCAACAGTACCACCCCAACCTAAGCTCAAGATCATGTCTGTCAGTGAGGCAGCCACTGCAATCATGGTGACGCTGACAAGCAGTGATGTTGAATCGGATTTGTCCCTTTCTCAAAGTAGTACCCAACCATTTCAGGAAACAGAGCAAAGTGGACAACAGCCTCAGCCAGCAATAGGAGATCTTCCTGAAGTTGGAGTAGAATAGGAGGTTGAGCTTCCAGCCGAGCAAGAACCTCGTCTTTTAGAACCAATGCCTCCCAGATCTCCAGTAAGAAAAAGTAAGGGTACTACTCCACCATCTTCTCCAAGCACCACTTCTGGAGATCCCAGGAGAGGCAAGGGAAAAGAAAAGTTCCAGTAAGCCTTCTATTCATGGAAGGGGATAGTGATGAAGAGGATGATGATGACGATCCATTCATTGTGAAGACTGGCACAGAGGAGTCCGACATTACTATCCAACCTGCTCCAAGGGATGTGGCACAGGCAGCACTGACAACTCCAATATGTGTAAGACCCCAGCAGAGACCTGCACCAACCGCTACTTCAGTAGTAGAAAGCATTGTACAGGCGCAATCGACACAGCTACCTACCCCCAGTTCTTCTGTAGACATTGGCAGTGGCCCCCTAAGAAAATACTCCTCCCAAGTTTAAGATTTACACTTAGAAAACAAGAGGAGAACATTGCACTAAGATCCATTTGGCATACAAGTGTTCGTCCATGTAAGCCTGGTTCACATCATGGTACTGGAGGCCAGATGACCCATATGAAAAAACATCACACAATCTGGTGGGAGGAGCACCTTAAATAAAATGATGAATGTGGTCATGGTGGTGAAGGTGAGGAGAGCGGGGAAACATCAGCTACAACTGGTCAAATCACGGTAGAAGGTGAGGAAGACGACGGTGACATTCTCACACAAACCAGCCGTGTCCCTAGTAGGGCATCAGAGTCACCCACCTTAACGACCTCACAATGGCATAGGAAGACTTAGAGTCAGTTGGAGACACCACGGCATACTGTGACTGCACCACGGCACACATTAAGTCTACCACTGCCTACATCTCAAAAGTCGCCTGCGTCAGTGGCCCCAGAAAAGAAGAAAATCCAGGCTACTATTACGGGTATGATAGGCAGGAGGGTACGTACGACCGCAACTACCCAATGGCATGTTTGTTCAATGGAAGGCTGGCAAAAATGTTAGCGCATGACCGCCTCCCTTTTCCATTTGTGGAAGGAGTGGTATTCTTAGAGTTTGTGGCAGCAATCTGCCTGAAATGGAAGGTTCCAAGTTGGAACTATTTTGTCAAAGTTGCTGTTCTAGGGCTGCATCCCGATGTGTTGCAATTGTTTGTACAAGCTTTGCAGCAAAGTGTTGTCCACACTTTCCACCTGATGACAGACATGTGGACCAGTTGCCAGGCTCCTGATTACATGGGCATCACTGCTCACTAGATCTCTTTTGCAGGGGCACTGCAAAAGCTGTCTACAGGTCTTGGCCCTGAAGAAATTTTTGAGAGCATTCGGCTGCATGCAATAGTAACCTTGTTCGCCGTGAAGAAATCCCATACAGCTGCAAACTTCTTGGATGAATTTAATAGCAAGGTGTCTGAATGGCTGCAACCCAGACATCTCTAAATTGGATTTGTTGCCACAGACAATGGCAGTAACATAGTCAAAGCCATGACAGATGGTGGCTATTTCAGGGTCCTATGTTTGGCGCACTGCATCAACCTGATTATTCAAGACTTTCTCTAAAAAGAATACATAGTCAACAACATACTGACCACCTGCAGTTGAATCTGCACTCATCTTAGCCATACTCTTAAAGCACCGAACCAGTTGCAGATTATTCAGTGTGGTAGCAGAGTGCCAGTTAAATCCCTGATACAGTAGGTGCCAACACGTTGGAACTCAACCTATTCTATGTTGCAACGCCTGAGCAGTACAGGAGATCAATGACTGTGTCATTCTAAGAGGGGATTCAATTGGGAGAGCTTTGACCATGGATGCAATCAAATGGGGCTTAGTCAAATGCCTGACACAGATGATGCTGAGGTTTTCACTCGGGACGTTACTAAGGAGGACTGTACGATGGGCAAAGCTATCCCGTTCTTGCATGTGCTACAGAAGCAGCTAAAGAAGGTGTCTGTAGAGTTCACACTCGGAGGTCTGAATGAAATCCCAGAAGCGTATGCCTTAGTTGAGAGCTTAACTGTTTGCTTGGCTGGTAATGCTAGCTGAAAAATGAAATTACACCATTCAAGGAGTATATCTGTGCCACCCTACTTGGTCCATGCTTCAAAAAATGTCTTCTCACTTTCATTCCTTTTTCTGAAAGGGATGTTTCAAAACACAAGAGGTGGATTGTTGAGCAAGCCGGAGAACTGGAAGAAGACTGACTGGAAATTAGAGTCCCACTCCACAGTTCCAGAGAGGGCAGTCTTGTCTCACAGGAGCTAAAACCATCAACAACAGCAATAGAAGAATTGGACCCAACCTCTGCATTTGCTTAGTTTTAAGTGGCCGGTCTTAAGTCAAGTACAGAGGCAAAGGCAAAAGAGGCAGAGCAAATGGCAGCTCCAATGACACTTTAGAGGATGTTCCAGGAGTATCTGTTTGACCCAAAAGAGGTGTATGTGGATCAAAACCAGTTGGTGTATTGGCATGGGAAGATGCGTCAATGGCCAGAGCTCAGCAGGCTGGCAATAATGTATCTTACTTGAACCAGCATTTTATACCTCCTGTTTACCCTGTTCCTGATACACCACAGGAGGGGGAAGAGGATGATTGGTCAGAATCAAGTGTGTTTGTTGACCAAATTCTGGGTGAACCACCTGAGTTTGAGGATGAACTCTCCATCCCAGACTGCTTATGCCAGTGCCACCATAGAACTTTTTAATTATTTCTCATTGAACTTCTTTCTTTCTTTCTTTCTATGCAAACAAAACAATTGCTAGTAGAACATCATGCCAGATTTATGCTGCCCCACCATTTTGTGGACACATACATGACCGGATTGGAGTTGGACCCGTGTGCAGTTCATGAAGCCCCCACATTCCCTTCAGGACATTGGAGATGATGCCCGCCTTCCTACATGTCCTTGCCTTGCCTTTTTTCACATCACCTAGCAGGGCTGCCCCAGAAGATCATTGATTAAAAGTCTGCCAGTGCTAATGCCAATTTCCAATGTATTACTACCATCAAAGAGGAGATTATATTATGTTTAACCATCGCGCTTGGATTAGAAGAGGTAACTACTAACTATTGCACCAATGAGTGATGAAATATTAAGTGATTGTGAATGATTATTGATGATTTATGTTGCGGCTTACAGTGATACAGGGAGTTCAACAAATTTGTAAACCTACTCTTGATTATTTGCAAGGTTTGGGGCTGATGAGTAACCATTTTTCCTGAAAGTGATTTGCCTTTCAAACTTAGTGAAATTTACCTATGAGGTCCACTCCTTTTATCTGGTTCCTCAGACCCGATCAGTCACTTTAGTTACCAAACACAAATCTACACAAAATTCTTCAGTTCTGTTTCTCTATTTGTTCTTCAACAGCAGTGCACTACAAAGGTCTACCTTGCTTGGTTTGGGACTGGGATGGTGTTACTCAAACTCAGGAGGATGAGGATGGAAGGACTCAGGGCGGGACTACCACAACAGCTATAAGGAGAAAGTTACTGACTTAAAAGAGAAACCATGATGATGGCGCAGACTCTGAGGCCTACTAGTAACTCAGCTCTGTGGACTGGAGAGAGGTGCGCTGATTTGGGGAATGCTGATGAGTATGTGTTTGCTGCATTGCTGATTCAAATGTGAAACTCGTCTTCTGTTCTTGCTTTGCCTCTAAGTCTCCTTGGTACACTCTTGACTCCTCATGAAGCTTATCCTGCTTCCTTTTGTCCTCCTTGATTCTAATATACAGTTACTGTTTATTTCAATACACTGGCCTTCTCCTACTCCTGTCCTGCACAAACAAAACTTGGTGAAAGCTCAAATGTCCAGCTTACCTACCGTACAGGCTCAGCCGGGCACCCAAGAGTGGCAGACATTCCAAGAAGAATGGAGATGCACAGCGTAATTTGGCAATAAGGTATCATTTTCTTTATAACAATCATAATTGTAGGACTGGGGGGGCTTAGCTTCAATCCTCCATAATCTGTATTTTTCAAACCTAGAAGACATAACATTTAGAAATATACTATCTTGGGTATCTCTGGGATTGCATTTAACTGGACTGTGTCATACTTATCCCTTCATCTTTTCCTTCCACAACAGAATGATGATTGTGTGCTGCTCAGCGCCCGATTAATATTGCTATCATTGCTTTTGTGTAGTGTTTGACTTTGTCACATCTTTCCCCCAATTTCCTTTCCCATCCATTCATCATCAATCCCCTAACCCTTTTCCCTGGGTTGGGTGATTATTGAGGTGTGACTTAATTTTACATCATAAATGGAACACACACTTGCAGAGGCGGATGTGGTGAAAGCGACACCAACTCACTGCATGACCTTATATTACCTGACCAATATTCCACACCGGCCACATCAAAATTGTGATTAAGGCCTTACGTTGTGCGTTGTGTGAACGATTATCCTTGTTCAACCATTCCTGATTCTGAGCCACTTCTCCTGACTCCATGAATTCATTTTCTAAGTTTAGTTTTTAACTACTAGCTCCCCACCATTGCTCAGAAGAAGTTGAAATTGCTAGTTTTTATTATCATATCAGATCTTCTCAGTTATGTGGCAAATACTGTCATTGTTGTAGTCTGGTCTCAGTCTTTCTAATGCATGATATAATATCACCCACTAACTTTCTGTTTTCCTTCAATTTAGTTGACAGTGGTGGGTAACCCTTTCAATATTCCTGCAGTTGGAGTTCGAATAGGTGGGAGTGACACCTTCTGTCTTCCCTGTTAGCACACTACCCTGCTACTACTGCTACCACCCCATTAAGATGCCATCCTGGGAGAAACCATGCAGTAAGAAGACTCCCATGCTTCATTTATTCAGGTAAGAGAAGAACTATTGATTGAAGTGAACTTCTTTAGTTAGTAACTAACTTCTATTGAAGAAGATGTTGTTTGTATCTAGGTTTTTGTAAGCAAAATAGGCAATGGTGTTATCCCCTAGTGGTCAATATTGTTGCAGAGGGCAGTAGAGCAAGGGTATAAGTAAATGACGTACACTTTTTCAGCAGATTAAAAAAACAGGCTATAATAAAAGACAGCAGTGCAAACTAAAACACCAAAATAAACATTTAAGGCATAAATCAAGTAAAGTGTCCTCTTTTATTTTTAACAAATAGCAAACATGCCTTTCCACCCATAACAAGCCCACCCTTCTCCCCATACAAATAGCCCCGTCCCCAAAGGGCAACATCAATTACAACGCGGTAAATGTAACAAGATGCATTTACCACAATGCATTTACAACGCTTATGCTTTTACCATGCATGGCTGTACCACACATGCCTTTACCACTGTTGTGTATCCATTTTAGCTATAGCTCCATGCAAGTTATTTTAACACACTAGGCCAAGCAGCTGTGCACTCTAACCCAGATATGTTTTATTCGGCTTTACTTTATTATTTTTATAATAGCCACTTTTACGGTCTTGTTTTATTTTCTGTTTATCTAACTGTTTTTGCCTAGGCCAGCACTCCGTTCTTCAACAAGACATTCTTGCTCACTCTGTGCTTCTTCCAAGGCTACAGCATGGTACATTGCCGGTGAACGTGGTAGAAGTTTAGTCTCCAACATTCAGAGAAAACGCACATCCTTACGTAGGGACATTTTCTCAGAATATGAGCTGTGTTGTTATAAAAACACTTCCTTATCCCTTCCATGTTAGAGGGAGATCCCAGCCTGAGAATCATGACTGTATGCTGATTGCTGAATGCTTTGCTACATATGCTAACGCAGATCGCAGGCCTTTGCTCCGGTATGGGGGATGATGTCTTCCCAGGGGAACCTGAAGGGAGGAATTAGAGCTTAACATGCTGTGCTCTATCATAGTCTAGGTAGGAGTTAGTCTATTGACCATAGTGACAATATGATAGAATTATTTCTATACTTCAGTCTCCTGGTCACAATTTTAATACTGTTATGCTGTGTCATCCTGGTTTTTGCAGCTCACGCTTCGCTATATAAGATGCAGTCGTTTTTATTAAAGTCAATATTGAAACATATACTGCCTCTGTTTGTCATTTATATATGAGACTAAGGTAACTGAGAGAAACTGATGAGACCTGAGTGACCACAGCTTCCCTGAGAAACCAATTATGTCATGCGATCGGCTGCCCAGTCATCCCCGCCCTTGGGTAGAGATGAGGCACTGCTAGTTAGCCAGAGCAAAACCCGGATTGGAGCAACAGGTGTCACCCGCAGTGGGTCAGACTTAGGGGGTAATTCTGACCTCGGTGGTAAAAGTCGCTTACCGCCGGCCAGAAGGCCGCCATAACACGGCCGCGGTAAACCGCCACGGTCATTCTGACCCGCAACTGGCAAACCGCCAAAAACACAACATCCACAAAAGTCCACCACACCAAAGGTCAGCGGGAAACTGGCGATGACCAAACCTCCACCGTCACGCCAACAGAAATACGCCCATACCATTCCGACCCACAAATCCCTGCAGCGGTCTTTCAACCGCGGTATTCCATTGGCGGTACACACCGCCGCGGTCAAAATACACACACCTTTACAAAACACAACCACATTGGATAATTCAAAATACACACACCTGAGACACATACACACACCACTCCCACACACCCAATTAAATATAAAACACACACCCACATCACCCACAAACCCTTACAACCACAATTGCGACTGAAGGACAGAGAGAGAGAGAGAGAGCACAGCATAGAGTAGACCATCACACAGAGGCAAATCACAACATCACCCACACAATTTCCACGCACAAAACACCATACACCACCACACTCACCACACTAGACAACACATATACCACCCCTCACCTCATCCACACCACCCCATGGCACCCCAAAGACACCCCAGGTTCTCTGACGCAGAACTCAGGGTCATGGTGGAGGAAATAGTTAGTGTAGAGCCCCAGCTCTTCGGGGCACAGGTGCAGCACACCATCATTGCCAGGAAGATGGAGCTATGGCAAAGAATAGTGGACAGGGTCAACGCAGTGGGACAGCATCCACGCAATCGGGACGACATCAGGAAGCGGTGGAACGACCTACGGGGGAAGGTGCGTTCCATGGTATCAAGGCACAACATTGCGGTGCAGAAGACTGGCGGCGGACCCCCACGTACTCCCCCAGAATTCACAGCATGGGAGGAGGAAGTCTTGCACATCCTGCATCCTGAGGGCCTCGCAGGAGTAGGCGGAGGAATGGACTATGGTAAGTTAAATCTTCACTACTCCATTCCCCCCACCCCACCTGCATGCCAAATCATACCCCCACCCTCACCCCCACCCCCATCACACCAACTCCTTGCAAATGGCTCACCATCACATCCCACCCATCCCAAAACCTAGCCCTGCGTGCGTCCCCAAAGCATGGACACCCATCCCCAAAGCATGCCCACTGCACACACCCATCACCCCCACAAGCCACCATCACAAAAGCCCCCACAAGGGAATGCCAGCACTGGGGGACACGGCCACCCACCCATTACACGAAATGCCACACACAGAAGCAATAACCATACTCTTATACCCCTGCAGGACCCGAATGCCACCACACCGCCACGGAGGGTCCAGAGATGTCCATCCCACCCCCAGAAGAGGCCCCCAGTGACGACAGCAGCTCTGTCTCCCTGGACCCTGATGACCAGCCCGGCCCATCGGGGACCTCGGGACAGTCGGTTCCCCACAGACAGCCACAGGCTACACCAGACCCAACCCCCTCTGGGAACACCAGCACAGCTCCCACCCAGTGGGCCCATGCCTCTGTCCCCAGGACACGTCAATCAGCGGTGTGTCCACCACTACAGGGCACCCAGGATGACCCACCCCCCCAACAACAACAGGGACCTGGGGGCAGTGGTAGTGGGCACACCGTCCAGGGGACAGAGGCCCAGGAACACAGGGGAGCTGGGAGGGCTGCTGTGCGACAGGGGGGGGACAGGCCCAGGGAACCGACTCTCCAAGAGGCCCTCTCCTCCATCATGGGAGCATACCACCGCTCCCAGGAGACGATGGCTACGGTACTGGTCAGGTTCCAGGAGATCGAGGTACCCCAGGAGGAACAGTACATGGGGTTCAGAGAGGAATTGAGGAACATTAGTTCCACAATGGGGACCATCGTAGTGGCCCTCAACCAGATAGTCACCACATTGCGGGACCATGTGGCACCACAAAGGGCCCCTATCACTAGCCTGGACCAGGAACAGCCCACCACCTCCGCCGGTGCTAGTGGACAGGAGGCCCCCACACAACGACAGGCCACGAGAACCCCACCTCCTGCAGAAGAAGAACCACCCCGCAAGCGGAACCTGAGATCTCACAAGAAGACAGAGTAGGATGCCAAGACCCCCGCCAGCAAACGATACCCCCAAATGTCATCCCACTGTCCCACATTGTCACCCTGTCCAACCTAGAACTGCCCCTGCTCCATCCTTCCACAGGCATATGGACAATGCACCTGTGCGACTGAGAACTGGACTCTGCCATGGACATTACTCCACCATCACCCATCCCCGTTTTACAATCATGTTCCTTAAATTTAGCACTTTAATTAAATCACTTCTTGCACTAAAAAAATCTGGAGTCTGCTTGTATTTTGAACAAATGTATTCGACATAACGGTGCCAAAATGTTCAGTTACATTGTGATGACAACATACCACTGTCACACAGCTGTAGTCCATGGGCAAACAAAGCAGAGGTCACGCAGTGGGGCCCACAGCTCTGAAAACGGAAGGGAAAGTCGCAACTCAGTTAACAGGAACTGGGGGGGAACTCAGACAGTAGAGAGGCAGGAGACTTTAAGTAAATGTAAAATGGCGTGGTTGATTCGTACCTGTGTGCTACTGAAAATACTGTTGTATCCCTGTGTCCCTGTTGTCCGTGTCGTCCCCGTCGTCTTCCTCCTCTTCACTCTCCACAGGCTCCACAGCTGCTACAACACCACCATCTGGACCATCCTCCTGCAGGAAAGGCACCTGGCGTCGCAAAGCCAGGTTGTGAAGCATACAGCAGGCCACGATGATATGGCACACCTTCTTTGGTGAGTACATTAGGGATCCCCCTGTCATATGCAGGCACCTAAACCTGGCCTTCAGGAGGCCGAAGGTTCTTTCTATAATCCTCCTAGTTCGCCCATGGGCCTCATTGTAGCGTTCCTCTGCCCTTGTCCTGGGATTCCTCACTGGGGTCAGTAGCCACAACAGGTTGGGGTAACCAGAGTCACCTATTAGCCACACACAGTGTCTCTGTAGCTGTTCCATCACATAAGGGATGCTGCTATTTCGCATGATGTACGCGTCATGTAATGACCCAGGGAACTTGGCATTTACATGGGAGATGTACTGGTCAGCCAAACAGACCACCTGGACATTCATAGAATGATAACTTTTTCTGTTCCTGTACACCTGCTCACTTCCACTGGGGGGAACCAAGGCCACATGGGTCCCATCAATGGCACCAATGATGTTGGGGATATGTCCAAGGGCATAGAAATCACCCTTCACTGTAGCCAAATCAGGGAAAACAATGTAGCTCCGCATGTATTTAATCAGGGCAGACAACACTCTGGACAAAACCTTAGAAAACATAGGCTGAGACATCCCTGATGATATGGCCACTGTTGTTTGGAATGATCCACTTGCCAAAAAATGGAGTACTGACAGAACCTGCACCAGAGGGGGAATCCCTGTGGGTTGGCGAATGGGGGACATCAGGTCTGGCTCCAGCTGGGCACACAGTTCCTGTATAGTGGCTCGGTCAAGTCTGTATGTAAGTATGACATGTCTTTCTTCCATTGTTGACAGGTCCACCAGCGGTCTGTACACGGGAGGATTCCTCCATCTCCTCGCAAGTCCCAGCAGACGGTGCCTAGGAAGGACAACATGGAGCACAGAGTCAAGCAACCCACAGGTACGTAACCACAGCTTGCACAGTACACGATTCGCTATGCATTGAATGGCTTGTATGAGTAGCAATGCAAGGCCTAGGCCTGTGTGACGCCGTAGAAATTCAGCCATGTGGGCCCTTGAAATGGCGGCTGCCTGACCTGTGAAGTGTGACAATGGGATGTGAGGTCAATCCGCTGGCATGGCACACCATGGTGGTAGGCGGTCGAAGAGCGCGGCGCAAAGCAGCATTGGTTAACATTGAACCCTATGGGTCTCAGGAGCCAATGACGATGTGCGCCGGCGGTCGCGGTACGCACCGCCGCGGTACGCACCGCCGCAGGCGCGACCGCCATTTTCTACTTGCATAATCACTCGAGACCTGATCATCCACAGGAGAGGACCTATACTGCAAGTGCTGCTGTGAACTCGGTCTGGAAGAGACAATGGCTGCTGCGACTGGGGAAAGGGCCCCTGCCTTCACATCTGAGGAATTGGATAAACTTGTTGATGGGGTCCTCCCCCAGTATGCGCTACTCTACGGTCCTCCAGACCAACAGGTAAGTACACTGGGAGCACGTAGTATGGGCTATGCCTGTGTTGAGTGGGGTGGATGTAAGATGGTGGGGAGGGGAGCAAATGAGGAGTGCAACGCACAACAGATGAGAGCATGTGCCACATGGCAAGATTGGGGATGGGGGGCCGCGCACATCGACCATGCAGAAAAGTGATGATATTTATTTTTCAACCCTGTACATGTCACATAGGTCAGCGCCCATCAGAAGATCGACATTTGGCGTGCCATCGCCAACGACGTCCGGGCCCTGGGGGTCCACAACAGACGGGGCACCCACTGCTGCAAGAGGTGGGAGGACATCTGCCGTGGGAGCTGAAAGACCGCAGAGGCTCTGCTGGGGATGGCCTCCCAACGTAGGAGGGGTGCCAGTCGTCAATTGACCCCCCTGATGTCCCGGATCCTGGCCGTGGCCTACCCCGATTTGGATTGGCGCGTGAGGACATCACAGCAGACACAAGGGGGTGAGTATCAGCACATTCCGCTATATTAGCGCACAGTGGAGGCGTCTGGGTGGGGGAGGAGGGCTGTGGCTATCTCTAGGCCAGGGCGGTTTCTGTAGGCTAGGCCCCTCCGTTAGACATGGCCCTGTGCCCCCGCCCCCCACCTCTGTAGGGTGCTAAGTACAGCTATCCATGGCCCGGGCTCACCTATGTGTGCATTTGTCGTCCATAGACTTGTAGGCCAAGTCACTATAATTGAGTAGTGTACCCCGAGTGCGCGGCGTAGTGCAGGGGGCTTCTGTGTCTGTCCTCTCCACCAACGGTGCCGCCAATGCATGCACTCAACATGTCTTTCTTTCTTCTCCCCCCCCTTTTTTTTGGTTTTCCTGTTCATGTGTGCATTAGCATCATCAGACAGAAGAGAAGTGGCATCGGCGCACGAGGGAGCTGCATCTCACATGGCCCCGGAGGGCCCTGCAACCGACTCGGAGTTAACCAGTGAGACGGAGGGCGAGGGGGCTCCACAACGGGGACCCGTGGAGACGTCAGCGACACCGACACATCCTCGGAAGGGAGCTCCCTTGTGGTGGCGGCAACAACAGGTACAGCTGCCACCCAGCGCACCAGCTCTGCCCTCCCAGCAGCCCCTCAGCTTCTGCCCCGTGCCCGCTCGGGCAGGAAGCCGGCCATCTCCTTCGCCCCTGGCACCTCAGGTCCTGCCCCAGTTACCCCTGCTGCCCTCAGTGCGGAGATCATTGACCTCCTCCAGACGCTCATTGTTGGGCAGTCTACCCTTTTGAATGCCATCCAGGGGGTAGAAAGGGAGGTGCATCGGAGCAATGCATACCTGGAGGGCATTCATTCGGGTCAGGCTGACCATCAGCGATCGTTCAACGCTCTGGCCTCAGCACTGACGGCCACAATTGTCCCTGTCTCTAGCCTCCCCCCTCCAACTTCCTCAACCCAGTCCCACTCCCCTGTTCCTCTGCCTATCCCAGACACACCTACAGACCAGCCTGCACACACCTCAACACCCACGGGCAGCTCATCCAGACATAAGCACCACAGATCACACAAGCATTCACCCAAGCAACATCCACATACAGACATGCCAACAGCCACTGCCTCCTCTGTGCCCCCTTCTCCTCGTCTCCCTCCTTTCTCCGTGTGACGTCTCCACTCACACCTGCATGCACACCACCATCAGCCACTACGTCCATCACCACCACACCCACCAGAACAGTCCGCACACGTGCAGTCACCACCCCCACTGCCATTTACACGTCCCCTGTGTCCTCTCCCAGTGTGTCTGTCACTCCCTCTTCCAAGCCACACAAACACCGGCAGCCACCCACCCAACAGCCATCCACCTCACCACAGTCTCCAGCACAAGCACCTGCACCCAAAGACAGCATACTTGACTCTCCTACAACCACATCCTCTTACCCACTGCACCTACCCTTCCCATTGCTCCTAAAAAGTTGTTCCTCTCCAAAATTAACCTCTTTGCATCACCTGACCCACCCCCTACATCTCGTAAGGGTCCAAACAGCACCTCAGCCACCACAAGCCCTGCACCTACTAGGACCATCGTTCAGGGCTATTGGAGTCCACCAGCTCCTAGGGCAGGAACATCGGCCAGCAGCAAGGGGACAGCCAGCCCACCCCCTGGGAAAAGAACCAAAAAAGGGAAGGGCCGGCGCGACAGGCCTGAGACGGCTGCCCCCAAGGACACCACCCTTGCACCGTCACCTGGCCCATCCACAAAGGGAGGCAAGGGCCCCAGAGATTCGGCCAAGGGGGGCAAGGGCAGCAGGGCGGACAAGTCCGGCAGCAGGCGAGCTGCCCAGGAGGGCCCCACCAGCCCCATTTGGGGTGTGACGGAGGACACACACAGGCCCAGGAGTCCAGCACAGGAGGGCCCCGCAAGCGATAGGTTGGATGGCGACTGAGAGGGAATAATTGCCCAGATCTTGTTCCCTAGGAACACAAGACAAGCACCGCTGAACAGGGCCCGCCAAGAGAAGCACCGCTGAACAGGGCCCCGCCAAGAGAAGCACCGCTGAACAGGGCCCCGTCAAGAGAAGCACCGCTGAACAGGGCCCCGCGGTGAGAAGCACCGCTGAACAGGGCCCCGCCAAGAGAAGCACGGCTGAACAGGGCCCCGCCGTGAGAAGCACGGCTGAACAGGGCCCCGCCAAGAGAAGCACCGCTGAACAGGACCCCGCCGTGAGAAGCACCGCTGAACAGGGCCCTGCCGTCTCTGCACCGCTCCGCTGGGCCCTTCCTGTCAAGCACCGCTCCGCTGGGCCCTTCCTGTCAAGCATCGCTCCGCTGGGCCCCGCCGTATCTGCACCATTCCGCTGGGCCCTTCCTGTCAAGCACCGCTCCGCTGGGCCCTTCCTGTCAAGCACCGCTCCGTTGGGCCCCGCCGTCTCTGCACCGCTCCGCTGGGCCCTTCCTGTCAAGCACCCTTGCTGTCAAGCACTGCTCCGCTGGGCCCCGCCGTCTCTGCACCGCTCCGCTGGGCCCTTCATCTCAAGCACCGCTCCGCTGGGCCCTTCCTGTCAAGCACCGCTCCGCTGGGCCCCGCCGTCTCTGCACCGCTCCGCTGGGCCCTTCATCTCAAGCACTGCTGGCCCATTGGCAGGGCCGGATCTCTGTCGGGCAGGGCTTCACAAAGCACTCTGGGCACCATGCCTCCTCCATAACCAGTGGAGTCTGTAATCCACCTGATGGACTGTGGCTTTGCACTCCCCAGGATGGTACAGTGGGCAATCCACCCACTGTAGAGACTTGAGAGACTGTGGCTTTGCACTCCCCAGGATGGTACAGTGGGCATGGAGGCCCCTCGTGGATCTGGCGTCGTGGACTCATGTGGCTGAGGTGCCCCCCCTTCCCTTCCCCCTGAGGTGCCTGTGGTTTTATCATCTGATGCCCCAGCAGTGTTCTCTCCAATGGAATCGGGTCTCGTGTGTGGGCTTTGCCCATGTGTTTATGCACATTGGCCCACGAACAATGGCATGTAGCCAATATGTGCCGGACTTTTGGACTATGTATACATTGTTCATGTTGTGATTTATTTATTTTATAACTTTCATATTTCACTTAAGTTCAAATACGCTTTAATATACTTCTATTTTAATGATCATTTTATTTTGTCTTTGAATTATTCCGGGGGGTTTGGGGGGTGTAACTCTGACTTGTTGCTCTGCATTGGTGTGTGGGGATTTGGGGGGGGGGGTCGCGTATGTGTGTGCCCGTAATCTTTTCTCCTCCCCCTCCCCTGTGTCGTAGGTGCAGTACTCACCGTTGTCTCCTGCGGCGGCGTTCGTGCTCCTGGTAGAGGAGCAGGTAGACAATCGCTGGTAGGATGTTTAATTCGGGTTCCATGCTGTCCAGATTCCTCGTGGAGTGTATAGAGGTGAGCGTTTTCCCGTTCGTGGTCTGTTTCCGCCGCGTTTTTATCGGCGGGGCTCCCGCCCCGGAAAAGGTGGCGGATTGGTGGGTCGTGATAGGGTGGGCGGTACATTGTCTGCCGCCTGTCTGTTGGCGGTGACCGCCGTGCTGTTTGTTTGCCCCGCCGTGGTGGTCGGAGTGTTAAAGTGGCGGGCTGTGTTGGCGGTTCCCGCCAGGGTCAGAATTCCATTTTTTTTACCGCCTGCCTGTTGGCGGGTTGGCCGCCGCTTTAACACCGACCGCCAGGGTTGGAATGACCCCTTTAGTCTCCCACGCCGCGGGTGATTCTGCCGCTCAAAATCGGGTGGGTTATGGTTATTGGTGGTAAATGCATTTTTACATTTTAGGGTGGGTATGGTATTTGGGGTGGTGGATGCATTTTCAGATTTTAGGGTGGGTGTGGCTTTTTGGGTGGTAAGGGCATTTTTAGGTTTTAGTGTGGGTATGGCCTTTGGGGTGGTAAGGGCATTTTTAGGTTTTAGGGTGGGTATGGCTTTTGAGGTTGTAAGGGCATTTTTAGGTTTCAGGTTGGTTATGGGTTTTGGGGTGATAAGGGCATTTTTAGGTTTTAGAGTGGGCATGGATTTTGGGGTGGTAAGGGCATTTTTAGGTTTGAGGGTGGGTATGGGTTTTGGGGTGCTAAGGGAGTTTTTAGGGTGGGTTTGGGTTTGGGGTGGTAAGGGCATTTTTAGGTTTTAGGGTGGTTATAGGTTTTGGTGTGGTAAGCGTATTTTTAGGTTTTAGGGTGGGTATGGGTTTTGGGGTGGTAAGGGCATTTTTTATATTTTAGGGTGGGTATGGGTTTTTGGGTGATAAGGAAATTTTTTGGTTTTAGGGAGGGTATGGGATTTGGGGTGGAAAGGGATGTTTAGGTTTTAGGGTGGCTATGGGTTTTGGGGTTTTGGGGTGGTAAAGTAATTTTTAGTGTTTAGGGTAGGCAGGGATTTTGGGTGGAAAAGTGTGTTTGTATATATATATATATATATACACACACACACACACACGTATATATAGAAATATATATATATAGATATAGATATACACACACACATATTTATATATATATATATATATATATATATATATATATGTATTTTATAATTACCTCTACTTTTACCATGCATATGCCTTTACCAACTATGCCTTTACTATGAAATGTTCGTGGTATAGACGTGTGGAGAAAGCATATGCATGGTAAAAACATTTAGGGGGTCATTCCAACCCTGGCGGTCAATGACCGCCGGGTTGGAGGACCGCGGGAGCACCGCCGACAGGCCGGCGGTGCTCCCAAGGGCATTCCGACCGCGGCGGTAAAGCCGCGGTCGGACCGGCAACACTGGTGGTCTCCCGCCAGTGTACCGCCGCCCTTTGGAATCCTCCAAGGCGGCGCAGCTAGCTGCGCCGCCGAGGGGATTCCGACCCCCCCTACCGCCATCCAGTTCCCGGCGGTCCGCCCGCCGGGAACCGGATGGCGGTAGGGGGGGTCGCGGGGCCCCTGGGGGCCACTGCAGTGCCCATGCAGTGGTCAGGGACCACTGGCATGGGCACTGCAGGGGCCCCCGTAAGAGGGCCCCTACAAGTATTTCACTGTCTGCTTGGCAGACAGTGAAATACGCGACGGGTGCAACAGCACCCGTCGCACCTTCCCACTCCGCCGGCTCGATTACGAGCCGGCATCCTCGTGGGAAGGGAGTTTTTCCCTGGGCTGGCGGGCGGTCTTTTGGCGACCGCCCGCCAGCCCAGGGAAAAACTTAGAATACCCTCCGCGGTCTTTTGACCGCGGAGCGGTATTTCGGAGGGGGGAACAATGGCGGGCGGCCTCCGCCGCCCGTCAGGGTCAGAATGACCCCCTTAGTGTTAAGTACATGCGTGGTAATGACCATCCATTGTACTTACCGCGTTGTTCCATCATACATCCTTCCCAAAAAGCCCAATCAATGTGCAAAGTGAAACCTGGTCCCAACTCCCTCCCCACCCTCTCCACCCACAAGTCTTTCCCACCAAAACAAAAAACAAAAAAGGGCTCAGAAGAGGACATTGTCTACCTGGGTCCAGAGCTGGCCCAGGCTCTGCTCTATCCAGGTGAGGTGGCTCTCAAAAATATCTATTGGGTGCAGAATACGGTGGCACAATGCCCTATCAGAGCGGAAGGGTACATCAACAGGTGCAGTCAGGGACCCTGACAGCTGGCAGGGGTTCCAGTGATGTAGTGATCGGGAGACTGGAAGCTGGGGCTGGCATGCTGCTGAACTGGGCCCTGAGTCAGAGGCAGCTATATCCCCCTCTTCCTCCTCCAGGACCACCAGCCATCAGTATTCGGCCTGTATACTCTCCAGCCTCTGCTGCCACAGATGGGCCACTATCTCCTGCCTTGTGGTTGGTGCTGGTCGACCAGCAGGAGTAGCTATATTGAAAAAAAGACAAATTGTAAACAATGCTTTGAGCAAAAGCTTCTTCAAAAGTACGTAGTGGGTGGCTCAGTAGCAGTACATTGCTGGTCCCCAGGGACATTGGAATTTGATATAATTATGATTGGGAGAGTCACTGGGCCAATTGTATTTATTTACCCACACATGCTTCACATAAAAAGCACTGACTGTCTGGTAGAAAAGAATTAAGGCAAAATAACACCAGATTAAAAAAGTGATTTCATTTTTTTTATCTTTTATAGGCTTATTTTTTTCAATAAAAGCAGACACTTTAAGTGGAAAAATATAAATGAATTACCCCTAATTTATGAGTAAGACATTATGTACTATGGAGTACAAGTTGTTGTGCCAAATTAATGGAAGCATGCTAGCCAGCGCTTCAAGTACCTTGTTACTGTCTGCAGCTGGGACAGCTGTAGTTGACAATTATAAATCTGCAATTCTAATAACCCTGCTCTTCTCCAAATGCCTTTCACTTAGATTCTACCCTGACACCAAAGACGCATATGATTAATAAATAAGTTAAGTCACACATGTCACCCATAAAATGTGGCTATATTAACCTGTCTGCTAAGTAGATGGTGGGGAAAATTATGCACTGCACTACAGGGAAAGGAACGAGCTATATAGATTGTATATGGCACGTTCGTCATAGAGTATCCCTTATGCCAAACTTGAAATCACTGACTTGAAATCAATCAGGCGGTGGCAACGCCATCCTACACAGAGACACCATCAAAGTCACCACCAGCTCCCAAGACACTATCGACAACACTGAACACATCCACTTCCTCATCCACATTAACAACAACTCCACCCTCAGAGGTACACTAATCTACAGACCACCCGGACCACGTCCCGCCTTCTGTGACACCATCGCTGACAGCATCAGCTCGCACGCCCTCACCTCCACAGACTACATCATCCTCGGTGATTTCAACTTTCACTTAGAAAACCCACAAGACCACAACACTACCTCCCTCATAGACAATCTCACCAACCTCGGACTCAAACAACTGGTCACCGCACCCACCCACTCAGCAGGACACACGCTCAACGCAATTTTCACCTCAAGCCAACACATAGCCTACACCCACACCACCGAACTCCTCTGGACTGACCACCGCTGCGTCCACTTCTCCTTCACCAAACTCCCCAAACACTTCCATCAACACACCACACCCTACTGCATGTGGGACAAGATCCCCACAGAACGACTAAACTCCCAACTGGCCTATAACCCCCCTCACACAAACAACCCCAACAAAGGAGCACACAACCTCTCCAAATGGATCACTACCTGCGCAGACACACTAGCCCCCCTCAGAAAACACATTGCCACCAGCATCATCAAGAACGCCCCATGGTTCACTCCTGAACCCCAAAACTCCAAGCGCAAATGCCGCCAAGTTGAGAAAATATGGAGACTAGAACCTTCCACAACCAACTTCTCCACCCTCAAAACCACCATTCGCACCCATCACCAACTCATACGCACCGCCAAAAGAGATCACTACAAGACACGCCTTGACAACAACTCTCAAAACAGCAAAGAACTCTTCACCATCATCAATGAACTTGCCAAACCCAAAGCCAGCAACATAGACCCCCCCACACACACAGCCCCTATGTGACGCCCTTTCCAACCACTTCCTCCACAAAATCCGGAACATCCACAACAGCTTCATACCACACACACCCACCACACACACCCCTCACTTACCCAACCCAACCCCCACTCATGACCCCCCCACCACACTCTCCACATGGACCCCCACCACACAAGAAGAAACCGAAAAAAACATGAACTCCATCCACTCCGGTTCCCCCTCCGACCCATGTCCACACTGCATCTACAACAAAGCCAGCCCAACCATCGCCCCCATACTCTACAACATAATCAACTCCTCTTTCGACTCCGCCACCTACCCAGACCCCTGGAAGCACGCGGAAATCACTGCTCTCCTAAAAACAAAACAAGCCGACCCGGAGATCCTCTCCAACTACCGCGACATCTCCCTCCTCCCTTTCCCCGCCAAGGTTCCAGAGAAATTAGTCAACACCCGCCTATCCCACTTCCTCAAAGCAAACAACACTCTTGACCCCTCACAATCCGGGTTCCGCAAAAACCACAGCACGGAAACCGCCCTCATCGCATGCACTGACGATATCAGGACCAAAGTCGACAAAGGCGAGACCGTCGCACTCATCCTCCTAGACCTCTCCGCAGCCTTTGACACCGTCTGCCTCCACACACTCCGCAAACGCCTCCACAACATAGGAATTTGCCACAAAGCCTTAGACTGGCTCACCTCCTTCCTCACCGACCGGACCCAGAGAGTCCGCCTTTCCACTCCAACACTACCAAGATCACCTGTGGCGTCCCCCAAGGGTCCTCCCTCAGCCCCACACTCTTCAACATCTACATGATCCCCCCAGCCAACATCCCCCGAGCACACGGAATCACTATCCTCTCCGATGCAGATCACACCCAACTCATCCTCTCCCTCACCCGCAACCCCACCACCGCCAAAACCAACCTACGTGCCGCTCTCATCGACACCGCCAACTGGATGACCACTAACCACCTCAAGCTCAACTCAAACAAAACCGAGATCATCATCTTCGGCCCCAACAAAACCACAGGGGACGACTCCTGGTGGCCCACCGCCCTAGGCCCGCACCCACCCCCGCAAACCACGCACGCAACCTCAGCATCATCCTTGACCACTCCCTCTCCATGACACAGCAAATCAATGCTCTAACCTCCTCCTGCTTCCACGCACTCAAAAAAAATCCTTTAAATGGATTCCCCCAGAAACCAGAAAGACAGTCACCCACGCACTCATCAGCAGCAGACTGGACTACGGTAACGCCCTCTATGCCGGCACCACAATCAAACTCAAATTCAAACGCAAACTCCAGAGAATCCAGAACGCAGTCGCACGCCTCATCCTTGGCCTCACCCACCACGAATGAAACTCACCACACCTCAAATCCCTTCACTGGCTCCCCATAGACAAGAGAATCACATTCAAGATCCTCATCCACGCACACAAATCCCTCCACAACACCGGCCAACCTACCTCAATGAAAGAGTTAACTTCCACAGTCCCACACTCAACCTCCGATCAGCCGACCTCGCCCTAGCCACAGTCCCCTGCATCCAACGCACCACCACAGGAGGAAGGTCTTTCTCCTGCCTCGCCCCCAAAACCTGGAACTCCCTCCCACGACCTTCGCAAAACCAAAGACCTACTGGTCTTCAGAAAGAACCTCAAGACATGGTTGTTCGATCAGTGACCCTCCCTGCCTACCCCCCCCCATTTCCCCTCCCCCAGCGCCTTGAGACCCTCACGGGTAAGTAGCGCGCTCCACAATTTTTTTTGATTGATTGATTGAATCAGGCACTTACTAATCCCACTTTACTCACTGGCCTCACCCACAAATTCTTTCCAACAAACTTATTTGCTGGGTAGTAAGAAAATGAAACTTGACTTATTGTACTGCAAGGTAAGGCAGAGGGATTGGGGGTTAGGTAGAGCTTTTGCTATGGAATAGAGGGGCATCACTGATCATTGATTAATCATGCAACTTAGCTTTGGCTTATTCAGTCACTGTATAGATGAAAGTTTAAAGGGGAAAATCAGAACAGGTGTAAAATAAATCTGTTATGGGGAACCATGCAATATATTTTGGGAACACTTCACATGGCCATAAAAATGCGGCACATGCCAAGAATGGATTTTTCAATTTGTTTGGTAGGCTGCGATGGAAGAACTTAGGAAAGAATAAAGGAGTGAAGTACCAAGAGATGACTGAGTGGGCGAAGGAAAACACACCTTGAGAGTTCAATTTAAAATACCGCTCACTTTGAACCATAGCTTTGATAACCATAAAACAAAGTAAGCAAGGTAGGTGAAAAGCTTGTCCTTCTCCAGAAGAGCTCCTTTGTTTATTCATCCAAGCAATTATTCAATCATTCTTTCATTCTTCCTAGTATATTAACGCATAGCCACCATGATTTAAACTTTACTTTCTCTCATCCATTCCTTCACCAAAATTCACAATCCATTATCCATCCATTCTATATCCACTCTCCTGCCTTTCTTTCAATCATCCGTTCACCCCTCCATTCATTTACCTAACACTCACCCATGCATCCTTTTACCCACCCACACATCCTTTCCTTTCACTCATTTCACTCATCCGTTCTTGTAACCTTCAGTTCTTTCCCGTTTCCATCAAGCTATCATTTTTAGTGTACAATATGTTTCCTTTTGCTGAGCTACAGACAGAAGAGGCCACAACCCAACCACCACTATAGGTGGTAATGCGGGGGGTTCACGATCATGCTGCCGCCCTTGTAGCTAGTAAGTATAATAGTAATTGTCAATAGGCAAGCATTATGAATTACCATTGCCTGTCCCTGCTGCTGCTTCTCCCCACTGCTCAGTTTCCTCTTGCAGCAGCACTTGAGCCAGTGTCACTGCTGGTCAATGTGGCTAGAAAAAAACATTACACTGTTTTTAGATGCCCGGTACACCTCACATTAATTTTTGTAATAAAAAAAATTAAACCGCAATACATGTTACAATTCGGTTAGCATTGCAGTATCTTCTATCAAAAATATCACTCTGGGCATTTTGTTGATTCACAATGTTAGAAAAGCCAGCCAAAAACGTTTCGTAATGGAGGGGCAGAGCTATAGCCTATGATGAAGATGACTTGAAATCATTGAAGTGCAAGGAATGGGTGAAATAAAACTGTCAATGAAAGACAGAAAAAAGATAATGCAGAGATAACAGGAATTGAACAAAAATTGGGTAGTGGAGTTGGGAAAAAGGAAACAGTATAAAAAAATAAACAAGGCAAAATCAAAAGTAGTAAAATAGTGGGCAGAGGTAAAAGTTAGGTAAATATTAATAATAAATAACAGGGCTTATTAGGACGAGCAGAGCTCTCAGCATTGTCGCTGGTGGTTGGCGCCTCTCCCCAGCTCTTACTGGGCCTGTCTCTATGCTGCCCCTCTTCTTGCCCTTGGGTGTTGATGCAAGAAATAAAGAAGATAAAAAACATAGATTAGTGGTACAGTTGATGTCAAAATAAAATTATTATAACAGACAAACAAAGAGGCATTGTACTGATTTAAATCAGATCACCTGGTGCTAGTATGATCGACTATCCTTGAGTTGGCTAAACTCCTAAAATCCCTATTCCAAATTTCCTCACCAAAAACTACATTTGGATCTAATGTATTGCAATCAATGATCTTTGATTCTATTCTCATTTCTCAACCCCCTTATGTACCAACTCAGTCTCGCTCTTTTGCAATGCTTAGATACATACCAGTAGTAATACACATTACAAAATTGTTTTGGACTGTATGAGCTACATAGATAAAAGTCACAGATAATGCTAACTCACTTGTATCACTAATTCACTCTGGTGACAGAAGGACAGAAGAGTTTGCATTTCAGTGGCTTTCTAAATAATCAGTCAAAGCGAGCACCGACAAGTACAATAAGGTAGCACTAAGCACCTGCCTAGCTCTAACTTGATCACATAACAATATTGTTAACGTAAACTATACATAACTTAACTCTGAGCGTGAGCAGCATGCTAGTTGTAAAAAAGTTAACATTGTAGAACACAAACAGAATAGTATAGTTAATACTCACAGAGCCGAGGAATCTCTACACCCGCAGCTCAAGCAGGTCCTGTATATGGTCAATGATATCCGCCTAGCAGTGCATCAGCTGATGGGAGGTGTGCTGTACCTGGCTGGTGCACCCCAAACACCGATGCTGCCGACACTCCCGCATGGGGGTACCCACTTACAGGCCAACTGCCAGCATGAAGTTGGGGTGGTGCTGCACATAAAAAACTAGGGCTACCACCTCCCCCTTGCAAAAGATGGGCAGGGGCTGCACCGCTTGGTGGAGCTGCCACCCACAAGGTAAGCGACTGCTGCCGCTGGCTGCTTGGGAAGGCCTGGCGCTGCCACTTCACTGCTCGCTGCCCTGCTCTGCCATGGTGCTGGCCTGGATGAGGTAAAGAAAATGAAAAGAAACAGGGGAAGGACGAAAGGAAGGAATGAAGGAAATAAGGAAGTAAAGGGAAACATAAAAAAAATCAAGAAAACATTAACATTTTTTAAAGAAAATGTAAAATACACAGGCACAAGAACACACACCAATACACTAAATAAAAATGAGGTCTAGATTAATTAAGAGGATGTAGGATTGACAAGATAATAGAAGGATAGAAGGATTCAAACTAGGCCCTGCACGAAGTAAAACAAGATGACCATGCCCATGTGAATCGTGTGGTGCTGTTCACGGCGATTTTGATTGTAAAAATGTAGTTCACATTGCGTTTGACGTAAAATGCAACAGGAACGGGTGCGATGGAGAACTCTGCTCACCTGCAGAACTCCGCGTAACCCAGTTTTGGGAGTTCGGCCTAGCGTGACTCCGCACACTTCGCCTGGACCTAGTTTAAAGATTACTCTGTGTTTCACATAAAGCCAAAGCAACTTTACGAGGGCTTGAGAAGATGAATTTCTAAGATTGTCCATAACCATCTTGGCAGCAACAGATTGAACTTGTTGTAGTCTCTTAAACTGTAGTTAGAGGAGTTTAGAAATAATCTATTACAATAGTCAAGTCTGCTCAAAATTTTACTTTGCACAACAAGTGGCCAAGTGGCCAAGGGGAGGTATGGCAAAATCTTTTGTAGTAAACAGAGCAAGGTAAAAAGGTGGCAGCAGTCTTATTGACATGGACCTCAAGGGACAGATTATTGTCAAAATGAACACCTAAGTTGTGCAACACTGAAGTTGCTTATGGGCCAACACTATCCATCCATGCCCAAAAATTGAAATGTAGCCCGGACGTTGGCTTCAAAGTTGTGTAGCTAAGTTTCTCCATTTGTTAATCGTGGAATTTTCATTAATTACAACGCAGCTATTTTGAGACCTCTCTCGGACAACTATGAAATGGCTCTAGACTACCTAGGTGACAATTGTCCAGAGATAGAATCAGCTGAGTGTTGTCCAAATACTTAATGAAATTAATGCAAAATGACCTAATGATTGCTGCCCCGGTGCATAAATAGATATCAAACAGCTTTGGGCTTATTGCTGAACCCTGGGGTACCCCATGCTCCATCATTATAAAGGTGGAGTAAAAAGGGGAAATTGCAATAACTTGTATTCTGTCTTCCAGATAAGATGGAGTCCACCCATGCACATCCACTTAACCTAAACGCCAATAATCAGAATACCAGGGTCTTGTGATTAAATATGTAAAAGGCAGCTAATAGATCGAGTAAACCTAGAGCCGCCATATGACCACAGTCTACAGCCATCCTATGATCATCTAGGGCTGACACCATTGCAGACTCACTGCCATGTGTGGATCTAAAATCCTCTTGTGCCTCTTTAAGAAGGAGACACATTTCAAGGTAGACTGACAGTGTTCTGTTAACAAACCTTTCCATGCTTTTAACTGGTAAAGGCAGCTGAGAAATAGGACTAATGATTACTTCTTGACTAGTGGTATACTACAGCCCTTCTCCATAGAAAAGTTATTTGAGTAGTCAGTCAAGGAACTGCACTATTAAAAGCAATTTTCCTGTAGCGGACTAGACAGAGTCACAAATTGCTTCATATCAGAGATAATTGCATGAACCGTGTCAAAACAGCCTACCAAAATATCACATAGCTCATGTATAATTTCAAAATATGTTGTTCTATTTGATGCCTCCAAGATAGCCTTCATATAATAATGCCCATATAACACTGGACCTCCACTTAGGTCCAGTTAGGTCTCAGTAAATTAAACCTAGCTCAACCCTTGGTAGCTTGGCAACGAGCGACAAGGCTTAACTTAGGAGACAAAGCGTAAAGCATTCAAATATCACAAAACAGTAATTAAATAAACCATAGAAAACAGTTTAAAAATCCAAGATCAATTTATAAAAATAGGAAATATTTTTAGCTTTAAAATAACACAAAAATGAATAAAATCAGATAAGGGGAACCGGAGATATGAATTTTTAAAGAATTATTGCTTTCTAGCACATAGAAACAAAAAGCGCCAATCTGGTCGCACCTCGACCAGGGCAAAGTCAAAGTTTAAGGCCATCCATGATGGAACCTGACTCGGCTGCAGCCCGCAGGAAGCCTTGGTCAAAAGTTTACCTTAGGACTTAGTCGTTTTTCTGGAGATTTTCTTCAGCGGGACGAACCTGCCAGTCCAATCCGACCTCCTGGAGTTCTTCCTCGGATACAGGTCGCGGGAGCCCTCGGTGGACATTTTTACCTTCGGACTTAGTCGTTTTTTTTAGGTGAAAATCCTTCAACAAGGGCAAACCTGAATCTCGATCTGACATCCTTGGAGCCCTCCTCTGATACGTTGGCTGGGAGGTCCCGGTCAACTTCCTACGTTCGGACTTAGGGCCATATGTCCGAACACATTTTCCCATTGACACAGAATGGGAAAAACCATTTGATACATCTGGCCCTTAGTCTCTTTTTTGGAGATTTTCTTCACCGGGATGAACCTGCAAGTCAAGCCGGGTCATGGTTGAGGCAAGCCAGCTAGAGTTGCTGCAGCGGGTCGGACCCTCTAAGGAGCTTTTTTCCAAAAGTTCTCCAAACTTCTGGAACTTCTTCCAGATGTTCTTTTAAGGTCCTTTTGAGGTCCACAGTTCACCCCATGGTACCAGGAGCTCTGAGATGCTCCTTGGGGATGCAGATTACAACTCCCAGAATGCACCTGGCGCAAACTCCTTTTTGGCCACTGGGCAGTGGCCAGCTGGTTGGTTGCTTCAGGAGTTGGTGCAGGGTACTCTGGTTAGCAAGTTTTCACCTGTAGCAAACAGGGAGTCCCTCCTTGAACCAGTTGAAACCTGGCAAAGTCCTTCTTGTGGTGAAGCCCAAGTGTGCAGCTAGTGCAGTCCTCCAGAGTGCAGGGTACAGGTGCAGGCCAGGGGTCCAGCAGGGCAGTCCTTCTTCTCCTGTAGTTCTTCCTTGTTGGAATCTGATAAGAATCTGGTAGGGAACTGAGGCATGGGTGGTGGTCTGCCACTTTTATCCTTGCTCCTGAGTGAAAAACAAGGGGGGCCTGGTTCTCCAATCAGGGGCAGGGTCCTTCCCCCTGTGATGACCACTTCCTGGGACGTGTGGACAAAAATCAATCCCAGGGAGCAACATTCCTCAAAAATCCATCATGGCTGAAAGTGATTTTTGGAGGTTACATCTGGCTGAGCCCTCCCACTGGTGTGGCAAAAAATCCTGAACACACCTCTCTCCTGACCTCTCCTAATCAAATCAAGGGGGCACCTTATTGTCTGGGTTTGCAGGATGTGAGGGTGTTCCTCGGTTGCTCCAAATGTCCTTATCTGCCTTTGAAGACCAGTTTGACAGCCCTCCCCTTCATTCTTCCCCATCTGCTAAGGGGAGAGCTCCTCCCCCAGGCATCTCTTTGTGCTGAGCCAGGCCACTTCCCACCTCATCAAGGCAGCCTGGCCAGTCTGTCAGAGGCTGGCCAATCAGAGCACAGCAGCAAAACACTGCAGGGCTGAAGTTGGCAACTATTTAGGTAGACTTTAAAGCTCTTTACCTGAACAAGTTATATTAAACTGGAAGTTGTGGGATTTATTATAACCATTAATTTGATACCAAGCTTCTGGTATCTGTTACTTAAGGGGATTTTAAAAATTAAAATAAAGTCTCTCCATTCTAGCCTATGGAGGCCATTCACTACAATGAGGGAAAAACAAATTTGGCTATTTTACCTCCCCAGAGCTTATAAAACTATTTTTACACAGTGTCTGCTTATGGTTACATGGCACCCAGCCCTAGGGGCACATAGGGCACACCTTAGGGGTGACGTATATGTAAAAATAAGGTAGTTTAAGACTTTGGAACTACTTTTAATTCCAAAGTCGAAATTGCATGTGATTTTAATTTAAAATCAGCAAGCAAGGCAGGCCTGCCTTTAAAATGACACAGGGCACCTCAGCAGTGCACCTATTGGTGCACTAGCTATGCTGGGGTCCCTAAACCTCCATGTCCTACCATATACTAGGGACTTATAGGTAGGTTCATTTTGCAATTATAATTAACGTAATTTGCATATCCACTTTACACAGAGCACTGGCCCTGGGACTGCTAAGCAGTACCCAGGGCACAGCCAAGAGTCAATAACTACCAGTACCTGTCCAAAAATATTGGGGGTTACCAGGGCAAAAAGGTGGACTTTCCTACACTGCCCCCCAGATTAAAGGTGATGGGTGCTAACCTACACCCTCGTAGTCCTCATCAAGCACCCTTTACCAAAAGCTATGTACGTTGTAGTTATCATCAACTGGAAGCTTGGGGTCTAGATGTATTTATGGTTACTGTTGTGCTAATGTGGACCAAGCTCTTGCATGATACTTGCAATGTATCCTCGAAACACAAGGATATTTCAACAGGCCTACCTACATAGAATGAGATGAATTCATGGTCTGTCCAGCTTAAAGGCTGAGTGTTAACTGAGGAGATGAGATCCTCTGGATGCAAAAATAAGGTTCAACGTATGTGTAGATCCAGAATCAAGTTGATCCCCTTTTTTGCTACCTGACCTATTCGTCTATAGGTCGGTTTACAAACTCTAGTATTATTATTACAAATGCAGTGCACATTTTTTGACCACTTTTTGGGATCTGGATCATGGACATCAATTAGGGGTTGCTGCATCCCCTGACTTGTCCTTTGGGACCCCTGGTGCTGCTTTTGCTACTCCTGGCCTCAGAGGTGGTAAAATCAGGTCTAGAAAATTTACTCACTACCTCGCTATGACGAGAGACCCCAAATCACCTACTCCAAGCAGATTATAGGTGTTCTACCACTTTACCCAAGTCAGAGGAAATCTGGCTTGCAAAAAAACAATGGTCAGGCTTTAGGGCTGACTAAGCTGAGATCTTGGTCAGCTTTTTGCAGCTCGGGCTCATGTTGAGTGACCACGCTTCAATCTGTCAATCAGTGGGCTCCTCACTACTGTGTTTTCCAAGTACTGTCTACATCTCTGTGTGTACCGCTTTCCAACTGTCTTATTCCATCAACGGGGCAAGCAGTGCAGCTGGACGATGCACAAGCTACCCTATTTAGGGGCATATTTATACTCTGTTTACGCCTAATTTGCATAATCTGCTTTATGCAAATTTGGCGCAAACTTAACTCCATATTTATATTTTGACCTTAGACACATCTAATGTCAAAATATAGGAGTTTGAACCATTTTTTGGATGTGTGAATCTACCTTGCATCAATGAGATGCAAGGTAGGCGCTACCATGTAAAAAATGGTGCTATACCCATAGCTCCATATTTATCCCCTGTGCTAAAATGACGCATGGGTGGGAGGCGGGGCTAAATAAGGTTGCTTAGCACCATTATTTAACGCCTGGGTCAGACCAGGCATTAGGGGATCTGTGGAGCCATTTCCATGGTCAGACACCATGGAATGGGTCCACAGGTGCCCAACCCAAGCCCCAGGAACACCCCCACCCACACCAGAGGGACCCCACATGATGGGGAACCCCATACAAGGTAAGTAGGGTAAGCATAGCTAAGTATACTTTCATTATATTTTAAAGTGCCATTGGGGGCCCTAACTTGGGGCTCCCTGCATGGCACAGAGTGCAATGGCCATGCCCATGGGACACTTGTCCCCTGTGCTGGCCATTGGGGTGGTGGTCATGACTCCTGTCTTTCCTAAGACAGGAGTCATGTTTTTGGTGGTTGTGCACCAGGAAATGGCTCTAGTATGGTTACAGGTATTTTTTTTGCCTCTCATCAGGTTAGCGTAATTTTCTGAGGCACAACCTTCTCCTTTACTACTGCCACCCCAACCCCGCTAGCGTAGTTTTTCAGGACGCTAGCTGGGCCTTACCGCCGGCTTGCACCATTCTATAAATATGACGCCAGGGATGCATCTGAGAATGACGCAAGCCGGCAGAAAAGTTTTTGATGCAAAACTGCGCTAGTCCAGTCTTGCAACAAAAACTATAAATCCGCGCCTTAGTGTGTGCAGTAACTCAGTGCTTGGTACCTACACTAACTAATTGTGGTGGGAGCGTCGCGCTGCAATTCGCAACCGTATTTTGAAGTTTCTGACACAACTAAGATGACTACAGGCCCCAGATAAAATGCCAGCTGGTACTAGATAATAATACTAAAACATCAATACTGTGTGCGATGCTGAACCACTTAAGAAACCAATTTCGACTCCTGCTGCTTCCCTGGCTCCCCTCCGTGGCTGGCACCATAGCGTGGGGGGGGCAGGGGGGGCCGGCCGCACCGGGCGCAACATCTTGGAAGAGACTAAATCCACGGGTTAGGGGGCGCAAATTACTTGCCTTGCCCCGGGTTAGGGGGCGCAAATTACTTGCCTTGCCCCAGGTGCTGACAACCCACGCTACGCCACTGGCTGACACAGCACTGAGCCACACCCCCGTGTACGGCTGACAAACAACGTGTTCTCACCCTGCCTTTCGGTGCCACCCATCTACCCTGGCCGGCTGGATTATCACAGGATTCCGTGCCAGGTTCACGAAAAATACAGGGAGCGGTGACTAAATGGGCCTTACGCCTCGGGTGCCATGAAAGCTTCTTATTTCTTTCCATTGCAGCTATTATTAGATGTGTACTCTTTTACTCCAAATCTTTCTGCTTGGTCGTGAGCTTGCAGGTGTTTTATCTATTTTCATCACATCACGTAATGTTTGCTATTGTTTTTGTTATCTGAGAAAGAGTAATTTGTAGTTGAGTCAATGAGAATGAAGCTGTAGGAAGTCTGGTGAGGTAGAGTCGTTCACTGGGTTTCGGCACAGTTTCTTATACATGTTTTGGCTCAAAAGTAAACATCTGAGAGAAGGTATTGTTTGCTTATAAACGTTAAAAGGTGAAGCATTATTGGAGCATCATGCGAAAACATCCATAGAACGTACGCAATATGAAAATTATAAACTAAAAAAGTGACATGCACAAAAAGCATAATAACACATATGCATAGTAACATAAACACACATGGCATATGAAAGCCCAGGTACCACGTACCCATCTCTTTTTATTCAATGAATGCCACATTCAAAATACTTTAGAAAAGCAATGTATCTTATATTTTTAAAGCCATACCCTAGCAATATTTTATTAAAGTTCGCCAGAATCCAAAGACGTCCAAAGTTAGGCCCATGACTGCCAGATCAATGCCTGGATTTCGGGTTAATCCGGATTTGAATTTCATTAATAATAATTGAAATAAATACATATAAATTGGTTCGGATCCTTTTAGACCTATCTTGGATACCCTAGATTATCATAAACAGCTGTTATCTCAGACCTGAACAAGTATCCATACTTGAACTTGTGGGGGCTCCCACATTCCATCCTTGCCCACCCTTGTTCCTAAATTCTCTGCTGCCTTTTCCAGCTCTAGGGCCCTGTAAGTTAATTGAACACACATGAAAGTAACAGCATTAAATAACTCTTGTTTTCAGTTTGCAAACGTTTATTCGTCTATGGTGCAAACTGTTTTTGGCAGCCCTGACTTATGCATTGAACAGCACCATGGCCTCCCACGCACACCAGACACACAACTTGTCAAGGATTTCCATGTCAGCACTGCTCAGCCTTCTTCTCCAATTGTTTACAAACCATTTCACTCATCACACACGATGTGTGTATCAAACTGAGATGCACTTTCTCTCAGCCTTTCACTTAGTATTCTAGAATCAGACTGTGTTTTATCAGCTCACGATGGTACAGCACTGCCTATATAAACTCTGGAATAGAATGAAAAGGAAGACTCCTGGAGCACTGAAACCTTCAGAGACCATTAAAGCGGACACACAGGATTTATTACAGGGTATTATAAGCTGCAGCTCTTGAAATACACTCCTATGGAGTTCACCAAAGTTAGCTCTGTAATCACTCTCAGCACTTTGCTGACTTCTCATGCATTATATGACTTGGTGGTCCACCATCCGTCTACCAATGCGTTATTTGTCTCGCTAATCCACCGTCCATTGAAAGACATTTCACTTGTGATCTGTTTTTTATACGTGAAACACATTTTCTTTTTGAGTAGACAACAATCATTTGTGACAAGGACTGAAACACTTCAAGTCAGTATGCTAATTAGCAAAAATATGTGGAAAACTGATCTGATGTTTTATTTACCAGAAACCTAGGTGTAGAGCAACGGAGCACAGCTTATTCTTATTAACTGTCAAAAACAACCCACACCTATTTGATTTGCCAGTGCCTGTTAGCAGTATCACATAAATGAGTAACAACAATAAATTTGTGGTTGATAATTAGAATTGAAAATATTTCAATTCTGAAAATATGAGATTGCAAATTAAACATTACTAAGGTCTTTGATCTGTCTTCAGAGTGTCTAATGAACTCACTTTTCTTCCCTTCACCCCACTTTTCTCTGCTGTCAGTTGGTTTGTTGGCCACTTCACCCCACATCGTTCTGAAATCCTGCCTCTGCATGTCACAGGCATCAGATTCTTTACTAAGCATATTCTTCCAAGCATGCATAGCTTCACCTTCTCCACTTTACCATTCCCTACACCCTTAAGCACTACATTTTCTTTCCCTTTGGTACTGTCAATATATTGACAACTTTGTATCTTCTTCACAGACATTTTGAGAGAATCTCTACTACACCACATACATGTGATCATCGCTCTGTATGAGCTTCAGAGAAGCCAAAGATTGAATGAGCATGATATGTAAACACCTAGGACCCACAGGGCACTGTGAGAAACTCGCATTCCCTTCAGCCTCAACTCTATAGTTCTCACTCGTGACCAACCAGGAACAACTGGCCGCACCCAGACCTGGAGGCGACTCCGTTCAAAGTATGCACTAAACAAAAAGCACATCCTAAACACATTTGAAAAAAGAAGATTTTCTTGGAAAAGGAAGTAAGAAGAGCAATGTAAGCAGGGACTGTTGCGAAATCAGTCATTTTTTTGCCTTCTATGGACATTAATATAGGACCCTGTATGGCACATTTACAAAGTCAGTTTTTAAATAATTGGCATTTGCTCTTTGCAATTAAAATAATTGATTACAGTTTTCTGGAATGGTGGCTGCTAATATTATAAAACTGAGACCAGTTCATGGGGCATGTGCATGAGAGCTACAAGGAGAAGGTAATTCATCATTGGCTTCCCTCTCACTCACAGTCCTAAAGGTCTTCCTTTATCCATGTCACCCACAAACGATACATCAACCTCAACATCCAGTTGGTATGTGATAGTAATCTACAATTTATACAGTTGATAGCAAATTCAAAATACTTCCCAGCCTAGAACTGTGCCCTATCAGGAGCACATTGGGAGAAGATGTTGGAGAATGTGAAACTGACAGCCATGTCATGGAAGTTGAACAGCACAAAATATGGATATAATTTAGGATATTGCCATGGGTCATATATGTGACCATTGGTTTGCACCTTGTGACTAGTCCTAGGAAGAATTGGAAGCTTGTCAGAGAAATTCATGTAGTTTAAGGAATTTCACATTATTCCTTTAACCGGTTCGGTGTGGAGGATGGAACAGTTCTGTTCTTAGTCACGGTGTTTGTGTGCTGTGGACGGAACCACACAGAGCAGAGGGATTTACATTTTTTTTGTTTTAGAAGCTTCCTCAGTTGACCAAGGCATTTTTTTTTGTTTCAATGTAATGATGATCATGCGCATGGCGCTCTGACGTCATGACATTGAAAGTGAAATGAGCCACTTTCATTGCTAGTGTGCTAGGGAGATTATCTCAGACCTCCCCCCCCCCCCTTCCCGGGCACCAATACATACGGGAGATGTATTGTTTGAAAGGGGAGAATCTCCCCTTTCCAATGGTTGCCTGTCCCAAGTGGACCCCAAAGAAGGGTGATCCCTAAGCAGGGATCAACCCCACTAGACAACAGGGATTATTTTAGGGAGCAAGGAGCAACCCCTTAAGCAAGGGTTGCTCCCAATATTTGGGAATAGATTTTGGTCATTATCTGCCCCCAGGGGAAGATTGGCCTTACTTGTAGGACATGGGCATGACCATGGACCCACCCACCCCCCAAAAAATACAAACCGTCTATCTGTCCCCCCGGGGGCATATGGTGGCAATTACCCCTATCTTGGACACGGGGATTTTTTTTTAATATGTATTAGTGGGGCCACCAAGCATGGATTAGGACATGACCCCCACCCCTCAAAATAGGGAACCAGTCTTTCTGCTCCACTGGGGGGGAAGTGGGATTGGGCTGATTACCCTATTTGCCCCCTTGGGGGAGCAGAAAGCCTACTTGACACGAGGGATTACTTTTGTTTTATTTGTATCAGTGGGGGCTTTGCAGCATGGGCCTGCCATGACGCTCAAAAAATAGAAACAGCCTTCCCGCCCCCTGGGCGGCCATATGGGGGCAAATATCCCCATCTGCCTCCTAGGGGACAGAAATCCCACTAGAAACAAGGGATTACTTTTTTGTAGGGTAAGGGTTGCCAAGCATGGGCATGGACATGCCCCAAACTTTCAAAAATGGGGAAACAGTCTTTCCCCTCCCCTGTGGACTAAAGCATCTCATCCCAATGGCAAGCTAGAGGGTATCGGATTCTTTTTGTTGTTGTTTTAACAAGGGGCCAGGAGAGTTTGGCTAACTCCCAGTATCATCCTATTTGCAATGGTGAACAGTTGCACCTTTTGGCTTTTGGTAGGCTTCCACCTAGAAAAACCTACCCGATCCAGGCAGTTCTAAAAACGAAACATCGGGGGAGTTCAGGGATGTGTGCTTCACATTCATCCTACACCATTGTTTTACCCACAATACTCTGAAAATCTTAAATGTTGACTAACACATACACATTTTTCCTCACATTTCTGTGATAGAAACTTTGGGAATTTGCAGGAATCCACAAAATTCCCACCACCCAGCATTGCCCCACTTCTGCTGATAAAAATGCTGCACCATTTGAGTGGTTGGGCCTAGTACGAGAGGCAGGAACGTATTCAACCGATGCCATTAGGAGTGCCAAGCGAGGGCTTCCACTGCCCTTGGTTTGATAAGTTCCTGTCACTGGCACTAGGCTCAGCTACAGACGAGAGTTACCATTTTATCAGAAAACTCGGGAGAATGCTGGGTGGGAGGAAGTCTGCGACTCTGTGCAGATTCCAGAACTTTCCATCACAGAAATGTGAGCAAAATGTGTTTTTAGTCAAAATTTGATGTCTTCAAGGCTTTCTGGGTAGGACAACCTAGTGACAGCCACGCAAGTCACCCCATTCTGGATTCCTCTAAATACATAGTTTTCAGAAATGTACTGCTTTTCTAGATTTCACTAGGTGCCAGATGACCTAGGGCACAAAAGTCACAGCTACCTACTATGCAAACAAAGGGTCAGTTTTCAGTGGAGAAATGTGATGTGTCCATGTTGCGTTTTGGGTCGTTCCCTGTTGCGGGCACTAGTACTACCCACTCAAGTGAGGTACAATTTTTATTGGGTGACATGGGAAATCCTGAGTGAAAGTAAGTTTGTGGCTCCCCTCAGATTCCGGAGCTTTCCATCACAGAAATGTAGGGAAAATGTGTTTTTTAAGAAACACTTTGAGGTTTGTAAGGGATTTTGGGTAACAGAACCTGGTGAGAGCCCACAAGTTACCCATCCTGGATTTCCCTAAGTGTCTAGTTTTCAAATAGGTACAGGTTTGCTAGGTTTCCCTAGGTGCTGGATGAGCTACTGCCCGAAATCCACAGTTAGGCGCATTGTAAAAAAAAAAGGGGTCAGTTTTCAGTGGAAAAATGTGATGTGTCATTGCTGCGTTTTGGGCCATATTCTGCCACAGGCATTAGTCCTACTCACACAAGTGAGGTACCATTTTATTAGGAGACTTAGCGAAATGCTGGGTGGAAGTAAGTTTGTGGCACCGTCAGGTTCCAGAACGTTTCATCAGCGATATATGAGGAAAATTTGTTTTTTAGACAAATGTTGAGGTTTGCAAGGGACTCTGGGTAACATAACCTGGGGAGAGCCACACAAGTCAGCACAACGTGGATTCCCTTATGTGTATAGTTTTAAAAAATGTACAGTTTGCTAGGTTTCCCTAGGTGCCATCTGTGCTAGGGCCCAAAATCCACAGCTAGAAACCTGTTAGCTTTCAGTGGAAAATAGGATGTGTCCACATTGCGACTTGGGCCATTTCCTGTCATGGGCACTAGGTGTACCCACACAAGTGTGGTACCATTGTTATCGGGAGACTTGGGGGTATACAGAATTGTAGAATAAGTGTTATTATCAACTGTCTTTCTCTGCATTTGCACCTTCCAACTGACAGTGTGTAAATAAAAAGTCATTTTGAGAAATGCCATCTAATTCACATGCTACTATGGTTATCCACAAATTCAGAGATGTGGAAATAACCACTGCTTCTAAACTTCATATTTGGTGCCCATTTTAGAAATATATAGTTTCCTTGACACCTGTTTTTCACTCTCTATATTTTACCAAATGAATTGGTAAAACCAATAGACAATGAAAAACCATTGTAAGATGCAGCTCAGTTATTGGCTGGGAGTACCTCAGGTTGTTGTTGAACCTACAAGCCTTATACATCCCTGGAACCAGAAAGGTCCAGAGGATGTAACAGTATATTGCTTTGGAAAATCTGTCGTAGTTAGAAAAAGTTACAGAGGAAAACCTAGACACAAATGGCTGTTTTTGTTAATGCAATTTCAATATTTTCTTTATTTCAACTGTAACTTTCTATAGAAAAACCTTGAAGGATCTACACAAATGACCCCTTGGTAAATTTAAAATGCTGCCTACTTTTCAGAAATGTATAGCTTTCTGGAATCCACTGTTGGTTTCACACCCATTTCTACCACTAACTGGAAGGAGGTTGAAGGCACAAAAAAATAAGAAAAATAAATTTGTTTTTCTGATTCAAGTCTGCCTGTTCCAAAATGCTGGGAAGATCATGATTTAAGTACTGCAAACCCTTCATTGATGCCCTTTGTAGGGAAAACACAGATGGTTTCTTCTGCAGCATTTTCCAATTTCCCCACCAAAAAACAGTTTAGCTGTATATTGGCTATTTTCTCTGCCCTCTCAGGGGGAATCCACAAATGCTGGGCACCTTTAGAATCCACAGGATGTTGGAAACAAAAGAATGCAAATTTTGCATGGATGCCTTATGTGGAGAACACGTTATGGGATCCTAAGCATAAATTACTCCAAATAGCAAACAAATGGCTTAGCACTGGGGGTGGGAGAAGTGGCTTAGCAGCAATAGCAATAATGTCAAGCTCCTGAATTTATTCTCACTGTAACATTATAGGGCATGAGCGATGGTACAACATAAGTAACCAAGACGCTAGTGGCTGTTGTTCTAGGCACTCATTGTTTGCACTTTTATTTCACATGAAAGGCATCCTTGAATCAAAAATTGACACAAGGATGCATTTTGTTTTAAAATATAGGCCCTCATTATGACTTTGGCGGTCTTTTCTCAACACCACCAAAGCTGCGGACATCAGATGACCGCCAGTGCTGACGGTCTTCAGACCGCCAAATTACAAGTGCTGAGGGATTTCCACCAGAAATCAGGTGCAAATCTGTCAGCAGTCATTCTGGTAGTAGGCGCTGAAAAGGTGGTCCCACCTCTGGCACCACCACACTAAAAGGACACTGCATGCCATATTACGACCAGTAATACAATGTGGGGGTGTCCCAATGGGGGGCACTGCCGGTGGTGGAAGTGCCGGGACCCATTCCCTCCTGGATAACCTCCTCGACGGATGAGGTAGGTTGAATGAGTGTTTGTGGTGTCTGAGTGTGTATTTGAATGCGGGGGAGGGGGTGTTGAATGCATACTTGTGTGAGTGCGTGTTTGAATGTATGAATGCAGGGCTGAGTGTGATGCACTCATTAAGTAAAAAAAATAACAAAATGACACATCCTCATACTTACGCATAAACATACTGATACAGCGAATCACTAATCCATACAATGAGTCACCCACTTCCTCACTGATACAGTCACAATCACACTCCGTCACTCACCCATACAAGCACACATGCACCCACTCACCTGTACAGCCACTCACACTCTGACTCAGACATCCATACAACCACTTTCACTCACTGGATGATGTCATGAGTGATGTCATTTGAGATGTCATGAGTGATGTCATGAGTGATGTAATATGTGAGGTCATAAGCAGTTCAATATAGGGGCACAATTTATAGTTAGTTCAGGTAACTATATCTGCGCAATTTCTATGGTTTTGAATGGTAAAATATGAGCCTAAATATAACGTCACTGTAACCTTTGTGTTTTTTCAGTGATTTTTTGTGTTTCTTAAATTCTATTTCCTAACTATAAAGACTCTGTAACCGATGGTTTTTTTGTGAATTTCGATGTTTTTATAAAATTATTTTTCCTAACTATAATGTCCCTGTAATCTTTCTTTTTTTCTGTGAATTACTATAGTTTTTTAAAGTAAAGTAATTCGATTACTTTATATTAATTAAACCATAGTTGCTGATAGACCGTTCACCCAAACCGTACAATCACACACCATAGCCCTCCATGATGGTTTCTTGAAATGTACACAGCTTTTTTCAAGAATGTATTTCCTAGTGATAAAGCCCCTTGAACCATTCTTTGTTTTTTGTCATTTATAAAGGTTTTTTAATTCCACTTCAAACCAAATCCTCTTCAAAGTGAATTTTGATATTTTTTACTGCATTTGCAGAGTGTAACGTCCTTTTAACCAAATTTTTTAGAAATTTTCTGTTGTTTTTGTTTATTTTAATTTATGACTTCTATGTGCTAGTTTCTATATTTCATTCTATATTGTTATTTTATTTTTAGTTATGAAAGTTATACAAAATCTATCACAAAAAAAACAAATATACCTGCAATGGTACTTTTTGAAATACATTTTAGAGTTGTGTATCCGTCGCGCATAGTTGCTTTGGAGAGGCAAATATATTGAATTTCTAATATTCTGTAATTATATGTATAACTATGTCCTGACTTTAGATTATATTCATGAAATCTTTTATACAATATTTAAAATCTTTACTGGTCATTATGGCATTGACGGTGACTGTTAAAGTGGCGGTAGTACCAGCAACAGACGGGCTGTAATTACCGCCAAATTAAGACCATGGCGGTGAGAACTCTTATAGAAAGCCAATGTACAAACACCATCCACCAGGACATTAACACCACACACCACAGCAATAGCCATCAACAGCCAGGCGGAAGTCTAAGTACCGGCCACCATATCATGACACTGCAAACCGCCACAATTGCCGGGCTGGTAGCAACACCATCAAAAGCCTGGCAGAAACACACCACAGAAGACCAACGTCTCACCAACAGAGACACAGAGAAGATCCACGCCACCATGGAACCAGAACTTGAAGTCTTCCCGATGCTCTTCTACATCATACCCCACCTGGAACACCAACGGTGAGTACAGCTGCCTAGCACACAAGGGAGGGAGGGAGGAAAAGGAGACACCCACGCAAGACACACACCATTCACACACACACACACCATACACACAACCAGCTGCAGACATAAATCAGTGGCATAGGACACACAGCTTAATAATACAAGGACTACAGGTCGGCAGTACTGAAATTGTAATTGCAAGGCAAAAGCCACCATATGAACCAATTTTAGAACAGAGATTGTAGGAAAGTACCATCTTGCCTGGCATGTTACCCCTTTTTTTACTTGTATGTATGTGTGTTTTTGCCTGTGTCACTGGGATCCTGCTAGCCATGACCCCAGTGCTCATACAGTATGCCCTGTATGTGTTCCCTGTGTGGTGCCTAACTGTATTACTGAGGCTCTGCTAACCAGAACCTCAGTGTTTATGATCTCTCTGCTTTCAAGATTGTCACTGCAGGCTAGTGACTCATTTTACCAATTCTGATTGGCACACTAGAACACCCTTATAATTCCCTAGTATAAGGTACCTAGATACCCAGGGTATTGGGGTTCCAGGAGATCCCTATGGGCTGCAGCATTTCTTTTGCCACCCATAGGGAGCTCAGAAATTCTTGCACTAGACTGCCATGGCAGCCTGAGTGAAATAACGTCCATGTTATTTCACAGCCATTTTACACTGCACTTAAGTAACTTATAAGTCACCTATATGTCTAACCCTCACTTAGTGAAGGTTAGGTGTAAAGTTACTAAGTGTGAGGGCACCCTGGCACTAGCCAAGGTGCCCCTACATTGTTCAGGGCAATTTCCCCAGACTTTGTGAGTGCGGGGACACCATTACACATGTGAACTACATATATGTCAATACCTATGTGTAGCTTCACAGTGGTAACTCCGAACATGGCCATGTAACATGTCTAAGATCATGGACTTGTCCCCCCAATACAAATTTGGTATTGGGGTGCCAATCCCATGCATCCCCGGGGCTCCAGCATGGACCCCGGGTACTGCCAAACTAGCTCTCTGGGGTTTTCTCTGCAGCTACCGCTGCTGCCAACCCTCAGACAGGTTTCTGCCCCGCAGGGGCCTGGGCAGCCCAGTCCCAGGAAGGCAGAACAAAGAATTTCCTCTAAGAGAGTGTGTTACACCCTCTCCCTTTGGAAATAGGTGTTAAGGGCCTGAGAGGAGTAGCCTCTCCTGGCCTCTGGAAATGCTTTGAAGGGCACAAATGGTGCCCTCCTTGCATAAACCAGTCTACACCAGTTCAGGGATCCCCCAGCCCCATCTCTGGCGTGAAACTGGACAAAGGAAAGGGAAGTGACAACTCCCCTGTCCATCACCACCCCAGGGGTGGTGCCCAGAGCTCCTCCAGTGTGTCCCAGACCTCTGCCATCTTGAATACAGAGGTTTGAGGGCACAATGGAGACCTCTGAGTGGCCAGTGCCAGCAGGTGATGTCAGAGACCCCTCCTGATAGGCTCTTACCTGGTTAGGTAGCCAATCCTCCTCTGAGGACTATTTAGGGTCTCTCCTGTGGGTTTCTCTTCAGATAACGAATGCAAGAGCTCACCAGAGTTCCTCTGCACTTCTCTCTTCGACTTCTGCCAAGGATCAACTGCTGACTGCTCCAGGACACCTGCAAAACTGCAACAAAGTAGCAAGAAGACTATCAGCAACATTGACGCACCTAATCCTGCTTTCTCGACTGTTTCCTGGTGGTGCATGCTCTGAGGGCTTTCTGCCTTCACCCTGCACTGGAAGCCAAGAAGAAATCTCCTGTGGGTCAACTGAATCTTCCCCCTGCCACGCAGGCACCAAACGTCTGCATCACCGGTCCTCTGGGTCCCCTCTCATCTTGACAAGCGTGGTCCCTGGAACACAGGAGCTGGATCCAAGTGACCCCAACAGTCCAGTGGTCCTTCTGTCCAAATTTGGTGGAGGTAAGTCCTTGCCTCCCCACGGCAGACAGTAATCCTGTGTACTGCGTGATCTGCAGCTGCTAGGGCTTCTGTACACTTTTACAAGACTTCCTTCGTGCACAGCACAGGCCAGGTCCCCAGCACTCCGTCCTGCATTGCCCAACTCACTGAGTTGACCTCCAACTTCGTGGGACCCTCTTTTTTTGTTCTGAGATGACCGACATGCTCAGATTTCTAGTGCGCCCATTCATGTGCTTCTGCGGATGCTGCCTGCTTCTGCGTGGGCTCTCTCTGTTGCTGAGTACCCCCTCTGTCTCCTCCTCCTAGGCCAGCCTCCTACAGAGATACAAAAACAATTGTCCAGAAAGAGCCAATTCCCAGTCTAAAGTCCATAAGACCCACATGGCCACACAGCACAGTCCAATCCCCAACTTGCTCCTGACTAACTACACACAAAACTGTGCAGGGGCAACATCACGGAAGTGGACAGGCACCTCAGGGGGGAGGCGTGGGGGGGACCTCAGCTGAAGTTGGGAACTTACCCACTGGTTCTGGAGGGGGCTCCATGCCCATTTCCCAATGTTGGGGAGTGCTAGGTCACAGTCTCTGAGGTGGGAAACTTGCCCACTGATCCTGGAGGGGGCTCCATGGCCATTTGCCAATCCTGGGGAGTGTAAGGTCACAGTCTCTGAGGTGGGGAACTTGCTCACTGATCCTGGAGGGGGCTTCTTGTTCAACAGTCCCTGCAGGGTGGCCTACATGCCCTCTCCTTGAGGTGAGGGCTGCTGTGTCTCAGCTGAAGGTGAGGGCTTCATGACCACTGGTGGTGGTGGTATCCTGCCAGCCTCTGCTGGAGGTGAGGGCTGCTGTGTCCCAGCTGGAGGTGAGGGTTTGCCTGTCATTGGTGGTTGAGTAGGAAAATTTTCTTGCATTGGTGGTTGAGTGGGGACCTTTTCTTGCATTGGTGGTTGAGTGGGAACCTATTCCTGCATTGGTGGTTGAGTGGGAACCTTACCCCTCCTGGCTGGTGGAGTGGGATCCTTCCCTTTCCTGGCTGGTGAAGTGGGATCCTTCCCTTTCCTAGCTGGTGGAATGGGATGCTTCCTTTTCCTGGCTGGTGGAGTGTGATCATTACCTTTCCTGGCTGGTGGAGTGGGATCCTTCACTGTCTTGCCTCCCCGACTAGGGGGTGCCTCTACTGTCCTCATGGATTGTTTAGCTGAGGTGCTTGGCTGGATCGTTGGGACCCTGCTCTTATGGGCAGGACTGGGAAGGGAAGAGTTCAAGTTGGGCAAGGAAAAGCTTCTTAGGGGTGGAGGGGTGGGATGAGGGATGGGAGTGGAAGTTGAGGGAGTGGTTGTTGGAGGAGTACGTCTGCTGGACTTGGGTGCAGGTGCATGGGCAGTGTGCTGATGTGAGGTGGATGGCTGTTGGGTGTCTGAGTGCCTGCGTTTGTGTCCTTTAGGAAGGGCGCACAGACAGGGCGGGAGATGACACAGGGGACGCGTGGATAGATGTTGTGGAGGTGTCTGCTAGTGAGGTGTGTGGTGATGCTGGTGGTAGCTGTTGAAGCAGTGCATGCAGGTGTGAGTGTGGACGTGACTGTGACAGAGGTGGAGGATGAGGAGGAGGAGGGGGAGGCAGTGGAGGCAGTGGATGTGTGTGTGTGTGCAACTGTCTGTTGTTTGTGTGAGTGCTTTTGGACTGAAGTGTGGTGCCTGTGTTTGACTGTGCCACTCTTGTGGGATGTCTTGTGTGCATGCTCTTCTGTATGTGTGCATCGGATGGGTTGGAGTTGTGGAGAATGGGACTGGGAAGGAGTAGGTGGAGGGGGGCGGTAGAAACAGGGACAATGGCTGCCATCAGAGAGGAGGCCAGAGCCTGAATCGGTCTCTCTTGGGCTGCCAATCCACTGTGAATGCCCTCCAGGAATGCATTGCATTGCTGCATCTGGGATGCCAGCCCCTGGATGGCATTCACTATGGTTGACTGCCGTACAGAGATAGATCTCAGGAGGTCAAGAGCCTCCTCACCCAGGGTAGCAGGGCTCACTGGGGCAGGGCCTGAGGTGCCTAGGGCGAAGGTAGAGCCCTACCCTCCTGGGTGAGCAGGCATAGGCAACTCCGTGACGGGCTACTGGGAAGGTGGTGCTGGTACAGGGGTGGAGGCTGTACCTGCAGGTGGGGTGGTCACAGAGGTGTCCGCCACCACCATAGAGCTTCCATTAGAGGAGGAATCAGAGTCAGTGTTGTCACCTCTTTCCTCCCCTTGCCCTCTGTCCCATTGGTCCCCTTGGTGTTGGTGGACTCTGCCTCCTGGGTCCTGAGGGATGTAGCTCCCTCTGTTGCCAGTGCCCCTGCTCCTCCGCTAGATTATGCTAATGCACTCATGAACAGAATGACAGAAGAAGAAGGGGGGACAGAAAGGGAGCACTAGGTCAATTACAGCACCTACACCACAGTTGGAATACACAGTACCGTCACACAGGGATCAGGAATGAGCACTGTGCACTGCAGGGGCATTCAATTGGCTAAATGCCACAGCAAGATAAGGGCCAACCACTGCCAACTGCACCCCTCCTGGGACCCACAAAGCCCTGAATGATGTGGAATGCAACCGAGCTAGGCTACCTCAATTTGCTAGACACTCACCACCCTTGAGCTGGATCATGCTGAAAACTCTGACCTGGCATTAAGGAGCACCCACTAACTCACACCCACCACCCGGATCCCATGCTACCTACCAATTATTGTAGTAACACCCCCTTGTGCTGCTGTGATGCCCTCAAGCACCCATCCAGCTCTGGGAATGCCACTGCCAGTATGCAGGTCATCAGGGGGTTCAGGTTCCTACGACACCCCTACCTTGTTGGGAGGCCATCCCCAGCTGGGACTCTGCGGTCTTCCGTGCCCAGCGTCTCAGGTCCTCCCACCATTTCTTGCAGTGGGTACTCAGCCTGCTGTAGACCCCCAGAGTCCCCAGGTCCTTCTTTTGATGGGTGCTGACCTGCAGAGGTAATACAGACAGGCAGACACCATTACACATACAATCCAGCCTGTCACACATATAGTCCACAAATCCCGTATCCAACTCCATTGCCACACACATCACCCGGTGCCCACCATGTACACTACCAACAGACATCCCCCCCAAATGACACAATGCCTGCACACACATCTCCATGAAACCTTCCCACCTGCATTGTGCCCAAGGTGTATTCACCTTTTGGTCTGGAGGCCCATACAGCTGTCCATACTGGGGTAGGACCCCATCCGCCAAGCACTCCAACTCCTACGCAGTGAAGGCAGGGGTCCATTCCCTGGTCACACGGGCCATGGCATGTTCCAGACACAGGTCACAGCAGCACACGCAGTGTAGGTGTTCTCCTATGGAAAGTAAGGAATCAAGGGCCAGATGTAGTAAGAATAGATTTTGTGACTTGGAAATTGCGAGTCGGTGCAACTCGCAATTTCCGAGTTGCAAAATCATATGCAGAATGAAGTCTTAGACACCTTCTGTGAATCGCAAGGGGGTCGCAAAGACCCACCACATTAAAATGAATGAGGTGGGTCACAATTTGCGACCCCCTTGTGATTCCCTGCACTCACAGGGATGGTGGCCTGCTGGAGACAGCAGACCTCCATGTCTGTGACTGCTTTTTCAATAAAGCATTTTTTTTTTGTATTGCAGCCCGTTTTCCTTAAAGGAAAACGAGTTGCAATACAAAAGAAAAAATGAAACCACTTGGTTTCGTTTTTTCAGAGTAGGCAGTGGTCCATTGGACCACTGCCTGCTCTGAAAAAATATTTATGGCGACACTCACTTCCCTTTTGCAAATGAGTTAGCACCCACTTGACATGGGTGCTAACTGCAAATTGCTTTGCGACTGCGTTCACGGTCACAAAGCAAATTTGCATCGCGGTGCGAATCGCAAATAGGAAGGGAACATCCCTTCCTATTTGCAAGTCGCATTCCCATTTTGTGAGTCGGTACCGACTCGCAAAATGGGAATGTGCATCGTAATGCACGTTCTGCATGGTGCAAACTGTGAATTTCGCAGTTTGCGCCATGCAAAACGCTTTTTACATCTGGCCCCAAGTGAGGTTATAGACAGAAAATGGCAGTCACGTCCGGGGTGGTGTACACCGTCACCACTGTTGCTGATCCCCATTGGCCACTGTACTCCTTAGAACCCCATATTAGCCAATGAGGAATTGCATGGTGGTGCACGACCGCCTTCCGCCACGATCCCCAACATCGGCGGAGTTACCTCACTTCCACCTGTACCTAGATATAGGACAGGCAGTGGTCATTTCATGGTGGTGGACTACATACAGATTTTCCATAACTGCGTCATTACCAAAAAATGCACATACATTACCATTCCCACTGTCCCATCACATTAATGCTGTTTGCACACTGAGCTGGTGGTTCCATTGTTCAAATTGTGATGGCCTACCCACTCTTGTGTTCCTTAGATACCTACCACTGCAGGATGAATGGGAGAAGAAGACAATCCCCGTGTACAGACCTCTTGTGGACTTGACTACACTGGAGGACAGGCACATAATACTCACCTATAGACTGGACAGGGCCACAATCACAGAGCTGTGTGCCCAATTGGAGCCTGACCGGGTATCAGCTATCCATCATCCCACTGGGATTCCCCCCTCTGTGCAGGTTCTATCAGTCCTCCATTTCCTGGCAACTGGTTCTTTCCAAGTGACAGTGGGCTTGGCAGCAGGAATGTCACAGCCAATGTTCTCAATCGTGCTGGCAAGGGTGTGGCTAATAGGTGAGCCAGAGTCCCCACCCACTGTATGTCAGTGTATGCTTTCAAGTGTTATCCCCATAGGATAGTGTAAGGCTACATTTTTTCCCTCAATATTTACAGGTGACTCTGGCTACCCAAACCTATTGTGGCTCCTGACCCCTGTGATGAATGACAGGGGCTGAGAACCATTATAATGATGCACATGGGCGAACCAGGAGAATAATCGAGAGGACCTTCGGCCTCCTAAATGCCAGGTTCAGATGCCTGCATCTGACAGGTGAATCCCTGTGCTACTCACCCGAGAAGGTCTGTCAGACAGTAGTGGTATGCTGCATGTTGCACAACCTGGCCCTCAGACAACATCTGCCTTTTCTGGAGAGGAGGGGACTAGAGATGATCCTGTGGCAGCAGTGGACCCTGAGGACAGTGAGGATGAGGAGGTAGAGGATGAGGACAACCGAACATCAGTTATACATCAATACTTCCAATGACACACAGGTGAGACAGTGCAACTGACCATTACTCTGAATATTGATGTTTTCTGTGTGGTTCTAGCATGAAGGCATTCACGTCCTTTGCATCTCAACTTACTGTCACCTATGAATTGTCCTTTTACAGATGTTGGTGATATGACAACAGTGTCCTGCTGTGTTTACTGCAGACAGCTACAGGTCATTATTTGAATGCTATCTCAGTGTTCAGATCATTTGCATTAGATGTGACTTGCTGTAACTGTACATATTCAACACAGAAAATGGTGTCACTCAAATTGTGTTCAAGGGTGTTTATTATAGTGAAAATAATTGACAAAAAAGTGCAATGGAATGGGGTGATGGTAGAGGAAAGTCCCATCTGTTTGTAGCACAGGTCGTGTCCAATGGGCCACAGGAAGGGGAGCAAAGGCAGTTCAAAATGGACAAGGTGACAGGGTGGGACACAAGGGGGACAATCAGGAGAGTCTCATTTCCTGGCAGTGGTCTTGACCTTGGCAAGTGTCTCTGGCATCTGGTTGCAGGGAACATTTGTGGGGTAGTTCATCCTTTTGAGGGGGGAGGGGTGGTGGTGGCCTGTGGGTCCTGTGGCAGGGACTCCTGCCCACTAGCTGTAGTGGAGGTGGTCGGCTGGTTAATATACTGGCTAGTGGTAGGGGCCCACTGGTGTGCTGCCGATTCCCTCATGATGTTGGCCATGTCTGCCAGCACCCCTGCTATGGAGATCATGGTGGTGTTGAGAGCCTGCAAGTCCTCTCTGGTCTCCTGATGGTGTTCCTCCTGCAGCCGCTTGTTCTCCTGCATGTTGTCAAGGATCTGGCCCATCGTGTCCTGGGATTGTTGGTAGGGAACCAGGATCTTGGTGAGTGCCTCCTGGAGAGTCGGTCCTCCCAGTGTCCCTGTTACCTTGTGCCTGTGTCCCTTGAATGGTGTGCCCATTGCCACTGACCCCAGGTCACTGATTGTCTTAGGTGTGAGGTGTGGACTGGGGTCCCTGTACAGATGGGCACACTGCTGATTGATGTGTTCTGGAGACAAAGGTGTGGGGACGCTGAGTGGGTGCTGTGGTGTTGGATACTGATGGGGGAGGCTCTGTGGTTGACTGGGAGTGGGCTGGGGTGACTGACCAGTGGTCCTTGATGGGCCAGGTAGTTCATCAAGATCCTGAAGTCCAGAGTTACTGTCATCATTGGGGGCATCTTCTATTGGGGGACTGGTTAGTTGTGGCACCACCTCTCCACTGAGATTGGCTGAGACACCTGTGGGGATGTAAGTGATGTATTATGCTTCATGTCTGTGACATATTGTACAACCCTAGCTTCCCTTGTTTGTGTATGGTGATGTATTGTGGGATTGTTAGTTCTTCATGCTGTACATGCGTCTGTGATGGGTGTCCATGCAGGGCTGGGAAGCCTGTCCATGCATTGGTACGTCATGCAGGGCTTGATGTTAGTCATGTGTGGCGGTGCAGTGTGTGGGACAGAGTGGAGTGATGGGAGTGAGAGTGTGTAATGGCATGCAGGTATGGGGGGTGATAAGTAGTAAATGTTGCAGTAATGTTAAGACTTGCTGTGAGCTGTGGGGAAGAGGTAGGGGTGCACTGCCAGGCCTCTGTATGGCCAGCTGGTGCCTGGCTGCCATAGAACGTACCTTCCCCCGTAGGTCGTTCTACCTCTTCCTGATGTCGTCCCTTGTTCTTGATGCTGTCCCATGGCGTTCATCCAGTCCACGATCCTCCGCCATAGCTCGTCTTCCTGGTAATGGATATTTGCTGTACCTGTGCTGCAAACAGCTGTGGCTCTACCCTGACTATTTCCTCCACCATGAACCGCAACTCCTCATCTGTAAAACGGGGGTGCCTTTGTGGGGACATGGGTGTTGTGTGGTGTGTGTAAGTGTGTGGGTGCTGGGTACTGTGGTTGGGTGTGTGAAGTGAGGTGCGTGAGGGATGTATGGGTGTATGTGGTGTGTGTCTAGTTGTCGCAGTGGTCAGGTGTGTGTATTTGTATTGGCCAATGTTGTGTAGTTTAGTATATGGGTGTCCATTCTGAGCGCGCCAGTGTGTACCGCCAATGTTTTACCGCCATTGAATGTCCGCTGTGGTGATTCGTGGGTCATGATGTGGTGGGCATTGTTCTGTTGGCGTAACGGTATAGGTGTTGGTCCCAACACTTTAGCACTGACCTTTGGGCTGGTGGATTTGTGTATGTGGTAGTATTCTGTCAGATTGTGTGTGTGTGTGTGTCATTATATGGAGAACGGATGTTCGCTACTGCAGCGGAATGTTGGCTGCCGTCACCACAGTGGAAAGCGGGATTTACCGCCAATGTCATGATGAAGGCCATAGTTTTGATTGCTCATTTTACTTAGATGTTAGTTTTAACACATTGTGGGGAGTTGCGATGCATTCGTGATCCCTCTCTGAACGTAATTCTGGGGTCGTGGCGGAAACAGGACTCCTCCATTATTTTAACATTAGAAAATACTATATAAATGCAACCTTAACATGTTATTTGAACACAGAGGTTTTCTATTTTGATTCTAAAACTCTTGTAGGAGCATACACATAACTTTTATAATGAGTTTTTAGGTCATTTTGGAAACTGTGAAAGAGTCGCGATGTGTACGTGACGTGATCGCAACACCCATGTGACTCACACAAAACATAATTTCATTGGTGGAGCACATTTCCATTATTTGCAGAAGAGTGCCACATCCGTTTTTAGGCATCCTTTGCCTGAGTTTGCATAGGGACAGACCTGTGTTTTCTGCAACACTTTTGTCCTTTTTTATGGTGTTTTTTTTTTTGTAAGGAGACAAGAATGTGGCAACAACTGCTCGTCCAAATGAAGATCTTTCTAGTGACCACTCAGAAGATAAAAAACCTTCTAGGAAAAAGAAAGAAGGAAATATATTTATGATACCAGGGGGGAAAATAAGATAAATACAAGGAAGATTACATGCACCATCTGTAACAAAATTCTGTCTCAGGGTTCCAAATGGAAATACTCATGTGGAGCTTCATATATGATGAAACATCGGCAAACCATGCACAGTGCACGTCTTGCAGGTGCACAGCTACAACAAGACTTGACGGAAGGAAGATCTACAGACCAGGATTCTCAACTTGGACCATCTTCTCGAATAGTGACCATTCTGGAATTTGCAGTCATCGGACAACACTCTCTGAAATGTCAGCCCATAGTGAGTGCTGGAGAGCAGTCAATTGCAACTATCATTAACAGCATCAAAAATCATGAGTGTTAGTTTTTAATTTTAATTTTTTTGTTACTCAAAGATTAGTGCTGTTTGCTCTGTAGCTATATTGTTTAACTTGTTGTCCTCCCACAAACAAAACACAAAAGTGTTTGAAAATACAAACACAAATTTTAAATAGTTTAGAAAAATCAAAGAAAAAATTGTTTCTTTTGAGAACCCCTCAACTGGGGTAAAAAAAGAAAAAATATTTGTTGTATGTTTCATGGAAACAGTGAGGGGCCATGTATGGAGCTGTCTAGTTGAATGATAAGGGTGCATGAAAGGGCATATAGTTGAGTGATTGCATGCATAATCCGCTATATGGGTGACTCACTGATTATGTGAGTGGTTGTACAGGTGAGTGAAAGTGTGCATGAGTGGCTGTCTGGGTAAGTAATAGAGTGTGTGAATGCCTGTATGAATCAGTGACTGGTTCTGTGAGTGACTGCAAGGATAAATTAGTGGATGTATCAGTAAGTGTATGGGTGAGTGACTATGTACACCTGTGACTGTTTGGGTGAGTCAGTGTGTGCATAAGTGGCTGCATGGTTTAGTCAATGGGTGTGTGACTGACTCTGGGCCTCATTATGACTTTGGCAATCTTTTGGCAACACCACTGCGGTGGCGACCTCCAAAAGACTGCCATGTTGCCAGTATTCTGACTGCTGTATTAAGAGTCACACAGTGAGGACTGCCAAAAAACAGCCATAAATCCAAAACCTCCAGGAAACTGGAGGGTGGGAAAGAGGGGGTTCCACTACCAACTCCACCAGCCCAACAACATTCCACCCACCACATTACAACCCACAAATCACCACAGTGGTTCTTCCATGGCAGAAAACCATTGGCGATCTGAACTGCCGGCTCAGCAACTGACCACCGACAGAACACAACACCACGTTGAATAGTTCAAATACCCCAGACTTGACACACATACACACACAAGACACATACTAACTACACTATAAAACACACCCCCACACAACCCACAATCCTTTGCAACAAAAACCCCATACAGAGACAGCAAAGACCCACAAACTCATTACTTAGTACTTATACACCATAGGCATTTATACATTTCACACACCACATAACTGCACGATCAACACTATACACACATCACTACTGCACACAAACACCTCAACCAACCAGCACTCACAACCAAACACCCCTACCCCACCAAGCACCCTACACTGCACCCTTACACACACAACACCCACCCACAACACAACCACTGTGTGCCATCAAAAGCATCCACACTTCACAGACGATGAGTTGAGGGTCATGGTTGATTAAATCGTCAGGATAGAGCCACAACTGTTTGTAGCACAGGTACAGCAAACCTCCATTGCAAGGAAAATGGAGCTATGGCAGAGAATTGTAAACAGTGTCAACCATCCACCTACAAGTGAGGACATCATGAACAGGTGGAACGACCTATGGGGGAAGGTTTGTTCCATGGCATCGAGACACCAAATTGCTGTGCAGAAGACTGGCGGTGGGTCCCTACCTCCTCCCCCAGAGTTCACATCATGGGAGGAGCAGGTCTTGGACATACTGCATCCAGAGGGCCTGACTTGAATACCTGGAAGACTGGACTTTGGTAAGTAACTAACACTCCCCTGGCCCAAAATCGTCCTGTCCAGCATGCTTCCTACCCACCCAATTGCTCTCTAATTCACCCTATCTTCCACTACACCTCCCACATAATCACCTAATGCCCCTCTTCTGCATACCACCCCACCACTCACACTAAATGCCCACACAGTCCTTGCCAACTGGACGGATAGGACTGCCAATCACAATCACTAAGACCTTCACAATGCACCTGCCCATCTCCATCAAAACCGGCAATGTGCACATCACATCTCTTGCATGTATGACTATTGCACCAGCTATTCCAACTAGATGCTTCGATTGAGAACCACTACATGGCAATAACAGCAATGCTATGGCACAACAAAATGCCAAACAACGCCAAGCACAGACACAGCACTGTCACCAACCTAAGGGCCACTTATCCAGATCAACAACCCTCAAATGGACTGATCATGGGCTTGAAAGTACTCCATGCACAACATGCACAGGCAGGACAAGCAATCTTGCACACACAAATACCCTCTTCCCACTTGAACACCATGCTGCAATGTACAGCCATACCCACTCACATCTAGCAAGCGTAAATTGCCACCTGCTAGCAGGGAACACCTGTCATGTGAACCATCACACAGGGACAGAACCCACTCACCGAGCTAAAGTTACAAAGCCTGATCGACAACAACCCCTATGGAGCATGGCACATATGTAACAATCCACAATCCAAAATCTGTTAGCAGTGCTACTCCTGTCATTGCCATTGCTGAGAATCAAGTTAAGTCACTGTATGCATCAGACAAAGAGACAACCATTCACACCTCCACCATTTAACCCTCTCTCACTTCATCCACAAGTACCCCTGCCATTGCCACCATGGAAAGGATACCAGAGAATGCCAGCCCTACTCAGGATGAAGGACCCAGTGAGGACAATGCCATTGGATGTCTGGACAGGGACGACCTGCCTAGCCCATCTGGTACACCTGGTCAGTCTATCACTCCCTGCCTCATCCTGCCCACATCAACCCCCACCCTCAGACACCAGCATCACAGCCAACCCTTCGTCCCCAAACCTGTGCCCCAAGGACTGTTCAAACTGTTGTGTGCCCCACAGTACAGAGACCTGTGTCGACCCCTCACACCCAAGACAATGAGGGTCCTGCTGACACTGGGAGTAGGCACACCATGCCAAGGGCACAGACACATGGGGGCAGGGTGGCGTGGGAAGGAACCTGTGGGCCAGAGAACGGAGCACCAAAGGGAGACAACTGACCAGCAAACCATCTCCGAATTCCAGGGAGCATATCAACAATCGCAGGACAGGATGGGACAGATCATTAACATGTTGGGGGGAAACCAAAGGCTGCAGAGGGAATACCACCAGGAAGTTATGAAGCAGTGGCAGGCCCACAATGCCACCATCGCCTCCATTGCAGGGGTGCTCAGGGACATTAACACCGCCCTGCATGCTTCCTCCACCCACCAGCAGGCCCCTTTCACTAGCCACATCACATCTGAGCCTTCTACATCTGCAGCAGCTAGTGGAATGGAGGCCCTGCCATGGGAACCATAGGCCTCTGGCACCCCTCCCTCTGTGGCTGAGGAACCCCCCCCCACAATATGGACGTCCATCCAGACATTCTGATGGAGCAGATGCCAAGACCAAACCTAATTCCAGGAAGTGACCCATCCCTGATTTCACTCCCTTGTGTGCCACTGAGACACCCTGTTGACTCTACAATGATATTTCTCTATTCACCCATGGCCCTAAGACACTGGACCTGTGCTACATACAGCTCTGCCACCGACTTTAATGATTCCATCCACCATGACCCCACTCATCACCTGTTGGACAATTACTGTACAATAAACACTTCAGATCTCAGCAACTGCATATGTGTCTTTATTTGTACATATACAAATGTTTGGTCAGCAAAATGTTAAGTGGGTATGGCCCCCTAAACCAACAGGCAGTGTATTGGACAGCAGAGGGAGACATCCTCTGCAGGAGACACAGCAAAACAGACATGTCCCAGGGCAGATGTAAGGGAGTCATCAGTCCAACCACACACCAGAATATGTCCACTTATCCAACCTGCAAAAAGACAATGACAGAGACTTCCATCAGGATAGTAGGCATGGTGGTACACAAAACACATATGCAAATCATAGTTGTCATGCCCAACTAAATAGGACACAACAGATGTCACTTCTACATCACCATTCTCAGGAAATACATCACAAAACACTGTAGCTGGAATCTGTCATGGGCAAAGCTCTACTCTGTAAACAAAGGCAAATGAACATGAATGCCTTAAGCAATAGGTAGGAGAGGCAAAGATTCACAGCACACAGTTACTTGCTGGAATCACATGAGAACAGGAGAATACCGGACACATAGCACAATACAGACCTGCCCATAGGAGATGCGATTCTTGCAACCTGCATAGAGTACACATGTTAGAGATGAGAAATGTTAACTATTTTAACTCTGCACATTACATGCAACCAGTCACCTCCCACAACACACACATATGGATAGCAACACTTTAAACCACCACTGATGATCCAAATCAGGAAGACCACTGACACCAATCAATGTGGAAATACAACACTTGCAAATATACACACAACATACCTGTATGTTACTTGAAGTACTGATTGATGTGCTCTGCCCTAGAGTCAGCTGCACCTACCTCATCTGCCTACTCATCACTTTTCATGTCTGCATCACCAGCCACTGGTCCATCTGCCTTGTCATCATCAGCTAGTTATGGTATCTGACGTCTCAGGGTTAGATTGTGGAGCATGCAGCAGGCAACTATGATCTGGCACACCTCTTGGGAAGTGTAGAGGAGGGCACCTCCAGAGACGTCCAGGAACCTGAACCTGGCCTACAGTAGGCCAAATGTCCTTTCAATTAGACCCCTCGTTCCGACGTTGGTCTCATTGAAATGGAGTTCCCCTTCCATGGCAGGGTACCTCACTGTTATCAACAGCCAGGGAAGGTTAGGATAGCCAGAGTCACCTATGTGCACAGAGGTGGTACCTGTTACAATACAGGTACAGACACAGGGAAGAATGGGATGGCAGGTGCCATAACAGAAGCACACATCCAAATGCATACATTCCAATGAGCCATGCCCTCTCTCTGTGTAGTCGTGCCATCATGTGTGGGACATTACTGTTCCTCAGAATGTAGGAGATGGACAGGTCTGCCACACACACCACCTGAACATTAATGGAATGGTAGTTTTTCCTGTTCCTATACACCTGTTCATTAGCACTGGGAGCGACCAAAGCTATATGGGTGCCATCTATGGCCCCTATCACATGAGTGATGTGTCCCATATCATAGATGTCTGCCTTATCATAGGCCAAATCCGCAGTTGGGGGAACTTGAAGTAGCTGTCCAGGTGTTTCAAGAAAGCACACAGTACATCTTTCAACACAAGATTGAAACATAGGCTGTGACATCCCTGCTGCCAAGTCCACTGTATTCTGAAAGGAGCTTGTGGCAAGAAAGTGTAGCACTGACAGGACTTGTACTGTGGGAGGGATAGCATAGGGATCACGTATGGCAGGCAATAGATCTGGCTTCAACTGGGTACATAGATCCATGATGGTCTGACGATTCAGACTATAGGTCAGGACGATATGCGTGTCCTCCAGGGCTGCAAGGTCGACTAGCGGATGCAACACTGGTGCATGTCTCAATCTCCTCCTGATAGTGCATCTAGGATAGAGAGGAGATAGATGTACAAAGTGATAAGCACTCCACACATGTTAGCTGAACATGTCCTTATCCCACTCACCTAACACTGTAGACATGCATAGCACTCCTGACACATACTAGATTGGGCATGCTGAAGCAGCATGGACACCATCCTTGCTGCACATTGCTGTCCCTGGTCAACAGTTTGTGACACATATGACATGCCTAATGTTCCATATGTGGTACACTGAGTTGTCCTGCACTGAGTCATGCTATATACCTATAAGATTGCACTGCCTATAAGGCTCCAAGTACGTGGACATGCACGTCATCTGACAACCTCCCATGTAACATCACTGTGTCATGCATGTCCATGTATAAGCCTAACCATGAATGCACAACATAGACCTGCTCTGCATTCTGGTCAAAACATGTGTATGGCGCACTTATTTTGCTGCAGCAAGGCATGATATGTGCATAAAATGTCAGCCGCCTGTCCTACAGCACTGGACAGATGGAAGTGACCTAAGTTCGCTTGCATATGTCGTCACAGCAGTAGACGGTCGCAACCATTGTGCAACTTCTCATTGGCGGTGACAGTGCTGTACTCGGCCGCCATGACCACCATTTTCTTCAGCCTTGCTCACTTGACTCCTGACACTCTTGCAAGCAAGACCTTCACGATGTGAGCTGCTGTGTACTGTCTCTGGGAGCCATCATGCCACCCCCTGGAGGTGAAAGGGCCCCTGCCTTCACCCAAGAAGAGCTTGAGAAGCTGGTAGAAGGGGTCCTACTCCTGTATAGACAGCTATATGCAGCACCAGAGGGGCAGTTGGGCCCAATGCCATAGTCATGTGTGCTAGGGGTGTGTGTGAGGGTTAATGGCATAAGTGTACTGGCAGGGAGCATGCAGGGGGCATGGAGTTAAGTTGTGTGAACCGTGACAATGGGTATGTGTGGGCATTTGGTGAGTCTGATGTTTATAGTCCACTGCTGTCGGTATGGTGCCAGTCTACATGACTTTCTCCTTCTGTCTGTGTCACCCATGCTGGTGAATGCCCATCAGAAGAAGGGGATATGGTGTGCTATCGCCAAGCAAGTGCGGGCCCCGGGGTACCATAGCTGGCAGAGCACCCATTGTTGCAAGTGGTGGGAGGACCTGAGATGCTGGGCCCGGATGACCGCGGAGGCCCAACTGGGGATGTCCACCCAGTGAGGGAAAGGTGCCCGTCAGACCCTGACCCCCATAATGACCTGCATTTATGCTGTGGCCTACCATGAGGTGGATGAGTATTTGAATGCAGCACAGCACCCACAAGGGGGTGAGTACTGACTGTATCCTGGGGCTTGGCTGACTTTAAATGGGATTGGGTGCCTAACTGCAGGCAAAGTAACACTGTTGCTTATGCTTCATGTTTATCGATAATTGGAAAAGGGTATTAGGCACCCTAGCGGAGAATCTTTTGTAGATGTGTTTCCATGCTTCACTGTCAGTGGATGTACATCTCACATTTTCGTAACTCTCCATGTTTGTAACATGGAGATGCACTTATGACATAGGCACATGTGTGACTCCATCCCGGCCATACAATGGATGTCAGTGCTTGGATCACCCTAAGCATTGTGTATGAGCAGCTCCGTCCATCTGCATTAGTGGCTCTGAGGTGTCAGTTCACTCTCATCTGTGTAGCCTACCTGTATATGCTACTGTGTGACTCTCCTTTTGTCACTGGAACTATATACATCATGTACTGTATCTGGTATTGACGGATTGTGGGGCTGGCATTACAGTTCAACCACAGAAATGGCCTTCATGGGGCAGGAGTATAGTGTTCATAGCTGTCTAGGCATATAGGTGATCTTCTGACTGTAGAATAAGTGTAGGTAGCCAACCTGGGATACTGAAACATGTAGAATTGATGAGGCCTGATTGCACAGATCATGCATTCTTAGGAGCTTGGGGGAGGGATGTGGCCTTTATACCTATGCTATGGTTCTAGAGGTGGTAACTGCCCTGGAAGATACCTTATCTGCCACCATGGCGTGTATATCACATGTATGACAGAGCCCTGGCAATTTCTCTGCTGCAATGCTGAGTAACTGCCTGCATCATGTCATCATGGATATTTGGGGGCACATCTGATGGCCTGTGACTATTACAGCTTCACTCGGGTAATAGGTAGTGGTGGATTAGGAGTGGTTTGGGTACTGCATGACACATGACATGTTGATGTGAGTCAAATTTTTGATTCAGTCTCCTCAGGGTGCTTTATGTGGTAGTGGGATTGGGATGTGTAATTGGTGGTGTTTGTCCATGTGTGCCTAATAAATGCAAATATTTCCCCTTGGAGATGTGTGTTGTCTGGGCTCTGTGACAGGTTTTGCCATTTATGGAATGGTATGTGAGGCTGGATTTGTTATGATGTGTAGTTCAGCTGGTGTACCTGCATGTGTGGAGACATTGAAAGTAGTCCATTATGTGACATGTGTGTTCCTGTGGTACATCTGTTGTGACACTGCACTCAGTGGACTTGTTTGGATGTGTTATATGTGGTACATGCCCCATTGTACATGCACTTAGCAGTATGCTGAGTAGTGATACATGTGTTGGGTGTCAGCTGCTCAGGCTTTGTGATAGGGTCTGACTGATCTCATGGCTATACCAAAGATTCACATAGTACACATCAGATGTGAACTGTATGGGTGTCTGACTTGTATTGGTTCATTCAGAGTTGTTCTCCATAATGACATTACTGTACTGAGTGGTCTGCCATGTAATATAAAAGGTAGATTCTGTGTGGTCTGTAAGTGGAGTTGTCTTCACTGTGATTGGCATTTTACAGAGGACATGGACTAATCAGGTGATGTTACTGTAGAGGCCTGAAGTGTTGAGTTCAGTCAGCTGCACATACAATGGGTGAAAGGGCTATGGAGAGGTAAGATGTGTATTCAGGCATACTATTGATACAGCATCCAGGTCAAGCTGTGCCAGCTAAAAGGGCTTTGTGTTGCATCAAGGGGATGACTCTAGTAGTGCTGTCCTACTTAGGTATTGATGTAAGTGTGAGGGTTGGCATTCAGGTGTGGGTAGTAGTGACATGTAATGACATGATGTAGATAATGTGTATTGGCAAATGCAATTGCCTAGCCATGATATGTATTGTCACAGATTAACATGTTTATCTGTGTCTATGGGAGGTATATTGACCATTGCCCCCCTGTCTCTTTCACCCTCCCTCTCTTTCGCTTTGTGTGCATCAGCATAGTCTGGTGAAGGCGAAGGGGCAATGGTGAGTGGGGAAGCAGCAGCCCACATGACCTAGGAAGCTGGCACAAGCAAGAGCGAGGGATCCAGTGCGACGGAGGGCAAGGGGAGTGCCACAGGGGAGACAGGATCTGCCACCTCTATTTTGAAAACCTCGTCCGGTAGACACTCCCTGGCAGAGGCGGGCCCATCTGGGACCACCCCAGCACCATCTTTGTCTGCCATCCCCCTAAATGTCACCACCCTCCCTGTGCTCTCCACCCAACTGGCCGTGCCCGCTCACACAAGAGGGTGGGTGTCTCCTTCGCTGCAGACACCTTTGCCCCTACCCCAGTCAGCCATGCTGCCCTCAGTGAGGAGGCTACTGGCCTCCTGAGGTCCATCTCTGTGGGTCACTCTACCATTTTGAATGCCACCCAGGGACTGGCAACCCAATTCCAACAGAGCAATGCATTCCTGGAGGGCATTCATGGTGCCATGGCCGGCCTACAGCTATCCTTTCAGGCTCTGGCCTCCACTCTGGCGGCAGCCAGTCTCCCTTTGTCTCCTGCCCCCACTCCACCTACTGCTTCCCAATCCCAAACCCCTCTGCTCATACCCATCCAAAGCATACATACACACAGGCATGCTTCCCCCTTATCAGACAAGAGTAGCTCAGACAAACACAAGCACCACAAGACCTGCCACCGGCATGCCCACAAGCCACACCTATTTGCAGACACACCAACATCCACTCTCTGCACTGACTCCCCCACCACCTCTTCCTTCACAGACACTACAGCAGACACATCTGCAGCCACCACACCATCATTCATGGATCCAGCCACCAGTCCTATCTTACTCACAGTGGAGACCCGCAGACATCCACCCTAGTCCCCACATCCGCAACCACCGACACCCCCACATGCAGCACCAACCCAACAGATAGTCACCCATCCACCACAGCATCTCCCAGCACCTCCACCCCATTCCTCCCAAGACACCTAAACACCCACACTCACCCACTTAACAGACACCCAGATCCCACAAGCATTCAACGTACGCACTTGCACCCAAGACATCCACCAAGACATATCTCACAACCACACCCTCTCCCTCCACTCCCAAACCCTTTTGCCATGACCTTCCCCGTGTATCTAAGAGGCATTTCCTCATAGAGTTTTCCCTGTTACCTAACCCTCTCTCACCCCGTGATATACCCAAGTCCCTTCCCAAGTCCAGCCTTTCCACCTCCAAGTCCTCCCCTGCCCCTGTGGTTTGTGCCCATGCCCCTACCCCTGCCAGGAGGTCTACCTCTCCCAAGCCCCGGCCAAAGGACCCCCCTCCCAAGCTCAAGCCCAAGGACCCCCCTCAAACATGAACCCAAACCTAAGCTGAAGCCCAAGGACCCCCCTGCCAAGCCCAAACCCCCTTCCACCCCCTTCATCCCTGAGGTGCCTGCCTGCCCCCTTGATGCCCCTTCCCTGTGGAAGTAATTTTGCAGTCAGTAGTCAGGTAGGGGCACTCTGAAGTGCCATTTGTGCCTTTGGCACTTTGGACTGGTCAATGGCCTTATCACTGAACACAGTTATTTTCATTTTGCCATTTTACCTTATTAATACATCTGGGCCAACCTTGTGTTGGATTCAATGGTAACATACTTGTCCTGCCTTTCTTTTTTATATGGCTGTTTGGTGTTTGTGGGCTTTGGTTTATGTGTGTGTAATGTGTGTGTGTAAGTGTTGTGCTAACTTTTGAGCCTGGCCTGCATGTGTGTGTGTGGCTCTGCCATTTGTCCTGCTGTCATTGCTGCATATTGTTTATTGGATATTGTTGTGTCTGTTACATTCATGTATGTATATGAATTGTGTATTTTTTGTGCTGCCATGTGTAATGGTGGTGTTGTGTGCTCTTGTGTGGTTGTTGTGTGTGCATCCGTTTGTGTGGTGGGGGCTATGTCACATGCATTGTGTGTAGTGTGGGCATAGTGTGACATATACTTTGTTGTTTGGCAGTGTGATTGTGCTGATCGGTTGTGTGGTGTTGTTATGTGTTGTTGTTAGTATGTGTTTTCATGTGGAGGTGTGCAGTGAGATTGCTTGGCCTAGTGTTTGTGTAGTTGCAGTTGTGATGTTGTTGTGTAACTCGGTGGTGTTGTGTATGATTGTGCTGGACACTGCTGGTGCTGTGTGTGTGAGGGTTGGTGTGTGTATGGCATGTGTGTGTTGGCCGTGGTGGGGGTAGTATGGGTGTATGTAGTATGTGTGTGTGTGTGTGGTTATGGAGGTGTGTGTATGTGTTCATAACGGTGTGTGGTTATGTGTGTGTGTGTGTGCCCCTTCGCAAGCGGTCCCAACTGCGTATGTTGTGTGTGCGTGGGTACTAATGCCTTTCCCTCCAGTGTCCGGCAGGTGTGTGTACTAACGGTTATTGGCTTTGTCACTGATTCTGGATTCGTTGTGCATGCAGGAGCAGTGGGAGGACTTCCAGTTCTGGTTCCATCGTGACTTCGGGCAGGTATGTGTTCCTGAATGTGAGTGTTCTACAGGTGGTTTCTGCCAGGGTTTTGGTGGTGGTGCAACCGCACCAGAAACTATGGCGGTATGCAGCCTCGTAATGTGTCCGGTGGAACTTGACACTTGTTGTTTTTGCTTTGTCACCCTAAGTGGGAAGGGTATGCCCCGACGTGGGTCCCGTGCTTCCCATGCCACTGGACTCAAGCTAGCCTGGCTGATGAGGGGTGAAACCTCGAAACCGGTCCCAGGATGCTTGTTTCCAGTCCAGGGAATACCTGGCCTAGCAGTTCGGGCTGGACTGTTCCCATGGGGAACAGGGTCAAGACTGATTTGCATATGGCTGGGTCCAAACTGGAATGGCATGGGCAGCAAAAAAACGATGGATTTAGGCCCAGATCACTGTACTGGGGGTGAATGTTTGACAATGTTCAGCATTCCGTCCATCACTTGTTGTTTTTGCTTTGTCGCCCTAAGTGGGAAGGGTATGCCCAGACGTGGGTCCCGTGCTTCCCATGCCACTGGATTCAAGCTAGCCTGTCTTCTGAGGGGTGAAACCCCGAAACCGGTCCCAGGATGCTTGTTTCCAGTCCAGGGAAGACCTGGCCTAGCAGTTCGGGCTGGACTGTTCCCATGGGGAACAGGGTCAAGACTGATTTGCATATGGCTGGGTCCAAACTGGAATTGCATGGGCAGCAAAAAAACGATGGATTTAGGCCCAGATCACTGTACTGGGGGTGAATGTTTGACAATGTTCAGAATTCCGTCCATCACTTGTTGTTTTTGCTCCCGTGGAAACATGGCCACTGCCGGCCTGAAGGTCCCTATCGCGTCCGCGGTGGCCTGACCGCACTAGCGGTACTGGCATTGGCATTAGTTTGGCTGTATTCTGTTGGGAACACCGCCATGGTCATAAGTTGGCGGTCTTCACAGCAGGCCGTCAGCAGTATGACTGCCACGGCCGTTATGGTGGTCCTGAGACCGTTAAACTCATAATGACCCCCTGTATGTCTGAGTGACTAGATGCATGTGTGACTGTACGGCTGAGTACATGGGTGCATGAGTGACTGTATGGATGAGAGAATGGGTAGATGAGTGCTTGTTTGTGTGAGTGACTGGATGAATGAGTGGCTGTTCAGGTGAGTGAATGGGTGTGTATATGAGTGCATGGGTTAGTAATGGGTACATGAGTGACTGTATGAGTTAGTTATTTGGTGCATGAATGCCTGTACACATGAATAACTGGTTAGGTTACTGGCTGTATGAGTGAGTGAATGGGTGTGTATGTGATTGTATAAATGAGTATGTATATGACTGTATGGGTAATTGAGTGTGTGCATGAGTCACTCTATAGATGAGTGAGTGGCTGAATGAGTGACTGTATGCATGAGCAACTGGATGCAAGTCTGCCTGCATGTGTGACTGCATGGGTGCATGAGAGGCTGTATGGAAGAGTGATAGAATGAATGAGTGTCTTTATGGGTGACTGAATGGGTGTGTGAGTTAGTGTAAGGGTAAGTGAAGGGGTGTGTGAGTTACTGTATGGCTGGGTGAGTGGGTACATGAGTGCCTGTATGCGTGAGTCACTGGGCGCATGAGTCGCTGTATAGCTGAGTGAATGGGTGTGTGATTGTTTCTATGGGTGGTGATTGGGTACATCAGTGGCTGTTTGGGTGAGTGACTAGGTGCATGATTAACTGCATGTGTGATTGAATGCATGTGTCACTGGCTGTATGGGTGAGTGAATGTGTGCGCAAGTGACTATATGGTTGATTGACTGGATGCATTAGTAACTGTATAGATGACTGAGTGCCAGAATGAGTGGCTCTATGCACGATTGCTTGTATATGTGAGTACATGGGTGCATGGGTGCATGCAATTGATAGAATGCCTGAGTGCCTGTATGGGTGAGTGAATGGATGCATGAGAAACTGTATGAGTAAGTGAATGGGTGCATGAGTTACTGTATGGGGGAGTGAATGGGTGTGTGAGTTACTGTATCTGTGAGTGCCTGTGTGCATGGGTGACTGAGTGCATGAGTGGATGAGTGGATGTATGACTGAGTGAATGGATATATGAGTGATTGTATAGGTAAGCGAATGGGTGTGTGAGTTAATGATAGCTGAGTGAATAGGCACATGATTCCTGGTTGTGTGAGAGACTGTATGGGTAAGTGAGTGGGTGTGTGAGTGATTGTATGGGTGAGTGAGTGGGTACGTCAGTGGCTCTTTGGACCAGTCAATGTATGCATGAGTGCTTGTTTGGTTGGGTGACTGGGTGCCTGCATGTGTGAGTTATTGGGTGCATCAGTGACTTTATAGCAGAGTGAATGGGTGTGAATGGGTATGTGAGTGACTGTATGGGTGAGTGAGTGACTGTATGAATGTGTGTCTGTGTCAGTGACTGAGTACAAGAGTGCCTGTGTGTGTGAGTGATACCATGTATCAGTGTTCATATGTGTGAATGATTGGGTGGGTAACTGGGTGTTTAGGTGAGTGACTAGGTGTCAGAGTGATTTCATAGGTGAGTGAGAGGGTGTAGTTATTGCTGTATGGAAAACTAAGTGGTTCTATGTATGACTAAGGGAGTGCCTAAGTGGTACACGAGTGAGAGGGTACAGTAGTGTGGTAAAGATAACTTAATGACTACGTGAGTGGTCTATGTGTGAGTGATAGTATAACTGTGTGGGTGAGTGAGTAAATGAGTGAGTGAATGTATGAGTGATATATGTACAGTTGTATGAGTACTTACATGATACAATGAGTGAGTGTGCATGTCGGATACTGTATAGGTCAGAAACCAGAAATCACACTATGTTACATATAAAGAATACTGACTAAGAGTAAACAATGGTCAATGCTTGTCAGAAATAATATTCTTTTATGCCACTCTACTATCTTCAAAGTTTTGATGACATATGTCTCCAAATATTGTTAAAAAAAAGAATATAAATATGTTAGTATGGTACTTCTAAGAGATGTAAATCCAATCAGTATACAGTAATTATGCTGTAGAAGTATCTGACAATTTACTGAAACATTTTATTTTCCCTCTTTCCTGTTCTGAGTATCTTTATACTAGTACCTATAAACAGAGTACTGTATATTCATCATTGAACAGTGGGGAAAATCCTTTAGACTGTAGAAAAACATAGCTCCACAGTACTAAAAGTAAGTGATACTGTGAATTCCACTCACTCCATTTTTTACTTTATTTGATTAAGCCACACTTACTGCATATATATTATAGCTGGTTCAAAATTATTAACAAATATTATCCACTGTTGAATTTCCCACATCCTTTTTGTAGACATCACTCCTGATAGGCCGAATGATGTAATGATAATCCACACAGTGAAAAGATGTATATTTATTTTCTTTCAGATATCCCATGAAGATGTTTTACCCACACTTTATTTTTGGACATCCCTTTGTTGACATCACCCCTGATAGGCCAAATGATGTCTAAAAGAGTGCTGCTCCACATAAACAGAAATCCATATACTATTTTCTTCCAAAAATCTGATGAAGGAATTCCAACCACACTTATTTGTAGGATATCCTTTTCTTAATATCACCATTAATAGGCCAAATGATCTCTTAAACAATGATGAGCTACGTAGGGAGAGAGGTCCACATATTAATTTTCTTCTATAAATCCTATGAAAATAAATCATCTACAATTTATTTTTGCATATTCTTTTATTAACATCATCCCGGATGTCTTACTAAAATACGGTGCTCTCCTATTTTCCCTGTGCACCACGCTAAATATAGCTGTCAAAGCAGGCATCCTTGCTCCATAGTCTCCGTTGAAGGGAATGAATGTATATGTACAGGAAGGTGTCCCTTCCTGCACATAAACAATTTACAATGGTAAATGCAGCACACATAGAAGTAGCAAATCATCATTTTGAATTATTGTTTATGTACAGGAAAAGTCACTTTCCTGCACGTAAACAATCATTCATGGCCTTTTGATCTTTCTTTCAATGCAGCACACATGGAAAAAGCAAAAAAGAGGAGAAATAAAAGTATTCCTCATCATTGTGCCATGTAAACCTCACCCCTGAGGTAGTGTTAGTTTTTGGCATTGCCACAGATTTGCGACTTCTTGTAAATCTCGGACAGCATCGAAAGGAGTGGGTGTTGTGGTGTAATGCCTACAGCATCACCCATTGCACACCCCTGTAATGCAGAAAACTGCATTGGAGGGGCCCATATTTAGAAGGTGGGATTAAGCCACAATAGGTGGCTTAGCGCCGCTTGTAAATGTGGTGGACTTACCAGCGCCACCGGAGCGTCAAAAAAAGTGACACTCTGGTGGCATAAAGGCCTTGTAAATCTGGCCCTTTATTTTTTTACATCTTTTTGAAGACATGCTCCCTGCTCCTGATTTACAGCTTGGACAGGTCATATTTTGCTCAGTCTTTATTATTAGTTTACCAAAAGACACACTTTTAGAATCTGACAGAGTTAAGTACAGAAATTGCTCACATTGGATTTTGGTTGTAGATGAGAAGGAACAATCTTCACGCTCATGGTTCCATGTATAACTCAATCCATATATGTCATTAACATTTAGATTTTATTCTTCTATTTAGACTTTCTTATTCTAAAACTATAAGGATCACCATAATACATTTCTGTGCATCTTGAGTGTTTACAGTAAACAGTACAGATCCACTGAATTTGTCTACTAGTTCTCGAATGCCTGATGCAGAATGAATTACAGTTCTGTTACGAGATAAGCATTTAAGACAATTAAATAGTGCTGTGCACAATATGTTCCATGTTTTTTCTTCATTTGCATTTACAAGATGTAGTAGATGAAAGAGAACATTGAGAACAACTATAGCATAGCAGTTTACACCAATAGTGTTCTCCAACTGGTAAAACACAATATCACTATTCTTTTCTAGTTTTATTTTCTTGACACCTTTTTCTTTAGCTTTGTTTTCTGTCTTTTCTATAATTTTATTTGGTAGTTTTGTACCCCTTTTCTTAAATAGGATACTATCCTAAATGAGGAGCATATTTACTTCTTAATCTGTTGTACTCTCTCACCCAATTTGCATCTGCACTAAGCTTCTTTTCATCAAATCAACCAGAAACAAGCCAGATAATGCGAGAACTCTTCAAAATGCTACTTATTACATTCCTTCTTTAAAAACTGTACTTCCAGTGTTAATAAATGCAGCAACAACTCTAAAACATTGAGATTTGTGGATAGCTATGGCATACACCAAACAAATTGAAAACTGTTTTCGTCTGACATACAAATCTTTCTCAAGGAAAAAGCTTTCCACGCATCATCCAATTTGCTTCACACCATCAACCTGATTAAACTTTATAGCCAAGAATTCAACCTCATCATGGAAAGGAAAAGTTATTAAATCAACAACTTTACCCATGGCACCATTCACGAATCCTTCTTCAATAATTAAATTACATCTTAACCCGTTAAGTGGGTGCGTCGGCCACTGGCCGACGCCCGACCTACCTCCCTGATGCGGGTCACGACCAGTGGCCGACACCAGGGAGGGGGTTCAAAATTTTTATTTATTCTTTCAACCCCTGGAAGACACGGAAGCTCTTCCATGCCTCCATCCGCCCCCCACCCGCCCCTTTGTGATGTCAGTGCGCCGCGAGGCCATAGGGCTGCTTCCTACTCTGATGGGGAAAGCGGCCCCAAACGGGCTTCCCCACGTTTGGAAGGCCTCGTATGAAAGGGGAGACTCTCCCCTTTCATACAAGGCCTTCCTGAAAGCATTTCCTGGCCCTCGATCGCAGGGCCAGGAAACGCCACTAGACATCAGGGATTTCACTTGGGTGGGGTTGGCCCCCCTCAGAAAAAGGGCCAGCACCCGCCAGGGCCAACCCTACAACTCCCCCCCAAAAAATACTGATATATATATATATATATATATATATATATATATTTCTAGATAGATATATCAATCCATGTAGATAAATATATATATATATATAGATCACTTGTTGTCTTGCAGTTGCAGCTTGCATCTTCAAAGCAGTGCACATACTTCAACTGACGCATTTCAACTGTAGCTTTTAGGCAGCAATAAAAAAGTCAAGTAAGTCTTGTGCTTATGTTTCTGCTACAAAAGGATCAGACTTTTGTCTAGTGGCAGTTTTAGTGCCATAAAGAAGCACAGAAGTTTTATATACCTACTGCAAAGAGCAAATCTGTATTTTATGTAAATAGCTGAGTACATTAGTAAAGTCAGCCACTACCAGCGCTATAATACAAATGAAATGTATATGCGGGGTGGGGGGCGGCTATGGAGAGGTGAAAAGCATGTTTGCTGGGTGGTAATGAGGGAATCCGAGGAGGAGGACATTGGAGTGGGAGCACCAATAATGATTGTTGGAATGGTATGTGACAAAGTGTTTGAGTGTCTTGAAAGAACGTGCTGATTGAGGGAAGAAGCGCAGGTAAGCTGGCTTCTACTGTTACACGTATCATACGTATCACACACACACAAGCAATTTTGTGACTGTCTATGTAGGCTAGTGTTTTAGAGCAACAGTTTAGCCAATAGCATAGATGGCATCTTGATGGATGACTGCTGCTGACGTCACTCGGGTTATAGAGGGCAGCTCTGACATAGGATCAGAGACTGAGACAGCAGATACTGAGACAGCATCTGAGGGACAGGACAATGGCGCAGACTCTGGGAGTGATTTTTCAGTTGGAGGAGTCCCATTGGATAACTCCTTCTAGTAGATTGTGAGGGAGATGATGAGGGCAGTCCTGTTGTCCCTTCGCAAGCACAGTCTGTGCAACTGGGCAATAGTGGGTTAGCCCAACCCAGAGAGCAGGTGAATGCGGGGGCAAGCACAGAGAGGGTGCTCTCTTGGGAGCTCCCCAATTTAGTTCAGCCCCAAATTCCACTGCCCAAATTGTATTGTGGAAACATCAAAATTATCTATCACAAAACAAACATGTTTTGTAAGGCAGGCACCTGTGTTTTTGGTCCTGGGTTCGGCGGCTATATAGGGAAACATACTAAACCTAAACATTTCTGGAAACTAGACATCCAGGGGAGTCCACAGAGGTGTGACTTGTGTGGATTTCCCAACGTTTTCTTACCCAGAATACCCTGCAAAGCTGAAATGTTGAATAAAAACTCTATTTTCTCACATTTCTGTCACACAAACTACAGGAATATGCTGCGATCCACAAAATTCCTACCACCCAGTGATTCCTCAACTGTCCTGATAAAAACACTACCCCACTTGAGTGCCTATACCTAGTGCCTGTGTAAGGAATGGGTCACCCCAAGGTCAACGGTTGCCTCATATAAGTACCAACATTGACCGTTGTGTGATCTATTCCTGTCGCGGGCACTAGGCCTAACCACACAAGTGAGGTACCATTTTTATCGGGAGACTTAGGGCAATGCTGGGTGGAAGGACATTTGTGGTTCCTCTCAGATTCCAGAACTTTCTGTCACCGAAATGTGAGGAAAAAGTGGGTTTTTTGGCCACATTTTGAGGTTTGCAAAGGATTCTGGGTAACAGAACCTGATCAGAGCCCCACAAGTCATCCCATCTGGGATTCCCCTAGGGGTCTAGTTTTCAAAACTGTCCAGGTTTGCTAGGTTTCCCTAGGAGCCAGCTGAGCAAGAGGCCAAAATCCACAGCTAGGCACTTTGCAAAAAACAGCTCTGTTTTCTTTGTGAAAATGTGATGTGTACACGTTGTGTTTTGGGGCATTTCCTGTCATGGGCACTAGGCCTACCCAGACAAGTGAGGTATCTTTTTTTCAGGAGGCTTGGGGGAATGCTGGGTTAAAGGAAATTTGTGGCTCCTCTCAGATTCCAGAACTTTCTGTCACCGAAATGTGAGGAAAAAGTGCTTTTTTGGCCACATTTTGAGGTTTGCAAAGGATTCTGGGTAACAGAACCTGATCAGAGCCACACAAGTCAGCCCATCCTGGATTCCCGTAGGTGTCTAATTTTAAAAAATGTGCAGGTTTGGTAGATTTCCCTAGGTGCCGGCTAAGCTAGAGGCCAAAATCTACAGCTGGGCACTTTGCAAAAAACACCTTAGATTTCAATGTAAAAATGTGATGTGTCCATGTTGCCTTTCCTGTTGCGAGTATTAGGCCTACCCATGCAAGTTAGGTACCATTGTTATCGGGAGACTTGGGGGAACACAGAATAGCACAACAAGTGTTATTGCCCCTTGTCTTTCTCTACATTTTTTCCTTCCAAATGTGAGACAGTGTGTAAAAAAGGCGTCTATTTGAGAAATGGCCTGTAATTCACATGCTAGTATGGGCACCCCGGAATTCAGAGATGGGCAAATAATCACTGCTGCTCAATACCTTATCTTATGCCCATTTTAGAAATACAAAGATTTTCTTGGTACCTATTTTTCACTATTTATATTTCAGCACATGAATTCCTGTATACCCTTATAGGATGAAAACCCATTGCAAGGTGCACCTCATTTATTGGCTCTTGGTACCTAGGGATCTTGATGAACCTGCAAACCCTATATATCCCTGCAACCAAAAGAGTTGAGCACACGTAACGGTATATTGCTTTAAAAAATCTGACATTGCAGGAAAAAGTTACAGAGTAAAACGTTGAGAAAAATTGCTGTTTTTTTTCAGCTCAATCTCAATATTTTTTTATTTTAGCTGTTATTCTCTGTAGGAACACCTTGTAGGATCTACACAAATGACCCCTTGCCTAATTCAGAATTTTGTCTACTTTTCAAAAATACTTAGCTTTCCGGGATCCAGTGTTGGTTTCACATCCATTCCTGTCACTAACTGGAAGGAGGATGAAAGCACCAAAAATAGTACAAATGAAGTATGTCCCAGTAAAATGCCAAAATTGTGTTGAAAAATGTGTTTTTCAGATTCAACTCTGCCTGTTCCTGAAAGCTGGGAATATGGTAATTTTAGCACCACAAACCCTTTGTTGGTGCCATTTTCAGGGGAAAAACCACAAGCCTTCTCCGACAGCCCTATTTCATAATTGTTTAAAAAAAAAAAAGAATTTTAGGTGTATTTTGGCTAATTTCTTGGTCTCTTCCAGGGGAACCCAGATACTCTGGGTACCTTTAGAATCCTTAGGATGTTGGAAAAAAAGGATGCAAATTTGGCGTGGATAGCTTATGTGGACAAAAAGTTATGAAGGCCTAAGCGCGAACTACCCCAAATAGCCAAAAAAGGTTTCAGCACTAGGGGGGAAGGGGGGTTGAAAGGCCCAGCAGCTAAGGGTTAAAGTTACTCTACAGTTTTTACAGACACACAAACACTTCTCTAGTCTAGCAGTCCTGGATACAGATTTCTCCAAAGAGTTCAATGTATCTTGTAATTTTTCACTGAATAGCACTGTTACTCCTCAGTGTTCCATTTTATCAATAGCAGCATTCTCCAAAATATCTTCATTCTCCAGTTTTAGTAAATCTTCATTAAATTCAGCAAACCCTTGAAGTGTAGGCATTAAAGAAACTATGGGGTTCCCTTCTTTACAAAAGTTATACATTACCTCTGCAGCCATCTTGTTACAGGAAAACAGTTTCTTAATAAGTTGACTTTCAAACATCAGTTTCCTCTTCTGTGTCAGAACTCCTACTCTAATGTCCTTTAGAATGTTTCCAAATTCCATGTCAGAAGCTTGACCCATATTTTTCACAAATTCCTTGTATTGAAAATATTGCCAAATGTTGACATAGCCAGTACTTCCTAATGAGTTTTGAGTCTCTTCATGTCTTCATGTGAAAGAGTTTTAAAAGCAGGCTGTCCTTTTACAGGGGCAAGTTGTAGTAGGTCTCCAAAAACAATCACATGCTTCCTCCAAACAAGATGTCATATTCAATTTTTAGTGCCTGTTGCATTCTCAAGTGAACAAAGGCAAGCATTTGATTGGAGGCCATGCTTACCTCATCAATAATTAAAAGCTTCGTTTTCTTCAAAACTCTTGCTACCTCATGACAAGATTCACAAGATAATGTCTGGTATTCCAGTCTATTTCCATGTTAGACCAGTAGCATAAGTAGTCCATATAAAGTTATTCCTTTGATATTGTGTGCAGCTAATCCAGTAGGTGCTGTCACTACACATGATGAGTTAGAATCTGTAGTTTTCTGTACGCAAATAGAGATAACTTTGGTTACAAAGCTTTTCATGGTACCAGCCTGGCCACTTATATATACTAGTATTTGATTGAATGAAGAGCAACTGCATTCCTTGTTGTCATGTAGAAATCCATGTTCTATTTAGTTTTTTTACTTCATGTAAATCTCTTTATGTTCATTGCTGAGTTGTTGAACTAACTGTTCCAGATCTACAGATTCCCATCTAGCTTATTCTATGCAGTTTCCACTTCATTCATAGCTATTGCAGCTTCATTTTCAATAATACATTGTCCAAGAGGATCTTGACTCAAACGTGCTGAACTCTCGCTGCTTTGAGAACTGTCCTTAGCTACCTCAGCTGCAATCATTTCTTCCTGTTGTATCTTATCATTTAACATTTGTAAGTAGTTTTTGGAGAAGGAACACTGAATACTATCATTGACAGCATTAAAACAACATTCGTAGCAGTCATAAGCTCCAAGTAATTCCAATTCAGTTCATCAAGGTTTGAATAGTTGAAGAAGTACTAAATGGAAACATTTTCTTTTCTCAGGAGTTTGGCAGATAAGTTTTTGGGGATTAATTAAATGTTATTTTCCATGTTTTACTAAACATCCGTCACATCCACGTACTGTATATTTCCCTTCTGCTATGTTTTCACTCACATTACTTCTATCTCTGTAGTTTTGAAGAATTTCATAAAGGCACTTGTCTTCTAGATGTTATTCTCTTCTTCTAGGATAATATGTATCCAACATATTTTATTTTACAATCTCAGTACTTTAATATTCAAACTCTGCTAGGTACTGAATTTCAGGGAAATACTTTAATACACTGTTTCTTGTGTTAGCGAGACCAAGGCTTATCCAGACAATAGATTTTGATTTTGAGAACAGATTTGCTCAATCTGTCACAGGCTTCATAGGAGCCCATTTCCTTATGGGAAAACATTTTTAAACTGGAAGAATACAATTTCTTGCTAAGTGTCTCTCTGCAGCAATCTCCTCCCACATCTCCTTCATCTCACTTTTTTCAGGTTTTGTGATGTACGATGTGACATATCGAGTTACAGAAATTGAGTTGTCTGCTACAAAATTGTATGTCCATTCCATTCCACAGTTTTAAAATCAAAGGGTTGTAGTCATTAGTATATTTGGAATCATTAGTTCTCTTTAAGTTATATGTATTCTTTGGTGATTTCCGTCTCAGAGTATGTCTGACTAAAGACAAGAAGCAGTTTACTCTTCCTCTTGAAATCACAGGTCGTGGAAATCCAAATGAACAACTTGTGTAAAAATGTCCTTCCATCACTTCCCACATCTAAGTGTTTGGAAACGCAAAACTTGTTCTCTCTGGCCTTTTTCACCCGTGTGTTTTGGAATAATATATGTCACATACTGTTCTATAAAAGACAACACAGACTGATCACTATCTGCTTCACATTTGGTTGTGTCTTTTATCCATAATAGCAAATGAGTATGAGGAGCACCTTTTTCTGCCAAAAGAAATCACTTACTTCTCTAAGAGAAGGATTGCTTTTGTTGCAGATGAAAGCCAGTATAGCTTGGAACCTACCAACATTAGCAGGGTCTAATGAGCAAAGTTGTCCAGCTGTTTTTATATTGATGTCTTTTAGGTTTGAGTTTGGCTCTCTCAAGAACTGAAGGAGGTCATCCCACGCATACTCAGCACAACTGAGTGTGAGAAACCAGGTTGCTGCACCCAAGTTTCTCAGCATACACCAGTTCTCCATGTAGATAGAAGCAATATTCATTGGTACCACATGGATATGCCATTAAATTAATCCAGTTGTATTCTAAGTTCTCATCTTTTTCACAAACTTTTGTTTACAAAATCTCTTGCAGTCCTTTTTTGAACTTTAACTCCTGTTTTTAGAATGTGATTTACTGCATACAAAAGTCCAGACAAGACACTCTCAAATAGAAGGTGAAATATGTATTGGATACCTTGCCTGAATCTTGGATCCTCTAAACATAATTGCATTGATCAGTATCATCACCAGTTACTTCTTTGGAATGTAACAGCTCTTGCACGTTTCTCTGAACAATCTCCTCTTTTTCAATTGGACTCCCATCCTTCATCTCATAATATCTACCAGTTAAATCAACAACTGCATGCACTAATGTGTTCTCTTGTGAATAAACCTCTTCATTAAAGAAAGACTCTGTACTGGAGGTTTGCTTCCATTCACCTCCGAAGATTGTACTAAAATTACTGTTCTTAATCAGTCTTTCCTTTGCCTGCGGTACAAACAAACACAGCGGCGGTCACCGCCAACAGACAGGCGGAAGACGATGTACGACCCACACTATTATGACAGGCCAATCCGCCACCTTTTCCGGGGCAGATTCAACACGAATAAAAACACGGCAGAAACAGGACTTGGAAGGGAAACACTCACCTCTACACAACCCACGAGGAACCAGGACGCCATGGAGCCTGCACTCCAAATACTCCATGCAATAGTATTCCTGCTCCTATACCAGGAGCACGAAAGACGGCGGCGATGACCACGGTGAGTACTGCACCTACAACACAGGGGAGGGGGGAGGGGGGAGGGAAAAGAGAGTGACACACACACACGCAACACGCAACATGCAACACCCCCACCACCACTCTCACCCACAACAACATACACACCAATACATGCTGCAACATTACATTTACACCCTCCCCCGCCCCCGGAAGAATGTAAGGACAAAAGGAAATGAGTTGAACAATTGTAATCAATAAAAATCCATCAATCAAAACTTTATTTACAGTATAAACAATTATGTACACCAACCAATCAAGTCCGGGTAGTGGACCATTCATCGTCCGTGGACCACTGGGCCCAAAATGCATGGGCGAGGCCCACACTAGATACCAGACTCGAAAAAGAGAGAACACTGCTGGGGCATCAGATCGAAATGAAACAGGCACCTCAGGGGTAAGGGAAGGGGGGCACCTCAGCCGGATGAGTGCACGACGCAAGCTCCACGAGGGGGCTCCATGCTCATTGATGTATCCTGGGGAGTGCAAAGCCACCGTCTCTCAAGTCTCTCCAGTGGGTGGTTTGCCCACTGCTTTATCCTGGGGAGTGCAAAGCCACAGTCTCTCAAGTCTCTCCAGTGGGTGGGTTGCCCACTGCTTTATCCTAGGGAGTGCAAAGCCACAGTATCACAAGTGGATGCCTTTCTCCACTGGGCTTGGAGGGGGCTTTGTGCCCAGAGTGGTTCATCCTGCCAAGGACTGAGGTAGTGGATGCCTTTCTCCACTGGTTCTTTAGGGGACTTTGTGCCCAGAGTGCTTCATCCTTCCAAGGACTGAGGTAGTTCTGGAGGGGGCTTTGTGCCCAGAGTGCTTCTTCCCGCCAAGGACTGAGGTAGTGGATGTCATTCTCCACTGGTTCTGGAGGGGGCTTTGTGCCCAGAGTGCTTCATCCTTCCAAGGCCTGGGGTAGTAGATGTGATTCTCCACTTGTTCTGGAGGGGGCTATGTGCCCAGAGTGCTTCATACTGCCAAGGACTGAGGTAGTAGATGGGATTCTCCACTGGTTCTGGAGGGGGCTTTGTGCCCAGAGTGCTTCATCCTCCCAAGGACTGAGGTAGTGGATGTGATTCTCCACTGGTTCTGGAGGGGGCTTTGTGCCCAGAGTGCTTCATCCTCCCAAGGACTGAGGTAGTGGATGTGATTCTCCACTGGTTCTGGAGGGGGCTTTGTGCCCAGAGTGCTTCATCCTGCCAAGGACTGAGGTAGGGAATGCCTTTCTCCACTGGTTCTGGAGGGGGCTTGGTGCCCAGAGTGCTTCATCCTGCCAAGGACTGAGGTAGTGGATGTGATTCTCCACTGGTTCTGGAGTGGGCTTTGTGCCCAGAGTGCTTCATCCTGCCAAGGACTGAGGTAGTGGATGCCTTTCTCCACTTTTTCTGGAGGGGGCGTGGTGCCCAGAGTGCTTCATCCTGCCAAGGACTGAGGTAGTGGATGTGATACTCCACTGGTCCTGGAGGGGGCTTTGTGCCTGGAGTGCTTCATCCTGCCAAGGACTGAGGTAGTGGATGCCTTTCTCCACTGGTTCTGGAGGGGGCTTTGTGTCCAAAGTGCTTCATCCTGCCAAGGACTGAGGTAGTGGATGTGATTATCCAAAGGTTCTGGAGGGGGCTTTTTACCCAGAGTGCTTCATCCTGCCAAGGACTGAGGTAGTGGATGCCTTTCTCCACTGGTTCTGCAGGGGGCTTGGTGTCCAGAGTGCTTCATCCTGCCAAGGACTGAGGTAGTGGATGCGATACTCCACTGGTTCTGCAGGGGGCTTTGTGCCCAGAGTGCTTCATCCTGCCAAGGACTGAGGTAATGGATGCCTTTCTCCACTGGTTCTGCAGGGGGCTTTGTGCCCAGAGTGCTTCATCCTGCCAAGGGTGAAGGTAGTGGATGTGAAACTCCACTGACGGTGGTGCAACATGCAAGCTGCCCATGCTCCTGGAACTGACCATCAGCCTTGTTAAACTGACCACTGGGGATGGCAGCCATGTTTGCAGTGGTGCCACTGGCTCAGGATGTTGTGGGGCCTCTGGTGGTGCTGGCAGCGGTGTCAGTAGCAGCGGTGCTGGTGGCGGGCTCACTGACTGCGGTGCTGGCGGCGGTGTCAGTAGCGGTGGTGCTGGTGGCGGGCTCACTGACGGCAGTGCTGGCTGCGGTGTCAGTAGCGGCGGTGCTGGTGGCGGGCTCACTGACGGCAGTGCTGGTGAGGGGCTCAGTGTCTGGGGTGCTGGCGGAGGTGTCAGTAGCGGCAGTGCTGGTGGCGGGCTAACTGACGGCGGTGCTGGTGAACGGCTCAGTGTCTGGGGTGCTGGCGGCGGTGTCAGTAGCGGTGGTGCTGGTGGCAGGCTCACTGACGGCGGTGCTGGTGAAGGGCTCAGTGTCTGGGGTGCGGGCGGCAGTGTCAGTAGCATCAGTGCTGGCGGCGGTGTCAGTAGCGGCGGTGCTGGTGGCGGGCTCACTGACTGCGGTGGCGGTCTCACTGACGGCGGTGCTGGTGAGGGGCTCAGTGTCTGGGGTGCTGGCGGCAGTGTCAGTAGCGGCAGTGCTGGTGGCGGCTCACTGACGGCGGTGCTGGTGAAGGGCTCAGTGTCTGGGGTGTTGACGGCAGTGTCAGTGGCGGCAGTGCTGGTGGCGGCTCACTGACGGCGGTGCTGGTGAAGGGCTCAGTGTCTGGGGTGTTGGCGGCGGTGTCAGTAGCGGCGGTGCTGGTGGCGGGCTCACTGACGGCAGTGCTGGTGAAGGGCTCAGTGTCTGGGGTGCTGGCGGCGGTGTCAGTAGCGGCGGTGCTGGTGGCGGTGCCGGCGGCGGTCTTGTCCGCTGTGCAGGTTGGCGTAGACGTGGACCTGCCTTTGATTTTCAGGCCCTTCCCCACCTTGGATGGTGGCGCAGCTGTCTTGCCACTTTCAAATTTTGTCTTGACTGAGCCCTTGGTAGCAGGTGTTTTGACTTTCTCCCTCCGGGATGTGGGCAACTTTTTCTGTTTTGGAGGTGGCAGAATGTCCTTGCCCTCGCTCCTTGGGACACTGGCAGCCCTGTTCCTTGCCACACTCCAAAATCAAGTTATTGCTGGCACCACTGTGCCCGGTGATGTGGTGGCTGAGGCGCTAGGTTGGGAGCTGGAAAGGCGGCCCTAGGGGACGGACAAGGGGTGCGGAGGTGTAGGGAAAAGGTCAACATTTGATAGGAAAAGTTTTTTAGACACACTGGGACGGGTAGATGGAGGGGGTATGGGAGTGGAAGAAGAGGTAGTGGTTGTAGGAGGTGTTCGTTTGGTGACTTTGGGTGAAGGTGCAGGGGCTGTAGGCTGTTGTGAGGTGGATGGATGTTGGGTGGGTGTGTGACTGCGTTTGTGTGCTTTGGGAGGAGGGCTCACAGACACACTGGGAGAGGACACAGGGGATGTGTGTATGGTAGTGGGGTGGTGAGTGCACGTGAGCGGTGTGTGGTGATGGGCGTGCTGGTGATGGAGGTAGTGGCTGATGATGTAGTGCATGCAGGTGTGAGTGGAGACGAGACTGGGAGGGAGGAGGGAGAGGTGGAGGAGGGGGACACAGTGGAGGGAGTGGATGTTGGTATGTGTGCATGGGTATGATGCTTGTGTGAGTGCCTGTGGGATGTGTGGTGCTTATGTTTGCCTGAGCCATCCTTGTGTGTTGAGGTGTGTGCATGCTAGTCTGATGGTGTGCTTGGGATAGGCTGAGGTACAGGGGATTGGGTGTGGGTGGAGGAAGTTGGAGGGGGGAGGCTGGACACAGGGACAATGGTTGCCATCAGTGCGAAGGCTAGAGCCTGAAATGCTCTCTGTTGGGCTGCCTGGCCAGAATGAATGCCCTCCAGGAATGCATTTGTTTGCTGCAACTGCCTCTCTACACCCTGGATGGCATTCAGAGTGGTAAATGCCCAACAGTGAGGGATCTCAGGAGGTCATTGGCCTCCTCACTGAGGGCAGCAGGGCTGACTGGGGCAGGGCCTGAGGTTCCTGGGGCGAAGGAGATGCCCACCCTCCTGGGTGAGCGGCCACGGGACACATGCTGAGGGGCTGCTGGGAGGGCGGTGCTGATAGGGGGGTGGCTGATGTACTTGTTGATGCAGTGGGTACAGAGAGGCCCGCCACCGCAAGGGAACTCCCTTCAGAGGAGGAGTCGTGTTGCTGGTCTCTGCTCCTCTCACCGCCGTGGAGCTCCCCTCGCCCTCCGTCCCACTGGTGACTTCAGACTCCATTGTCTCGCCCTCAAGGGCCATGTATGATGCAGCTCCCTCCTGCTCCGGTGGCACTGCTCCTCCGCCTGATGATGCCAATGCACACAAGAACAGGGAGACCACAAAAAGTGGGGGGGGGGGAGAAAGAAGAAATACATGGTCAGTGCATGCAATACCGCTACCGTTGGCGGACACTACAGACACAGCAGCCCTCTGCACTATGCCATGCACGTAGAGTTTCCTAATTAATCACAGGGACATGGGGTACAAGGCCTATGCCCGATTGCTGCACACATGGAGGTCACAGGAGCCTGACTAGGTGTAGATGGCTCTTATCACTGGTGGGGTTGGGGTGCCACATAGCCTGCCTCACAAAGGGTCCTTGCCTACAAAGCTCGCCCTGGCCTAGGTGAACCCACTGCCCACCTCCCCCAATCAGATACCTCCTAATGCGCGCAGAGTCAGCTAAATGAGAGTGTACTCACCCCCTTGTGGCTGCTGTGATGTTCTCAAGCACCCATCCAACTCCTGATATGCCACCGCCAGGATCCGGAACATCAGGGGGGTCTTGGTGCGACGGGCACCCTTCCCACGTTGGGAGGCCATCCCCAGCTGGGCGTCCGCCATCTTCTTGCTCCAGCGGCGAATGTCCTCCCATCTTTTCCTGTAGTGGGTGCTCTGTCTGTGGTGGACCCCCAGGGTCCGGACGTTCTTGGCGACGGCACGCCAAATATCCTTCTTCTAGCGGGCGCTGACCTAGAGGAATAGTACAGTGGAAAAGGAAAAACTTTAACCGTCCGGATCGTCACAGTCATTGGCCCACGTTCCCACCCTTGCCCTGACACACATACACTCACAGTCCGCTCATGCAGGCCTCAGTTCCCCCCCTGTATCTTCCATCCACACCACTCCAAACAGGCATTGCCCATACAGCATGCTCACAGTGTACTCACCTGTTTGTCTGGAGGACCGTAGAGTAGCGTGTACTGGGGGAGGACCCCATCCACTAACTTGTCCAACTCCTCCGAAGTGAAGGCAGGGGCCCTTTCCCCAGACACATGAGCCATCGTCACTTCCAGACTGAGGTACCAGCAGCACTTGCAGTGTAGGTCCTTTCCTGTCGAAGGTCCGGTATCAAGTGAGTGAACAGAGTGAAAATGGAGGTCACGTCCGCGGCTGTGCATACCGTCACCGCCGGCATACATCGTCATTGGCTCCTGGGACCCATAGGGCCCAATGTTAACCAATGCAGGAATGCACCCGCGGTCTTCGACCGCCTACCGCGACGGTGTACAACTACAGCGCAGTTACCTCATATCCCCTTGTCCCACAATACAGGTCAGGCAGCCACCATTTCAGGGGGCCACATGACATTCTTTTTTAATGCGTCACACATATCTAGGCCTTACATACACACAGAGACAGGCACATAGCTGATTGACAAATGTGTGCAATAAATTATTTTTTTACTACCTCAGTGTTGGCTGACTCTGTGCTCGCTGTTCTCGTCCATAGGGCACGTCTGCTGGGGCAGGTGAGGAGATGGCGGCATCCTCTGGTGTACAGACTACTGGTGGACCTGTCGACAATGGAAGAGAGACACGTAATAGTCACCTACAGACTTGATCGTGCAACAATCCATGAACTGTGTGCCCAGTTGGAGCCAGACCGGATTTCAGCTGTCCACCATCCCACAGGAATCCCCCCTCTAGTGCAGGTCCTGTCAGTACTCCATTTCCTGGCAAGTGGGTCTTTTCAGACTACAGTGGCCATAGCATGAGGGATGTCCCAGCCTATGTTCTCAAACGTGTTGTCCAGAGTGTTGTCTGCCCTGCTTAAACACATGTGCAGATACATCGTTTTCCCTCAGGTGGAGGATTTGTCTACAGTGAAAGCTGACTTCTATGCCCTGGCACATATCCCCAAAATCATAGGTGCCATTAATTGGACACACGTGGCCTTGGTACCCCCCATAGGAGTGAACAGGTGTACAGAAACCGGAAGAGCTATCATTCAATGAATTTGCAGATGGTGTGTTTGGCCGACCAGTACATCTCCAATGTGAATGCCAAGTTTCCTGGCTCAGTGCATGACGCTTACATTCTGAGGAATAGCAGCATCCCTTATGTGATGGGGCAACACCAGAGGCACTGTGTGTGGCTAATAGGTGAGGACAAGGTCCCTATACCCTGTGAATAGTTGTCTGGGTCTGGGGTTGTCCCTAAGGGTTAGTGTGTGGCTAACAGTTGTCCCTCGACATTTGCAGATGACTCTGGGTACCGCAAATTGTCATGGCTACTGAACCCAGTGAGAAATCCCAGGACAAGGGCAGAGGAACGCTACAATGAGGCACATGGGTGAACTAGGAGGAATATAGCAAGAACCATTGGCTTCCTGAAGGCCAGGTTCCGGTGTCTCCATCTGACAGGTGGTTCTCTGTACTACTCACCAAAGAAGGTGTGCCAGATCATTGTGGCCTGCTGTATGCTGCACAATTTGGCTTTGCGACGACAGGTGCCTTTTCTGCAGGAGGATGGTCCAGAAGGAGGTCCTTTGGCAGCTGTGGAGCCTGTGGACAGTGAAGAAGAGGAGGCAGAAGAAGAGGATATCGATAACAGAAACAACGTGATCCAGCAATACTTCCAGTGAGATACAGGTAAGAAGACATCACTGCCTCCTACATCTCATACAATTGTTAGACCTATCATATGTCTGTCACTTTCACCCAGTGTATGGACCCTGACCTGTCACTTTGCCTTTCAATTTTACAGATGTGAGTCCCACTGTGTGACCTCTGCTATGTTACCTTATGGACTAGAGCTGTGTGACATAGGTATGTTGACAATACAATGGACATTGCTATTTTCCTCAGTTATAGCAAATACACATTTGTGAAAGCACAGACTCCAGATTGTTTTGTGATTCAAGGGTGTTTATTTAAGTGCAATATAGTGGAGGGGGTTGTAAAATGGTCAGCGGTGATGGTGGAGGAATGTCCATGGCAGAGTCCAGTCTATTTGTCTCACAGGTGCATTGTCCAAAGGGGCATAGGAAGTGGAGCTAGGGAGGTTTAAGGATGGACAGGGTGACGAAGTGGGATAGAAGGATGACATTCAGGTTGGTCTCATTTCTTGGCGGGGGTCTTGGCATTATTCTCTGTCTTTGTCCTGGTTCTCAGGGACCGTTTGCGGGGTGGTTCTCCATCTGCAGGGGGTGGGGTGCTGCTGTCGTGGTCCTGTGGCGGTGCCTCCTGTCCCCTAGTGCCGGCAGAGGTGGTGGGCAGTTCATCGTCCAAGCTAGTGTCAGGGGTCCCTTGTTGTGCCACAGTGTCCCTCCTGGTGTTCACAAGGTCCTTTAGCACCCCTACAATGGTGACCAGGGTGGTGTTGATGGACTTGAGTTCCTCTCTGATCCCCAAAGGCTGTTCCTCCTGCAGCCGCTGGGTCTCCTGAAACTTGGCCAGTACCGTTGCCATCGTCTCCTGGGAATGATGGTACGCTCCCATGATGTTGGAGAGGGCCTCGTGGAGAGTGGGTTCCCTGGGCCTTTCCTCCCCCGTCACACAGCAGTCCTCCCAGTTCCCCTCTTTTCCTGTTCCTCTGTCCCCTGAACCGTGTGCCCACTGCCACTGCCCCCAGGTCCCTGCTGTTCTTTGGTTTGTGGGTTTGCCTGGGTTCCCTGTAGTGGTGGACACATTGCTGCTTGACGTGTCCTGGGGACAGAGGGATGGGTCCTCTGGGTGGGTGCTGTGCTGGTGTTTCCTGAGGGGGAGGCTCTGTGGTGGCATGTGCCAGTGTGTGGGGAACCGACTGTACCGAGGTCCCAGATGGGCCGGGCTGGTCATCTTGATCCAGTTGGACAGAGCTGCTGTCATCCCTGTGGGCCTCTTCTGTGGGAGGGGGGTGGACATGTCTGGAACCTCCTGTCCGGTGTCGTTGGGTAGGGGTCCTGCAGGGGTGTAAAGGCATGATTATTGCATCTTTGTGTGCCATTGTGTGCAATGGGTGGGTGACCCTGTACTCCAGTGCTTACATTCTTGTGTAGGACCTCGTGTGATAATAGTTTTGGGGTCTGTGTGGGTATCTGTAGTGGACATGCTTTGGTGATGGGTGTCCATGCTTTGTTGTTGCATGCACGGCTTGGTGTTGGGATGGGTGGTTTGTGATAGTGGGGCATATGTGAGTTGTTGGAATGATGGGGGGTGAGGAGAAGGGTGGGGGTATGTGATAGCATGCAGGTAGGGTGGGGGATATGGTAGTAAAGAGTTGACTTACCAGAGTCCATTCCTCCTGCTACTGCCCTCAGGATGCAGTATAGCCAAGACCTGCTCCTCCCATGTTGTTAGTTGTGGGGGATGAGGTGGGCGTCTGCCGCCAGTCCTCTGAACTGCAATCTGGTGTCTTGATACCACGGAACGCACCTTCCCCAGTAGGTCGTTCCACCTCTTCCTGATGTCATCCCGTGTTCTTGGATGCTGTCCCACTGCGTTGACCCTGTCTACGATTCTGCGCGATAGCTCCATCTCTCTAGCTATGGAGGTGTGCTGCACCTGTGATCCGAATAGCTGTGGCACTACCCGGATGATTTTCTCCACCATGACCCTGAGCTCCTCCTCAGAGAACCTGGGATGTCTTTGAGGTGCCATGGGGTGGTGTGGGTGATGTGTGAGGTGGTGTTTGTTGTGATGTGTGAGGGGATGTGTTTGTGTGTGTTGTGTGAGGTGCATGGATGTTGTGTGAGTGATGGTGTTGTGTGCCTGTGGACGCTAGTTTGTTGATGGTGGTGTCTCTCTCTAACCTCCTTTCTCAATTCTGGTCGTAAGGGTTTGTGGGTGATGTGGGTGTGTGTTTTATATTGTATTGGGTGTGTGGCAGTGGTGTGTGTATGTGTATCAGGTGTGTGTATTTGGAATTGTCCACTGTGGCTGTGTTTTGTAAATGTGTGTGTATTTTGAGCACGGCGGTGTGTACCGCCAATGGAATACCGCGGCTGAAAGACCACCGCGTGGATTAGTGGGTCGTGATAGTGTGGGCGTATTCCTGTTGACGTGACGGTGGAGGTTTTGTTATCACCAGTTTATCACTGACCTTTGGTGTGGCGGACTTGTGTGGGTGTCTAGATTTTGGCGGATTCCGAGCTGTGGGTCGTAATAGCTGTAGTGGAATTCCGCCGCTGCAGCAGTGTGTTGGCGGTCATCTGCACTGCGGTAAGCGGGATTTACCGCCAATGTTGTAATGAGGGCCTCTATCTCTATTTATTTGAACTGTTGCTGTGCATCTCATGTCACTTTTGTACCATCTTCGTTGACTTCAAACCTTCATTTTTATTGATATCATTTTTCACAGGTTGCACTTTTACACATATAGGTTTAATAAATGTTCTGGTTCTCCTACTAGCAGCTCTTTTCTTTTTAAGCACAATCACCTCACGTTCTGCCTTTTGTTTCTGTGTTGCAAGTGGATAGTAGGTTTTCCTCAGTTTTTTTTTCTTTCACTTTTTGTTGGTATATTGAATATCTCTTAGTAAAAAAATATCTGAAACACAAAACAGTATAGCAACAGATTACATTTACATAAGAAACTGTTCAATAATATATCATTATAATATACTTTCAACAATTCAGTCACATAACAGCTTTGGAGGCACTATACATCTATTTTTTATTAATTTCACTCACTCTCTCATCATAGCAATCAGTCTGTGCTTCCAACTGTCTTTTTAACAAGGAACGTGTATTTGTGTCAATTAGTCTGTCCATAAGTGTCTCCGTTAACCTGATACTGTATCCATTAGTGTGTACCTGATACGGTTAGCCTATATATCATACTTTAGCAGTCAGACAAACAAACAAAAACGCTTATTTTTTTTTTTTTCGTGCAGCAAGATGCCCCTTCCTGGAGAAAACCAATCATCCCCACAACACAGGCACCCTTGCACCATTATAAAGGATGCCTGTGTTGGCAATAGGTACCAATTTATGTGACAGTGCATGGTGAGAGTACAGAAAAGCACTAAATTGTGCAGATACAGCACAGTTCTCCTTTTTCCCTGTAGCACAGACCAGCACAATAAATCACTTGTTGCACCACCCTCTCCAATAGGCATCATAAATGAGACCCTTTCTGTCTAAAACACATCATTTACAAGCTTGTACTGTTAATTATTTCTCAAAATATTAAGTACATCTGAATGTATCTGAATAACAGTATCAACACATTTCTACCTATAGCTCAGTTAATATAGTTTTATCTGTATCATATATATTTTTATCACTCTTATCACCAAGCACAGCTTACTTTGAAACTCATACCTTTAGTCACATATCTGTTAATACCCTCTGTTGACGGGTAAATAGCTATTACATATCTCTTTGGCTTTTTCTTTATATAAATATGAAATCTCCTAATAAGAATGGTATACCACTCTGAGTCCAAACAACCACTAATGCCAACCTGTTCACCTTTGCTCTCAGTGATACTGTTCTAGTTATCAAATCAGAAACTGCTTTGTTAGCAACTATTAACCCTCTCTTGTGTTTTTGGTAAGAAGCCCATTTGTTTTACTGTTTGCTGCTGGAGTTGTGACTCCGTCACAGCGCCCAGCGCACCCCCCCTCGTGTTACTTTGCAACTGAGTTGTGACTCCAGTCAGGGGTGTAAAAATATTTTTCCCATTATTTTCTTGTACATTTTCTTCTCTATTATCAATTTAGGGATAATATTGAATTGGAAAAATCATTTATTTGCAGTTTCTCCATCATAAGGTCTCTTTTATGAAAAATGTGCGCTCTTCCCCCCACACTCTATCTCCACAGGTGCCATAGCAACCTCCTGTAGAATACTCTACTCTACCAGGAGTTTAAAATTTCAAAGCATTTAATGTTAGCAGCAGTCTAGCTTTACTGTGTGCAGTAATAGGTGTGGTTGACTATTACTGAATGTAAGCATATCCAAGAAGAAGGTGCTGGTTCAGGTTCTCTTCTCCACGAAGTGTCTGTGACAAGAGTGTCTTGTCAAAAAGTGTCTAACTTGGTAGGGTCAGAGACCCTGCTTAACTATCCAAATGTGCCTTTGAAGTGGGGGAGACTTCAACGAATGGCTTAGAAATGCACAAGGTCCCCTTTCAGTTCTATCCTGTTTGCCAGGGTCCCAGTGGGGGGTGTGGCAGTCCTTTGTGTGAGGGCAGGCCACTGTCCTTTGACATGTAAGTGGCAGGCTCTCCACCCTCCCAGCCCAGGAAGACACATTCAATATGCAGATGTGTGCAAGTGAGGCTGAGCACCCTGTGTTTGGGGTTTGCCTGAGTGAATGCACAAGGGAGCTGTCAGCTGAACCGAGCCAGATGTACATTGTAAGGCACAGAACGATTTAAGTGTGGAGAAATGGTCACTTTCTAAAAGTAGCATTTCTAAAATAGTAATATAAAATCCAACTTCACCATTAAGCAGGATTTTGTATCACCATTCTGGCCATATTAAATATGAACTGGCTACTCTTTTCAGATCAGAATCTACCACTCAAACAGTATATGAGGGTAGCCCTAATGCTATCCTATGAAAGGAGCAGGCCTCACAGCAGTGTTAACACGGGTTTAGGAGTTTTACACTACCAGGACATATAGAACACATGTTCATGTACTGCCTTTTACCTACATAGCACCCTGACCTTTCAGGCCTACTTTGGGGGTGACCTATATGTAGAAAAGGGAAGTTTAAAGCTTGGCAAGTACTTTTAAATACCAACTCGAAGTGGCAGTGAAACCACACACACAAGCACTGCAGAGGCAGGCCTGAGACATGGTTATGGGGCTAGTTATGTGGGAGGCACAACCAGTGCTGCAGCCCACTAGTAGCATTTAATTTACAGGCCCTGGGCACATGTAGTCCACTGGACTAGGGACTTACCAGTAAATTAAATAAGCCAATTGGGTATGAGCCAATGTCACCATGTTTTGAGGAGAGAGAATATGCACTTTAGCACTGATTAGCAGTGGTAAAGTGCGCAGAGTCCTAAAGCCAGCAAAAATGAGGTCAGAAAAAGAGGAGGAGGAAGGCAAAAAGTTTGGGGGTTACCCTGCAGAAAGGTCATTTCCAACATATCCCCCTTTCAGCCTAAAGCCAGTGTAGGCTAATCAACACTCTGATGGACTTCCCTGCTTAAGGCAATAGAACATGGACAATGACCCACTACTGCAGGGGCACTTGCCAGTTCTACGCCTATCTGAACTCAGTGAGGCTCCTCTGTCTATACTCTCTGGGGCCATTGAACGGACCTATAGGGAACCCTTCTCCTCCTCTGAGGACCCCATCTGTGAAGCTCCTAACTCTAATTTGCTCACAGATGCATCCCAGTAGGTAGATAGTACCACCAGGGCCAACAAATAATGTGGCTCGTTCCATTCCTTGGGTCTGACTTCTGTCCCCAACCCAGGGAAAACTCTGTCCACAAGGACAGTAACCAAAAGATGCCAGTGACTGCTGTCAGTGTCAAGAGCCAGGACCCAGACCATCCACTGCTAATTGGAGACCCTGAGTGGGGCCTTTGGATGAGCTTCTCCTCCAGCTGGGGGGCTGGCAGGGGGCTCCCAAGGGGCTCCTGAGGCACCTCAGAATGGGAGCGGTAGCCCCAGGGTCTTGCACCCCTTCTCCATTCTCACCAATTCAGGGGTGGGTCCCTGATACTGGTCATTCAGCACATGGTCTGTACCCTGAGGCTGAACAGGGGACAAGGGTGATTCCTCCCTCACCTTGCCTCCACATCTGGGCTCACGTACCCTCCTCTGGGAAGGAGTACATTCAGACAGCTGAACTGTCAGGGCGCCTTTAGGGGTCAACCCTCTCAGTTCTCCTGACACTAGGGGTAACACATTCCCCAGAATGCAGTCAATGGGCAGCTGGGAATTAACTATAACCTGCCTCTGGGTCACCTCCCCACCCCACTCCTGGGACATCAGGGCCATGGGGCAGAAGAAATCCTCCCCAATAGCTGGAGTCACTCTACACACCTATCCGGTATACTGTTCTGGTGAAACTAGTCTCTCCACCATCATGGTGAGACTAGCCCCTGTGTTCCTCAGAGTGGTGACTGGGACCCCATTCAGTCCTAAAGCAATCAAAAATGATGTCAGAAAAAGAGGAGGAGGAAGGCAAAATGTTGGGGGGTGACCCTGCAGAAAGGCTATTTCCAACAATGCAGAAGTGAATGAGTGGGTCTGTGAGTGTTTGAGTAGGTCTGTGAGCAGATGCATGTGGGTCTTAGTGGGTCTGTGAGTGGGTGCATTTCTATATGTGAGTGGGTGCATGAGTGTGAGTGTCTGAGTGGGTTTCTGAGTGGCTGTTTGAGGGTCTGAGTGGGTCTGTGAATGGGTACATGAGTGTCTAATTGAGTCTGTGAGTGGGTGCATGGGTGTCTAAGTGGGTATGTGGCTGGCTGTGACAATGTTGCTCTGTTAGTGCATTAGTGTTTGCCTGAGTCTATAATTGGGTGTATGAGGGTTTGAGCACACCTGTGAGTATGCAGATGAGTGTCTGAGTGGATGAGTGTCTGTGTGGGTTTGTGAGTGAATGCAAGAGGGTCTCTGTGGATCTGTAAGCAGTGCATGAAGGTCTCAGTGTATCTGTCAGTGGGTCTATGAATGTCTGAGTAGGTCTGTGAGTGGGTGCATTATTTTTTGTCAGTGGGTCTCTGAGTGGGTGCATGAGGGTCTGAGTGGGTTTCTGAGTTGGTTTCTGAGTGGGTGTTTGAGGGTCTGAGTGGATGCACAGGTGCCTAAGTGGGTATGTGGCTGGCTGTGACAATGTCTGGCTCTGTGAGTGAGTGCATTAGTATCTGCCTGGGTCTAAAATGTGGTGTATGAGGAGATGCGTGCATCTGTGAGTGGATGAATGAATGACTGAGTGGGTCTGTGAGTGAATGCAGGGTGTCTCAGTGGATCTGTAAGTGGGTCCATAAGTCTATGAGTGTGTCTGTGAGTAGGCCTATGAGTGTCTGAGTAGGTCACTAAGTAAATGCATGAGCTTCTCAGTGGTTCTGTGAGTGAGTGCATCATTGTGTGTGTGTGGGTCTGTGATTGGGTTCACAAGGATTTCGGTTGGTCTGTGAGTGGGTGCATCAGTGTCTGAGTGGGTTTTTGATTAGGTGCATGACAATCCAAGTAGGACTGTCAGTGGGTGCATCAAGGTCTGAGTTGGTCTGTGAGTGAGTGCATGAGAGTCTCAGTGGGAATCTGAGTAACTGCATGAGGATCTGAGTGACTCTGTGAGTAAATGCATGCAGGTCTTAGTGGGTCTCTAAGTGGGTGCATCACTGTGTGGGCAGGTTTGTGAGTGGGTGCATGAGGGTTTGAGTTGGTCTGAGAGTGAGTGCATGAGCATCTGGGTGGATCTGTGATTGGGTGCATAAGATTCTGAGTGGGACTGTGAATGGGTGCATCAGGGTCTGAGTCAATCTGCGAGTGAGTGCATTAGAGTCTGAGTTGGTGTATAAGTGGATGGGTGCATCAGTGTCTGAGTGGGTCTCTGAGTGGGTGCATGAGGGTCTGAGTAGGTCTGTGAGTGGGTGAATCAGTGTCTTAGTAGGTGTGTGATTGAGTGCATGAAACTCTGGGTGCATGAGGGTTTGAGTACATCTGTGAGTGGGTGCATCAGGGTCTCAGTGGTCTGTGAGTGAGTACAAGAGGGCCTGAATGGGCCCATCAGTAGATGCTTGAGGGTGTGAGTGGATCTGTGACTGTGTGCATGAGGGTGTCAATGGGTCTGTGAGAGGGAGTGACTGAGTGGGCCTGTTAGTGGGTGTACACGTATCTGTCTGGGTCTGAGTTTGTAAGTGCATTATTGGGTTTGTGAGTGGGTGCATGAGTGTGTGAGTGAGTGTCTAATTTTGAGACAGAGTTCATGACTCTGTCGCGGTGTTAAATGGGACGTTATGCTTAGGCTCTCATTTTAAATGATGTACAAAACCATAGAAATTCACCAGTTATAGTTTGAGTTACCTCGAGTAACTATAATTAGTGCCCTAAGGTAACTATAACTTGCACTCTCGAGTTATTCCAGCAAAAATGTTACTGCTAATATTACATTGATATTATCAATGATGTTATTAAAGATGTAATGAGTGGCGTAATTTGTGGGGTCATTAGCAGTGCATGGCGAGATGGGTCTGTGAGTGGGTGCCTAACTGTCTGAGGGGGTCTGTGAATGGATACATGAGGGTCTGACAGGGGCTGTGAGTGGGTGCATGGGGGTGTGAGTGGGTCTGTGAGCGAGTGTGTGAGTGTCTGAGTGGGTCTCTGACTGGGTCCGTAAGTGTCTGAGTGGGTGTGTGAGTGGGAGAAATATTGAAAGGGATAGAGAGTGAGCGAGAGAAGAAGAGTGAGAGGGACAGACGTAGAGAGTTTTTTGGGCTTTGATATATGACATACTTAGAATGAGATATTTCTGAACAAAGGAAAAACTAATTATTTGTAATTTAAAATGAGAAATATTACCTTTCAATATGAGCCTTAAAGATATGTGGTTAAAAAAAAAGAAGGAAACAAGTCTGTCTGTACTCGAACCCTCAATGTGATGGTCTGTGACCTTCACACTGAGCTGTTTGTTTTCTTTTTGTGAATTATATTTTAGCCCTTTCTGAGCAGTCAGGGACCGTGGAGGAGCACTCATAAACTCCCCCGCAGTCCCTACATATTTGTTTATTTATATGTATGTATATATATATATATTTTGTTTTTAAAGACCTTTGCGGGCTATCTGACACTGAGGGGGAAGCCTTAGGCTTACCTTGTGGTGCCTTTGCTTCAGCGAGGAGGGAGCTGCTTTAACAGTAGCTCCCTGCTTGATGAAGCATTTCATCTCTGTCCCCTGCATGCGTCCAGGGAACAGAGATGAAAGCTTCAGTTTTTGACAGCCGGACCTGTTTTACAGGTCCCACTGTCAAAAACCGAAGTGTTTGAGGTGGCTTAGCTGCAGCCAAGCCACAACAAACAGCTATGTCCCAGGGGTGGGTACCTCAGGAGCTAGCAGGACCCAGCCCTTGTGGGATGCTGTCCCCAGGGCCATCAGTGGCTTCATGAGGGGGGCTGCATGCCCCCCCCCCTCCAATGACAAAGTAGGTGGTAATCCCCAGGGCTTGGTGGTCCAAAACGAACCCCATTACTTTTTTGTTATAGCCCTAGGGGGGTGGTGAACTCCAGGGCTTCAAGGGGTGTGGCGCACAGAGTATAAGGAATGCCCTGGGAAGGTGGTGATCCCCGGGGCAGTGGGAAGGTCACGCAGCCCCTGTCCTAAATATTTACAATGCCTCGGGGAGCCCCAGAGCACAGGCGGGCCTTGTGCCTCGCCCGTGTGTAATTTCCATTTTGCCACGGGGAAGTGACGGTACCTGGGGCAATGGAAGGGGGTCTGGTACCCTCCTCCCCCATTATTGCACAAATACCACTGGGGATTTAGCTTACCCAGGGGGTTTAATAAACACAAAGTGCAGGAGTCTATGCTTTTAAAAAAAACCAATTACAGCAGATCCACAGATCCACTGAGTCTCCAGACGTAACATTAACAAAGGCTTTTTATCCCTGGGGGATCCCTTTGGGACCCCACCACCAGAGCTAAGGGGTCAGGGTGTTAGTACCCTGGCCCCTTTTCTTTTTTTTTACTTTTTTTCGGGGATTCGGCTAAAGCCAAGTCCCAAGATGGCTGACACTTCAACTGCTTCTGTCAATGAGATCTCTACAAGAGATTGGGAGGGGTTTCAAATCCTTTACATTCCTACATATACAAATTTGTTTTCCCCTTAATTTCTCCCAAAACTACTGTAGGGAATTACCAAAACAAAAAAGCACTCTTTCTGGACCAGGACCTACCATTATACCAAATTTGGTGTAATTCCGTCCAGTAGTTTCGGCCCTATCGTTGTTCAAAATCCCTATTGAAAAATGAATAAGGAAAACGTGTTTTAGGACTCCCCCCCCTTTTTTTTGGGCCCCCCTTGACTGGTCACCCCAACATTTTCCAGAGAGCAGCTGACCTAACTGACAACTTTTTTTGGGAAAGTTTTGTGAAGATTCGTCACGCAGTAAATAAACACTTTTTATAGAAACTAAGGGGGTGATTCTAACCCTGGCGGTCGGTGTTAAAGCGGCGGCCAACCCGCCAACAGGCTGGCGGTAAAAAATATGGGATTCTGACCCTGGCGGGAACCGCCAACACAGACAGCCACTTTAACACTCCGACCGCCACGGCGGTACAAACAAACAGCGCGGCGGTCACCGCCAACAGCCATGCAGCAGCCAATGTACCGCCCACACTATCACAACTCACCAATCCGCCACCTTTTCCGGGGCGGGAGCACCGCCGATAAAAACACGGCGGAAACAGACTACGGACGGGAAAACGCTCACCACTACGCACTCCAGGAGGAAGGAGGACAGCATGGAACCCGAATTAAACATCCTACCTGCTCTCGTCTACCTTCTCATCTACCACGAGTACGAAGTCCGGCGCAGACGACAACGGTGAGTACTGCACCTACGACACACAGGAGGGGGGAGGACGAAAGGTTACGGGCACACACATATGCAACCCCCACCCCCCCCCCCAACTATGTACACACCAATGCAGAGCAACAAGTCACAGTGACACCACCCAAACACCCCTGAAAAATGCTAGGACATAATCAAATTTGGAATAAATATTTATGTACCAAAAAGCTCCTGAAAATTATCGTACAACCATGAAAGATATTCACAACAAACTAATGACATACACATCAGTGTATAACTGAAGTAACAAGTCCTGCAAATCCTACGAATTCATCATGTCCGGCCAAAGTTTTGAGAAACAAGGGCAAAGCCCACACAGGAGACCTGAGTCTTTTGGAGAGAACACTGCAGGGGCATCAGATGTAAAAACTACAGGCACCTCAGGGGGAAGGGAAGGGGGGGGCACCACAGCCACATGAGTCCACGACGCCAGATCCACGAGGAGCCACCATGCCCACTGGACCATCCTGGGGAGTGCAAAGCCACAGTCTCTCAATGTCTCTACAGTGGGTGGGCTGCCCACTGGACCATCCTGGGGAGTGCAAAGCCACAGTCTCTCAATGTCTCTACAGTGGGTGGGCTGCCCACTGGACCATCCTGGGGAGTGCAAAGCCACAGTCTCTCAATGTCTCTACAGTGGGTGGGCTGCCCACTGGACCATCCTGGGGAGTGCAAAGCCACAGTCTCTCAATGTCTCTACAGTGGGTGGGCTGCCCACTGTACCATCCTGGGGAGTGCAAAGCCACAGTCTCTCAATGTCTCTACAGTGGGTGGGCTGCCCACTGTACCATCCTGGGGAGTTCAAAGCCACAGTCCATCAGGTGGATGACAGTCTCCACTGGTCAAGGAGGAGGCATGGTGGGCACAGTGAACCATAAACAGTGAATGAGACAGCGGTGCCCAGCGGAGCGGTGCTTGAGATGAAGGGCCCAGCGGAGCGGTGCTTGAGATGAAGGGCCCAGCGGAGCGGTGCTTGAGAAGAAGGGCCCAGCGGAGAGGTGGAGAGACAGCGGTGCCCAGCGGAGCGGTGGTTGAGATGAAGGGCCCAGCGGAGCGGTGCTTGAGACGGCGGTGCCCAGCGGAGCGGTGCATGACAGGAAGGGCCCAGCGGAGCGGTGCTTGAGATGAAGGGCCCAGCGGAGCGGTGCTTGAGATGAAGGGCCCAGCGGAGTGGTGCTTGAGATGAAGGGCCCAGCGGAGCGATGCTTGAGATGAAGGGCCCAGCGGAGCGGTGCTTGAGAAGAAGGGCCCAGCAGAGAGGTGGAGAGACAGCGGTGCCCAGCGGAGCGGTGCTTGAGATGAAGGGCCCAGCGGAGCGGTGCTTGAGACGGCGGTGCCCAGCGGAGCGGTGCATGACAGGAAGGGCCCAGCGGAGCGGTGCTTGAGATGAAGGGCCCAGCGGAGCGGTGCTTGAGATGAAGGGCCCAGCGGAGCGGTGCTTGAGAAGAAGGGCCCAGCGGAGAGGTGGAGAGACAGCGGTGCCCAGCGGAGCGGTGCTTGAGATGAAGGGCCCAGCGGAGCGGTGCTTGAGACGGCGGTGCCCAGCGGAGAGGTGGAGAGACAGCGGTGCCCAGCGGAGCGGTGCTTGAGATGAAGGGCCCAGCGGAGCGGTGCTTGAGACGGCGTTGCCCAGCGGAGCGGTGCTTGAGATGAAGGGCCCAGCGGAGCGGTGCTTGAGACGGCGGTGCCCAGCGGAGCGGTGCATGACAGGAAGGGCCCAGCGGAGCGGTGCTTGAGATGAAGGGCCCAGCGGAGCGGTGCTTGAGATGAAGGGCCCAGCGGAGCGGTGCTTGAGAAGAAGGGCCCAGCGGAGAGGTGGAGAGACAGCGGTGCCCAGCGGAGCGGTGCTTGAGATGAAGGGCCCAGCGGAGCGGTGCTTGAGATGAAGGGCCCAGCAGAGCGATGCTTGAGATGAAGGGCCCAGCGGAGCGGTGCTTGAGATGAAGGGCCCAGCGGAGCGGTGCTTGAGATGAAGGGCCCAGTGGAGCGGTGCTTGACAGGAAGGGCCCAGCGGAGCGGTGCTTGACAGGAAGGGCCCAGCGGAGAGGTGGCGAGACAGCGGTGCCCAGCGGAGCGGTGCTTGGGACGGCGGGGCCCTGTTCAGCGGTGCTCTTCTCCACGGCGGGCCCTGTTCAGCGGTGCCTATCTCCACGGCGGGCCCTGTTCAGCGGTGCCTATCTTCACGGCGGGGCCCTGTTCAGCGGTGCTCTTCTGCACCGCGGGCCCTGTTCAGCGGTGCTCTTCTCCACGGCGGGCCCTGTTCAGCGGTGCCTATCTCCACGGCGGGGCCCTGTTCAGCGGTGCTCTTCTGCACCGCGGGCCCTGTTCAGCGGTGCTCTTCTCCACAGCGGGGCCCTGTTCAGCGGTGCTCTTCTGCACCGCGGGCCCTGTTCAGCGGTGCTCTTCTCCACGGCGGGGCCCTGTTCAGCGGTGCTCTTCTGCACTGCGGGCCCTGTTCAGCGGTGCTCTTCTGCACCGCGGGCCCTGTTCAGCGGTGCCTATCTCCACGGCGGGGCCCTGTTCAGCGGTGCTCTTCTGCACCGCGGGCCCTGTTCAGCGGTGCTCTTCTGCACCGCGGGCCCTGTTCAGCGGTGCTCTTCTCCACGGCGGGGCCCTGTTCAGCAGTGCTCTTCTGCACCGCGGGCCCTGTTCAGCGGTGCTCTTCTCCACGGCGGGGCCCTGTTCAGCCGTGCTCTTCTGCACCGCGGGCCCTGTTCAGCCGTGCTCTTCTGCACCGCGGGCCCTGTTCAGCGGTGCCTATCTCCACGGCGGGGCCCTGTTCAGCGGTGCTCTTCTGCACCGCGGGCCCTGTTCAGCGGTGCTCTTCTGCACCGCGGGCCCTGTTCAGCGGTGCCTATCTCCACGGCGGGCCCTGTTCAGCGGTGCCTATCTTCACGGCGGGGCCCTGTTCAGCGGTGCTCTTCTGCACCGCGGGCCCTGTTCAGCGGTGCTCATCCAGCAGGTCAAGGGAGCCAGACCTGGCCTGGACTCCAGGCTCAGTCGCCCTCGGACCGTGACGTTTCTGGACCCTTCGGGGACGGACTCCTGGCCTCCTTAGTGTCCTCCTTCCCAGCTGGGATGTGGCATGTGGGGTCCACCTTCTCCGCGCTCCTGCTGCCCTTCCGCTCCTTTGATGGGGCTCTCGGGCCCTTGCCTCCCCTAGATGGTGTGGGTGGTGAAGTGGCCGCACATTGCTCCTTGGGGGCAGCCCTGTCGGTCCTCGCACGGCGGCCCTTGTTTTTGCGGGTCCTCTTGCCGGGGGGGGGGGCTGGACGTGTCCTTGCTGCTGATCGATGTGTCACTGCTGGCAAAGGGTGGGCTCCAGAACCCATGCACAACAGTGACACCCGACGCTGGGCTGGTGGTGGCTGCGGTGCTCTTGGGACTCTTTGAAGATGGATGGGGGAGCTCATCGGGGGGAAAGAGGTCAAGGTTAGCCATGAAAAGTTTTTTAGGGCCAAGGTAAAGGGTAGGAGAAGTGGAGATGGAAGTGGAGGTAGAGGAGGTGGTTGTAGGAGAGTCAGGTGTGCTGTCATTGGGTGAAGGTGCTGGTGCTGTAGGCTGTCGTGAGGTGGATGGCTGTTGGGTGGGTGGGTGCCTGCGTTTGTGTGTCTTGGAAGAGGGGGTGACAGACACAGTGGGAGAAGACACAGGGGACGTGTAAATGGCAGTGGGGGTGGTGACTGCACGAGTGTGGACTGTACTGGAGGGTGAGGTGGTGATGGAAGCACTGGCTGATGTTGGGGTGCATGCAGGTGTGAGTGTAGACGTCACAGGGAGGGAGGAGGGAGACGAGGAGGAGGGGGACACAGGGGTGGCAGTGGCTGTTGGCATGTCTGCATCTGGGTGTTGCTTGGGTGAGTGTTTGTGGGATCTGTGGTGCTTGTGTTTGGATGAGCTGCTCTTGGGTGTTGAGGTGTGTGCAGGCTGGTCTGATGGTGTGGATGGGATAGGCTGAGGAACAGGAGACAGAGAAAGGCTGGAGGCAGTAAGAAGAGGGAGGCTGGAAACAGGGACAATGGCTGCCGTCAGTGCTGAGGCCAGAGCAGTGAACGCTCGTTGATGGGCAGCCTGACCCGAATGAATGCCCTCCAGGTACGCATTGCTCTGTTGCACCTCCCTTTGCACACCCTGGATGGCATTCAAAAGGGTCGTCTGCCCAACAATGAGCGTCCTTACCAGGTCAATGAGCTCCGCACTGAGGGCAGCAGGGGCAACAGGGGCAGGGGCTGAGGTGCCTGGGGCGAAGGAGACGCGCGCCTTCCTGGGCGAACCGGCACGGAGCGAAGACTGAGGGGCTGCTGGGAGGGCGGGGCTGGTGCGCTGGGTGGCGGCTGTACCTGTAGAGGCGGGGGGCACGGATGTTGCCGCCACCGCTAGGGAGCTCCCATCCGAGGACGTGTCGCTTTCGCTGCTCTCACCAGCGGTCCCCGTCGTGGTGCTCCCCTCGCCCTCCGGATCACTGGTGCCCTCGGTGTCTGTTCCTGGGCCCACTGGGGCCTTGTGTCCTGCAGCTCCCTCGTGCTCCGATGCCAAATCTCCTCCGCCTGATGATGCTAATGCACACATGCACAAGAAGATGAAGAGAAAGGGTGGGGGGAGAAAAAAGAAGACCAGGTTGAGTGCATGCAATGTCAACACCGTTGGCGGAGAGGACAGACACAGGAGTCTAATGCACTAAGCCGCGCATTCGGGGTACACTACTCAGTACTACTGACTAGGACAACAGGCCAAGAGATGTCAAACGCGCACATGGGAGATGCTGGACCTTCAATGGCTGTACTTGTCACCCTACCGAGGTGGGGGCCGGGGGCACAGGGCCATGCCTAAGGGAGAGGACTACACTACAGAAAGCGCCCTGGCCTAATGTCACCCACAGCCCTCCTCCCCCACCCAGACGCCTCCACTGCACAGAAAGATAGGAGAATGTGCTGATACTCACCCCCTTGTGTCTGCTGTGATGTCTTAAAGCGCCCATCCAATTCTGGGTAGGCCACCGCCAGGATCCGGGACATCAGGGGGGTCATGGTGCGACTGGCACCCCTCCTAGGTTGGGAGGCCATCCCCAGCAGTGTTTCTGCGGTCTTCCTTGTTCCGCGGCGGATGTCCTCCCACCTCTTGCGGCAGTGGGTGCCCCGTCTGTTGTGGACCCCCAAGTTCCGGACTTCCTTGGCGATGGCACGCCAAATCTCGATCTTCTAATGGGCGCTGACCTATTTGACATGTACAGGGTGGAAAGGAGGAAATCATCAATGACCTGCATGTTAGATCTGATTGGCCCCCCCCACCAACTTTGCCATATGGCACATGCTCTCATCTGTCGGGCGTTGCACTCCTCATTCGCCCCCCACCCCACCAACTTACATCCACCCCAATCCACACAGGCATAGCCCATTCCATGTGCACCTGGTGTACTCACTTGTTTGTCTGGAGGACCGTAGAGTAGCGCATACTGGGGGAGGACCCCATCCACGAGCTTCTCCAACTCTTCAGACGTGAAGGCAGGGGCCCTTTCCCCAGTCGCAGCAGCCATTGTATCTTCCAGACCGAGGTCACAGCAGCACTTGCAGTATAGGTCCTCTCCTGTGGATGATCAGGTCTCGAGTGATTAAGCAGATAGAAAATGGCGGTCACGCCCGCGGCTGTGCGTACCGCGGCGGTGCGTACCGCCGGCGCACTTCGTCATTGGCTCCTGAAACCCATAGGCTTCAATGTTAACCAATGCGGCTTTGCGCCGCGGTCTTCGACCGCCTACCGCCACGGTGTGCCCCGCCAGCGCATTGACCTCACATCCCATTGTCCCACTTCACAGGTCAGGCAGCCGCCATTTCAAGGGCCTACATGGCTTAATTTTGACTGCGACACACAGGCCTAGGCCTTGCATTGCCACACATACACGCCTTTCAACCCATTGCCATTCTTTAACTGTGCAAGCTGTCTGTACGTACCTGTGGTTTGGCTGACTCTGTGCTCCATGTTGTCCTTCCTAGGCACCGTCCGCTGGGACTTGGGATGAGAAGGAGGAATCCTCGCGTGTACCGACCGCTGGTGGACCTGTCGACAATGGAAGAACGCCATATAATACTTCGATACAGACTTGACCGTGCCACTATCCATGAACTGTGTGCCCAGCTGGAGCCAGCCCTGATGTCCCCCATCCGCCAATCCACAGAGATTCCCCCTCTGGTGCAGGTTTTGTCAGTCCTCCATTTTTTGGCAAGTGGGTCATTCCAGACCACAGTGGCCATGTCATCTGGAATGTCTCAGCCTATGTTTTCAAAGATTTTGAGTAGAGTGTTGTCTGCCCTGATGAAATTCATGTGGAGCTACATCATTTTCCCAGAGGAGGGTGACTTGCCTACAGTGAAGGGTGATTTCTATGCCCTTGGACATATCCCCAACATCATTGGTGCCATTGATGGGACCCATGTGGCTTTGGTACCCCCAAAAGACGATGAGCAGGTGTACCGAAACAGAAAAAGTTATCATTCGATGAATGTCCAGGTGGTCTGTTTGGCTGACCAGTACATCTCCCATGTAAATGCCAAGTTCCCAGGGTCAGTGCATGACGCGTATGTGATGCGAAATAGCAGCATCCCCTATGTGATGGAGCAGCTACAGAGACAACGTGCGTGGCTAATAGGTGACTCTGGTTACCCCAACCTGCCTTGGCTACTGACCTCAGTAAGGAATCCCCGGACCAGGGCAGAGGAACGGTACAATGAGGCCCATGGGCGAACTAGGAGGATCATCGAAAGGACCTTTGGCCTCCTGAAGGCCAGGTTTAGGTGCCTGCATATGACTGGGGGATCCCTGATGTACTCACCAAAGAAGGTGTGCCACATCATCGTGGCCTGCTGTATGCTTCACAATCTGGCATTGCTACGTCAGGTTCCTTTCCTGCAGGAGGATGGTGCAGATGGTGGTGTTGAAGTAGCTGTGGAGCCTGCGGAGAGTGAAGAGGAGGAAGACTCAGAGGACGACACAGACAACAGGGACAGAGTAATAGCACAGTATTTCCAGTAGCACACAGGTAATGATCACCCATGCCATTTTACATTTCCTGAAAGCCTCCTGCATCTCTACTTTGTCGGTTTCCCCCCAGACCTATGAACATGATGTTTGATTTTCCCTTCCCTTTTCTGTGCTGTATGAGCCACTGCGTGACCTCGGCTTGGTTGGCCCATGGACTAATGCTAAGTTACCTCGGTATGTGTAATTCACAATGTTCACAATACGTAATTGATATGTAATGTGTCATACATTTGTAAATAAGACAGGCTGAGTCCTGATTGATTTCAGTGCAATGTGTGATTTATTATTAGTGCATAGATATTGGTACATGATAGTGAAACAGTGATGGGTGGTGGGTGAAGTAATGTCCATGGCGGAGTCCAGTTCTCAGTCTCACAGGTGCATTGTCCATATGCCTGTGGCAGGATGGAGCAGGGGCAGTTCAAGGTTTGACAGGGTGGCAATGTGGGACAGTGCGAGGACTTCAGGGGGTATGTGATGCTGGCGGGGGACTTGACATCCTACTCTGTCATTTTTTTGGATCTCAGGCTCCTTTTGCGGGGCGGTTGTTCTTCAGCAGGAGGTGGGGTTCTGGTGGGCTGTCGTTGTGGTGGGGCCTCCTGTCCACTAGCGCCGGCGGAGGTGGTAGGCTGTTCCTGTTCCTGGCTAGTGACAGGGGCCCTGTGTGATGCCACATGGTCCCGAAACGTGTCCTCTATGCGGTTCAGGGCCTGGACTATGCTCCCCATAGCGGTTGAGATGTTGCTGAGTTGGTCGCTGAACCCCATGTAGCTTTGCTCCTGCTGTGCTTGGATCTCCTGGAACCTGGCCAGTACCGTCGCCATCGTCTCTTGTGAGTGGTGGTAGGCAGCCATGATGGTGGTGAGGGCCTCTTGGAGAGTGGGTTCCCTGGGCCTCTCCTCCCCCCCCTGTCGCACAGCAGCCCTCCGAGTTGCCCTGTTTCCCTGGGCCTCTGTCCCCTGGACGGTGTGCCCACTCCCACTGCCCCCAGGTCCCTGTTGTTGTTGGGTTGGTGGGTTACCCTGGGGGCCCTGTAGTGGTAGACACACCGCTGCTTGACCTGTCCTAGAGACAGAGGCATGGGCCCGCTGGGTGGGAGCTGTGCGGTTGTTCCCAGAGGGGGTTGGGTCTGCAGTGGCCTGTGTCTGGGTGAGGGGAACCGACTGCCCAGAGGTCCCCGATGGTCCGGGCTGGTCGTCAGGTTCCAGGTCGACAGAGCTGCTGTCATCACTAGTGGCCTGTTCCGGGGGTGGGATGGACATTTCTGGTCCCTCCTGACCGGTGTGTTGTCGTTCGGGTCCTGCATGGGGTAAGAGGGTATGGTTATTGTTTCTGTGTGTGCATTAGCTTGCGTTTTATAGGTGCCCTTGTCCCCCAGTGCTGGCATTCCCTTGGGGGAGGTGTTGTGAGGGTGTTTTGTGGGGGGGGGGTGATGGGTATGTGCAGTGGTCATGCTTAGGTGATGGGTGTCCATAGTTTGGGGGTGGCATGCAGGGGTTGGTGTTGGGTGGGTTGTGCTGGGGAGACATTCTCAGGGAGGATGTGTGCTGGGGGGTTGGGGGTGAGGGTGGGGGTTAGCATGCTGGGGGGGGGGTGAAGTGGTTGGCCTTGTACTTACCAGAGTCCATCCCTCCGTGTACTCCAGCGAGGCCATCAGGATGCAGGATGTTGAGTACCTCTTGCTCCCATGTTGTGAATTCGGGTGGAGTGGGTGGTGGTCCCCCGCCAGTCTTCTGCACTGCGATGTTGTGTCGCGAGACCATCGAGCGCACCTTCCCCCGTAGGTCGTTCCATCGTTTGCGGATGTCCTCTCTATTTCTGGGATGCTGTCCCACCGCGTTGACCCTGTCCACGATCCGCTGCCAGAGCTCCCCCTTCCTTGCTATGGTGGTGTGCTGGACCTGTGAGCCGAAGAGCTGGGGTTCCACTCTTATGATCTCCTCCACCATGACCCGGAGTTCTTGGTCCGAAAAGCGTGGGTGCCTTTGTGGTGCCATGGGGTGGTGTGTATGAGGTGTGGGGTGGTGTATGTGATGATGTGTGTGTTGGTGTGTGGTGCTTTGTGCTTCTATGTGGTGTGTGTGATGTTGCGTTGTGCCTCTGTGTGTCTGGCTATCTATTCTCTGATGTGTCTCTCTCTCTCCTTCGTCTCTGGTTTTTGTTGGTAGGGGTTTGTGGGTGATGTGGGTGTGTGTTTTATATGGTATTGGATGTGTGGGAGTGGTGTGTGTATGTGTTTCAGGTGTGTGCCTTTCAAATTGTCCAATGTGGTAGGGGTTTGTAAAGGTGTGTGTATTTTGACCGCGGCGGGGTCTACCGCCAATGGAATACCGCGGTTGAATGACCGCCGCGTCGATTTGCGGGTCATAATGGGATGGGCGTATTTCTGTTGGCGTGGCGGTGGAGGTTTGGTGTTCTCCAGTTTACCGCTGGCCGCTGATGTGGCGGACTGCAGTGGAGGGCGGATTTTCGGAGGTTTTGCAGTTGTGGGTCAGAATGTCCGTGGCGGCTGACCGCGGCCGCGGCGGTATTGTGGCGGCCTTCTGACCGGCGGTAAGCGGCTTTTACCGCCGAGGTCAGAATGACCCCCTAAGTCATAACTATAACTACCTAATGACGACTGCCACTAGGTAATATATATATATAAATATATATATATATATATATATATATATATATATATATAAGTTTTTTAAATTTCTGCTATTTTTCAAGACAGAAATGGGCCCAAACTGTTAAAGTTGTCTCTAGATCACACCTAAAGATGTGTTGGAACAAAACAATCACCTCTGTGCTTTGCATGTGTAATAATTCCTCACAAGAGTTCATAAATGAAAATGATAATGATTAAATAAAACCAATATCAAAGTTCATATTCAATATTTGGTTCGTATGGATTAGTTGATTTATCAATATGTTTTCTGTTTGAGCAATACTCTAGACTTTAATAATATCAATTATTGTGATGTCAGCAGCATGAGGGTCATGCAGCATCATTTCCTGGGATATGAGGTTACTTTTAGTGAAGGCACTGATGTCAAAAGGTGTGTTATGTCACTTGAAAAACACCTTGTATTTTGGCGAATCGACATCCCTAATACAAAACAAGAACATCTCTCAGAATCACCGTAGGCTAGGTTCATACCTGGGCAGAAAACTATGCAAGTTTGAAAAAGCAACATAATATGAGGCAAACAGTATCCATAATTACATAACTTTATGAGGGGAGGGAGTGATAAATGAGCATGAACTAGTTATTGTAGAAGGCAGAGAATTTGAGTCAATCAACAATACAAGTAGAGAAAGACTGTCTTGGGAAGCAATTGTCATTTTTAGGACAGGAACAATCTACAAAAACTGTCAAAGGGGATTCAGACATAAATAGCAATTAAGATCACAAAGGACCTAATTATTAATCTGAATTAATTGCAATTGTCTAAAGAAACAGCAGTATTGCAAAGGCAGATCTTGTAAATATCAAAATATTTTAAACCATTGCTCTGTAAAAAGGCCAAATATTTTACATTTCTGAAAAAAAATCTAATGGAAAATGTTTTTGTTTTGTAAACACAAGAGATTCGGATTATCAAGCTTTACACCAGTTGATCAGAAGAAAACTCTTGATATGCTTGAAAGTATGTTGTTGAATTGCTTGAAATACAATTACAATCCAAGAAAGAGAGGAAGTATCACTGTACAAAAAGAACAACTGATGGATCATCTGTAAAATAATGACACTTTCATAATGCAAAAGGCAGCTAAAAGCATAAAAAATTGTGGAACTGTGAGAATAAAATAGAGGAGACCTTTTTAGGGCACTAAAACATACATTAGATTGAACAATGGTCCTATATCTCAATGTGAGTTTCTCATAAAGCAGTTGTACTGAATGCTTCTGAACGGTCGATAAAGGAACAATCAAAAGATTATGGGCCTCATTACGAGGCTGGCGGTCATGAGACCGCTAGCCTCGCACGGAGCCAGCGGTTTGGGCAGCGACATTATGAGTTGTGGGGCTGGGCAGATGCCAAGCCTCCCCAACCCTGCCTAGCCTGCGGGTGCAGTCGCACCACCGCGGCCCGCAAGGTGCACCTCCAACCCAGTGGCCGGCCTCAGCCTGCCATCCAAATTACAAGGCTACACACTGCCAGGCTTTCCGTGGTTATCACCCCCCCACCCCGACGAAAACCCTGGCGGTCACACCCCCGGCGACAGGAATGATATCACCACACATCCACATATCCCCCCCAACATGTCCACACACTCAAACCCCCACCCTTTCATGCATGCATGCATTCACATTCACACCCATTCAGCAAATGCATACATGCACTCAGACACCCCTACTCATTCACATTCATCCACACAGACAACCCCACTCACTCACATTCATCCACATAGACACCCCTATACACTCACACATTCACTCAAATACACACACGCATTCACCACCCCTTCCCCCCTCCACACACACACACACACACACATGCACCCACACACATGGTCCTCCTCGCTCCCTCTCCTTTCGGACACCCACTTAACTTCTCAGTCGAGGGGGACGTCCATGAGGGGATAGGTCCTGTCGGTCTTCCCTCACTGCCACCACCACACCAGCAGGACTCCGCCAAGCTATATTACAGCTTGTAATACAGCGGGCAGAGTCCTGCTGGCATGATGGTGCCGGCACCGGCGAGGGAACTGCTTCTACAGCGCCAACCGCCAGCACAACTGCTGGCTGCTTTCAGCCTCAATAATGGCGAAAAGCAGCCAGCACTCGTAATATAGCGGTCTGCTGACCGCCAGCACTGGTGGTCATCTGGTGGGTTGGGCTTTGGCGGTCACTGAAATTGACCACCAAAGTCCAAATGAGAACCTATATGTTACAAGACTCACACAAAATACTAATAATTTGTATGTCCCTTACACTGCATAAAAATCAACTAGTCCCCCCTACTGGACCCCTCATCACTCATATAGACTCAGTATTTCAGATTCTTGCAAAATATGCAAATTAATATTTACACCTCATTTGAAAGCACACCAGCACTCATTTAAAGAAAACAACTACTTTTTAATTATATTGAAGATATTGGTACTGCATGATCACATAGTAAGTAGTGTGATTTTAGCAGGTTTATAAACAATTTTTCCCTAGGCAAAGGAAATAAAATGTATTGAACATTATTTATTAAACAGAAATGGATTCAGTGAACATAATATTCCCGTTGCAACCTTTTGAAATCGTGCTGACATAACAATTATTTTGAATGGAAAACACATTTGCCAAACAACTGGGATCTTGAATGCCTTGAACATAATAGCCCCTTAGTTGGTACTCTAAAAATGAATTGTTATAAGAGATGGCATCTACTGATGAAAAGAAATTCGACGGATTGACTAATTTTCCATGTTAGGTATATTCACAGTATGTTTATGCTAGTATCTGGGAGTACGAAATGGAAGGACTAAGGGGGTGATTCTGACCCCGGCGGTCTTAGACCGCTGGGGCCAGGGTCGGCGGGAGCACCGCCGACAGGCCGGCGGTGCCCCGCAGGGCATTCTGACCGCGGCGGTAAAGCCGCGGTCAGACCGGCAACACTGGCGGTCTCCCGCCAGTGTACCGCCGCCCTATTGAATCCTCCAAGGCGGCGCAGCTAGCTGCGCCGCCGAGGGGATTCCGACCCCCCCTACCGCCATCCAGTTCCCGGCGGTCCACCCGCCGGGAACCGGATGGCGGTAGGGGGGGTCGCGGGGCCCCTGGGGGCCCCTGCAGTGCCCATGCCACTGGCATGGGCACTGCAGGGGCCCCCGTAAGAGGGCCCCTACAAGTATTTCACTGTCTGCTTGGCAGACAGTGAAATACGCGACGGGTGCAACAGCACCCGTCGCACCTTCCCACTCCGCCGGCTCGATTACGAGCCGGCATCCTTGTGGGAAGGGAGTTTTTCCCTGGGCTGGCGGGCGGTCTTTTGGCGACCGCCTGCCAGCCCTGGGAAAAACTTAGAATACCCTCCGCGGTCTTTCGACCGCGGTGCGGTATTTCGGAGGGGGAAGTCTGGCGGGCGGCCTCCGCCGCCCGCCAGACTTAGAATGACCCCCTAAATCAATTACCTTTGAGAATAAGCTTTACTTATGACTCAGTACAGTAGGATAACCTTTTGGTTGTGTTGGTGACTCAAAAAGAGAAGCATTGTAATACATATGGACAATTAGAGGTAGGAATAATTTACTAAAAGTAACATTTAGATCTGTAATCATTGTTTAAATCCCTAGTGTACAGATAAAAGCTACAGTGAGTTAAAATGTGACTGAACGTGAAGATTTTGAACAAGGTATGAAAATGTTAAACGAAAATTCAGAGATCATGGTTACAAAGAGGCTAACTTACAAGTCAGTCATATAGAATGTAGAACTAAGGAAAGGGAAAAGTTACTAAAACATCATCAGAAGAGAAATGTGAAATCCAATCTATATAATACCAAATCACAAAAAGCACTCTTTATGTACCAAGAACTATTTGTCTGCAAATTGTGGTGTAAATCCAGTCATCCATTTGAGATGCAACTGTGTCTAAAGTTTGTAAGGAAAAATGAAAGGGGAAAATGTACATTGGTATCCCCTTTTTTCTCTGCCCCCACTTGATAGATCACCCTGACACTTTCCATGTGCAAACTAGTCAAAAAGTGGCACTTTTTTGAAGTTTTTGATGAGATTCGTCAAATGGTGCCAAATCCTAAGATATAAGCAAATGAAAAAATGCATTTCCTATTGAAATAGTCCATCATTTCCTATAACTCGTGCCTCTGCCATGCACAGTTTTCTCTTCAATAACTTAACTGCAAAAATTACATTGATATTAACAATTATATCAACAAAGATGTCATGAGTGTTATAATATGTGGGGTATTTAGCAATGCATGGAGAGGGCGTGAGTTATAGTTACATTAGGTCATCATGAGTTATAGTTACTTGAGATAACCATAACTATAACTGCTGAATTTCTATGGTTTTGAAGATTTAAAATGTGAGCCTAACTGTAACGTCCCTGTAACCTTTGTTTTTTTGATTGAATTCCTGTGTTTTTTTAAATTCTATTTCTGAAGTATTATGTTCCTGTAACCTTTGTTTTTTTTGTGAATTTCTACACTTTTTCTAAATTTTATTTTGTAATTTCTTTATGTTATTCCATCCACCGCCGTGCTTGGCTCTCATAAGCACCCAAGCCACTCATGAAGAGCGTCTTTGTTTGGTGGAGATGTGATTGCATTACTGTGCTTCAAAACATGTCTCTTAAATCTGTGGGAAATACTCTCTGGGGGTCCTTTTATGAAGCTGTCCATCATCCTTGGAAAATGGCAGGAAGATGTTGTATGTCACTAATGTATATAGGGTAGGGCCAAAAGAGTGGGGCTTCTAGGCCATTTTACATACTTTATTACATATTTTTGTTTTTTAAAAGGGAGAACACAATCTCTGGTCTCAGCAATACATGACAAGAAAGAACCCACAAATCTCAGTCACTAAGTGAGATATTGCGCTAAAAAAAAGCTAGGATGCCAACACCTTCATCAAGGATTACAGATAACTTTTCAAAATAGAAATTCAGAGATAAAAGCTTGCCTTGCCTTGACCATGCACTGAAATTAGGATGATTTGTGCTTTACAGAAGCATGGCTTGAACTTGGGTACCTGCTTTGTTTATATCTGTAAGTGCTTCCCGTTGAGGTTTGATTTCTGTGAAAAGAGTGTTATGTTAAAATGAATCCTGCCATGTGTATTTATCTATGAAGAGGTCACCATTTTCTGCAAAATGTCTACCCAGCTGGAGTACTTTCTACTGGCTAATTTTTAAGTGCTACCTCGTTGAGTGTATATATATATATATATATATATATATATATATATATATAGTGCATCTCCCACACTACAGCTGCGTAAAGGATGCCAAGGTAATGGCGGTCATTATGAACGTGGCGGTGTGGCCCGCGATGCCGGCATTGGTGGGTAAAACCGCCAGTCGGCATGGCGGGCCACACCACCATATAATGTACCCCTTGAGGGCTGCCATCGGCAGCCCTCACTCACCGCCAGGCTGCCTCCGTCAGGCAGCTTGGCGGCGGTCCGAAACATTATCCAACAGGGCAGCGGTGCTGCCCTTTCGGATAATGTTTCCTCAGCCACCATCTGTAACTTTGCCAATGTTATTGTTCCTCAAGAGTCTTCATTAAATAACTTTTCAAGGATGGAACTGCAGAGAAAACACATTTCAATGATTTTTACTTTTATTATCATGTTGGGGACCACAGGGGAGCCTCAAGGCCCTGCGGTCTCAGCTGGATCCCTGCCTCCTGTGGGAGCGGTATTGCTGCTGCAGGCAGGGAGCTGCTGGAAATGCAGCTTCTTCTGTGAGGAAGCAATACTTTCATCTCTTTACCTGCCTGCATCAGCGCAGGCATGGAAAGAGATGAAAACTTCACTTCCAGCAAGCAGGAGCATTTTGACAGCTCCTGTTTGGTGGAAGCAGAGTGTTTGCTTCTGCTTGGTGGGAGCTGTCACAGCTCCTGCCAAGCAAAAGCAAACAGCTGTCCCCCGAGAGTGGGCGTCTTGGGAGATAGCAGAAACTGGCCCTGGGGAGTGGTGGTCCCCGGAGTCATTAATGGCTCCAGGAGGAGGGCCATGCCCCACGGAGGTGGTGGTCCTCGGGCCACATATGGCCCGGTGGTGGACCATGCAGCCCCCTCCTTCTTTTAAAATAGTAATTGGCCCCAGGGAGGTGTTGGTCCCTGGATCTGGGGCTTCACACCAACAACCTCCTTCATGTTAATGTTATCCCTGGGTTGGTTTAGTTCCTGGAGTCTGGGGGTCTGTGCAGCCTCCGTAGTAATATTTTCTATGTAGCCCCGGGTTTGTGGTGGTCCATAGGGCTGGGTGGGGGGTCCGTGCAGCCACCCTGTGTACTTGATATATGTAGCCACCGGGAGGTGGTGGTTCACGCAGCTCTTAAGAGCTCTAGGAGTGGGGCCCGTGCACTCCCTCCTTTTTTAAATTTGGCATGCCTTTCGGGCCTTGCCCACGTGAAGCCTAAATTAATAATAAATGTGGGAGGCTGCTCCTGGTTTTTGTTTTGGCAAAATTAGTAGATCCACCATGGATTTTGCTGAAAATTAAAAAAACATATATGTTTATGACCCTAGCACCAAGGCTGGTGGTGAGGATATTCCTACCCTGACCCCTTTTCTTTCTTTTTGCTTTTTTTAGGAGGGCTCAGCTGAAGCTGAGTTCCAGGATGGCTGCCAACACTTCCTTGTTGAAGTGTTGGCAGCCAATCAGATATGAGCATAGGGAATGTTGGCTCCACAGAGGATCTGGGTCCCTAGATATCTATATTTATTTTCCCCTTAATATCTCTAAATTGAATGAACAGATTTACACCAAATCACAAAAATGACAATTTGTGGACCAAGATTTAGCGTTCTGCTAAATTTGGTGTAATTCCGCCCAGCTGTTTGGGCTGCAGGCATGACTAAAGACCCTACATGAAAATGAATGGGGAAAATGTGTTATGGGAGCCCCCCTTTTTGTTGGCCCTCTCTTGACTGATCCTCCCAAAACTTTCAAGACAGCAGCTGAACCAACTGTCATATTAGTTTAGAAAATGTTGTGACAATTCGGCAAACAGCACCAAAGTTTATGGCAAAACACAAAATGCTTTTCCTATGAAAACTAGGTTCTAACTCTACGGGTGACTGACAGTAAGTAATATATATATATATATATATATATATATATATATATATATATATATATGTTGCCAGTAGGTAGTTAGGACCATGTTTCCATAGAAAAAGAGTTTCTCGACTTGCCGATACCTTTGGCACCATTTGAAAAATCTTCACAAAATGTTTCCAGAAATGTGGCCCGGTGAGTCTTGTTGCACACAGGATGCTTTGGGGTGATCCCTCAAGCGGTGGCAGCGAACAACGGGGCTCAAAAAACATTGTATATCCCACGCTAATCCCCATAGAACCTGTCAACACTTCTTCAGCCTGACCCACTGGATGGAATGAAACAAAATTTGGCAGAAAGTTACCTGATAGTACACAGATTGTGCTTTTTGTTATTTGATGTAAACCTGTTCAGTATTTTAGGAGATGTTTCAGGGCAAATACATTTTTATATCTCTGGTCGCAAATATGTTGCAAATTTTCATGAATACGCAAGCAAAAAGAAGTGTTGCAATTGGCTGACCGCAACCTCCCTAGAAAGTTGGGACCACCATTTCATTTCACTGGACCCGGTACCCGGGGGTGAAAATTCCAATTGAAACTGCCATAAGGGGTCAGGTTGACATAGGTGTGTTTTAGGGACAAATTATAGGTTTCATGTAATTTTGAGTCATGGCACGCGATATTTGTGAAAATTCACAAATTTCAGTGAATTATTTGCATCATATTTGTGATTATGGAAACATTTCACAGAAAAAAACACAGATTCATTCATACACCAATTCATTACCTCATACATGCACTCAAAAGCCCAAGCGCCCACTCACACACCCACTCAGACACTCATGCACCCACTCAGACCCTCTCATAGACTCACACACCCACTTTTAGACCCACTCAGGCACCCACACACCCACTCACACATTCACTGAGAGAGAGAGGTCCTGTGGCTAACCTGCACTGCGCACTGCCAAAGGCAATGAGTAGCGAGTGGTTGGGTGGTTATAAGGGTTTGGCTGAAAGGCCTGGCTTGAAGGCCAGGCCTTGTGACCAACCCCCTCCATGCATGGCTGAAGGTGGTAGGTGGCAGGGGTTGGAATAACGTATGGTAATTAAAATGACTTTACATTAAAAATCATAGAAATTCCCTGAAAAAAAACAAAGGTTACAGGGACGTTATAGTTAGGTTCTGAATTTACTTGTATAAAAAATATAGAAATTTAGCAGCTATAGTTAGAGTTCTTTCAAGTAACTATAATTCGTACCCTAAGGTAACTATAACTCGCGCCTTCGCCATGCACACCTAATTACTCTGCATATTATGTCATTAATGAGATCTTATATGGCATCTTTGATGTCACTGCACTGTTTGCAATAACATTATTGATAAGAAAACTTTGCATGGTAACATGCACCATACTGTGGTGCCAATTGGGCACCATGACGATTAGGTGTCAACACTGCACATCTTGGTGGAGTGCACAGCGATCAGTTCTCCAGTCTGTGCCCAGCAGATCAAGTGCCTTGAATGGGACTGTTGCAGCAGGGATGAACCCGTCCTCACCTAGACTCCACTAGCGGGCTCCAGAGAGCTCCTTCCTCCAACTGCACATACTCTGCCCGAAGCAGGCCCCAGCTGTGTGGTACACACCTGGCTATCTCCCAACTCTAGGTTTTTGCAGCTCAGTCACCACCAGAGGCAGCGATGCCTGCTTTACACAACAGGCTTCCTCCCAGTGGGCTAGCGGCACTTAGCATCAGGAGGCTCTCAGTTCCCTCTTCCACACCTTTTGTGTAGGCCTGCAGAAGCCCAGGTCTCAACTGTGTAGGCTTTAGATGAACTCATCCAGTGTTCGAGCTTGTTCATAGCAGCAACAGAAGATGGTGGCAAATCTGTGGGCCTCTGCACACTGCTAGTATTCCCATTGTATGGGACGAGATGTCAGTTGGGATGCTTTAGCTAAGGCATGGATGTAGCCAGCATTAGAGAGCTGCCACAAAGTGTGTGCCAAGCTATGCCCACATTCTGTATTTATAGGTAGGATTTCCAGGAACAGGAATTCCATGGAATTTTGACTGCTGGTTACTTTGCCCCTGTTTGAAAAATCTCCATGAAACCTCACAGACCTCTAGCTTTTTGTACATTGGCAGAGGACAGAAAGTTTCTTAATGATTGTTCAAGGCGATGCAAAGATAAAAGGCGAGCCCCATATGAGTATTTTCACCAATGCATTTTCCATCAACTTTTGAATCTTAAGTAGCACAAAAATGGCAGAACGGATTTATATGAAATGTGGTAGAATTACACATTATGGTGCACAGATTGTTCTTTTGGGTACTACATGTTAGTAGTGTAAGTATTTTGTAAGATGTACAGCATTTGAAACTTTGAGATGCCAGTTATTGCTGTATTTTAGTGAAATTTGGTAATATTTTGTGGTACTTTACGGAAGTAATGCAGTTCATAACTATGAAAAGGCATTATGTGATTGGCTAATGATTGCCTTTACAAACGTTAAAGGCAGCCATGTTATTTTTAGGTACACTAGGGCTATGTTCTGAGCTTTGCCTTACATATAGAAAATTAGCAGGTTTTATATTTTTCGCTCTATATTACCAATTTATTAAAGAGATAATAGGCAGAGAAAAATATTTATACGTTTCTAGATATATTTTTTTTAAATGTATGGAGTATCACGCTACTGTCTCAGGAGTACCATGGAACTAAAAATAAATAAAAAATTAAATTAAAATAATTAATAAGATAACAAATTTAAAATACACTGCACAGTCTTACATTTTATAAATATAGTGGAGTACATTTTATATTCTATTTTTAACATATTTACATTTTCACAAAAAAATATATGCAGTACTGCAGTAATAACCACAAATTACTGCACTGCCTAAAAACAAAATATAAATGCAGATTTCTGCCTAAACATCTGTAAAACATATAAAAAACTCTAAACAAATGTATCTACCTGTGAACACTTTAATAAAGTGGTATTACGTGGGGAACAACAATCAAACCTTCTACTTACCTCTATTTGAGACCCTAAACTGTGTGCTGCTGTGTACAGCGAACGTACCATGATATATAGCGGCACAATATATAACTAAGGGTCTGATTTAGATCTTGATGAGAGTACTCCATCAAGCTGACGGATTTCTGACTGCCTTGCCTCTATGTATGGTGGTTAAACCTCCATCTGCGCCGACAGAGTGGAGTGTGCTGCCTAAGCGGCCTACCGCAGTGGACTGTAATGCCGGCTAACAGCACTCTGCTGTAGTTATGCCAAGCACATTTAGATTTCATAGTCATAGTGCCTCTTTTCTGCCCGTGGATTCCTGATGGTGGGAGTCCATTGCAGGACCTTCTCAACAATGTACTATGGCTGTGGCTATTGGATGGATGTCAGCAGTGAACACCTGATGTGTATTGGCCAAATGCGAACACCTGCATGCCACACTATAAAAGACATTCCATTTGAGACCATGATCCTTTTCCATTTCACTGCAGAACACCATTTTGCTGTTGAATTTGCCACTGATAAGTCAGATTTTTTTTTTTTTAATTCCCTCATTTTTCCTTTGTCTCATTTTTACATTGTTTCGTTAATGTGAGGGCCACTATTTCATTTATTTTTAGTTACTTATAATGACAGGGTGAGAAATACATGTTTTACAGAGAGTGAATTATCAGTCATGGTGAATGAAATCATTAGAGTAGAGCCACAATTGTTTGGAGCCCAAGTAGAAAATACAACCATATTTCAGAAGGAGCAAATGTGGGCCAGAATACTTGACAGAGTGAATGCTGTAGCAAACAATCTACACATGCAGGAGGAAATTAGGAAGAGGTGGATTGACTTGCCTGGAAGAGTATGTTCACTGACTTCCATGCATCACCTGGAATCACAAGGGCAGGTGGTGAATCTCCAAGCCCCCATCACAACTTTTACCTTGTAAGGAGGCCTTGAAGATACTACATTCTGAAGGCTTGACTAGAATCTCTGGTGGAGTGGAGACTGGAAAGTTAGACCTATGTATGTCTCACTAAACATAAATGTAGTTTTTGCTCTTATTGTAGCTGCACATAATGTGTTTTACACCTTTGTAAAACATATAAGCACAATTTTAAAAATCACAAATCTATTGTCATCATCAAAATATTAGCATTATAGTGCCAACACTCCTTTTACTACTGGGCAATATGTGTGGTCAGTATGTGTGTTGTTCTTCATATATCATTTCCTGCATTGGATTGTTTTTTTCAATGTATTTTGTTGTAGTAAGATAACAGGTTCAAATCCCCATTCATTATGCCATGATGGTACGGTGCTTGTAAGTCTATTTTGACTGTTTAACATGTTTCACATATATTATAATTTTGTTAGTGTGTGTACATCTTCACTACATATATTTTACTAGGAATGTTCAACTTACAATTTTCTAAGTGTTGGCAATGTCAAATTGAAAGGACTAGAATTACCATGATGCCTTGTTTTTGGACATGGAAACTATGTTTGCAATGTGATGCTCTTTTCTTACATGTATGCACATATATCAAAATGTTAGACATTTCTTGAACCACATTTTATGCAACAAATAAAAAGTGGATTATTTCATGTAATTTTGTATGTTGTCACTTTCTTGTCATTTCATTGATGTGATGTAACTGGTTTCACAACTCAAAGTATGTTGACATAAAGATTTTACATCATGTTATGTTTTATGCAGAATAGAAGTAGTAATGGTACTTAACAAAGTTCACATGATGACCAATGCCATTAATCCTACTACGCTGAATAATAGTTTGAATTTTAGCCTTCTATGCCTTGGAATGGTTACCTTCTCTATGCTGAGTTGGGTTGAAATAAGTGGGATTATGTATATACACTTCCTACTTAATGTGTTTTTCAGGACACTTCTTCAGATGCCTTTTTTAGGTTTGAATGTGTGCAATTCATAATGTATGGATAATAACCAAAACACTGAAAGGTCTAAACATACTATAAATAGCATTTGATTAATTTTAGGTTGCTTCATTTTTAGCAGAAAACACATTTGATGCATAATCCAGACTTTTACAATTTGTTTTCTTGTAATTCATATTATGTCCTACACCAAGAGTATGTAGACAAGCTTCTGCCACTGAGGATACCTCCACTCCAGACCAGGATCAAGCCTTCAGTGAAGACTCCACTCCTGCAAGTCTGGATGATGTGTTGCAGTCTGGTTCATCTGGTCTGTCTGGTCAGGCAGCTCTAGTGAGTCTTACTCACTCAGTCCACACCTACACCTCCCACCCCAGCTGTTACTACACCTCAGCCAATGGATACCTCTATTTCCTGTGTCCAAAGGAACATCACCCCAAGTCCTGGCTGCTTTTGAGCTAATACCACCACCATCACCTCCAGTCCAGCCAAGATCCAGTGGGATTGGGCACACTGGCTCAAGGACATAGGGTAGTGAGGTTAGGGTATGAGGGAGGGAATCAGTGGGCGAGAAAAGTGAGTCTACTGGCTTCACCGTCACCCAAACCACCATTGTGCAAGTCTTGGGATCCCTACATCAGCCCCAACACATAATGGGATAGGTTCTTACTGAGCTCTGGTACATTAAGCATCTGCAGAGTGAGCACAATGTAGAGTGGCAGACTCTAAACACAATTTTAGGCTTCCTGACTGGGGTGCTGTTTGACATTTGCCACTGGATTTGCAGGGATTTCCCAGCACCACCATCTACCCATTTCTGTGGCCCTACAACATTTGAGCCCACTACACCTGCCACAGCCACTGAAAGGGAGGCCTTGCTACAAGCAGAAACACCTGCAAACACCTTGGTCCCTGCAACTGAGGATCCCCCCCACAGGAGAGAATGGTCATCTGGACCATCAGGAGAGGTTGGCAAGACCTCTACCAGCAAGAGACGAAGAACCTAATTTACACCAGTATGTAACTAACATTCACTCTGTGGAATAGATTCTGGATAGATTTACCTTTTAGATGCAGGTTGTATTTTGTACAATGGACTTCAAACAATTTTGCTGCTAAAATAATAGTTTTATTTACGATGATTTCATCCTTTATCAGTTTACCGTTGTTTGTAAAATAAATTCAAAAAACACAAAGTTAAAAACTGGTGTTGTATTTCTTGTGGTTTTCACTTTTTTTTTCCCTTTCATCATTAGTTTTTAAAATGCAAATAATCAAAATATTTTTACCCAAAACAACGTTTTATTGAGGTAATGTTTCTCCCATGTTCAAAAAAGTAATATATAACAAACACCACAAATCTTATTGTATTAATTTCATACATTAGTAAGTAAAAGTTTGTTGACAGAAAAAAGAAAAATTAGAACACATGCCTAAAACAAAATAGCCTATGTCATTTATTTTTTCACAATTCCAAATCTTGACACCATGGAAGAATGGGATATTATCATATAAAACAGATTCAATAGGCACACTATTTTTGATTCATGGCTATCAGTTGGATCCTCCTGCCTCACAATAGGAATCCCACATCAATAAACCAATAGTCAAAATCATGGCAGTACACAATTTTGTGACCATGGGATCGTTTCATTACACTGTTGCAGTATCTAGTAGCATGTCACAACCAACTTTAAGTGGTGTGCTACAAAAATGTCTTTCAACAATGATCAGACATATCAGGAGCTTCATACACTTAACACAAAAGGAGGATTTTGCAAAAGTGAAGGGAGAGGAGTATGCTAGGGTCAACTTACACATGTAATCAGAGCAAGTTAAGCAGCACATATTGCCTTGGTGGCAACATTGAACAGGAAACAATGATGCAATCTCATAAATCCCCATTCAATCACTCTGTAAGCTGTCTTTGTACAAGATATATGCATCCAAACTAAGTGTGTGTTTTTCACAGGATCAACTCATGTTGCCTTTGTGTTTTGCCACAGCAGCATATAACAGCAAACGTCACAAATTTGAAAGGCCCAAACGAAGATGACATGGTGAAGCATCCTAAAACAGAGTAACAGGAGAAATTAATTATTATACATGACAAACTAGACACATTACACATGATAAATAATGAGGACACGTTTACTAAGAACAAAGATAAGCAATGTAAATGAACACAGTAGTCAATGTGTTAGAAATTTCATCAACAAACATTTTTTGCTCTTGAATTTCCTAAACGGCCTATTCCTAAAAACATGTCCTGCACCGACTGATAAGCTCTTTATATTGCAAGTTCTTTGGACATTGAATGTAATGTAAAGATATACTTACACTCATGTGAGGACGTTTTCAATGACATCTTGACATACGTCAATTCCTTCCTCTTCACTACTATCATCTCCATTTGGCATTTCAATATCCTCACCCGGTGGCTCATCATGGTCTCCAACCTCTGTAATGAGTGGAATGTTCGGTCACAGGGCTATGTTGTGCAACATGCAGCAGGCCGTGGTAGTTTGCATACCATATTGGGTTTTTAGAGGAGGGCTCCACTCTTTTTATCCAGACAGCAAAATCTGACCTTTAGGAGAGAAAAGCCCACTCCATTGGCCTCCATGTTCTTCCAGGGGCCTCATTGAAGTAGACTTCCCCTGGCGCTGTTGTATTTATCAGCTGTGCTAATAACCATGGTTGGTTAGGATAAATTGAGTCTTCTATATGAATGAAAACATGAATTGTGCAAAAATATCTAATCCCATTGTACATTCTTGAACTAGAAATTAAACAAATAATCATGCTGACAGATTGTATTTACCAACAAGCCAGGCCCTCTCAGATCCAAGTTGTGACATTTACAGGATTATGCTGCTGTTCTGTAATACAAAGGAATCATGTGATGGTCCTTGGAGATGGGCACACACGCTTGAGATGTACAAATCAGGTGAGCAGACAATTTGCAGGTTGATTGAGTGGCATTTCTTCCGATATCAGTAGACCTGTTACCTGGTGTGGGATGGCACTAAGGCAATATTTGTGCCATTAATGGAATGGCTCCAACCACATGTAATATGCCACCCAAAGCATAAAAATCTTGCTTCACATTTGCAAAATCTTCATTTCTTGGAAACTGGATGAAGCTGTTGACGTGTCTCATCACTGAAGAAGGGACGTCTTGTAGCACACCGCTGAAATTTGTTTCTGACATGCCTCATGATACTGCCACAGTGTATTGGAAGAATCCTGTGACCACAAAGTGGAGTACTGTCATGATTTTCACTACTGGTGTTATTGATTTGGGATTCCTATTGTGAGGCAGAAGATCTGGCTCCAGCTGATGACACAAATTAAAAATAGTTTGCCCACCTAGTCAATCTGAATGTTTTGATAGTACCCCCACCTTCCAAGGTGGCAAGGTCTGAAAATGGTCTAAAGACTTGAGGCTGTCATCTTCTACCTCTCCTTGGGCCTGTTTCACAAAGGTAAACTTATACTTTTGGTCTAAGTTTAGACCACAAGTGTAAGTTTACGACTTTTAGGTATTCATAAAGGTAAGTTACAAGTGGTATTTTACATCCACAATTGGGCTGGATCATCCTCACTCTGGGTGGATCAGTCGCACTCGGGCTGGATCATTCACACACACGCCGGATCATCCGACCCTGGGCCGTAATCAGTGTAATAACATGCACCTGCACATTATCAATCCCACCTGCAAACCAGATCTAAAAACCAGATAAAAGCAGCACATAAGCAAAGCTCTGGTTTCTCCACAACCATGCTGTGCCTGCCTGTGTTGCATATCCTGAAGCCATGCTATCCACGAGGAGGAAAAAACACTACACAGAGGAGGAGATCACCATGATCATGAAATTTATTGTGAGGAACTACAAGAGACTGCATGGTCTCCAACCCTACAGCAGAAGTTCCTAACAAAAGGCATCCTTATTGCAGCAGTTAGCCAAAGCATTCACTGAATTGGGGTAGGACATCCGGACTGTGAATGACATGAAGAAGAAGTGGCAGGATAAGAAGAGGAGGGTGAAGGAGAATTACACAAGGCTAGAGGTGGCCTGAGCTCTTCCAGGTATACACATTGGAGCTAGACTCGGTCTCACCCTACTCGAAAGGGATGTCCTCTCCACCATAGACCCCCACCTGCTCCATGGGCAGCCTGTGACTGATGACTGCAGTGTGGTGCCAGGTAATAGGCAGCGATACTAACAATGACACCAAATGACTAATGTTTGCGATACTGATAAATGTGACCATGAATGTTGTCCCAAGTAAGTGCAATCTGCATGGTGACTCAGACCATCATGCATCTCAGATAGTCCCTTACACACCAAGTATGAGAATAATTTTTGATGGCAATTGAAATTTACAAAACCTCAGTCCAAAACACTAACCTATCATTGCTGCCTCATCCACTTCACAGTGGTGTATAGCAATAGAAAATGTCCCTCATACATTTACCACTGCTGTTGGCATGTAGATGCAAATGCGTAGTTATGTCACTAGTTGCATGTAATCAAATATTTTGGTCATGTCTGATGACCTTTCCCTTCTGTTGTCGCATACAGCCAGAGAACAGTCACAAACTGGAGCACAGGTCCCTGCACCATCAAGGAGGTAACGTCATGGACCACAACAACCCATATCATCAGCACAAACTTGTACATACATATGGCTAGGGGAGGGCATTCACTCATACACTGTTACCAGTCAACTCATAGTTAATATACATGGAAAACATGAACTGTGGCAAACCTGTGAAATGAACTATGGGTTCTTGTGTATCACATGTGTCAACTAGTATGTTAACTGAACACAAACATATCATTGTAGGCCCTGTGACGTTGTACAGAAAGGAACAACCTGCAGTGAACTCTGTAATATGTATGGGTGTGACATCTGGTCAGGCACCACAATTTGGGTGGATTTCAGACTGCGGTAAGGATACATGAAAATGGCTCTACAAAATGCTTCTGCGCCTAAACTGTGGTGTAAATGTCAGCAGTATGTGGTGTCTGTTTAGTATCACTGTTGTCACTCATCCCCATATGCTCATGTATGGTTCATAACAGTATACCACACACCATCCTGACATGATGGCCAATGAAAGGTCAACCAATAATGTAAATGTGCAGTACCTACCTAAGGGTTCATATGGGCCTCATGGAGGTTGATTTTGCGTGGGTCAGTGCTGAAAGTCTGTATGTGACAAGACGTTATGCCTCACCTCATGGGGTGCAAGGTGTTTGTGCCTTCCCAGGTATACATGGCTCTGTCACTCTGGGAAACGTCACAAGTGTTCCCATTGTTCATGGAATGTAATTCAAGTAGAGTGTGAGACAACACAGTGATTTGTCTACCCTTGACACACTCCAGGCAGGCCAGCTCAAACCACGCACAGTGGCCTGCTATGGAATCATAGACATGATTTAATGGTGTGTACAGCTGGAGTTTGTTTTGCTTTACTGCAGACTAAGAAGAAATACACAAATACTGAAAGGAATTTGTGATATGCAACTCTCTCAGTCTGAGAAACCCATTTATCAAGGCATTTTGCAAGGATTTAATAAAAAGGTAAATTATGTACAACACAAGTGCACATTTAAAGAAAGTCACCGCAGTGAAATGAAAGTGTACTGCTTTACTTTAAAATGAGAGGAAACACGAATAAAAGGAATTTCACCAATGCAGAGCTCTTAGTCTGAGTAATACATTTATTAAAGCACTGTTTCCGGTTAGAATAGAGGAAGCATGTAGGTCAAATGCAGCAACACGAATAGACTTCCAAAAATAATCACAGCTGTAGAATAAGAATGCCCATTAAAACATACAATGAAAATACACTACTTTAATCATGGATTATGTATCTCCATATGCAGTGAATATTTAGTCATACACAATGCAAAGCTAGAAATAATAATCAAAAATAATTCATCAGCATGGGGCTCGCTTGCTTCATCTCCTTGCCAGCAACAGGCCGCGAACCCAGTCGACCATGATGAGAGAACTTCCCTCAAGAGAGTGGCTGAGGGCAAACGAGTCCCTTTTCCTCCTGAGTTCAATATTTCCACAGCCGTTTGGTTTCCTCCTCTTATATACTTTAAACAAGCCGGAGAGGAGAATTCTAGAAATCCTCCTCCCATCTAGTGAGTTGTTGTTCAAACGATGGCCAAAACAGATTGGTTTTGAGAAGGACATGTTGAAGATTGGCCACATCCCAAGGTACTCTTCCAAGACCAAACCGTTCCTTGCCGTACCATAAACATCATCCTGGTACATCCTTATCTAACTCATACCCCTCCATGTTATATTCTACCCCTTGGTGAGAAAGATCAGGAAGAGTGAAAACATGAGCGAAAAACACATTGCATAACTTGTGCGCAAAAAAATACCTGCACCTCTAACGTGACGGTGGCTAAAGCTAAGTTAAGCACAGAATAGAATCTGTAATCAGATTGGAGCTGGTGGTCACCAATGTGATGGTGTGTGAAGCTAAGCATTACAAAATGCCAGGAAACAATAGCTAAATTAATGCTGTTGATGAGGGGTATACTTATACTAGCAGGCTTGCATTTTGGGAGTGGGGTAATGGCTGGCAAGTTGGGTGTAGAAGAGGGGAAGACTAGACATCTAGTGGTTGAACTGCACAAAGTGAACACAGTAAAGGTGTTGATTAGCCCAGCTTTTACAATTGACCAAAATGTGGGATCCTATAATACTGTTTATTTCAATTTGCAAACAATATCACAAATGAGTGAATCTCTGAATAGAGGACCACATGATGTGTGCTGTTCATGACCGTATTCAGCAGCAGGCAAAATAGACCATGAAGTTGTACATGTACTTTGGGTACACTAGCCAAAGGTAAAGTGCTCAGCAGAAATGGCTGCCCCCTCAGTCCAAAATTTGCAATGTTGTCCTTTTTGGATTGGGGGAGTTGAACATTTTTACCCATACCTTGGTTGATAATTGTGTATATAAAACATGTACTTGGCAATGTGCTGACAAAATCTGATGAACAAAAATTAACCAGCTCTGCATGTTCTGGAAGACTCATTTACAAATGAGCAGATACCACATCATACGTAGGCTACATGATGCCAATGAAGATGCGGGTGTGTCCAGAGGTAGCCATTCATGGATACCCTAGTCATTTCTGTCCTATAGCTCTCAGTAACATCCAAATACATGTTTGCCTTTAAGTGTGAAACCTGGTTGATCTGGGGTCACATGCAACTTGTTGGTCACTGGTCCATACCTCTGACATGTACATGTGGAATCATCATCATCATCCTTTGCAATCAGTAATGGATACAAATGTTACGTTACAGCTGCTGCCATGACTACTTCAGTGATAAGGATGACACCATCCAGGGGTTTAACAGACATCCTGGCTGACGCAGTCAAACCCGCTGCCATCCATCTGTCAGGTACGTGAGCCATAAAGGCCCTCATTATGACATTGGCGGTAAATCCCTCTTACCGCCACGGTGACAGCCGCCAGCATACTGCTGCGGTGGCGAACATCTGTTCACCATATAATGACACACACACACCAATCCAACAGAATACTGACACATTCACAAATCCAACAGTCCAAAGGTAAGTCCTAAAGTGTCGGTACCAACACCCATGCCGTTACGCCAACAAAACAACGCCCACTACATCATGACCCACAAATCACCACGATGAACATTCATCAGCGGTAAACCATTGGCGATACATACCGGCGTGCTTAGAATGGACACCCAAATACTAAACTGCACAACATTGGTCAAAACCAAAAACATACACGTGACACACACACACACACCACACACACCCACCCACAGCACTATAAAACGCACACCCTCCTTACCCACAACTCTTTATGAATCCAAATTATTGCCACCAGACTGACACCAAGACCACTGCGACAACTAGAAACACACACAACATACACCCATACATCCCTCACTCACACCACTACGCACACCCAAACATACTATATAACACCCACACACTTACAAACACCACACAACACCCATGTCCCCACAAAGGCACCCCCGTTTCACTGATGAGGAGTTGAGGGTCATGTTGGAGGAAATAGTCAGGATAGAGCCACAGCTGTTTAGAGAACAGGTACCGCATATATCCATTCCCAGGAAGATGAGGCTATGGTGGAGAATCGTGCACAGGGTGAACGCCGTGGGACAGCATCCAAGAACAAGGGGCAACATCAGGATGAGATGGAATGACCTACGAGGAAGGTACGTTCCATTGCAGCCAGGCACCAGCTCGCCATGCAGAAGACTGGTGGTGGATCCCCACCACCTCCCACACAGCTCACAGCATGGGAGGAGCAATTCTTGGCAATACTGCATCCTGAGGGACTCACTGGAGTTGCCGGAGGACTGGACACTGGTGAGTCAACATTTACTACTTATCACCCCCCATACCTGCATGCCATCACACACCCTCACCCTCACTCCCATCACTCTACTACATCCCACACACTGCACCTACACATATGACTAACCCCAATGCCCAGCCCTGCATGCTATACCAATGCATAGACAGCCCTCCCAACCCTGCATGGACACCCATCACTAAAGCATGCACAGCATAGGGGAACTAACAATACCACAAGACATCACCAGACACAAACAAAGGTGGCAGGGAAACAACAACGATGGAGGGGAAGCTAAGGATGTACAATATGTCACTGGCATGAAGCATAATACATCACTTACATCCCTGCAGGTGCCCCAGCCAATGTAATCGTAGAGGAGGTGCCACGACAAACAGTCCCCCAACAGAAGATGTCCTTAGTGATGACAGTAACTCTGGACTTCAGGATCTGGATCAACAACCTGGCCATCAGCGACTACTGGACAGTTGGTCACCCCAGCCCACTCACAGTCCACCAGAGAACCTCCCCCATCAGTATCCAACACCACAGCTCCCACCCAGCGTCCCCACACCACTGTCCCCAGGACACGTCAATCTGAAGTGTGCCCACCTTAACAGGGACCCCAGGGACCCGAGTTCACACCTCACACCCAAGACAATCAGGGACCTGGGGTTATTGGCAGTGGGCACACCATTCAAGGGACACAGGCACAGGGCAACATGGAAACTGGGAGGACCGCTGTGAGCCAGGGGGAGGACAGGCCCAGGGAACCGACTCTCCAGGAGGCACTCACCAAGATCCTGGGTGCCTACCAACAGTCCAAGGACACCATGGGCCAGATCCTTGACAACATGCAGGAGAACAAGTGGCTGCAGGAGGAACACCATCAGGAGATCAGGGAGGACTTGCAGGCTCTCAACATCACCATGATCTCCATAGCAGGGGTACTGGCAGACATGGCCAACATCATGAGGGAACTGGCAGAACACCAGTTGGCCCCTACCACTAGCCAGTCTATTAACCAGCCCACCGCCTCTGTAATAGATAGTGGGCAGGAGGCCCTGCCACAGGATCCACAGGCCATCAGCACCCCTTCGCCTGCATAAGGTGAACGATCCCGCAAACGTTCCCTGCGACCCAGACAGAAGCCAGAAACACTTGCCAAGACCAAGACCACCGCCAGAAAATGAGACTCTCCTGATTGTCTTCCTTGTGTCCCACCCTGTCACCTTGTCCATTTTGAACTGCCTTTGCTCCCCTTCCTGTGGCTCATTGGACACTGGACCTGTGCTACAAACAGATTGGACTTTCCTCTACCATCACCCCATTCCATTGCACTTTACCCTCAATTTTATATCACCACAATAAACACCCTTGAACACAACTTGACTGATAGTATTTTGTGTGTTGAAAATGTGCATTTAGGGGAACATTTACATCTGGTGCAAATGATATGGACACTGTGATAGCATCCAATTAATGACCTGTATCAGTCTGTAGTAATCACATCAGGACACTGTTGTCATATCACCAACATCTGTAAGAGTACAAGCCATAGGTGACAGTAAGTTGAGATGCAAAGGAAGCAAATGTCATCATGACACAGTCATACAGATGAAATCAATATTCAGAGAATGATCAGTTCCACTGTCTCACCTGTGTATCATTGAAAGTATTGATGTATAACTGATGTTCTGTTGTCCACATCCTCATCCTCTGCCTCCTTATCCTCACTGTCCTAAGGGTCCACTGCTGCCACAGGGGCATCTCCAGTCTCCTCCTCCTGCAGAAAAGGCACATGCTGTCTGAGGGCTAGGTTGTGCAACATGCAGCATGCCACTACTATCTGGCAGACCTTCCCGGTGAGTGGCACAGGGATCCACCTGTCAGATGAACCTAGCCTTCAGGAGGACCAATTTCCATTCAATTATTCTTCTGGTTCACCCATGTGCCTCATTATGACGGTTCTCAGCCCCTGTCCTGGCATTCCTCACAGGGCTCAGGAGCCGCAAAAGGTTTGGGTAGCCAAAGTCACCTGCAAATAGTGAGGGACAAACTTTAGCCTTACACAATCCTATGGGGAAACCCTCAAGGCATATAGTGGGTGGGGACTCTGGCTCACCTATTAGCCACACCCTGTGCCTCTGTAGTTGGTCCGTCGAATTTGGGATGATGCTACTCCTCAGGACAAAGGCGTCATTCACCGACCAAGGATATTTGGCAATGACGTGGGAGGTGTACTGATTAGCCAGGCACACCATTTGCACTTTCAGTGAGTGGAAACTCTAACGATTCCTGAACACCTGTTCATTCTGGTGTAGGGGACTAACGCAATATGTGTACACTCGATCACCCCAATAATATTGGGGATATGGCCCATTACATAGAATCCTGCCTTAACAGTGGCCAAATCTTCCATGTGGGGGAATACAATATAGCTTCAAATGTGTTTCACCAAGGCAGACAGAACCCTTGACATTCTTGCTGCCAAACCCACTGTCACCTGGAAAGAACCAGTTGCCAGGAAATGGAGCATTTGCACAAGAGGGGGTATCCCAGTGGGATGACGGATATCTGATATCAGGTCAGGTTCCACTTGGGCACACAGCTCTGTGATTGTGGCGCTGTCCAGTCTATAGGTGAGTATAATGTGCCTGTCCTTCAGAGTAGCCAAGTCCACAAGGGGTCTGTACACTGGGGTTTGTCTCCTCCTCTTATTCATCTGCAGCGGTAGGTATCTAAGGGACACAAAAGTGAGTAGTTTGTCACAATTGATGGCTATTTACCCTGTAATGTCCAGCACACTACAAATCCCAGAACGCACTTTGGTCAGTGCCTCCAATGTGATCCAATGGGGCATTGGCCTCATGACTGCTTCTGCAATTGCTGTGATTCTGTGAAAAAAGACATGAGAGGCACACAAAAGGTATGCATGTCACAGCATCCGACACAAGAAACGTAACCACTTGACCTCACACCGGACAGTGTCTGGACCATCCTTATGCCATTGCACCCAGTGGTGATAAGGCCCCTGCTTCACCAGTCATGGTGTAGGCATTGTATTTTTTCACATAAATTCAAAAGTGATGGATATTTCCCCTGTAGTGTCTAGCACACTACAAGTCCCAGAATACACTCGGCCAGTGCTTCCAATGTGATCCCATGGGGCATTGGCGTCATGACTGCTGCTAAAATTGCTGTGACTCTGTGAAAAATAGACATGAGAGGAACACAAAAGGCATGCATACCACAGCATCCAACACAAGAAATGTAACTACTTGACCTCACACTGGACAGTGTCTGGACCATCCTCACGCCATTGCACCCAGCAGTGATAAGGTGCTTGCTTCACCAGTCATGGTGCAGGCATTGCACTTCTTCACGTAAATGAAAGAGTGATGGCTATTTCCCCTGTAGCGTTTCGCACATTATAAGTCCCAGAATGCACTGTGCTTCCAATGTGATCCCATGGGGCATTGGCCTTATGACTCCTGCAACGATTGCTCAGATTGTGTAAATCGTACCATGTGACACATGTTGGTAGATCTCTGTAACCAATCACTCCACGCTACCAGACACAGTATGCAGGCAATGCACTTACCAGATTTCTACTGCTTCAAATCCTCCAGGTACGCTTGGTGGGTCGGCCAGGCTGTACTCAGGACCCTCCTGTACAGTGGCATGAGGTGGGGCCGGTAACTGTGGGGCTGAGAGGACTGACCCAGCAGCTCTAGTGCCCTCAGTCAGGCTCAATGTTACAGGGCCTCTCAGTGCTTGCGGCATGTCCTGACCCACTGGTGGTACATGCCCACTGCCCTGCAGCACTGTGCAATCTACTCCCAGATCCTGGAGCGAGCTGCATTTCTCAGCTTCTCCTGGGGGCCCCTATTGTTTAGCACCGCTCCAGCTAATATGTCCAATTCCCTTTCACTGAAGGGAGTGTCCTCTCCTCAACTCCCTCAGCTATTTTGGGGGCAGTTAGGGTGGACAGAGCAGCAGGATGGCAGAGGATTCTGTCTGTAGCAGGTGGTGACTCCAAATGACAAGAAAATGGCTTCCTGCAACTTCTTCTCAGTGACTTCCTGCCTTACATTTCCTCTGTGTCATTTCCTGATGATTATCATTGGGTTCCGTCCCATTGCTGGATTCTATGCCCTGAGTGTCCATCATCCGCCCCGGAGTGTAAGCTCCGCACGCAGAGCTTATGATCTGCTCGTGGGCGCAGAATCTGAAATAAGAACAGAATTATTTTTTTTAAAGAAATTAAAATAAACATGGCATATGCAAATGTTTAGGAAGGGCAGGAATACTGTGGGAGTAATACAAGATTTTGTGGTTACACTACACTACAGTATTTCCCAGCACGGTTTGGCCCTTTTCATTGCAGTATGGTACATGTGGGAAACATATAGGCCCTCATTACAACCCTGGCAGTGAGTTGTAAAGTGGCAGAAATACCACCAACAGACTGGCGGTAAGTACCACTAAATTATGACCATGGCGGTGATAACTCCCATAGACAACCAATGTACCACACCAACCGCCAGGGCGGAAACAACACCACAGCGGTAGCCGGCAACAGCCAGGCGGAAGGCAAAGTACCGCCCACCATATTTTGACCCTGCAATCCGCCACCTTTTCCGGGGTGGTACCAACACAATCAAAAGCCTGGCGGAAATGCATCACTGATGAGAAAGGACTCACCATCAGAGACACAGGGAAGAACAAAGCCGCCATGGAACCCGAACTGCACGTTTTCCCAATGATCTTCTACATTATGCTCCACCTGGAACACCAACGCTGACAAAGACGACAACAGTAAGTACAGCCGCTCAGCATATAAGGGAGGGAGGGAGGGAGGAAAGGGAGAGTGACACACACACACAATACACACCATTCACACACACCATACACACAACCAGCTGCACATGAAAAACAATTTGCCCCCGAAACACAGCAGAATAATGCAACAACTACTGGAATGGACGAAAGTGATTGTAATCAAATCAACATCTAAAAAACGTAATCAATTTGTCAATGAAACAGTTATGTACACATGTACACAAAGCGACACTGCCCAGTCAAATGTTCAAAGGGCCCACATGGCCATAAGGCCCAGACTAAGGCCCAACTCGAATCCTGACTTCATCCGGATAGTACTCTGCAGGGGCATCAGTTTGCAAATGAGCAGGCGCCCTAGGGGCAGGAGGGGGCACTTCAGCCAGATGTGGGAACAAGCCCACTGGTTCTGGAGGTGGCTCCATGACCATTCAACTGTCCTGGGGAGTGCAAGGCCACAGTTTCTCAGGTGGGTGACTTGACCACAGGTTCTGGATGGGGCAACCTGGCCATTTCTCGTTGCTGGGGAGTGCAAGGTCACAGTCTCTCAGGTGGGTGACTTGCCCACTAGTTCTGGAGGGGGCAACTTGCCCATTTCTCTTTGCTGTGGAGTGCAAGGCCACAGTCTCTCAGGTGGGTGACTTTTCCACAGGTTCTAGATGGGGCAACATGCCCATTTCTCTTTGCTGGGGAGTGCAAGGCCACAGTCTCTCAAGTGGGTGACTTGCCCACTGGTTCTGGATGGGGCCCCTCATACAGCAGCCTCTGGAGGGTGGGCTACATGGCGTCCGCTGGCACTGACGGCTGCAGTGTGTTGGCAGATGGAGGTGCCTCCTGGGCAACCTCTACAGTTGCTGAGGGCTGCAGTGTCGTAGTGGATAGAGGTGCCTCCTGGGCAGCCTCTGCAGTTGCTGCTGGATGTAGTGTCGTGGTGGATGAAGGTGCCTCCTCGTCAACCTCTGCAGTTGCTGATGACTATACTTCATCAGCTGGTGGTGGGGGCCCTGTGACAGCTGGTGGTGGTGGAGGTGTCATCCTGACAGCCTCCTCTGGAGTAGAGGGCTTCACCTTCTCCATTACATGGGGTGTGGATTCCTTACCCTTCCTGGCAGGGATGGATGGCTTCTTCCCCTTCTTGGATGGAAGTGAAGCTTCTTCCTCATCTTGCCTGGAGGTGCAGGCTCCTTCCTCTTCTTGCATGGAGGTGCAGGCTCCTTCCCCTTCTTGGATCGAGGTGCAGGCTCCTTCCCCTTCTTGCCTGAAGGTGCAGGCTCCTTCCCCTTCTTGCCTGCAGGTGCAGGCTCCTTCTCCTTCTTTAATGGAGGTGTGGCATCCTTACCACCACGAGTAGGTGGTCCTACCACTGTCCCTGTGGAGTTTTTTGGCAGAGGTGCTGGGGTGGGTCTTTGGTAGCCAGCTCATACAGGCAGGACAGGGGGAGGGGGAGGGAAGAGTTCAAGTTGGGCAAGGAAAAGCTTTTTAGGGACGGTGGGGCCGAAGAAGGGAAAAGTGATGGGAGTGGAGGTTGAGGGAGTGGTTGTAGGACGTGTATGTCTGCTGGATTTGGGTGCAGGTGCATGGGCAGTATGCTGATGTGAGGTGGATGGCTGTTGGATGTGTGAGTGCTTGCGTTTGTGTCCTTTAGGAGGGGGGACAGGCAGAGTGGGAGAGGACAGATGGGATGCGTGTGAAGTGTGTGTGCTGCTTGATGTGGTGATGCTGGTGGTAGATGTTTAGGTAGTGCATGCAGGTGTGAGTGTAGACATAACTCGGAGGGAGGTGGAGGGTGAAGGGGAGACAGAGGAGGCAGTGGATGTTGTTGTGTCTGCAACTGTATGGTGTTTGTGTGAGTGCTTGTGGGATTATGTGTGGTACTGGTGTTTGCTTGTGCCACTCTTGGGTGTTGTCTTGTGTGCATGCTCGTCTGTATGTGTGCATGAGATGGTTTGGGGTTGAGGAGAATGGGACTGGGAAGTGGTAGTTGGAGGGGGGATGGTAGAAACAGGGACAATGGCTGCCATCAGAGAGGAGGCCAGAGCCTGAATCGATCTCTGATGGGACGCCAACCCACCGTGAATACCCTCCAGGAATGCATTGCATTGCTGCATCTGGGATTCCAGCCCCTGGATGGCATTCACAATGGTTGATTGCCCTACAAAGATGGATCTTAGGAGGTCAATAGCCTCCTCACTCAGGGCAGCAGAGTTCACTGGGGCAGGGCCTGAAATGCCTGGGACGAAGGAGATGTCGACCCTCCTGGGTGAGCGGGCACGGGCAACTCGCTGAGGGGCTGCTGGGAGGGTGGTGCTGGTATGGGGGTGGAGGCTGTACCTGCAGCTGGGGTGGTCACCAAGGTGTCCGCCACCACCAGGGAACTTCCATCGAAGGAGGTATCTGGTCCGAGTTACTCCCGTTGCCCTCTGTCCCACTGGTTTCCTTGGCGGCTTTGGACTCTGCCTCCAGGGTCCTGTGGGATGCAGCTCCCTCTGTGCACACAAGGATAGGATGACAAAACAAGAAAGGGGGGAGAGAGACAAAGGATACACTGGGTCAATGACTGCAGCAACACCACTATTGGCATACACATCACCGTCACACACAGGGAACAGGCTTAAGCACTATGCATTGCAGTAACAGTGATATGGCTAGTTACTAAGGCAAGATGAGGACCACGCACGCCAACTGCAGCACTCCTGGGTCCCACAACGCCCTGGCTGAAATGAACTGCTAACAAGCTAGGTTACCTGTATGTGCTATACCCCCATTACCCTTCAGATGACCCACGCTGCAATGTCTGACCTGGCCTAAGGGGCACCCACTAACACACATCCACCACCCGGATACCACCCCACCAGACAAAATATATAATGATACCCACTATACTCACCCCCTTGTGGCTGCTGTGATTCCCTCAAGCACCCATCCAGCTCAGGGTAGGCAACCGCCAGTATGTGGGCCATCAGGGGGGTCAGGGTATGACTCATTTGGGTAGGCCATCCCCAGCTGGGCCCCCACGGTCTTCCATGCCCAGCATGTCAGATCCTACCATCGTTTCTGTCAGTGGGTGCTCTGCCTGCCATAGACCGCCAGGGTCCGCATGTCCTTGGTGATGGCACGCCATATACCCTTCTTTTGATGGGCGCTGAACTGCAGAGGAAATAAAGACAGGAGAACACCATTAAACAAACAGTCCAGCCTGTCACCGAATTAGCACACCATACCCGTTTCCATCACCATTGGCACACACATAGCCCAGTGCCCATCATATACATGTCCACAAGACATTCCCCCACCCCTCCTTACACAGTGCTTGCACACACATCTCCATGCAACCTTCTGACATGCATTGTGCCCAAAGTGTACTCACCTGTTGGTCTGGAGGCCCATACAGCTGTCCGTATTTGGGTAGGATCCCAATCACCATTCGCTCGAACTCTTCCGAAGTGAAGGCTGGGGCCCTTTCCCCGGTCATACAGGCCATGGTAGGTTCCAGACGCAGGTCACAGCAGCACATGCAGTGTAGGTGTTCTCCTGTTGAAGGTCAGGAAACAAGTGAGAAATCAGAAAGAAAATGGCAGTCACGTCCGCGGCGCTGTACACCGTCACCGCTGGAGTACATTGCCATTGGTCACTGTACCCCATAGAGCCTGATATTATCCAATGAGGAATTGCACAGCAGTGCAAGACCGCTTTCCACCACTATGCCCAATGTCGGCGGAGTTACCTCACTTCCACCTGTCCCTAAATACAGGACAGTCACCATTTCAGGTGGGGGAAACAGTCATATCAACAATTACTGCATCACAGGAAAGATTGGCACATACTTCGCCATTAACACTGTCCCAATACATAAGTGCACCATGTGGACTGCATTTGTGGTTTTGTTGTTTCAATTGTGACAGCCTACTCACTCTTGGGTCCCTTAGATACCTACTGCTGTGGATAAATAGGAGGTGGAGACATACCCCCGTGTACAGACCCCTGGTGGACTTAGCTACACTGGAGGACAGCCACATTATCCTCACCTATGGACTGGACAGGGCCATAATCACAGAGTTGTGTGCCCAGTTGGAGCCTGACCTGATCTCATCTATCAGTCATCCGACTTGGATCCTCCCTCTTGTGCAAGTGCTATCAGTTCTCCATTTCTTGGCAACTGGTTCTTTCCAAGTGACAGTGGGTTTGGCAGCATGAATGTCACAGCCAATGTTCTCAATCGTGCTGGCAAGAGATTTGTCTGCCCTGGTAAAGCACATGTGCAGCTACATTACTTTCCCCCAGGTGGAATATTTAGCCACTGTGAAGGCCGGATTGTATGCAATGGGACATATCCCCAATATTATTGGGGCGATTGACGGTACACATATTGCATTTGTCCCCCCCACCAGAATGAACAGGTGTATTGGTAACAGTTTCCACTCACTGAAAGTACAGATGGTGTGCCTAGAGGACCAGTACATCTCCCACGTCAATGCTACGTATCCTGGTTTGGCACATGATGCCTTTGTTCTGATGAATAGCAGCATCCCACATGTGATGGGCCAACTACAGAGGCACAGGGTGCTGCTAACAGGTGAGCCTTGGTCCCCTCCCACTGTATGTTAGTTTATGCCTCTGGTGTTAACCCCATAGGATTGTGTGTGGCTAAATGTTGTCCCTCAATAATTAGGTGACTCTGGCTACCCAAACCTATTGCGGCTGCTAACCCCTGTGAGGAATGGCAGGACAGGGGCAGAGGAACATTATAATGAGGCACATGGGCGAACCAGATGGATCATCGAAAGGACTTTCGGCCTCCTGAAGGCCAGGTTCAGGTGTCTCCATCAGACTAATGTATCCGTGTGCTACTCACCCGAGAAGGTCTGCAGGATAGTAGTGGCATGCTGCCTGTTGCACAACCTGGCCCTCAGACACCATGTACCCTTTCTTCAGGAGGAGGAGACAGGAGATGCCCCTGTGGCAACAGTAGACCCTGTTGACAGTGAGGATGAAGAGGCTGAGGATGAGGACAACTGAACATCAGTTATCCGTCAGTACTTCCAATGACACACTGGTGTGACAGTGCAACTGTACATTTCTATGACTATTAGTGTATTCTGTGTGGCTGTGGCATGATGGGATTAATTTCCTTTTACCTCTACTTACTGTCACCTATGGTTTGTCATTTTACAGATGTTGGTGATATAACAATGGTGTACTGATGTGCTGACTACAGCCAGCTACAGGTCATTATTTCTATGCTCTCACAATGTACAGTTCATTTGTAATGGATGTAGCTGTTGCCAAAAATACACATTTTCAAAACATGAAATACTAGTAGTCAAGTATTGTTCAAGGGTGTTTATTGTAGTGTAAGAAATTGAGGGGAAAGTTCAATGTAATGGGGTGATGACGCAGGAAAGTCCAGAGTATTGCTCCAGTCTGTTTGTAGCACAGGTCCAGAGTCCAAGGGGCAATAGTAAGGGAAGCAAAGGCAGTTCAAAGTGGATAAGGTGACTGAGTGGGACACAAGGGGGACAATCAGTCTCATTTCCTGGTGGGGGTCATGGCAAGTGTCTGTGGTTTCTGTCTGGGTCACAGGGAACTCCTTTGAGTCCCTCAGGATGCAGTAATGCCAAGACTTGCTCCTCCCATGCTGTGAGCTGTGGGGGAGGAGGTGGGGGTCCACCGCCAGTCCTCTGTATGGCAAGCTGGTGCCTTGCTGTTATGGAATGTACCTTCCCCCATTGGTCGTTCCACCTCTTCCTGTTGCCGTCCCTTGTTCTTGGATGTTGTCCCACGGCGTTCACCCTGTCCTTGATTCTCTCCCATAGCTCTATCTTCCCTGCAATGGATATTTACTGTACCTGTGCTCCAAACAGCTATGGCTCTACCCTGGCAATTTCCTCCACCATGACCCTTAACTCCTCATCAGTGAAACGGGTGTGTCTTTGTGATGACATGGGTGTTGTGTGGTGTGTGTTGGTGAGAGTGTTTTGAGTAATGTGGTGGGGTGTGTAATGTGGTGTGCGTGAGGGATGTATGGGTGTAAGTGGTGTGTGGCTAGTTTCTCAGTGGTCTTGCTGTCAGTCTGGTGGCACTGATTTGTATTCATAAAGGGTTGTGGGTAATGTGGGTGTGTGTTTTATAGTGCTGTGGGTGTGTGGGTGTGTGGGTGTTTTGTGTGTATGTGTGTCAGGTGTGTGTTTTTCGTGTTGGCCAATGTGGTGTTGTTTCTGAGCATGGCAGTATGTACCGCCGTTGAATGTCTGCTGTGGTGATTTGTGGGTCATAATGTGGTGGGTGTTGTTTTGTTGGCGTAACAGTATGGGTGTTGGGACTGCCACTTTAGCACTGACCTTTGGGCTGTCAGGTTGGTGTGTGTGTGTCATAATATGGCAAATGGATATTCGCCACCACAGTGGAATGTTGGCGGGCGTCACCGTGGCGGTAAGCGCCATTTACTGCCAATGTCATAATAAGGGCCATATTGTTCACATCTAGGAAAACTGTGCTGTATCACCAATCCAGGCGCAGGTAGTGATGTCAATCCCTGGACACATAGGGCCTCATTGAAAGTTTGGTGGTCTTTTGGCAAGACCGCCGCCATGTCGGCAGTAATCCGCATTACGACTCACACTATGAAGACCGCCAAAAAAAGTAAAAAATCCGAAATCTCATGGACACTGGAGGACAGAAAAGAGGCAGTCCCACCAGCAGCACTGCCAGCCCAACAAAATTCCACCCACCAGATCATGAGCCACAAATCACCACAGTCATTCTTCTATGGCAGAAAACCATTGGTGGTGCAAACTCTGGAGGTCAGAACTCACATCAATCAGAACACCACACCACTTTGGATAGTTTGAATACCCCACATCCGACACGCCTCTCCACTACACTATATAATACACCCCTACACAACCCACGATCCTTTGCAAACAGAATGCCATTCAGATACTCCGAGAAGCCAATAATTTAAATATAGCACTTTTACAGTATAGGCACACATACACATCTCACTCAACACAGACCAAAATTATCACAATACATACATCACTAGCACACACAATTTGCAATGACTGTCTCCAACTCACAGCGCAGCACCCACACCTCACCAATTACCTAACACTGCACCCTTACACTCACAACACCCCCACAAACCGTCTACACAACCACTGCCATAGCCCCACAAAAACACCCAAGTTTCACAGATGATGAGTTGAGTGTCATGGTGGATGAAATTGTCAGGGTAGAGCCACACCTGTTTGGAGCACAGTTCCAACAAACATCTATTGCCAGGAAAATTGAGTTGTGGCAAAGGATAGTTGAGAGGATCAATTCTGTAGGCAGTCATCCACGCACATGGGGTGATATCTGGAAGAGGGGGAATGGCCTACAGGGGAAGGTCCATTCCATGGCATCTAGGTACCAGATAGCCGTGCAGAAGATTGGCGGTGGGCCCTGCACCGCCTCCCCCACAATTCACATCATGGGAGGAGAAGGTCTTGGTCATACTGCATTCTGAGGGCCTGACAGGAATACCTGGAGGACTGGAGTCTGGTAAGTATCCACAACATTTATGTCACACAATTGACTAGTCCTGCATGCTTCCCCATCATCAAACCCACACGATTTTATTATTATAGTCACTACACCTCTCACCTAATCACCTAAAGCCCCTCCCTGCCATGCCACCTCTCCACTCAGCCCACCTACCCTCACAGTCCTTGGAAATGCCATGTTAACTACAGGCTGATCAGATCACTACGACTCCAAGAATGCCCTAACCCATCATTGTGAAAACCTGGACTGTGCACATCACATGTCACGCATGTATTAATAATGTACTAGCTACACCATTTAGATTGTACTAGTGGGGACCAGTACATGGCAATGACAGCAATGCAATGGCACACTCACGATAGCAACTAAAGCAAAACACAGCTACAGCTGAGATCAAATATCCCAAACCAGAAATAGACCTCGTTTGGAAAGTAACATGGCAGAACCGATGCACATGACAATGTCTAATTACAAGACAATTTCCCCTGCATTCTTCCACTAGGGCACCATGGTGCATTGTGCAGCTTTAATGTGTGACATCTAGCAAGCCTGACTAATCACTAGGTGACAGAGCTGAACAGTCATGACATATATCTGACATAATCAGATTGCATCTGCACAAAAACCTGTACCCAATTAGTATGACAACTCTCAGCATGGAGTAAGGAAAATAAGTCACAGAGTTGTATGTAGAACTGAGTTATGCTGTGCAGCATCTGCCAATGTTATTGCAGGGAATCATGTTAAGCCACTGTCTGCATCTCACAGAAAACCAACCAAACATACGTTCTAACCTGAACTCTGTGTCTCACTCCCTCTACTGGTAACCTTGCCATTGCCACCATGGAGTGGATACCTGAGACTGTCAGTCTCCTTCAGGATGAAGGCCCCAGTGAGGACAACACACTTGGATGTCTGGACACTGACGAACAACCTGGCCCATCTGGGACACCTGGTCCGTCAACGACTCTCAGCCTTATCATGACCACATCAACTCCACGAACACTGTTACATCCACATTACCGGCAACTTTCACCCCCAGACCTGTGTCCTGAAGACTGTTCAATCTATTGTGTGCCCCAGAGTATAGAGACCTCAGTCTAACCTTGCCACCCCTGACAATGATGGACCTCCAACCACTGTGAGTAGGCACACTGTGCAAAGGGCACAGGCATGTGGGGGTAGGGTGAGTGGGAGAGATGGTGTGGGCCAGAGTATGGGGCCTCAAAGGCACACGACTGACCAGAAACCATCTCCCAAGTCTTGGGAGCTTACCAAGTTTCCCAAGACAGGATGGGCCAAATCATCACCATGTTGGGGGAAAATCAAAGGCTGCAGATGGAACACCACCAGGAAGTCCTGCAGCAGTGGCAGGCACAAAATGCCCACATGGCTACCATTGCAGGGATGCTAAGGGACATCAATACCAACCTGATTGGTTTCTCCACACACTATTAGGCCTCGTCCACTAGCAATGTTACACCTGCCCCTTCAATATCTGAGGTAGCTAGTGGAATGAAGGCCCTACCAGGGGAACCTCATGCTTCAGACACCCCTCCTTCTGTAGCTGAAGAATTCTCTGCAAATGTAGAGGCCCACCCAGACATCCAGCTGTAGCATATTCCAGGACCAAACCCGCCGCCAGGAAGTGAACCTCTTCTGATTTGTCACCCTTGTGTGCCACAGATATACCCTATTGACTGTTCAGAAACCTAACTCCATTTGCCCATGGTACAAGGACACTGAACATGTGTAACCAACTGGTGTAGCAGCTACCCTGATGAATACATCAACCATGACTTCACTCATCACTTTTATTTGCATTTATGCACTTCAATTGTCACTGATAGTATTTTGATACACACAATAAATCAGAATTAAACACAGCTACTGAGTATGTGTCCTTTATAAAACATATATAATAGTCATGCTTGCCAACTGTGGTTTGGTCATGCCACCATGTATCGAACAGACAGTGTAATGGTCATCAGACAGGGGCTCCCTCAGCAGGAGGCACATTACAACAGAAATGTCACAGGACAGATGTCAGAGAGGTTGAAATCCAGGTCAACACAATTGTATAGTCAGTATTCCAATCTGGAAATAGAGCATGACAGAGAGTACCATCAAGATGTAAGTCATGGTGTCATACAATGCACATGTACAGGTTATAGAAGTCAGGCTGATGGTAAACTACCTACAAAGCAGGGGCACACATACAGTTACTCCACATCACCAGGTAGACCCTCCTCCCACACCAATACCATAGCTACACATTCACATATCCCATGGAACACACAAAAAACATGACAGAGGAACCCAGTATTTAATACATACACAAACATAGGCCCCATACCTGTCGTACTGTCACTCTCCTATGTCAGTATACAGTTACATGAACCTTGGACAGCAAAGTTAGAACACAAACAGAGCTAGGTCCCATGGCCATCAAAAGTACTCCGCCCATTGTGAAGCGAGAGGCCATGATCCAACCTGCACACGTGTCACAAACTTCACCTGACATGTTATACACAATTTAATTTCCTCCTCAAACCCATGAGTAAAAAAAAAGGACTAAGCTTTTACCACCCCACTTTTATGAAGGAGAAACAATCAAGGTACCACCCCACTGAAACTAAACTCAGTTTACCAGGTATCTGTCAGGTTCACCTCTCATGTCTCATACCATTGGCTACTGACACTGATTACCTCAAGCCTAGGTTGCAGAGCCAAACAGGATATAGCTAAATCAGTGAGTGGAAGGAAAAGAGGAAAGGATTGCACAAAACACACCTCAAATCCGAGAATTCTTTACCAGAAGTGTATGTTAGCATCAGCTGTAATAATACATGAAAAAGCAGAACATTCTGTCTAATACACATTGCAATTTATCAGTCTGCATCCACAACTCACACATAAGCATTGGACTCATGACACCCCCACTGAGCAAGAAAGAAAGTATAATGGCAGCAATCTACTTCAAATTGTGCACATTTATCACAACAAAAGGCCCACTTCACATACCAGTATGTCAGTTGAAGTACTGATTGATGAGATCTGCCCTAGCATCACCAGCTCCTTCTTCCTCTGGCTCTTCATCACTTGCCATATCAGCATTTCCAGCCACCGGTCAAGCTGCCTCCCCCTCATCTGTTATCAATGGTATCTGGAATCTCAGGGCTAGATTGTGGAGCATTCAGCAGGCAATGATAATTTGGCATACCTTGAGGGGCGAGTAGAGGAGGGCTCCTCCAGATAGGTCCGGGCACCTGAATATTGCCTTCAGGAGCCCAAATGTTTGCTCGATTACACGCCTTGTCTTCCTGTGGTCCTCCTTGTAACACAGTTCCCTTGGCGTGGTTGGTTACCTCACTGGTGTCAACAACCAAGGAAGGTTTGGATAGCCTGAGTCACCTGTGAACACAAAGGTTGAACAACTCAAAAATGTATGGGACTGGCTATATTGTGATAACAGGAGACATAACTCACAAAAACACACACTAAAATGGAAACTTACCAACCAGCCACGCCCTCTCTATTTGGAGTCGTGCCATTAGCTGTGGGGCATTGCTGTTCCGCATGATGTAGTAATCATGCACAGATCCTGTATACTTGCCTGTGACTTGTGAGATGTACTGGTCTGCCAGACACACCTTCTGAATGCTTATTAGTGGTAGTTCTTCCTGTTCCTATACACCTGTTCATTGGCACTGGAAGGAACCAAGGCTATGTGGGTGCCATCAATTGCTGGTACCACATGAGGAATGTGTCCCATCTCATAAAAGTCTGCCTTCACATAGCTAAATCCGCTCAGTGGGGAAACCTGATGTAGCTGTCCAGACTGAACATGGGCTGAGACATCCCTTTTGTTAAAGCCACTGTATTCTGAAAGGAGCCTGTGGCCAGGAAGTATAGCACTGACAAGTCTTGAAAGAGGGGAGTTATGCCATAGGGATTACGAATGGCAGGCATCAGCTCTGGCTGATTGCAAAGATCCATGATGGTATGTTGATTAAGATGATTTGTCTGGATGACATGCCTTTGCTCCATGATGTACAGGTCTACTAGTGCATGGTACACTGGTGGTTGTCTCACTCTCTTCATGGCAGGATAACTATGTTGAGAGAAGTGAAAATACAATAAGTTATTGTTAGAATGAGCCATCTGGGAGGCCTGTGGTCTGTCTGAACCCAGAAGTGAGTCCCAAACAGGTATAGTCTCAGCTTCTTCAATGCTCTGTTGAGACAGAGTTGAGACCCCGGTAGTCCACGCAGAACCTAAGCTCTGGCTTGGCACCGGGAGCAGCAGCCTTGGGAACCAACACCAATAGGCTGGACCAAGGACTGCTGGACTTCTCTATCACCCCAAGAGCCAGCATCTTGGCAACTTCCTCCTTGATGCTGGACCTCACCTTATCTGACACTCTGTAAATGTTATTCTTTACAGGAGGACTGTCTCCTGTGTCACTGTCATGGACACACAAGTGTGTGAGTCCAGGTGTGAGGGAAAAAAGGGAAGAGAACTGCTCAGATAACTGGTAGCAATCTCCTCTTTGATCTAGGGTCAGAGAGTCAGAGAGATTGACACTCTCCACTGACCGATCACCTTCCTTGGAAGAGAGGAGGTCGGGGGAAGGCTCACTCTCCTCTTCCATGCCCTCATCTGTCACTAGAAGTATGCTGACTTCAGACCTCTCACAATGAGGCTTCAGTCTGTTTTTATTGAGCACCCTTAGAGGGTTCATAGGGGACTTGAGGTCCACTAAGTAAGTGGCCTCCCCCTTCAGCTACTTGATTTCAAATGGGCCAGTCCAGAGGTCCTGGAGAGCTCTAGGCTCTACTGGCTCCCTTACCCATAACTTGTCTCCAAGTGAGAATTCTACTAGGGTGGCCTTATGGTAATACAATTGCTTTATTACCTCTTGACTGGCATCAAGGGTGCTCTTGGTCTGTTTCCAGAAGCATTGCATCTGGTTGCGGAGGGCCAGAGTGTAACTGACCACTTCCTGGGAGGGTTTCCTGGGTGGTTTCTCCCACCCCTCTTTTACTATGCTTAGGGGTCCCTTGACAGGGTACCCATAGAGAAGTTCAAAGGGCCTGAACCCCAACCCTTTCTCGGGCACCTCTATATAAGCTAAGAGAAGGCATGGCTAGAGGATGTCCCACTTACACTTCATGACCTCAGGCAGGCCTGCGATCATGCCTTTTAGGGTCTTGTTGAACCTTTCCACAAACCCATTGGATTGAGCATGGTATGGGGTGATGAACCAGTAGATCGCCCCACACGCATCCCACATGGACTTCATGTATGCAGACATGAAGGTTGTGCCTCTGTCAGACACAACCTCCTTTCGGAATCCCACATGGGTAAATATTCCGATCAGAGCTCTGGTCACCACCAGTGCAGTCATTGTCCTTAGAGGGATTGCCCGGGGATAGCGGGTGGCATGGTCTACCAAAACCAGTATAAACCTGTTGCCTAGGGCAGTTTTGGGGTCCAAGGGACCAATGACGTCAATGCCAATCCTTGCAAAGGACCTGCCAACAACGGGGAGTGGGATCGGGGGCTTCAGCCTTTTCCCTGTCTTCCCACAAGCCTGGCAGGTTGGGCAGGACCTACAGAAAGCATCTGAGCCCACCTGCATTCGGGGCCAATAAAAGTGGGTGACAAGCCTGGTGAAAGTCTTGTCTTGTCCCAAATGTCCCACCAGGGGGATGTCGTGAGCCAACCCCAGTAGGAAGGCCCAGTAGCACTGGTGGACCGCCAGCACACATGCTGCCCCAGCTTCCGGTACCTGGGGCTCACTGTAAAGGAGCTCATTCTCCCAATAGATATATGGTGAGTGTCAGAGGCTTCATCTGCTGCCTGGGCTGCGGCCTGTCACCTCAATCCCTCAAGAGTGAGGCATTCTTTCTGCCCTTTGCAGAACTCCTCCCTGGCTGGCCCACCCTCAATTCGCCAGCCAGAAAGCTCCGGCAGGTTACCCAGGGTGGCGATGACCTCCCCAGTTGGCTCAAGGGCCTCCTCCTCTAGGACCCCGTCAACCACTGCGGGAATGTCTAGGACTTGTTTCCCGCACCCCTTGCCCTTCCCCTTTGCAGCTGTCTGGCCCATTGTACCATGATCCAGTCACCCTTGACTCCCTTCCCAGGCAGCCATGGACCATGTGGTCATGCAGACCCATTCAGGCAAACCTAACATCTCCAGGTGAGACCTGAGCTCCACCTCCATCCAAGTAGTATGCTCAAAGTCGTTGCCTAGCAGACAATCTACAGGCATGGCAGGACTCACAGCTACTTTTAGAGTACCAGAGACCCCCCCACTCAAAGATAACGAGAGCCACCGGTAGGTGACTCTCACGATTGTCAGCGACTATGACCTGGTGGAATGTTTTGGGGATGACCTGCTCTGCTGACACCAGCTGACCCCTGACAGTGGTCATTCTGGCTCCTGTGTCACACAGTGCCTCCACCCTTTGCCCTTTAATAGTGACCCACTGCCTATACTTGCAAGTATTTGCAGACATGTGGGCTTTGGCACCATTTCCTAATCTCCCAGGGACACTAAGGTTACATCTATTTGTTCCCCAAAACTATCTGGGACTACGTGCTCCAGAGCGCTATGCTAGCCAACCCAGGTGTCTTCCCTCCAGTGGGGGGCTGTGCCCGCATTGGACACTGGGAGTCACCCTTGTAGTGACCAAACTTGGTGCACTCCAAGCATTTGGGTATAAACTTACCTTTATTTTTTCAAAGAACCCTGTCCTCTTTTCAGAATCAGGTTTGGACTGGTTACCACCACCCCCCTTGGGAATTGTTTTGGGAGCCTTTTGAGAACTCCTTATTTTTAAGTTTTTCTCTCCCCTCTTTCTTCTGATAGGAACCCTGACCATCTTTGTGGATGTCCCCCCAGATACCTTTTTGGACACTGGTGCCAACCCAGAGGTCCGCCTCCTCAGCAAGCTTCCTAGAGTCAGTCAGCTCACTGTCAACTAGGTTCTGGACCAAAAACTGTAAAGCAAACACTAAGCATATGCTCTCTCAGAATCAAGTTATTCAACACCACATAGACATCTACTTTACTGCCCGCACCCACTTTGTCAGTGCCTTACTGGACAAATCAAAAAAGTCTACCCGAGTTTGTGTGGAGAACTTGGTGCTGTCCCTGAACCTCTGATGGTACTTCTCAGGGGTCAGCCCAAACTTGGCATGCAAAGCGGTTTTCCTGGGTGAGTATGTGTTCTGGTCCTTTGTATCTAATGTGATAAGTGTGTCCCTCCCCACAGCTGGTACATATCTCCACAAACCTGCCCCCCATTGCTCTTCAGGAACCCATTAGCCCTTAGTGCAACTTCAGAGGCAGCCAACCACTTATCAATGTCATCTCCCACCACATAAGTTGGCACCACATTTTTGGGCATACAAACCTTCTTGTCCCCAGCAGGTCCTGCATGTATGCTGCTACCATCACTGCTGGACTCAGACTGCCTAGCCTTGATATCCAGCTCTTTGAGTGTCAGTTCATGACCCTTTCAGCCTCAACTTGTTTGGCTTCTGCTTCTCTCTCTGCTTTCTTTTCCTCCTCCCTTAATCTTGCCATTTGCAGTTGGAATTCTCTCTCCTCTCTCCTTTCCTCTGTGGTCAGGCCATGGCCAGAGACAATGCTCCCTGGTTTACCAGGGGGCACAATTTCAGGGGTGACACCTCCCACTGCTGGTGGCAAATCCTCTGAGGTGCCATCCTCCGGCTCCTCAATCTCAACATTCTCTTGTGAACGGGCTTCTGCTCAGGCTCTCAGCGCCTTTTGGTACTCCTCCGTCCTGGAGGCACCTCGGGTAGGCACTTCCATCCCCTTGCCGAACCCTTTCAGCTGGCTGATAGTGTATGTCTCGAGCTTGGCTAGGTCAAACTCTCCAGGCCCTGCTTCAGACCCAGCCAGAGACATGTTGTATGAAGATTTGATTAAACTGGCAAGCAGAAAAATGAATTTACAGAAAAAGAGAAAAAATCAAGTTGTCCTTCAACTGTGGGTAGGTAGTGTCCATTTAGATATTGTATGTGACTGCACAAATACGAGTCCTATCCTCACCACTGATCACCAATGTTAGAAATGGGGTTTCTAGTTAGAAGAGATACATACCCTTGTCCGAATAGGGACCACAATCCTTGTCAGGGTAAGTTACATAGAATCCAAATTATCCTTTGGCCACCCTCTGGTAGCTTGACACTGAGCAGTCAGGCTTAACTTAGAAGGTAATGTGTAAAGTATTTGTGCAATAAATCATGCAATAACATGGTGAGAACACCACAAAAAGACACCACACAGATTTAGAAAAATATAAGATATTTATGTGATTAAATTAAGGTCAAAACGATCAAGATCTGATAATCATAAGTTGAAACATCACTTTTGTAATGATATGAAGAGTCTTGAGTTCTTAAAAATAACAATTGTCTCTTGCAAGCACAAAGTACCTGGTTTGCGTCAAAATTACACACACGATGACCACAGAGGAGGAGACGCATGAAAAAAGGTAAGTGCGTGTTGGTTTCTCTGACACACACTTATGATGCGCTGATTCTTTTCCACACGGCAAGGGCTTTGCATCAATGCCAGGCGTGCAGGCTTGAATCCTGTTTGCAATGCTGGGTCTTTTGATTCCTGGGGACGATGCATAGAAATCTTGGGGTGCAGGGTGAAGTAACAGGTGTTGCAGCGATCTGGTAGTTGATACGGCATAATTTCTGCAGCACGGCTGGCCCTGTGTCGATTCCTCCCACAAGAAGTCGGGTTGCATCATTCTGGCTCAGTAATGCGTTGATCTGGTGGGCTGTGTGTCGAAGTTCCAGTCACAATGTTGCTGCTGCGTCGATCTCTACTCAGGGAGCCAGGCTGCATCATTCTGGTTTGGCGATGCAGTGATTTTCTCACCGCTGGACAGGCTGTGCTTTGATTCTGGCAGGATGTGCGTTGATTTTCACCGCACAAGTAGTTTCTTTGCAGAGATGAAGTCTTTTTGGCCCTGAGACTTCAGGAACAGGAGGGAAGCTCAATCCAAGCCCTTGGAGAGCACTTCTCAGCAGAGCAATGAGGCTGGCAAGGCAGCAGGGCAGTTCTTTACAGCAAAGGAGCCCAGGTGAGTCCTTTGGGCAGCCAGTCAGCTTCTCTTGGCAGGTGGCAGGTTATGGTACAGAGTGTCTTTCTCCAGAAGTGTCTAGTTTGGTAAAGTCAGGGACCCAGTTTATATACCCAAAAGTGCCTTTGAAGTGGGGGAGACTTCAAAGAGGGTTTTGAAGTGCACAAGGTCCCCTTTCAGTACAACCCTGTCTGTCAGGGTCCCAGTAGGATGTTTGGCAGTCCTTTGTGTGAGGGCAGTCCACTGTCCTTTGAAATGTAAGTGTCAAGACCTCCACCCTTCCAGCCTAGGAAGACCCATTCAGTCTGTAGATGTGTGCAGGTGTGACTAATCATTCTGTTTTTGTGGTTTTCTGGGCTGAATGCACAAGGGAGCTGTCAGCCAGCCCAGATGTGGATTGGAGACAGGCTGTAAGGCACAGAAGGATTTAAGTGCAGAGAAATGCTCACTTTCAAAAAGTAGCATTTCTAAAATAGTAATATAAAATCCAACCTCACCAGTTAGCAGGATTTTGTTTTACCATTCTGGCCATACTAAATATGACCTGTTTACCCCTTTCTACTCAGAATCTAGCACTCAAACAGTTTATGAGGGTAGCCCTAATGTTAGCCTGTGGAAGGAGCAGGCCTCACAGCAGTGGAAAAAGAATTTAGAAGTTTCCCACTTCCAGGACACATAAAACACGCAGATATATGTCCTGCCTTTTACCTACACAGCACCCTATCCTCTGGGTTACTTATGGCCTGCCTTAGGGATGACATATGTGTAGAAAAAGGGGAGTTTAAGGCTTGGCAAGTACTTTTAAATGCCAAGTCAAAGTGGAAGTGAAACTGCACACACAGACCTTGCAATTGCAGGCCTGAGACATGGTTAAGGGGCTACTTATGTGGGTGGCACAACCAGTGCTGCAGAGCCACTAGTAGCATTCAGTCTACAGGCCCTGGGCACATGTAGTGCACTTTACTAGGGACTTACCAGTAGATCAAATATGCCAATTGGGTATGAACCCAATGTTACCATCTTTTAGGAGAGAGAGCATACATACTTTAGCAATGGTTAGCAGTGGTAAAGTGCGCAGAGTCCTAAAACCAGAAAAAACAGTGTCAAAAAGTGGAGGGATGCAGGCAAAAAGTTACAGTTATGTAGTATGCACACATCATGTACACTTTGATTATTACCTCACACTTAACATCTGTAGAGGATGCCTAGCATATCTGACATACACAGTACAGCCCATAGATATACACCGATTCCATCCTCTTTGGTGCACATTGGCAACTATCACAATCAGATTGTACATTTGAATCCAATGTTAGAGTATATGTGTGTAAGACTTAGCTATCCTGCACTAATCACACATATGTCTTGGAATCGATCAATATCTTCTGGTGGACTATGATCCTCTGAGTAGCTGTACATAGTTATCACCATATCTATTCACTCAACACAGCTTTTACTTTATATTTGCACAATATGTTACACAAACATGATGGCACTACATACAGATATATTGTATTTTAGGGGAGTAAGTGAATGACCCAGATTAGTAAACTCTTCAAACTATAAAATGTGCCCAAAATGGCAGGCACCTGTCCTACGGGAATGGACAGGTGGAAGTGACCTAAGTCCGTCGGCGGAAATCGTCATGGCAGTAGGGGGTTGCAACTGCAGTGTAACTTGCCATTCATAAACATTGTTGCCTTAGGCAGACTTGGGCCAGTGACGATGTCCGCTGGCTGTGACAGTCAGGTATATGGCTGCCGTGACTGCCATCTTCTGCACGGTTGCTCACTTGACTCCTGACACTGTTGCCAACAAGACCTCCATGACGTTAGCTGCTGTGTCCTGCCTCTGGGAGTGATCTTACCACGCCCTGCAGGTGAATAGGCCTCTCCCTTCACCATAGAAGAAGTTGAGAGGCTAGTGCAGGAGGTCCTAACCCTGTATGGGGCACCAGAGGAGCAGATGAGTCCAATGTCCTAGCTATGTGTGAAACGTGTTCTGTGTGATGTTGCATCGGGCAGGTGAACTCATGAGGGTGTTGAAGCATGCAGATGGCATAATGTGAAGCATGTGTGCAGAGACGATGGGTATGTGTGCCTGCTTGCTGTGACTGATGTGTACTGACCACTCCTATTAGTATGGGGCATGTGTACATGACTTTCTCCTTTTGTCTGTGTCATCCTCGCAGGTGACTGCCCATCAGATCAAGGGAATTTGGCATGCTATTGCAAAGCGAGTAGAGACCCTGGGGGTCCACAGCCATCAGAGTACCCATTGCAGAAAGTGTTGGGAGGACCTGAGACACTAGGCCCGGAATACCCCTGAGACCCAGCTAGGGATGTCCTCCCAGTGAGGGAGGGATGCCCTTCGGACCCTGAACCCCCTAATGGGCTGCATTTTGGTGGTGGCCTATCCTGAGGTGGACGGGTATTTGAGGGCAGCACAGCAGCCACAAGAGGGTAAGTACTGACTGACCCCATGTACTTTACTTTAGTAATTAGATGTTTGCTGTCACACTTTAGCAGCTGTGACACTGTAGTTTACTAACACTGTGTGCTACATGTATGTTGACTACTGGGAACAAATAGCACTCAAGTTGCCTGATTAAAAGCTGGAGATCTGGCCTTGGGGTTACACATGTATGCGTTTAGATTACCTGTGTCAAGGAATCTCTATGACTGCATGCGGAGATGCACAATTGACAATGCCACACGTGTGACTCTACCAGAACATATATGTACGTGAGCTGCTATATCATCCTACCCATCTAGTAATTCCAGGTCCATTATTTTAAATATGTATATGTAGCTCTAAGGTGTCAGACCACTCCCATCTCTAAAGATCAGCTGTATTTGCTACATAGTGCCTAACATATTTGGTACAGGGCCTAGTTACCTTTTGTTCGGTACAGGGACTGACTCCGTGTGAGGCTGGCATCTCATTCAGTCACTGGGTATGCCCAGTATTGGACTGTTCATATGGGTTTGTGGAGGGGTCCCCATTGTCCCTTCATATTCATACTATGGGGTATGTGAAGGTTGTAATGGAAGGACATTCAACTATGGGTGATTGATTTTGTCTAATTTGCCCTTACCATGCATGTCCATGCTTTTGAAATCTTGGGAATTGTATAATGCCTTTGTTTTAGAGGAGGTAAGTGGTTAGGCTTTCCTACCCTTTGACAATGTGCAATCTCCATGCTATATGTGCCAATGCTCTACCAACAATAGTGCAACATCGGATATTAACTGCCTACATAATGTCACAATGGTTACTTGGGGGCAGATCTTGTTGAGTGGGACAAACATTGATACCCTTAGCTTAGCTGATGTGGTCAGTTTGGACAGAAATTAGTTTTGTCTCATCTCATATTTCAGGATGCCATGGTTTAGCTGTACTACTATTTCTCATATAGTTGTTTCTGTGGGATATGTTGTCAGTGCAATGGCAGTCGTGTAGGTCCATGTGTGCATGTCTTTTCAGTGGGATATGTGTGTTGTCTGGACTTAGCTATTGGAAATCACATGTCAGGAATGGTGAGAGTGATGGTGTACTCATGTTGTCATGTTGTGGCTCTGTATCTGTGTTAAAGCAGAAATCTGAACTACCTTTTAGTCACAACAGACTAGATAGTGGATTTCATACTGTAGGTCAATGAACTGAACCGAATCTGCTTTAAAGAAAACATCACAGAAGAAACATCATAGACATTGAACAGTTCATTATACATCAAGGAAAACACACCATGATCAACTTGACCATCAGTAACCACACCAGTTTATTAAGAAGTTAAATGTTTATTTCCCTATATTAACAACGCTAAAGTGATGAAAATAATTCTCAAACTCAAATGATACATGTAAAGAAACAATAAAGGCTGATTGAATCAATGAATGAACCTAGGTTTAATCAATGCAATTATAATCAATGCCTCAATGGATAATACAGAGAACCATAACAATAGAATCTGAGCAAGAGAGATTGAATACATTGAAACAACAAATGAAAAAAGTCAATGACCATTCAATGAGTATGCGAGTAATACCTCACTAACCACTAATTAGCATTAACATGTTGGACTTTGTAGATTTTGTAACACCAATTTAGAAAACATCTAGCTAAGGTGCTATCAAAAATAGCAGCAGTATTAAAACATTAGCAGTTGGTACCTGAAAAACAAAAGACAAATAACAATACACAGCTCGTACATTTACCCAAACTCTAAGGTAATCTGCAACAATGTCTGCTTCATCAGGGGGACAGCAACATCAGCTTCAGAACAGGAACAAGGGAAGGGAAATGGTTTAGAGTTTGGACTATAAGATTACTAAACCATCAAAGCATTAGTTCATAGTAAACTCAGAAAATAATAAAACACCAGAATGTCAGTAGACTGTCTGGCAATGTATGAAATGTCAAAGAGACAGATCGCATGAAGTAAGGTCTCTGGAGCCCAGGATACCAGAGAATCCCAAGAAGAATCTGTGAAAAGACGATCCCAAACCAATGGTGACTGCACATTAAATTAAACTTGCTAAACTCTTATGACTGGCTAAATCATAAGGTAAGAAAAATATATTCAATCAGAAAGTCAACTGATATCAAAATTATATAAAATGTTAGCTCCGAGATAAATTATTGGTTGTTGCTTCATTGATGAAACTCGAACTAATACAACTTGTGTCTCATTCATTTCCTTCTTCGGCTGCATCTGTAGACCCATTGCTTGGCACCTTCTGGATACGCTGTTACAGGATAGTGGTTACAAAATATGGAACCATTTTCTACGCACCATTTAATCGAGGGAAAGACATGAGTTAGAAACATAAATACAGGTAAATAAGCGAATACAATGATTGAAGTTTGTTAGGCAATGGAGAGGAAGACATAAGAACAGAGTACACTACAAACATTTAATACAGATAACATTGCACAGTGGCCGTGCATCTGCTTTAGCCCAGCAGAGGCCACAAAATGATCAATTCATTTCAGCATTTATTTTAGCAGAGAATCATGCTCTTAAAGAGACAGAATATTTTTCATTACAGTGTTAATTTAACATTAGAAAACATATGCAAGCCTTTTGCTTGATGGTGGCCACAAAGTAGATCACAATTTCCGGAAAGATAAATTTATAACCAAATTAATTCACACATTAATACATAAGTATGATTATGTAAAAACAAAATATTTATGACAAAATCTCAGCTCTCACAATCCCTCCTCTGATGACTATATATGTCATCACACAAAAACCCAAAATAAATGTACAGTATTTAATTCATTTCATTATTCAGAATTTAGTTTCATTCACATTTCTATAAATTTTCTTTCTCCTTGAATTTTCCCCATAAAGTATTTCCATTTGAACATCTACCACTTTGATTCTTTTCAAATCTTCTTCTTTTGATCATTTGAAATAATTTGTAGGTTTCCTAATTTCCAATTAGACAAAACACAATAATTTAAATCATTTTCACAAATTTTAAAGCAATACCTTCTCCCAGGTTCCAATCCAATTTCCCATTGAAGCAATTCCTTTGCTAGCTTTTTCCCAAATAGTAGTTTCAGTTAATTTGCTTAATTCAGTTGTATCTTTTTTTATATTCTTAATCAAACTCCTAATTAATTTACTATTGTCCGGTATGTATGAACAACAGTGACGCAAACCAAGCAATTTACAAACTCCGTCTTCCTTTGCTAAGAGAATGTCTAACACAAGGCGCTTCCGAAGAGTCATAGCTCTTGTCGCAGCCATTTCAGTATCTAAGAGGAGAATAGCTCATGAATAATCTGTTAACATGTTACCCACTACTGTAGACAACTTTTGTATTTTTATTGAATTCAGAACAACTCCCACTGAAGGAATTATTGCTACAAACATGTCATCCACAATGCTAGAAACTAATTCTCGCTTGTGTCTCAGTTGTATTTCAGTAAATGTAGGAAACTTACTCAAGTCATCAAGTCGGTACATTTTCGGAAACACTATTCACAAATAACATGTGCCATACCATCCTCTAGGAAGATGGTAATAAGCATTTTTTCCCACAGATGTAGTAGACTCCAGGCACTGGAGGATCTTGACCATTCAGCATCCCAAACAAAAACACATGCCTACCTTCACTCGTTCCCACAAATATTCTATCTACACTAGGCTGAGGCCTGTATATAGAAAGCTTACCTATATGTACTGCATCTAAAGTTTGTTTCCCTTATTTAGTAATGTCAGTGTATACATGATCAGTTCCAAGACTTCGTAAAACGAATACCTTATCTATCTTAGCTTTAATCGCTCTTCTCCTATCCCCTGTGTTATTGAGAAAGGGGGTTATTTTTTTCTATATATATCTATTTTTTATCTTTGGGTGTTGTAGTGTATCCTCTTTCATGGAAATCACTGCTATATATTTCTTTGATTTTTTGATTCTGTGGTTCTATACATACCATTTTCATGGAATAATAGACTAATGGGTAATTAGTACTGTTGGTATTTCACCTAATATCAATTTGGCATTGGAAATCTCTTTGAATCAATAGACATGGACATGATATGATATAATGTTTTTCTGTTTGTTTTGATAATATTATTTTTTCAGCCTTGATAAAGTCCCAGTACGGGACGAAATACTTGTCAGCAAAAAATCCTACATGAGCTGGATATAAATCCGATATGAGCTGAAAAGTAAAAAAATATATATATATTTTATGGGCTGAATTTGCTTCTTAAGTGGTGGAAGACCTATAAAAAATGTGAATCTTGAATGGATTCTAATTCCTTTCTGATTGGTGGAAGATTTACAAAGAGTCACGAACAGGGCTCAATTGCCCATTGGACTTTTGGTCTTTACACTGTCATTTGAATGTTTGTGAATGAATGTTTGGAAAAGAATGAACTTTTGGGTTTAAAACATCAAGTGGATCCTCACAAACGGACAGCCTTTCAACTTGCAGCATCTTTTTTGTATAATCTTTTGTATAATTTTTTATGTGTTTTAGATATTAGGGATAGGACATTCCAATGTATTGCATATCATTATGTATAGATAATTTACTGTTAACATTGTGGTTGACATATATAACTTCAGCACGTAAATGATTATATTTTCAATTTGTTTATGCTCTCTTAATTTGGTATACTTTGATCTAATTCCCCTTTCCTAATGACCGTGTCGATTACTGTATGAAGGTCTTACATAGAGTTTGAGTGTTCCACTATTCTTTCTTTTTTGGTTATTTAGAAAGCTCTTTTCTACAGGTGAAAGTAAACAGGTCAAATTATTTCTATGAGTGAATGTGTTTCCAAAAGTTAATATAGGTTCAAAGAAACCCTTTACTATTTCTATTTTGTAATTCCAAGCTATCTTATTGAGACACTTAATTATAGGTACGAAAGAAAACACAATGTCCACATTTGAGTAGAAATATTGAATATACTCTTGGTTATAGAATCGTGTTAGAAAAAGACTACAAATTATGCCATAATTAAGAGGCAGTTTCTTTCTCAACAGAGGCTGGAATCTGCGTAAAAACCTAACAATCTTTTGCATCCATTATATCAACAAACTCACACAATACGTGATAGAAGACATTAGAAGAAAGCTCTTTCAGTTCGTGTAAGTATGTCCCATCTATTTTAAACCCATCTATTGCTGGAAGAGCAGGAATTGATTTTAAGGGAGTAATAGTTGTAAGTACAGCTATTGTATGGGTGACTCCATTAGAATCAAAGACAGTCACACTCACATTCAATAACAAACATACTATTGCACAAACAATTGCCAAACCAATACCTATAAATTTGTAACGATTATTTTTAGTGTGTTGATTACTAAAGCTTCCCATGGTCTGTAAAACATAAAAAAGTAAAAGCAAAAATAAAACATAGCTATGCAGCAAAAATCAAACAAAAAAATAAAAATACTAAAATTTTAAAATCTTCAACTTTCGATCTTTGATCTTCAATCCATCCTATTTTTTTTTTTTAAAGTTATTTCACTCTATCAAGACGCTTTGTCAAGGTTTGGTAAAAGTTGTCAAAACAAGTTCAGCAGTTTGTTAAGTTAGGTTATCAAAATTTAAATTTGTCCTTTTCCAACAAATATTCAACAGCTCCCTTCATATGCCAAAATATAGACCTGGAATGTCTCTGTCAAAAGAGACATTCAAAAATTCTTCTTGCCATTCTTTAGTAGTTGCATATGCCCATTCAGGACCAGAATATCTTTTATTGGCAACTCTTTTCCTTTTCAATCTTCGACCACTACTGGCTTCTCCTTCGCTCACATATTTTTCTCTGTTGCACTCGTTTTCTTCCTGAATTGGTGGCACCAAGTTGATCTTCCTTGCTTCTGAGCTTTTCTCCGTCCAGTTATCACCATTCAAAGGTCTTCTCCTTAATGCTCTTTTCAGAATTAAACTCAAATTCTTCTCCTTTAACGTTCTCGCAACTGGTTCAGGAGGAGTCAAACCCTCTTGGCTTGGATCTGCCTAAACTCCCTTTCAATGGGGTCAGTCACTTGTTCAGTCTGGTTTGTCAGACCTTTTGCTTCTGAGGACACCCTCTTCTGAGCAGGTCGTCTTTGGACTGGTACTCTCTTGTTCTCTTTGAACCGGTTCCTTTACTTGTTCATTTGAGGATTATTCACTCTCATTTTCCAGGACACCCTCCACTTCATCTGACACAGGAGTGGGTAAGTCGACTGGAGCGATTCCAGGTGCAGCCTCCAGCTCTTCTCCTTCTTTTTCTCGACCTGAATACACTTAGGTGCAGGTAATCTGAACAGCTCTTCTTCTTGCACTGTTGGATTATTCACTTTCTGAGTATGACTTGCAGGAATCCAGTTCGGAAGTCCTGCACACTTCACAGCTGTAGTCGCTATTACTGTAATATAACCTGGAAGGGTCTCTTCCACCGAGGCTCCAAACACGATTTCCTCACGTGCTTATGGAGAACAACCCAATCACCAGCCTTCAGGTTATGTCCTTGGCATTGAGATGGTTGAAGTGGGGTTGCTTCCACCTGATGAGAGAAAGATCGCATCACATCAGCTAGACCCTTGCAGTAGTCTAACACCATATCAGCTGTAATGTTCACAAGAGCATTTGTAGGTACAGCTGGCAAATCTCATAGCTCTTCCCATGAGGATTTCATGAGGCAACAGTCCCGTTTTCTTGTTAGGAGTGCTTCTCATTGACATTAGAACCAACAGCAAAGCATCTGGACATTTTCAAATTTGTGGATGCACACATTTTTGCCAGTCTTGATTTCAGAGTGCCATTTATCTGCTGTACGAGTCATGAAGCTTCTGGGCGGTCACTACAATGGAGCTTCTGTTCAATGTTTAAAGCTGACCATAACTTACTCACTTCATTGTTTAAGTGGCTTCCCCTATCTAATTCCAAAGAGACCGGAAAACCAAAACGTGGAATTAACTCTCTATGTAGTAACTTTGCTACTGTAAGACTATCATTTCTCCTTGTAGGATAAGCCTCAATCCAATGACTGAAAATACACACAATCACCAACACGTATTTCAAACCAGCACATGCAGGCATCACATTGAAATCCATCTGCATTGACCACTGCCCTTTTGCCAACATTCATCTGCTGACAAACAATGGATCTATGGCAAATTGCTTCAGCAACCTGTCTAAACTTTGGATTGAACCAATGCTGCTTGAAACTATGGACCATAGCAACTCTCCCTACATGGGCTTGTCCATGATAGAATCTAGCCTTTTGAGTCAGTAGACTGTTTGGCAGAACTACCTTCCCTTCTCCTGTTATCTAGACATCATCATCCCTCTAGACACATTTGAGTTTTTGACAGTCTCTGTGTTCCTCTTTAGGAACATTATCTTGTAGAGCCTTTAACTCTTACAAAGAGTCAATCATTTGCATGGTAAAACTCGGATAGGCTTCATCATTTTCTGGCAGAAATTCCCAGTTTCCTTTGAAGGATATGCCATTCAAGGTGCAAAACTTTGTGACTTGATCCTGATATGCATTTCCCAATGACACAAAAGCCCTTATTCCAACCCTGGCGTTAAATCCTGCTTACCGCCATGCAGAAGACCGCCAACATACCGCTGCAGCCCCCGAATTCCGCTACAGGTATTACGACCCACAGCTCGGAATCCACCACAATACAGACACCCACACAAGTCCGCCACACCAAAGGTCAGTGATAAACTGGCGATAACAAAACCGACACCGTCACCCCAACAAGAATACGCCCACACTATCACGACCCACGAATCAACGCGGCAGACTTTCAACTGCGGTAAACCATTGGCGGTACACACCGCCGCGCTCAAAATACACACACATATACAAAACAGAACCACATTGGACAATTTGAAATACACACACCTGATACACATACACACCACACACACACACACCCAATCCAATATAAAACACACACCCATATTACCCACAAACCCTTACTACCAGAAATTTGAAAGCAGGCCAGAGAGAGACACTACCTTAAACAACACCAGCATCCACAGACACACAACACCATCACTTACACAACATCCACGTACCTCAAACAACACACAACAACAAATCCCCTCACACATCACAACACACACCATCTCACACATCACCCCCTCCACATCATGGCACCTCAACGACACCCCAGGTTCTCTGAGGAGGAGCTCAGGGTCATGGTGGAGGAAATTGTCCCGGTAGAGCCACAGCTATTCAGATCACAGGTGAAGCAGACATCCATTGCAAGGAAGATGGAGCTATGGCACAGAATTGTCGACAGGGTCAACGCAGTGGGACAGCATCCAAGAACTAGTGATGACATCAGGAAGAGGTGGAACGACCTACAGGGGAAGGTGTGTTCCATGGTCTCCAGACACCAGATTGCTGTACAGAGGACTGGCGGTGGACCCTCACCTCCTCCCCCAAAACTAACAACATGGGAGGAGCAAGTCTTGGCAATACTGCATCCTGAGGGCCTCGCAGGAGTAGCAGGAGGACTGGACTCTGGTATGGCAAATCTTTACTACTTTATCCCACACCCTACCAGCATGCCACCACATATCCCACCCTTACCCTCACACCCATCACCCCAACAACCCACAGATACCTCACCAACACAACCCACACATCCCAAAAACAAGCCCTGCATGTAACACCAATGCATGGAAACCCATCACCAAAGCGTGTCCAGTACAGATACCCACACAGACCCCAAACCAACTATCACACAAGGACCAAGTCAAGAATGCAAGCACTGGAGTAAAGGGTCACTCACCCATTGCACACAATGGCACACACAGATGCAATAATCATGCCTTTACACCCCTACAGGACCCCTACCCAACGTCACCGGACAGGAGGTGCCAGACATATCCAGTCACCCCCACAGAAGAGACCCACAGTGATGACAGCAGCTCTGCACAACTGGATCAAGATGACCAGCCCAGCCCATCAGGGACCTCAGGACAGTCGGTTCCCCTGACACAGTCACAAGCCACCACAGAGCCTCCCCCCTCAGGAAACACCAGCACAGCACCCATCCAGTGGGCCTGTCCCTCTGTCCCCAGGGCACGTCAATCAGCAGTGTGTCCACCACTACAGGGTACCCAGGCAACCCCACAAACACAGGACGATCAGGGATCTGGAGGCAGTGGTAGTGGGCACATGGTGCAGGGGACAGATGCACAGGACAACAGGGAAGTTGGGAGGACTGCTGTGCGACAGGGGGAGGACAGGCCTATGGAACCCACTCTCCACGAGGCACTCTCCAACATCATGGGAGCTTACCATCATTCCCAGGAGACGATGGCAACGGTACTGGCCAAGTTTCAGGAGACCCAGCGGCTGCAGGAGGAACACTACCTTGGGATCAGGGAGGACTTGAAGTCCATTAACAACAACATGGTCACCATTGCAGGGGTGCTGCAAGGCCTTGTCAACACCAGGAGGGAGACAGTGGCATAACAAGGGGCCCCTGACACTAGCCTGGACGATGAACAGCCCTCCACCTCCGCCGGCGCTAGTGGACAGGAGGCACCGCCACAGGAACACGACACCAGCACCCCACCTCCTGCAGATGGACAACCACCCCGCAAAGGGTCCCTGAGATCCAAGAACAAGCCAGAGAACATTGCCAAGACCCCGCCAGGAAATGAGACCCCCCTGAATGTCACCCTTCTGTCCCACTTTGTCACCCTGTCCATCCTTCAACTGCCATTGCTCCGCTTCCTATGCTCCTTTGGACAATGCACCTGTGAAACAAATAGACTGGACTCTGCCATGGACATTCCTCCACCATCCCCCCAGGCCATTTTACAACCCCCTCCACTTATATAACACACTTCAATCATAAAACAATCTTGAGTCAGTCTGTGCTTTCACAAATGTGTAATTGCAATAACCATGGAATATAGCAATGTCAATTTACTTGTGCACATACCGATGTAACACAGCTGTAGGTCAGGAGGAAATTTAGCAGAGGGCACAAAGTGGGACCCACATCTGTGAAATGGAAAGGCAAAGTGACAAGTCAGGGTCCATGCACTGAGTGAAAATGACAGACTTATGCTAGCTCCAACAATTGTATGAGATGTGGGAGGCAGTGACATCTTCTTACCTGTGTCTCACTGGAAGTATTGCATGATTATGTTGTTTCGGATGTCGATATCCTCTTCTGCCTCCTCTTCTTCACTGTCCACAGGCTCCACAGCTGCCACAAGACCACCAGCTGGACCATTCTCATGCAGAAAAGGCACCTGCCATCGCAAAGACAGGTTGTGCAGCATACAGCAGGCCACGATGATCTGGCATACCTTCTTTTGTGAGTAGTAGAGGGAACCACCTGTCATATGGAGGCACCGGAATCTGGCCTTCAGGAGGCCGAAGGTGCATTCGATCACCCTCCTAGTTCGCCCATGTGCCTCATTGTAGCATTCCTCTGCCCTTGTCCTGGGATTCCTCATTGGGGTCAGTAGCCATGACAGGTTGGGGTAACCAGAGTCACCTGCAAATATTGAGGGACAACTGTTAGACACAAAAATAACCGTTAGGGACAACCCCATACCCAGAAACCTATTCACCCTGTATTGGGTCGTTGGCCTCACCTATTAGCCCCACACAGTGCCTCTTGAGTTGCCCTATCACATAAGGGATGCTGCTATTCCTCAAAATGTAAGCGTCATGCACTGAGCCAGGAAACTTGGCATTCATGTAAGAGATGTACTGGTCTGCCAAACACACCATCTGCACATTCATCGAATGGTAGCTCTTCCGGTTTCTGTACACATGTTCACTTCCGCATGGGGGTACTAATGTCACATGTGCCCCATCAATGGCACCAATGATGTTGGGGATATGTCCCAGGGCATAGAAGTCACCTTTCACTGTGGGCAAATCCTCCACCCGAGGGAACACGATGTAGCTGCGCATGTGTTTCAGCAAGGCAGACAACACTCTGGACAACACGTTAGAGAACATTGGCTGGGACATCCCTGATGCAATGGCCACTGTTGTTTCAAAGGAACCACTTGCCAGGAAATGGAATACTGACAGGACCTGCTTTAGAGGGGGTAACCCTGTGGGATGGCGGATCGCCAAGGACATCCGGACCCTGGGGGTCTACCACAGACAGAGCACCCACTGCTGTAAAAGATGGAAGGACCTTAGCTGCTGGAGCAAGAAGACGGCAGAGGCCCAGCTGGGCATGGCCTCCCAACGTGGGAGGGGTGCCTGTCGCACCATGACCCCCCTGATGTTCCGGATCCTGGCGGTGCCTATCCGGAGTTGGATGGCACTTGAGGGCATCACAGCAGCCATAAGGGGGTGAGTACACTCTCATTCAGCTGATACGAGCATTACGAGGTGTCTGGGCGGGGGAAGTGGGCAGTGGGTTCCCCTAGGCCAGGGCGATCTTGGTAGGCAAGGTCCCTTGTGAGGCAGGCTATGTGGCCCCCCAGCCCCACTAGTGGTTAGAGCCATCTACACCTAGTCAGGCTCCTGTGACTTCCAGGTGTGCAGCAATTGGGCTTAGGCCTCGTACCCCATTGGCATGTGAAAAATCTAGGAACTATAAGTGCATGGCGTATTGCAGAGGGCTGCTAACTGTCTGTTGTGTCCACCAACAGTAGTGGTGTTGCATGCACTGAACATGTCTTTCATCTGTCTTCCCCCCCTTTTTGTGGTCTCCCTATTCTTGTGTGCAATAGCATCATCAGGCGGAGGAGCAGTAGCACCGGAGCAGGAGGGAGCTGCATCCCACTTGGCCCTGGAGGGTGAAGCTACGGAGTCTGAAGCCACTATTGAGACAGAGGGAGAGGGCAGCTCCACGGCAGGGACAGGAGCAGAGACCAGCCACAGCGACTCCTCCTCTGATGGGAGCTCCCTCTGTGCCCACCGCATTAACAGGTACAGCCGCCAGCCCCCTTCCAGCACCGCCCTCCCAGCAGCCCCTCAGCGTGTGTCCTGTGCCCGCTCACCCAGGAGGGTGGGCATCTCCTTCGCCCCAGGCACCTAAGGCCCTGCCCCAGTCAGCCCTGCTCTCCTCTGTGAGGAGGCTATTGACCTGCTAAGATCCCTCACTGTTGGGCAGTCTACCATTCTGAATGCCATCCAGGGCGTTGAGAGGCATTTGCAACAAACAAATGCATACCTGGAGGGGTTTCATTCTGGCCGTGCAGCCCAACAGAGAGCATTTCAGGCTCTGGCCTCAGCACTGATGGCAGCCCTTGTCCCTGTGTCCAGCCTCCCCCCTCCAACCTCCTCCACCCAGACCCAATCCCCTGTACCTCAGCCTATCCCAAGCACACCATCAGACCAGCATGCACACACATCAACACACAAGAGTGGCCCATGCAAACATAAGCACCACACATCCCACAGGGACTCACACAAGCAACATACCCATGCACACATACCAACATCCACTTCCTCCACTGTGTCCCCTTCCTCCACATCTCCCTCCTCCCTTCCAGTCTTGTCTCTACTCACACCTGCATGCACTACATCCTCAGCCACTACCTCCATCATCAGCACGCCCATCACCACTCACCGCTCACGTGCAATCACCACCACGACTACCATTCACACATCCCCGCTGTCCTCTCCCAGTGTGTCTGTGAGTCCTTCTCCCAAAGTACACAAACGCAGGCACACACCCACCCAACAGCCATCCACCTCACAACAGCCTCCAGCCCATGCACCTTCACCCAAATTCAGCAGATGTACTCCTCCTACAACCACTACCTCTTCCTCCACTCCCAAACCCCCTCCATCTTCCTGTCCCAGTGTGTCTAAAAAACCTTTCCTGGCTAACATTGACCTCTTCCCTACACCTCCCCCCCGTCCTTCCCCTGGGCCAGGCTTTCCAGGTCCCAGCCCAGCACCTCAGCCATCACATCCCCAGGCACAGTGGTGCCAGCAACTGCAGAGTCATGGAGTGCGCCAACCATCAGGGCTGCCAGTGTGCCACGTAGCGAGGGCAAGGACATTCCGCCACCTGCCAAGGTGAAAAAGGTGCCCACATCCCAGAGGGAGATGCCGAAACCACCAGCCACCAAGGGGTCAGCGAAAACAAAAGGGGATAGTGGCATGACAACTGCACCACCATCGAAGGTGGGGAAGGGCCAAAAACAGAAGGGCAGGTCAGGAGATAGACATGGTTGCACGGACTGAGGGACCAGTGTCACATCTTCTGTCCACGCCAACCTGTACGGCGGTGAACACCACCACCTGCACCCTCACCTGCACCGCCACCTGCACCACCTCCGGCACCTCTACAGCCGCTGTGACAGTCCCCAGCCTCTTCCCTGGTGGGCAGCCATCCGAGGCTGCAGGAGACATCCTGCTTTCTCCCTCAGCAGGTGCTGACACATGCCCTGCCACCATAGACCCTGCCGCCAGCACCGCAACCACAGACCCCGCCACCAGCACCGCCGCCACAGACCCTGCCATCAGCACCGCCGCCACAGACACCTCCGCCAGCACCGCCACCACAGACACCACCACAAGCACTGCCAGCCCCCCCGCGACGTCCTCGGACAGTGGCACCACTGCTGACATGCCTACCATCCCCAGCGGTCAGTCGTCCGAGGCTAGTGGTGAGTTCCATGACTCTTGTTGTAAGTCAGTAGCGATTAGATTAGGCATTAGCAGAAGACATCTTGTATTTAGCAACTATGGTGAACATTTCGCAGAATCCATTTTGTATTCATGGCAGCCATTTTCTCTGCCATGTGCTCGCCATGTGCTCTGTCCTACCTTTCTGTTAACTACTCTTGAAAATCTGTCTAGTGACAAGTTATATTTAGCATCTCCCACTTTCGCACATGCCCAGTAAGATCTGCAGCTGTTAGTAATCAGTAACAGACAGTAATGTGTCAACTAGTCCTTGAAAACTGTTAGCCCCTCCTACCTGTCAACTGTGCATTTCCATATGACCTTATATGTATGTAAGTCTTGCTTCTATAATTGTACCACATTCTTTTAGCTCCTGCGTGGGTATAAAAGGACCATGCTCTCTTAGTTCAGTGTGCTACTTCAAACATTACCGAAGGGTGCTGTTTGAACTGTAGTACCACCTCATGAGGTTTAATAAACTTTGTCTTTTATTTCAGTTTCTGTGCCAACTTCTTCCTATATGGTCTGAGGACTTTGTGCAGAACATGGCGAACCCCTTGCACTCGTAGGCCTTGCTGAGGCTCACTTTGACAAATTGATCGCCGGAACTGGGACTCATCGGCGACTCGGACGCCCGACAGATTGGTCGCGACGAAGGATTGGGATCTCGCTGCGGACAATCAATGCCTGAGGAGACCCGAGTCTTGGCAACCATGGCGTTTTTCCCTTCTTTCTGATTTGACCATCCAAGTGGCGCTGGTCCTCCACTGAGATCCTTTTTGTTCATTCATTGACCATTTGGTCGATTTTAGAACTTGGCAGTTGGAACCTGGACGCCCTGTGATTGGTGGCTGATGCAATCAGGCGTTTGGTGAAATTATGTGTTGTGGCAGTCCGTTCGCAAGAGGAGAAAAGGGCCATGGATATAGTTGCACGGACATCTCAGTCCGGCGGGGTGCAAGCTTCCATCTTCAGAACAGATAAGACTATGATAGTTCACGCGAAACCAATGCGGGAGGCCGCACCTTTGTTCGAGAAGCACTTCCTGACAGATCAACAGGTGAAGGCCATGAACTCCGACTTGGTGACCAGGTGATGATTAAGTCCTTTGAAAGATCAAGCAGCTTGGAACCAAGGTGGCGAGGCCCAGAGCAGGTGCTCCTTGCGACAAGGACAGCAGTTCGAGTGACTAACCGAAATAATTGGGTCCATAGTACTCACTGCAAGAGAGTGCTACCTGCCTTGGTGGAACCTGCTGTGCTGACCGATCATCGAGAGATTTTGACTACGGAGAAAGGCCGTGCTATATCACCTGACGAATCTGCAGAGTTCTTCCCGGACCATACGATTTCTGGAGTGTTGCAATATAATTTGAGACCGAGGAAAGACCCCGTAGTGCTGGAGAAAACTGGTTGAGCTACCGCCCTGGGTTAGTGAAACGGAGAGCCAATGTGGCAAGGGGGGAATCAGCCATGCATTAGAGTCGTGACACCCGTCTTGGCCCATGGTGAAGAAATCAGCGGCTGCACAGGGATAAAAGCTCCAACAATTGTTTTTAATTAATTTCTGAAAGGGTTGATTATCACTGTGAATAACAAACTGATCATTAGTACTATGGGGTTTGTTGTTGTTTTGGTGGTTATAGCAATAATCACCTGGTTTGTTGAAAAGAAGGCTCCTGCTCGTGAGTTTTTTGTTGCCACTACTCTAGTACCAGAGGATCACTATTACTTTACGCTTCCCTATCAGGAGCAAAAGCACCGTCAATCGTACTTCAATAATACTTTCATTCAGATGTTGCATCATACACTTAATGCTACAAATACTACTAACTGTTGGGTATGTGGAATGATACCTGTGCATCAAAAGAAAGGAGGAACACCTTTCATTCCTCTTCCTTTTTCACACAATGGTTCTTGTCAAGCTTGGTATACGCTTTTGTTTGCATCTGGAAAACGTACAGAGGGCGGACTTCTTTTTCGCCTTTTTAAAGTATGCTACCAAAACAAAGATGGGTATCCCCAAGCCAAATGAACTTAATGGGAATGGGAAGAGTATCAACCGGACAATGTTTCAATGCCATATGTCTTCACAAATATAAGAGAGACTGACAAGAAAGAACAATTTGTGATTTCTGTTACAAAAAGTTAAGCAGATTTATGTATACGTAGCATTGGGCGAATTCCAGTGGGGATAAGTGATTGTACCTTGATTTTAACTATTGAGGGTGTAAATAATAGTAGTTTTACAGCTTCACATAATACATATTTTGTTTGTGGTAACTATGGATATTACCAACTACCTGTTGGGTGGTCAGGTGTGTGTTATGTATCTTTTCTATTACCCCCTGTGTTTTTGGCCCCTGCATCATATCACCGAGATTTTAAACTGTTCAATGACATCATTAAAAATAGATATAAAAGGACAATAAGTACAAATGAGGTAGACCAAACGGACACTAGCCTGCAACAATATGTTGACTTTAATTTAGGGTTGTTCTCGTTTGTGGGTGCTGCGTTAAACAGTAGGAAAGTGAGACGATTGACTAGGGTTGTGGAAGCTGTTACCAATCAGGCAGCTATGGCACTTGGGAATATTACCGAGGAGCTCCAAATTGCGAGGATTGTAGCGCTCCAAAATCGTATGGTACTAGATGTGATATTAGCTGATCGAGGTGGTGCATGTCGCATCATCGGTAGTAGTTGCTGCGTTTTCATTCCAGATCACTCACCTTCAGTATATGATGCAATATCTAAATTGCATAAAATTGCTGCAGAAATCCACACAGAGACTGGTACTTGGACTTTTTCTGGATGGTTTTGGGCTCTTGTTTCCGCTTGGGGCTGGAAACTACTGACTATCCTGTGTGTAATGATTGCAATAGTTTTCACATGCTGTATCTGTATTCAGTGTGGTCCAATGTTCTGCTCCATGTGTATTACTGCTTGTATGCCTACCAAAAAAAATATTACAGAAATGAAAGCACAACACATGTTAGATAAGGAAATAGCTGAAATGATGAGCATAACTATACAAGATGAATATTTAGATTATCCCAGAAAGACAAATGTCTTCAGCTAATGCTGAAAGGGTTGTCTGTTGTAAGTCAGTAGCGATTAGATTAAGCATTAGCAGAAGACATCTTGTATTTAGCATCTATGGTGAATATTTCGCAGAATCCATTTTGTATTCATGACAGCCATTTTCTCTGCCTTGTGCTCGCCATGTGCTCTGTCCTACCTTTCTGTTAACTACTCTTGAAAATCTGTCTAGTGACAAGTTATATTTAGCATCTCCCATTTTTGAACATGCCCAGTAAGATCTGCAGCTGTTAGAAATCAGTGACAGACAGTAATGTGTCAACTAGTCCTTGAAAACTTTTAGCCCCTCCCACCTGTCAACTGTGCATTTCGATATGACCTTATATGTATGTAAGTCTTGCTTCTATAATTTTACCACCTTCTTTTAGCCCCTGCGTGGGTATAAAAGGACCATGCTCTCTTACTTCAGTGTGCTACTTCAAACATTACAGAAGGGTGCTGTTTGAACTGTAGTACCACCTCATGAGGTTTAATAAACTTTGTCTTTTATTTCAGTTTCTGTGCCAACTTCTTCCTATGTGGTCTGAGGACTTTGTGCAGAGAAGGGCGAACCCCTTGCAGTAGTAGGCCTTGCTGAGGCTTACTTCGACACCCTGGGCAGCTTCCATGAAGCATTACTGTCATCACTGTTGGCACCTGCAGGTGGAATGCGAAGCCGTAGCAGTGTGGGGTATGTCGCTGCCTCCATGGCGTATCATGCTACCTGTACCTCGCCAATCTCGTTGCACACACACCCAGGTGAGGGAATTGTCCCGGTCACACTGCACGTGGAGCACTCTGGGCACCATGCCCCCTCCAGAACCAGTGGAGACATACATCCACTACCTCAGTCCTTGGCAGGATGAAGCACTCTGGACACCAGGCCCCCTCCAGAACCAGTGGAGAGATACATCCACTACCTTAGTCCTTGGCAGGAAGAAGCACTCTGGGCACCAGGCCCCCTCCAGAACCAGTGGAGAGATACATCCACTACCTCAGTCCTTGGCAGGATGAAGCACTCTGGGCACCAGGCCCCCTTCAGGACCAGTGGAGACATACATCCACTACCTCAGTACTTGGCAGGATGAAACACTCTGGGCACCAGGCCCCCTCCAGAACCAGCAGAGAATGACATCCACTTGAGAGATTATGGCTTTGCACTCCCCAGGATAAAACAGTGGGCAAATCACCCACTTGAGAGACTTGAGAGACTTGAGAGACTGTGGCTTTGCACTCCCCAGGATAAAGCAGCGGGCAAACCACCCACTTGAGAGACTTGAGAGACTGTGGCTTTGCACTCCCCAGGATACAGCAATGGGCATGGAGCCCCCTCGTGCAGCAGTGGGGTTGTGCGTTCATCTGGCTGAGGTGCCCCCCTCGACCTGAGGTGCCTGTTTCATTTCGATCTGATGCCCGTCCAGTGCTCTCTCCGTTTCCAGTCAGGTATCTAGTGTGGGCTTCGCCCATGCATTTTGGGCCCAGTGGTCCATGGACAATGATTGGTGCACTATCCGGACTTGTGTAGTTGGTGTACATAATTGTATTTACTGGATTTTGAACTGTGATAATGAGATTTCACATGATTACATTCGTTCAAATAATTTCCTTTTGTCCTTGCGTTCTTCCAGGGGGTGGAGGAGGGTGTATGTGTTCTGTTGCTGCATGTATTTGTGTGTATGGTGTTGTGGGTGAGGGTGGGGGTGTTGTGTGTTGCGTGTGTGTGTCACTCTCTTTTCCCTCCCCCTCCCCTGTGTTGTAGGTGCAGTACTCACCCTGGTCGTCGCCGCTGTCTTTGGTGCCCCTGATAGAAGAGAAGGAAGACCAGCGTCTGCAGTATCTGCAATTCGGGGTCCATGGCGTCCTGGTTCCTCGTGGGGTATGGAGAGGTGAGTGTTTTCCCTTCTGTGTACTGTTTCCACCGTGTTTTTGTTAGCGTTGGTTCCGCCCCAGAAAAGGTGGCGGATAGGCATCTTGTGATAGGGTGGGCGGTACATTGTCTTCCACCTGTCTGTTGGCGGTGACCACCGCGCTGTTTGTTTCTACCGCCGTGGCGGTCGGAGTGTTAAAGAGGCTGTCTATGTTGGCATTTTCCGCCATGGTCATGATTCCATTTTTTTGCCGCCGGCCTGTTTGCGGTATTACTGCCGTTTTAACACTGACAGCCAGGGTTGTAATGAGGGCCATAATCTTGTGATCTCCAAAGAGCACTGCATTTTACCACAGCAACTTTCTCCGGCCTTTAATCGGCCTGTAAAAATTCATAAATTCGTTCACCATTTCTTATTGGTGAACCAGAAGAAGTTAGGAAACCTCTCTATTCTCCCTATTTGGCCAAAGTCATGCACAATGCGAATTCATATTGACTGTCTGTGCATATTGTCACTTTCATTTGATTTGAAATGTGGCAGGCTCTAGTAAGAGCTACTAATTCCACCACTTGTGCAGAAAACACTCCTCAAAGCCAATAAGCTTCTAATATGCCAATGATAGAACACACTGCATATCCTGCTCTTAATGTGCCCACTTTATCTCTCAGGAAGAACCATCAACAAAGATAATTTGATCATTTTCTTCCAGGCAGCTGTCTCTAATATCTGCTCTGGGCTTTGTGCATAACTCTGTAATGTCCAGAAAATCATGTTCTGTATCATATAATTTGTCGGAGCAAGTATTCTCAAACGGGAGTAAGGTTTCTGGGTTAAGCACTGTACATCTCCTAATCGTAACATTCGGAGACCCCAAGATTGCAGTCTTATCTGGTCAGCCTAGAGCTGGTCAGATACTATGTTTTGGACCTGGTAAGCAAGGTCTCAATAGAATGTGGTACCATAATAGTAGCGGGATAACCCATCGCTATGGTCTCGCTCTAAGCGAGTTCTGATCAACTGCTGCAATGGACCGCAAACAACTGGGTAAAGCTGCTGCGACCGGATTCAAAGTGGATGAATAATATGCTGCTGGGTGGTTGAGTCTGAGTCAAAACAGACAAAGAACATGCATCACGTTCATAACAAAACAATTGGAACGATTTGGTGTAATCAGGCATACCTAAAGCTGGAGCTTGACACAAACTTTCGTTCAGATCAGTAAATGCTTTCATACAGGCTGCTTCCTGTAAGGGCTTTGAAAGAACTGAAAAATTCAGGATCCACTGGCGAAATTAACCAACCATTCCTAGAAACATCCTCACATCTTTTTGTGTACTCAGTACTTTCATCTGCAAAATTGTAGCTACTCTCTCTCTAGAAAGTTTTCTGGTTCCGTTTTCAATCAATTTACCCCAATATTTCACCTCTTTCTGACAATACTGCAATTTAGCAGAGGACACTTCGGGGTTATTTTGACCCTGGTGGTCTTCTGACCGCCAGGGAAAATGTGGCAGTCCCACCGCCAACAGGCTGATGGTGAAGACCACAACATTATGAGTGTGCGGGATGGGGTCTGCCAACATGCCACATCTCCACTCATACCAATCATTTCCGACCCAGCAGTCCACAGAAGACCGCTGGCGGTATTTGGAGTCAGCCTTCTGACATGGTTTCCACGGCGGTAGCACCTCCATGAAAACCATGGCAAAAGGGCTACCGGTGACAGGGAATTCCTTCCCTGTCACAGGTAGACGGCTCCGCCACTCTCCCCAGCAAGCACTAGACCCCCCTCCTCCCTCCAACCACAGCGACCCCCACCCCTCACCACTACTTCTGACATAGCACCCCCACCCCACTTCTGACATAGCTCCCGCCACCCCCTCACCACCATACATGCATATAGACACCCACACGCATCACACATACACGCATACACTCATTCACCTACACTTACATACACGCATCCATGCAAGCATTCATAACTACATTCGTACACACATTCACAAGTACATCCATACACGCATTCACAACTACATTCATACACGCATTCTTGCACACATACTCACACCCTTCCATACACGCATTCTCACACACATACACACTCACATTCAGACACGCACACAACCACGCATGTACACATTCATACACAGGCAAACACCACACATACATCACACACACAGCACCCCCCACCCTCCCTCCCTCCTCTTCTGTTGAATGATCACTTTACCTGTTCCAGGGAGAAGGTCATCCGGCAAGGAACGGGAAGGGGCGCTTCCACCACCAGCAGCTAACCGTCAGCAGGACATCGCCAGGCCATATTATGGCCCATAATATGGTGGGTGGTGTCCTACTGACAAGGTGGTGCCAATGGTGGAACCGCCAGAGATTCTCTGCCCACCAGCATGACTACTACCAGATTTCCGCCCAAAGTGTGGCAGAAATCCAGCAATACCCATGATATGGCGGGTGGGAGACTGCCTGCACTGGTGGTCTCCTGGCACCCATGGCTTTGGCGGTCTTCCTGGAAGACCGCCAAATTCATAAGGAGGGCCTTTATGCCAATTGTCTCACAGGATATTCAACAAAGCAATCGTATTGAATTTACACCCTTCTTTTTTCTTGGATGCGATCAGTAGATCATTAATATATTGCACCAATGTTGATTGGTAAGCCATCACCAAATATTTTTCAAGCTCTGGTTGAAAATTGAAGGTGACTGAAAACCTTTGTGGAATCCTACACCAACAGCAGACCTTGTTCAAAAATGTAAACCAAAAGAGGTATGTGCTGTCCTCATGAAGAGGCATGGTAAAGAACACTTGACAAAGGTCTAACACCGCAAACCATTCAGCATGGGATCTGAAACATAATCACAGATGGATTTGGCACAACTGGACAACCCTTAATCACTATGGCCCTCATTCTGATTCTGGCGGGCGGCGGAGGCCGCCCGCCAGAATTCAGCCCTCCATAATACCGCTCCACGGTCAAAAGACCGCAGAGGGTATTATGAGTTTTTCCCTGGGCTGGCGGGCGGTCTCCAAAAGACCGCCCGCCAGCCCAGGGAAAAACTCCCTTCCCACGAGGATGCCGGCTCGTAATCGAGCCGGCGGAGTGGGAAGGTGCCACGGGTGCTGTTGCACCCGTCGCGTATTTCACTGTCTGCAAGGCAGACAGTGATATACATTTTGGGGCCCTCTTACGGGGGCCCCTGCAGTGCCCATGCCGTTGGCATGGGCACTGCAGGGGCCCCCAGGGGCCCCGCGACTCCCCCTCCCACCATCCGGTTCCCGGCGGGAGAACCGCCAGGAACTGGATGGCGGGAGGGGGAGTCGGAATCACCGCCGGTTTCCCTTCTCTGACCGCGGCTAAGCCGCCGCGGTCAGAATGCCCCGCGGGGCACCGCCGGCCTGTCGGCGGTGCTCCCGCGTGCCGCGGCCCTGGCGGTTCTATACCGCCAGGGTCGTAATGAGGGCCTATGTCATTTCTTTTTCGCAGATCCTGCACAAGACACATTTTCCAACAGGGTTTTTCCAAACCCATTATTGGTGAATTACAAGGCTACTCAACACCTCTTTCAAAATGCCTTTCTCCACAAACTGTCCTATTAAAGGTTTCACACCCTCGATTGCTTCAATCCTCATTGGATATTGTGGAGTCTGAGGGAAAACTACATTTGGCTTCACTGCGACTCTGACTAGTTCTGCTCCTTTTATCAACCCACTGTCCTTTCCTGAAAGATCCCAAACTTTACACTTAACAGTCTTTTGCAATCAATAGGAAAATCTTTCACTTCAAAAACTGGAAAGAAACTAATCAAAGGAGCTTCTTCAATCACTGGCTCATCAAAACTAAGCGAAGGAAAAATATTCAGACACTGACTCATTGCTGACAGTAAGTGTCGGGTCTTCTTCATCATCACTGTTTGTTTAAATTTTGATTCCCTCATCTAAACAGGTAATTGAACATCTTGTTTTGCACAATAAATCTCTTCCCAGTAGTAACACTGGACTTAAATCACAAACCACAAACCTGTGCAAACCTTTAAAACTACCAATGTTAACAAAAACTGGTTCTGTAATTGGGTTTGTCAAATATTCATTTGCAACTCCCACATTCTGAATTGTCTTCCCTGATAAAGGCAAGTCTGGAACCTCTGCAGATCTTACTGTTGAGCGTGTAGCTCCAGTACCAACCAGAAAAGAAACTTTGTGACCATGCACTTTTCCCTTAACATAAGGTCCTTTCTGATCCAGGTCTAATGAAGCAGCCAACACACATTCTTCTTCATCTGAAGTATCTGACAGCCATACGTTATCTATTCCATTCTCACTATGTAAAGGAAATTGGTGTACTGCATTATTACTTTAATTTAGTCTCTGACCCCGGACCACTTGCGAAAGCCTAACCTGATACTGATCCATAGGACTCTGTGGTACTTGTAATTGTCTAGGCATTTGAATTTGTTGTGCAGGCACCATCTGCACTTGAGGCTGCATCTGCTGTAGCTGGGGTAATTGTACTTGTTGTACCTGCGGTTGCATATTTTGCACATGCTGCATGGGTTGTACCGGTTGGAAACCCTGCATCGGATTTACATTATTCTGGAAATTTTGAATTTGACCTCTCATTCTTGGTCCTCTCATATTCTGAAAAGCATTGACTCCGTTCACCTGTTGCACAACACTTCATTGGTTTAACATTGGACACTGCAGTTCCCAATATCAGACACCTCCCCAAATGTGACAAGGAAACATTATCTTTCCTTGTGGCTCTCCTTGCATCACCACAGTATTCAAATCCACACCTCGATTAACACTTCCTATTGACATTTCACCACAACCTCTACCTCTGCCTTGATTCTAAAACGTGCCTTGACTTTGAAACAAGCCATTTCTTTGTTGCTGCTGAGGCTGAAAACTTCCCTGAATCCCTGCCTGTACAGCCTTGATCTGCATCACCATCGCTTTCTCTTTCAACTTTTTCTGTTTCAATTCAGTCTCATCACTATAGTATTTCGCATACTGCAGCACCTCATCAATCTGCTTTGCTTGCCATCAAATCAGATGACTCTTAATCATCTGACTAATTTCTGTTCTCAGTCCTTCAATAAACCTGATCACAAAGTGAATCATGTCTTTCGGCTCAATTGTTTCTGTACCACTGTAATGTTTAAATGATTTCAACAGCCTCTCATAGTATGCATGAATCAATTCTTTCACTTCTTGAGCTGTTCTATCAATACGTTGCCAATCAATGTTTTTCGGTGAAATTCTCATTTTCAGGAATTCAGTGACCTTATAGTAATACTTCATTACTTCAGGAGATGGTGCACCTGTTGATGGATCTCTTGGAGGCTCACTTTTTGGCCAATCTACACTCCTCTTATACTCGATCCACAAATCTGCTGGAACAACTATCTCCAAAAGAGTGTTCAAATCCTCTCACAGGCATTTAGCAAGTTTCACAAACCTATCTGTTTGCTGGTACCACTCCACAGGTGTCTCCCTCTGTTGTAATTTAGCAGTGATTAGATTAAGCATTAGCAGAAGACATCTTGTATTTAGTAACTATTGTGAACATTTTGCGGAATCCATTTTGTATTCATGGCAGCCATTTTCTCTGCTACATGCTGCCATGTGCTCACCATGTGCTCTGTCCTACCTTTCTGTTAACTGCTGTTGAAATCTGCCTAGTGACAAGTTATATTTAGCATCTCTTACTTTCGCACATGCTCAGTAAGGTCTGCAGCTGTTAGTCCTTGGAAACTGTTAGCTCCTCCTACCTGTCGACTGTGCATTTTCCACATGACCTTACATGTATACAAGTCTTGTTTCCATAATTGTACCATCTCCTTTTAGCCCCTGTGTGGGTATAAAAGGACCATGCTCTCTCAGTTCAGTGTGCTACTTCAGACATTACCCTAGGGTGCTGTTTGAACTGTAGTACCACCTCATGAGGTTAATAAAATTTTGTCTTTTATTCCAGTTTCTGTGCTAACTTCTTCCTACATGGTCTGAGGACTTTGTGCAGAGAAAGGTGAACCCCTTGCACTAGTAGGCCTTGCTGAGGCTTACTTCAACAAATTGGCACCCAAACAGGGACTCATCGGCGACTTGGATGCCCAACGGATTGGTTGCGACGAAGGATTGGAATCTCGCTGCGGACAATCAATGCCTGAGGAGACCCGAGTCTTGGCAACCACGGCGTTTTTCCCTTCTTTCTTATTTGACCATCCAGGTGGCGCCGGTCCTCGACTGAGATCCTTTTTGTTCATTCGTCATGCAGTGACCATTTGGTCGATTTGAGAACTTGGCAGTTGGAACCTGGACACCCTGTGATTGGTAAGAGCCATTTTACGGCACTTGCTGTGGGTTTTGATGCCTGTGTTTGGTAATGTAGTTTAGCACTACTTACTGTGGCTCTCGTGATTTCGGTGACTAGTCAATATGTATTCTTTGGATTTGATATATAAATTGCAATTTATATAGGCAGGTAATGGGGAGAAATTTCTCCAATTTAATTTTGATTTGAACGGCACCTTAAGTGCTACTTTGATTATAATATTGCATATTCTGCACTATTTTTGGTATGCCTGTTTTTAGCGCACTTCGTAGGATGTGTTGCTTTTGTAATGGTACCAATTTGAGACTGGAAGAATCGCAACCGGCACCCCCAGAGGGGACGCCAAATAGAGATATGTATGTTAAACATGGTCTTTCTTCTATAATGTACAGCACATTATGGAATAAATACACCCGCGCGGATCCTGAGTTACGTTGGCCTATGCATGGGTCATTTGATTTGCGAAAGATTGAGTATGTGGAACAATGTATGTGTAAGCGAAAGTCTAGGCAAGATATGTTTGACTGTGTACGAATGTGGGAGAAAGAAGCGCGTGGACGAGTGAAGCGTGAGCAAGCCTTGCTTGAGAAAGAGCAGCGGAAGAATGTATATGTGAAAGCATTGGAAATGAGAAAGAAAGAAATAAATGACTTAAAGGAGCTAGAAGAGAAAGAACGTAAGCTACAGGTAACTGGCCAATACACTGTTAGGCAACCTCTCTATCCTATCCATAATAAACCACATGATGATTTATTGTTACTAGATCGCCCTCCACCTACGTATGTCGTCCCTTCTGCCCCCCATGAGTTACCTAAAGTCTCCAGTTCGGAGCAACAGAAGATGCGGGACAGTCGCTCTATGCTGCCTGCTGACCGTGCGTCTGAGCTTAGATCTATTGCTCGTAAAACAATTCGTAGCGTTGTTTCTGCTTCTGAACTTTTAGACAACATGAAAGGGTGGACGGAAAAGGAGCAGCTATATTTTACTGAGGCATTTGGCTCAGAAGTTATTGAACTATATCGGAAATATTCTGATGAGTTAGAGCCCGATGATGTAGCAGCTGATCATAAGCAAATGCGTGATGGTCTTTTTGTTTTCTCCCAGGTGGCTGATGCAATCAGGCGTTTAATGAAATTACGTATTGTGGCAGTCCGTTTGCAAGAAGAGAAAAGGGCTGCGGATGCAGTTGCACGAGCATCTCAGACCGAAGGGGCGCAAGCTTCCATCTTTGAAACAGATAAGACTATGATAGTTCACACGAAACCAATGCGGGAGGCCGCGCCTTTGTATGTTCCTCCTAAAGGATTGGGTGCAAATGATGATAAAACTTCTATTGATGCTAAGGGTTATTTTATTTATAATTGGGTGTATACTCCTTGGAATAGGGCAGATGTAATGGCACTTAAAACAGCATTACCTGACCCGCGGAAAAATCCAGCCGCCTTTGATGAGGAAATTGAGGGAGCAATTAGTTCTTGTACTATGACTTTGGCTGACATTGATTTATTTTTCGGATTGATATTACCGCCAGATATGTGGAGAACTGTTCGTAAAATTGATGATCGTACAGTTTTTGGGGCATCATGGAAAGAAATAGAACAGATGGACGGAGATAGGGAACCTGCGAAAAAGCCATATCAGTTGATTCTAGATCTTCCTGCAGCCATATGAGTTAAGTTGAAAACGATTATTCCCCCTAAAAAGATAGATTGGACTGTTTTAGCGTCTTGTAAACAAAAGGCAGATGAATCGGTCTCTGATTTCTTTACAGGCTTTGAAGAAGCATTTCATGATTTTAGCGGTCAGTCATTGTCAGATGATACGGGCAGACATTTGTTCGTCGATAAATATGTTGCAAATCTGTTACCAGGAATAGCTAGTCGTCTAAAAGCTAGTGAAAGTTCATGGATTACATCTAGTCCTGTTTCTCTTTTGACTATGGCTCAGTATTATGAACGACAGGAATTAGAAGCAAAAGGTAGCGAGGAGAAAAAGATTAAAGAATTAAAGACAAAGGTTATGTTGGCTCAAGCTTATGGTCCGCCTTTTAGAGGTAGTGATAGAGGTGGACGTGGATCTTATGGTTCTTCTTACACTCGTTCAAATTTGTCTGATGATCAGTGTGCGTATTGTAAGAAATTTGGGCACTGGCCTGCCGATTGTCCAGCACTACGTGTTCAGCAGTGTTCACGTGGTCGGGGACAAATGAGAAATCGCTCAGGATATTCAGGACCTAGAAGAAGCACAAATGATCATGCTAGGGTTGATGCTAATACACGAGGGCAGGATGGGTTTAACACTTTTGATAGACGGAACCAATACCAGATGTCTGATCATGTGCAGCCTGATTTCCAAGATTCTGCTTATGCATAGGATTGCCTAGGATGGGGTAAGGAATCAGTTGAAGTTCCAGTAGATCAGAGGGGTCCCTATGTTACAGCACATGTTTTGGGTCTTACTGATCAGTTTCTGGTTGATACAGGAGCTACTCGTAGCGCCTTGTCTAAACAATTGATTCCAAGGGCTCCCCTGTCTAGCTTAACCATTACATCGATAGGTTTCAATGGAACACCTTCCCCTCGCCCATTGTCACAACCACTTGCATTCCATGTTGATAAATTTACTGCTCCATGTCCATTTTTGCTTTCTCCAAATACACCAGACAATATTGTGGGTCTTGATATGCTCAAGTATTTCAGGGCTACAATACGATGCTCTCCTGAAGGGGTGCGTGTTATTTTAAATGATAATCATCCTGTGATGGAAAGAGTTTGTCTTGTTAAAGAGGATGTTGCATTAGCTTCACTCCCTAGTACTTTGTGGGCTACTTCAGATACTGATGTGGGACAAATGATTATTCCACCGGTACATATTAGTGTCAAGGAGGGAGCTGTATTGCCACGTTTGCCTCAATACAAAATTTCACAGGAGGGCGAAGAAGCACTCACACGAATTGTGCATGATCTTTTTGCAGTTGGAGTTGTCGAGGAAGTTCTGTATAATGTTTGTAACAGTCCGATTCTTCCTATTCTGAAAAAGGATACTGATACTAGGATTTACCGATTCATTATTGATTTACGAGAAGTCAATAAGATTGTGATACCACAATATCCTGTGGTATCTGACATCACGACACTCCTTACTTTGGTTCCCCCGACAGTAACTACGTTCTCTGTGATAGACTTGAAGAATGCTTTTTTTTTTATCCCTATTCATCCTGACAGCCGATATTTGTTTGGTTTTACTTTGAATAAACGATCATATAGATTTTGCAGAGTTCCTCAAGGCTATACGGAGAGTCCAAGTATTTATAGTCAGGCGTTAAAACGACAACTTGATTCCTTTGTTTTGCCTGAAGGTGTGGCTCTCATACAATATGTTGATGATATTTTGTTGGCAGCTGATACACCGGAGCAATGTGAAAAGTGCACTTTGTCCTTACTTTCTTTTCTTGCTTCACACCATCATAAAGTGTCACGAAAGACATTGCAATATTGTAGACCAAAGGTAACCTATTTAGGCCACCTTTTGTCTAAGGAGGGCCGTGCACTTACATCAGATCGTATTCAAGCAATTTTAGACACACCAGTACCCTCTACTCAGAAAGATGTTCGTGCATTCCTTGGTCTTACTTCTTTTTGTAGGCAATGGATATTAGGGTTTTCACACATTGCCAAACCTTTGCTAGCACTTTTGACTAAAGATACTCCAATGCCCCTCCCATGGACAGATGAATGTGAGACTGCTTTCCGGCAGCTGCGACAAGCCCTTTGTTCTGCACCAGTGTTAGGCACTCCAGATTACATAAAGCCTTTTGCACTTTACGTACACGAGAAAGATGGATGTGCATTGTCAGTTTTAGTACAGACACATGGTGATAAGCAGCGTCCCTGTGCATATTTTTCAGCAGTACTTGATCCTGTCGCTCGAGCGTTGCCCGGGTGTTTTCGTTCAGTTGCCGCAACAGCTGTCTCAATACGTCTGAGTGAAGGGATAGTTTTGTCACATAAGCTGTTGGTGCTAGTACCCCATGCGGTTGATGCTCTTTTAAATCAAACAAAGACACAACATTTAACTAGCGCCCGTATGACAGGTTATGAGTTGACATTGTTGGCTCCTCACATTACACTGAAGAGATGTGCGACACTAAATCCAGCTACTTTGTTGTCATATCCGGTGTCTCAGCCTCAGTCACAAGAAACACATGATTGTATATTCCTTACCGAAGAACAGACAAAGGGTCGTGTTGATTTACAAGATACGCCCCTTTTAGATGTAGACGGGGAACTGTGGGTTGATGGGTCTTGTTTGAAGTTGCCAGATGGTACGACCTCAGCTGCATATGCAATCACCACAATACACACGGTAGTGGAGACAGCTCGTATACCAAAGAAGTCAGCTCAAGCAGCTGAACTAATAGCTTTGACACAAGCATGTGAGCTTAGTACTGATTTAAGTGTGAACATTTACACAGACAGCCGCTATGCTTTTGGAGTGGCTCATGATTTTGGTTTGCTTTGGAAGGAGAGAGGTTTTCTCACATCCCACGGGATGCAGATAATGCATGGAGAATTAGTGCATAACCTCTTGACTGCATTGACATATCCAAATAAACTAGCTATTGTGAAATGTAGTGCACATAAGAAAGTGACCGATAAGATAGGGCAAGGTAATGCTCTTGCAGACCGTGTAGCACGTGAGACTGCGATGCAGCGAAGTACTACTTCTATGTATGTAGTGAAGTCACAAGCTGAACGTTGGCATAATGCTAGACAAGACGTATTAGATATACAGAAATCTGCTTCTGTGAAAGAACGTGAGCAATGGTCTAAAGATGGAGAATTGGATGATGAGGGCTGTTGGCGGAATACGCAGATGGATAAATGGAAATTGCCTATAGCTTTTTTACAACCTATGGTTCAGATGGCACATGGGCTGGCACATGTTGGAGCTTCAACAATAACGAAGTTGCTTACGCAAGTTTGGGAGCATCCAGAAATTTCCAGTACAGCTAAGAGAGTAGTACAGTCTTGTTTGATCTGCTTACAATACAATCCTGGAAAAGGGACACGTACTCCTACAGGAGGGTTTGCTACACCAACTGCACCTTTTGAAGTTCTACAAATGGATTATATTCAGCTTGAACGCTGCAACAATTTAAAGTATGTCTTGGTGGTGGTTTGTGCCTTCAGTAAATGGATAGAGGCGTACCCCACAAAGGATAATACTGCCATTACCACAGCGAAGGTGCTTTTGAAAGAATTTTTCCCTAGGTTTGGTGTTTGCAGACTTTTATGGAGTGATAACGGACCTCATTTTGTTGGGGAAGTTATTAAGTATGTCCTGAAAGGATTAGGGATCAAACAGAAGTTCCATGCGGTTTTCCACCCACAATCAGCAGGGTTGGTGGAATGGTATAATGCTACATTGAAGCTGAAATTAGCGAAGATACAGGATTCCACATCCTTAACTCGGCCGGATGCATTACCATTGACATTATTGTCTATTAGGTCAGTGCCACACTCCCGACTTGGCCTTAGCCCCTATGAAGTAGTATTTGGGAGACCAATGAATATTTGGGGAGTTCCTAAACCAAAATCTGTATATGATGTACCTTGTGTCCTGATGTTAGGGTTTGTACACAGCAAAGAGCATGTCCCCTCTCACTGCACTAGTGGGTTCTGTAATAGCTCCCTTTTAAACTTACTATTCAAAGCCTTTCTTGTTATCTCACCTTCCCCCCCCCTAGGCTTCTGTGTATGTTGTTTAATGTGCTGTTTTGTTTACACATTGGGCCTTGCTTTTACCAAGGCTTCTTTAAAACACTCCTCCCTAGGCCATGTGTTAATCCAACTCATTTGCATAATAACTGAAACTCTGCACACCTTTCAAGAACATGTGCAGCATGTGAGGACCACACCCAGCTCTTCAAACCACACCCAGCTCTGCACACCTTCCAAGAACATGTGCAGCATGTGAGGACCACACCCAGCCCTTCAAACCACACCCAGCTCTTCGAACCACACCCAGCCCTGTCTATAAAAGGCATCCCCCGAGCCTCACCCAGTGCTTGTGCTCGTCTACCTCCCGCTTACCTGAGAACAGATCCCTCGGCGCTGGCACTCCTGCTCTTTACAGACTTTCTTTGACTTCAATTGGCGCAGCTGCTGGCTCTTCCTTCTTCCGGTTTCCGGTTCCTCCTTGCCTCAGCCTCTCTCCTACGAGTAACCTGCAAAAGAGAAAGAAGACAAGGTTAGACTGATCAGTATCTCTTGCCAGCAACAAGTAAGTGCAAAACTTTTTATTACCTGAGGGAGCTTTGACGGCAATTTCTGGATTCGTGTATAGACAGTTTGAGGCGAAGTGCCTTCCAAGAGCATTGTGATTAAGGCTCTTTGTTGCAGGATTATTTTGCAGGACTTTGTGAAGCGGACATTGTTTTTTTTCATGGAACTTTTGGGAATCGAACAGTGGAAACCATTGACAGCAAGGAAAACAGTAAATCAAGGACTTGCACAAATTACATGCTGTATTTTGATGTAAAAGTACAGTATTTGTTTTATAAAAGATTCTGGAAATATGCGAAAAGTGAGTCTGCTATTGGGAATTTAGGCTTTAGTTATATTATGATGAATGTTTGATATTGGTAATTCTGATAACGGTATTTGTTTAATTTTTTAGAAGCTTAACAGTAATAGAAAACACATCCCAGAGCAGTAACACATTCCAAACCTGGAAACTAGAGACCAGGATCCAAGAGGTACTTTTAGAATAGAATTTCCAATAAATAAAGGGATAGTCAGGAACCCATTTAGGAATAGGTTGCACTTATCTGTTCTTTGTTTATGTTTAATTAGGCACCAGTTTCTACAGAAGTCAGAAAGGGCCGCAGATTTGTGCAGCACTTCAACAGTGGAAACGCAAGAACGGTGTTGTCTCTCTTTTTTTTATTTTATCCACTTCCCCCCTTCCCTTGAGCTTCTGTTCTTAGTGCACTGTTTTAAAAACTAGTGTGCTGGAACAAGCAGTTTCAGGGTGGGGTCGGATTGTCTTCAACCTCCATCAGAACTGAACAAGAACTCAGGTGAGCTGGGCTTTGACACCTGATGAATGATTATTTGGCACAGTTAACCGACAATTTGGTTTCTATTCATCAACAGGTTCGAGAAGCACTTCCTGACAGATCTACAGGTGAAGGCCATGAACTCCGTCCTGGTGACCAGGTGATGATTAAGTCTTTTGAAAGATCAAGCATCTTGGAATCAAGGTGGCGAGGCCCAGAACAGGTGCTCCTTGCGACAAGGACAGCAGTTCGAGTGACGAACCGAAAGAATTGGGTCCATAGTACTCACTGCAAGAGAGTGCAACCTACCTTGGTGGAACCTGCTGTGCTGACCGATCATCGAGAGATTTTGACTACGGAGAAAGGCCGTGCTATATCACCTGACGAATCTGCAGAGGTCTTCCCGGACCATACGACTTCTGGAGTGTCGCGATATAATTTGAGACCAAGGAAAGAATCTGAAAATTGTTTTGAAAAGATTGGTTGAGTTACCGCCCTGGGTTAGTGAAACGGAGAGCCAATGTGGCAAGGGGGGTGGATCAGCCGTGCATTAGAGTAGTGACACCCGTCTTGGCCCGTGGTGAAGAAATCATTGGCTGCCCAGGGATAAGAGCTCCAACGATTGTTTTTAATTCATTTCTGAAAGGGTCGATTATCACTGTTGCTAAAATGAATAACAAATTGATCATTAGTATTATGGGGTTTGTTGTTGTTTTGGTGGATACAACAACAATCACCTGGTTTATTGAAAAGAAGTCTCCTGCTCGTGAGTTTTTTGTTGCCACTACTCCAGTACCAGAGGATCACTATTACTTTACGCTTCCCTATCAGGAGCAGAAGCACCGTCAATCGTACTTCAATAATACTTTCATTCAGATGTTGCATCATACTCATAATGCTACAAATACTACTAACTGTTGGGTATGTGGAATGATACCTGTGCATCAAAAGAAAGGAGGAACACCTTTCATTCCTCTTCCTTTTTCACACAATGGTTCTTGTCAAGCTTGGTACATGCTTTTGTTTGCATCTGGAAAACGTACAGAGGGCGGACTTCTTTTTCGCCTTAATAAAGTGTGCTACCAAGACAAAGATGTGTATCCCCAAGCTAAAGGAACTAAATGGGAATCGGAAGAGTATCAACCGGACAATGGTTCAATATCATATGTCTTCACAAAAATACAAGACTCTGACAAGAAAGAACAATTTGTGATTTCTGTTATAAAAACTAAAGCAGATTTATGTATACGAAGCATTGGACGAATTCCAGTAGGGATAAGCGATTGTACTTTGATTTTAACTATTGAGAGTGTAAATAATAGTAGTTTTACAGCTTCACATAATACATATTTTGTTTGTGGTAACTATGGATATTACCAACTACCTGTTGGGTGGTCAGGTGTGTGTTATGTATCTTTTCTATTACCCCCTGTGTTTTTGGCTCCTGCATCATATCACCGAGATTTAAAACTGTTCAATTACATCATTAACAATAGATATAAAAGGGAAATAAGTACAAATGAGGTAGACCAAACGGATACTAGCCTGCAACAATATATTGATTTTAATTTAGGACTGTTCCCCTTTGTAGGTGTTGCGTTAAACAGTAGGAAAGTGAGACAATTGACTAGGGTTGTGGAAGCTGTTACCAATCAGGCAGCTCTGGCACTTGGGAATATTACTGAGGAGCTCCAAGTTGCGAGGATTGTAGCGCTCCAAAATCGTATGGTACTAGATGTGATATTAGCTGATCGAGGTGATGCATATCGAATCATCGGTAGTAGTTGTTGTGTTTTTATCCCAGATCACTCACCTTCAGTATATGATGCAATATCTAAATTGCATAAACTTGCTGCAGAAATCCATACAGAGACTGGTACTTGGACTTTTTCTGGATGGTTTTGGGCTCTTGTTTCCGCCTGGGGCTGGAAACTACTGACTATCCTGTGTGTAATAATTGCAATATTTTTTACATGCTGTATCTGTATTCAGTGTGGTCCAATGTTCTGCTCCATGTGTATTACTGCTTGTATGTCTACCAAAAGAAATATTACAGAAATGAAGGCACAACATATGTTAGATAAGGAAATAGCTGAAATGATGAGCATAAATATACAAGATGAATATTTAGATTATCCTAGAAAGACGAATGTCTTCAGCTAATGCTGAAAGGGTCGTCTGTTGTAATTTAGCAGTGATTAGATTAAGCATTAGCAGAAGACATCTTGTATTTAGTAACTATTGTGAACATTTTGCGGAATCCATTTTGTATTCATGGCAGCCATTTTCTCTGCTACATGCTGCCATGTGCTCACCATGTGCTCTGTCCTACCTTTCTGTTAACTGCTCTTGAAATCTGCCTAGTGACAAGTTATATTTAGCATCTCTTACTTTCGCACATGCTCAGTAAGGTCTGCAGTTGTTAGTCCTTGGAAACTGTTAGCTCCTCCTACCTGTCGACTGTGCATTTTCCACATGACCTTACATGTATACAAGTCTTGTTTCCACAATTGTACCATCTCCTTTTAGCCCCTGTGTTGGTATAAAAGGACCATGCTCTCTCAGTTCAGTGTGCTACTTCAGACATTACCCTAGGGTGCTGTTTGAACTGTAGTGCCACCTCATGAAGTTAATAAACTTTTGTCTTTTATTCCAGTTTCTGTGCCAACTTCTTCCTACATGGTCTGAGGACTTTGTGCAGAGAAAGGTGAACCCCTTGCACTAGTAGGCCTTGCTGAGGCTTACTTCAACACCTCCACCCGGGGTAGTCATTTGTAAATGACAAACCATCACTTCTTCTCCAAGGGACATGTACATAATCCCCTTCCGGAATCTCTCTAATTGGCAAAACTTTTACTAGCTCTTTAATTTGTATTACATCTACAGGAGGAATATCTGACCTTTCCCCTGCCTTTCTCTTTTCCTGACCCATCTGCCTTCCCATTTTTCTAATACTCCCCATATTTGTACTCTCTCAAGTAACTCTCTAAAATGTGTTTTCATTCCTGCAGACCTCATGTGTTCAAAATCTTCCGTTTCAAAATTTAATCTACAACTTCTTTTCAGGCTTTTTGTTTTCATAAGATCTATTTCATATTTGTCTGCTAATTCTTGTAATTGCTGATGCACATCAACTGCTCCCCCTGTAATTAATTGACACAAATATCTCAACTCAGCTTCAGTATAAGACTCGGGTTCGGTTAAACCCATTGTCCCTTCAAAAAGCTCACCTGCTTCAATTGACAATCTTGTCTTATTTATAAACTAATTTTCTTCAAACTGAGTCTCTGGGACATTTCAAACACTTAATTTTTCCAGCACTTTGTTAATTGCTGTGCAGTCAAACCCTGTCATGAAATATTAACAGGTTGCACACTCAGTAACTGTTGCTGTATTGAGGTCACACGTTGAGGTGTTAACATCGTTAACTTGGGACCATTACCTGATCCAGTCATTTCAGAATTTCCAATAGGTGTTAAATCTAATAACAAGCTTGACCCATTTTGAGTCTGTCTTATAGGTGACATTAACCTAGTGTTTTCATTCTAATTTTGAACTCCTTCCTCTTCTGTACTCTTTTTGCCTTGAGCATATAAAGGCACAAGTGGACCAAATGGAATGGCTACCGATATTGCATCTGTGCTTAATCTGGTTTCTACATTCTGAGACTGCACTACTCCTGCATCCTGCATTTGAGGCAGTAAAATCGGAGTGGGTTGTGTCTGAACCAATATCGCCTCCTATGAAGTCTGTCCTGAAGACACTACTCGATTAGTAGTTGTAGTCTCAATCGGTACATCTGGGCAAATCCTAGGAACACTAAGTTGTGGCAGCTGTCTATTGTCTGTTGACTGATTGAAACTGCTCTGCATCGGTATTTGCACTGAAGGACTAGTCTGAATTGAGCTCTGGTTCACGTTAGCATTAACCTGTACGGAACTCTCAGTGATGTTATGGTTACTCTGTATTGGACTATGTATCACTGCAACTGGTATTGGTGCAGTAGGGTTGAAAAAAACAGTACTTGAACCTTCTTGAGCCACATAAGGAGAGAGACTATTTCTCAAAATCTGTGTAATAAACTCATCATCATCCGATTCCTCATCATTAATTAAAGGCCTTTCAGGTTCCTTTGATGTCTGCTCTTCAGCTGAAGAATTCCTTTTAGATTTCTTTGAAACTTTCTTTGTATCTTTCTCACTGTCTTCAGTCATTGTAGGAAACAACCTTGTAAGGTATCTAGGGCCAGATGTACCAAAGGATTTTACCCATTCTGTGTCTATGGGAAAATGCTTTAGTACATATGGCCTCTAGTCTCCACTGTTTCTGCTCAATGTCCCACCTAGCTTCTGCTGGTGACTTCCCTGCTCTTCTCATTTTCCTCTCAAATTTCATTGCTTGTTGTTGTCTGGCTACTAGCTCCCAGATTGCTAATGCTTTGAACTGAGCTGGTCTTGGTCGTAGGTCTTAGACCACACATCACCTGTCTCAAATTCTCCAAAATTCTTAAATTGAATGTACCATTTTCAGGAAACGCAAAACACCCTTCCTTCTGTGTGATTTTAATCCAATATTTTAACCAAAGACATGTGCCTTTCTCCTCAATTACAATAGATGCCGGAGTACCTTCTGGAGGACAAATTTCTCCTTGCCTAGTCGGAATATACTCATCTCCTCTAAGAACACTTTTTAAAGCTTTGAAAAACTTAATTTTCACAAATTTGATGTCAGCAATCAATAATCAGGAAGTGACTATAATTCCTCTTTGTCTCCCTTCTCAACCAATTGTGCTTCACGGTTGTACACCAATCCATGCGCAACCCTTCTCACTAACCAACCTACCTCAGCGTGCGCATAAAAATGAGATAAGACTTACACACAGCGGCTGACAAAGTCTTGAAGCTTGTCCTCCTAAACTCCAAAACCACTCAAAACTAATGCAAAATTAATTGCGAGCACTTCATCAAAACCAATAATAAAACAAATTTGTCTATTTACTACAGGTAGGGTAATACAATCACTTAAGGAACCTTACGGAATTTCACTGACGGCTTTTGCTCTTGCAACTATTCTTCTTTCTCAGTTCCCCAGCTTCGAAAGCAAAATTCGACCTGCAAATTTTACTCTCAACTGATCAGTCGATAATGTCCTGGTGAACATAGGACTTGCCAAATCGCAGTCAAAAATACCAAACACCCAACTTAACTCACAAACTCGACTTGTTAAACTTGCCTGATTGGCCTACTAAAAAGACAAATTACAACAAAACCAAGTGTTTCAATACACTTTTAATATACTCCAGAGTCTTAGACCTACCCTATGAGGTCCATATACCAACACCCATGTGGACAATTTTTCCGAGCACAAAGCGCCACACATGTGAAGTTCACCGACTTCCTTACTCTGACACTTCATAGTACACCAATCCCTTCTTTAACCACATTTGGAGTCTGCCAACTCCCCTAAAATGTCACAACCAACTCAATCAACTGCAAATTAGCTAAAGCTATGCAAGCACAAAATCTACTTCTTTTAATCTAACAACAAAACGCTGAGAACATTCCCTATCAACATAGGCAGACTCCAAGGACTGGGAAAAGTCACTTTGGGTGTTTAGGAATACTTCTTCTTATCCATGTTATACAACAATTTCAAGACAAGAATCAAAACAATCAAATTAATTTACAAAACTTATGACGTAATCTATGATGTCATTTAAAAAGATACTAACCATCAAATTCTGCTACCAAATCTGTTAAAGCAGAAATCTCAGCTACCTTTCAGTCACAACTGACTAGATAGTGGATTTCATACTCTAGGTCGAAGAACCAAACCGAATTTGCTTTAAAGAAAACATCATAGAAGAAACGTCATAGACATCGAACAATTCATTATGCATCATTAAAAGCACACCATTATCAATTTAACCACACCAGTTTATTAAGAAGTTAAAATTTTTATTTCCCTATATTAACAATGCTAAAGTCACGAAAATAACTCTCAAACTCAAATGATACATGTAAAGAAACAATAAAGGCTGATTGAATTGACAAATGTACCTAAGTTTAATCAATGCAATTGGACTCAATGACTCAATGGATAATACACAGAACCATAACAATAGAATCTGAGCAAGAGAGACTGAATACATGGAAACAACAAATGGAAAAAAGTCAATGACCATTCAATGAGTATGAGAGTAATACCTCACTAACCACTAATTAGCATTAACATATTGGATTTCGTGTAAAACATTTTTTAACACAAATTTAGAAAACATCTATCTATGGTGCTATCAAAAATAGCAGCAGTATTAAACCATTAGCAGTTGGTACCTGAAAAACAAAAAACAAGTAACAATACACAGCTCTTACATTTACCCAAACTCTACGGTAATCAGCAACAACGTCTAGTTCATCAGGGGGCAGCAACATTAGCTTCAGAACAGGAACAAGGTAAGGGAGATGGTTTAGAGTTTGGAATATAAAGTTACTAAACCATCAAAGCACTAGTTCATAGTAAACTCAGAAAATAATAAAACACCAGAATGTCAGTAGGCTGTCAGGCAATACATGAAATGTCAAAGTGACAGATCACATGAAGTAAGGTCTCTGGAACCCAGGATACAAGAGAATCCCAAGAAGAATCAGCGAAAGACGACCCCAAACCAATTGTGACTGAACATTCAATTAAACTTGCTAAACTCTTGTGATTGGCTAAAACATAAGGTGAGAAAAATATGTACAATCAGAAAGTCAACAGATTATACAAAATGTTAACTTTTAAATTAATTACTGGTTGTTGCTTCATTGACAAAACTTGAATAATACAACTTGTGTCTTGTTCATTTCCTTCTCCGGCTGCATCTGTAGGCCCATTGTTTGGCACCTTCCAAATACGCTGTTATAAGATAGTGATTAAAAAATTTGGAAACATTTCCTCCGCACCATTTCCTCGAGGGAAAACATGAGTTAGAAACATAACTACAGGCAAATATGCGGATACAATGAATGAAGTATGTTAGGCAACGGAGATGAAGTCATAAGAACAAAGTATACTAGAAAAATTTAATACAGATAACATTGCACAGTGGCCTTCCATCTGGTTCACCCAAGCAGAGGCCAGAAATTGCTCATTTTATTTTAGCATTTATTTTAGCAGAGGATCATGCTCTTAAAGAGACAGAATATGTTTCATCACAGCGTTAATTTAACATTAGAAAACACATGCAAGCCTTTCGTTTGATGGGGGCCACTAAGTACATTAAAGCTTTCATAAACATAAATTTATAAACAATTAATTCACACATTAATACATAAGTATGATTGTGTAAAAACAAAATATTTACGACAAAATCTCAGTTCTCACATCTGCATGTCAGTTGGCATGTAATGTGCCCTAATAAGAATTAATAGGCTGTCCTTTGTTTAGGTGTTATTCTCTCTGTGATTGTCGGTGGATGTCTTATGTGTGCTAGGTAGGCCACTGTAGCCGTACATGCATTTATGGTGTGATATGGAATATCTGTGTTTAGTGACTGCAGCTATTCCTCTAAGATTTGGTACATTTAGTGACATAGCTGTTCCCCAGACATGGAATATAAAAATGTGATGGTACCTGAATGGCACTGCCACATGTTGTGTCTTCATTAAAGATTGTAGCCATTGTGTCATATATGTACAGAGGGATCAGCTAGGTATGTGATTGGAATGGCAGGTGCTGTGTCATTTGGGAATAGAGTTCTCTTTACTTGCATGGAACATGACTTATGGACTTGAACAGGTTAGGTGTAGATTTGGACTATGCATGATATGGTGTTATCAGTCAACCGCTTTTCCTTAAGGTAATTAGATTATGGACAGTTATGACCTGAATTAGGACAAAATATCAGCTTTAGCCAGGGCATGATGAGCATGCTGACATAGATTTACAGGTGATTTGATGGGATGCTCCAGTTGTGCTACCTTACGTAGATTATGATGTCAGTGAGAGAGATGACAAATGGAGTAGACAGAAGTAACATGTTTTTACATGATGTATTATCTGTGGGTTTCAATTTGGGATTTCCTAGCCAGGAAATGTATACCTAGAGTTGTGCATGTTGTAATGTGTGTATGTGAAGGATGTGATGACCCTCTCTCAACCTCTCTAGCTAAACCTCCCTCTCTCTCTATTTGTGTGCATCAGCATAGGCAGATGAAGAAGATGGGGTACAGGCGAGCAGGGATGCTGCTTGCCACGGGACCCGAAGTGCCGATACCACCAATAGCGAGGGACCCAGAGGCCCAGAGGGCGAGGGGAGTGGCACGGGGGAGACTAAATCCAGCACATCAATTTCTGAACCCTCCTCCAGTGGACACTCCCTGGCAGTGGCGGCTCAATCTTGAACCACCCCAGCACCGTCTTTGTCTGCCACTCCCTTTTCTACCACTGCCCTCCCTGTAGCTCCCCAACCAATTGTCTGTGCTTGCTCACCCAAGAGAGTGGGCATCTCCTTTGCCGCAGGCACCGCTGCCCCGGCCCCTGTCAGCCCTGGTGCCCTCAGCGAGGAGGCTATTGACCTCCTGAAGTCGATCTCTGTGGGGCAGTCGACCATTGTGAATGCAATGCAGGGACTGGCAGCTCAGATACAACAGATTAATGCTTTCCTGGAAGCATTAACACTGTGCACTGGCTGGCCTACAGATCTCATTTCAGACTCTTGCCTCCACACTAACAACAGCCAGTCCCCCTTTGTCTTCTATCCTCCCTCAACCTTTCTCTTCCCAAACCCAAACCCCTCTTCCCCAACCAAGCCACAGCACACAGACAGGCATGCATCCACCTCAACTTCCAAGGGTAGCGCTTACAAACACAAGCACCACAAGACCCACCAGAGGCATGCAAACAAGCAACATCCACCTGCAGACACATCAACGGTCACTACTTTCCCTGACACTCCCATCACTCTCAAAATCACATACACAACACCTGGAATACCTGCAGTAACCAAATCAACATTCACCTATATAGCACACCACCTATCCTATGCACAGTCAGCACAATAGCAGACCCTCAGACATCCACTCCAGTCACCTCATCCACAGGCACCACAACCACAGACACACCAACATGCAGCACATCCAGTATGCCTACAGTCACCAACCCAACAGACAGTCACCCATCCACCACGGCATCTCCCAGCACCTCCACCTCCCAAGATACATAAATACCCACTCTCACTCACCCAACAGACACCTAGCACCCACAAGCATACCTCGCACACACATGCACCCAAGACATCTACCAAAACATCTCAGACAACCACTCCTTCTCCCTCCACACCCAAACCCTTTTGCCATGACCGTCCACATGTATCACAGTAAGCTTTCCTCTTGGAGCTGAACCTTTTCCCTACTCCTCTCCCACTCCGTGCAACACCAAAATGCTCTGTGTCCCTCTCGAAGTCCAGCCCTTCCATTTCCACCACCTCCCCTGCACCCCCTGCAAGTACCCATGCCCCTCCTGCACCAAGAATTCCTCTCCTCCCTAGCCCAAAACCACCCCTCCACCCCACCTAATCCCAGAGGTACCTGCCGCCCTTTGATGCCCCTACCTGTGGAGGTTACATAGCAGCCAGGAGTTAAGTTAGGGGAACATGCAAGTGCCACTGGCACTTGTCTGTTTGGAGTGGCCTAGAGCCTTAATCCTTGTACATAATAATGTGTATATGTATATATATTTTACTATTTATATATATCACAGCCAACCACTTGTTGGTTCAAAGGTTACATCTTTGTCCTGTTTTTATTTTCTTAGGGCAGTTTTGGTCTTGGCTGATTTTGTTTGTGTGTGAGTATGATTTGTGTGAGAGATGGTTGTGCTACCAGTTGTGTCTGGGCAGCATGTGTGGTTGTGTGCATAGCATTTGTCCCTCAGAAATGGGTGTGCATTGCGTGATGGGAATGTGTATGTTGGGACATGGTGTTGTGTTGGTATTGTGCGGTGTTTGTGTTGACATGTATTATTTGCGGTGCTGTGTGCCTTTGTGTGGTTGGACTGTGTGCATCAGTCCGTTGTGATGTGTGTTTGCGGGGTATGACGTATGTCACATTGTTTGGATGTGTGATTGTGTGTGTTTGCTCTCTGGTGTTGGTAAGTTGTGTTGTATGTATTTGTCAAGTGGGGGTCTGTATTGTGGGTGTATGACAATGCTTTGGTGGTGTTGCGGTTGTGGTATGGTTGTGTCTGTTGGTTGTGTTGTGCGTTGTTGTGTGGTACTGTGCCAGTGCTGTGTATCTGGGGTTGGTGTGTGTTTCAGCCATGTGAGTGTGTTGGCTATAGTGTGAGCACTAGGTGTGTGTGTGGGTATGTGGCTTTATGGGAGTGTGTCTGTCAGTATGAGGTTATGTGTATGTGCCGCCTTCACCACCTGTTCCTGATTGGTATGTTGTATGTGCGTGTATACTTTGACATTTTGCAACAGTGACAGGTAAGTGTGTGTACTCATGGTTGCTGTCATCCTTGCCGGTTCCAAAGTCATCGGGCGAGCAGGAGCAAAATCCCAAAGCCCACTAACCCCCCTGGCCACTCTGGACATGCCCATGACTTATGTACTGGTGGCATTGGCCCCTCAATCACTGCACGGGGGTACAATCACTATGGTGTAATATCTCATAGCAGGAATTCCACCTTAGTTACAGATACTCACCCTCTGATGTGGCACCTTCATCCCAATGGGCGAGGACGCTATGTGATGCCGAGGCCTCTTGTGACACTGTCCAGGGAGATTTCGCACATGCTGAGATTTGATCCCCAGAGCTAATGAAGCCCTAAGAGACGTCGGACATGCTAGTCCATTACACATGCACATGACAAAATGCAGGGCCAATCTTTTGACTCTTGGGGACAGCTGTTGCATACAGACATAACACATGGCTTACAAAGTAATCTCAGTATGACATATGGGACAAAATGTTAGACCTGGCATCCTTGGCGTGGTCTCCCATATCTTTTTTGCCTCTGCTTCCCATGTTTTGACTGTGTGATGGACTTTGTTTTTGCAGTTTTTGGTACTCTGGGCACTTTACCACTGCTGACCATTGCTAAAGTGCAAGTGCTCCCTGTGTAAATTGTGGGGCATATTTATGAAAATTGGTGCTGCACCTAGTGCAGCGCCACTTTTCTTGCGTCCCTCAGCTGCCCCCTAACGACACCATAGTAGCCCCGTATTTAAAATATGGCGCACCATGGCGATAGTAAGGGTGACTAGCATCATCATTTTTTATGCTAGTCTGGGGCTTTGCAGAAATAACATAAAAAATGATGATGCTAATCCTGCAAAGCACACAGCGGCGCATTGTAATCAATGGGAGCCTCTTTTTAACGCCTGCACTTAGTAGGCGTTTAAAATGGCAATGAAAATGGCACAAAGGAATCCCATAGATTCTTTTGTGCCATTGTTTTGGCCCCCCCAGCACCAGAAAGCCCCCGTTGCATGCATTATGCCTGGCACAGGCATAAAGTGCTACAAGTGGTTACAAAGTGGTGCAATTCATGCATTGTGCCACTTTGTAAATATGGCGCAGCATTTGTCCCCTTCCAACGCCATATTTGCGTAAAAAGATGATGCTAATGTGGGGTTGGAACAGCATACAGGCTCCATAAATCTGGCCCTGTATTTGTAATTGGCTTTTCCATGATTGCCATATTTGATTTACTAGTAAGTCCCTAGGAAAGTGCACTAGAGGTGCCCAGGGCTGTAAATCAAATGCTACTAGTGGACCTGCAGCACTGATTTTGCCACCCACATGAGTAGCCCTGTAACCTGCCAATTCGACCTGACAGATGTACCCACTTGCCAGGCCCAAACCTTCCCCTTTTATACATGTAAGGAACCTCTAAGGTAGACCCTAGGTAACCCTATCGGCAGGGTGCAGTGTATGTCAAAGGTGAGACATGTACTGATGTGTTTTACATGTCCTAACAGTGAAATACTGCCAAATTCGTTTTCACTGTTGCAAGCCTACCTCTCTCACGAGTTAACATTTGGGCTGCCTTTAAATAATCTTCAAGTGCAATTTCTCTTTGGGAGAAGATCGAGATGTGGAGTTTGGGGTCTCTAAACTCACAATTTAAAAATACATCTTTTGGTAAAGTTGTTTTTCAAATTGTCTGTTTGAAAATGCCACTTTTAAAAAGTGGGCATTTTGTTGCGTAAACCATTCTGCGACTCAGCCTGCTTGTGTGTTTCCTGTCTGGCAGTTGGGCTGTTTGTGACTCTCCACTAGATAGTGACACAAAGGGAGCTGAGATGTAGCCTGCTTATCCTGATGGGCTATCTGGGCTAGAGTGGAAGGAGGAGTGGTCACTTACACCTGAATGGTCTGTACCTGCTCTCACACAATGCAGTCTCCAACCCCTGGTATGTCTCTGGATCCAGGGCTGGACAAGGCAGGATCTTGTGAACAACAGAGACTTTCCTTTGAAGTTTGCCAACTTCAAAGGTAGAAAGGGATATATAAGTAGTGGACCCAAAACTCCAGATTTTCAGATTACTTCTGGAACCAAGAGGAACCTCTGCCTGCTGGGTTGGCCTGCAGTTGCTGCTTCTGCCTGAAAGAGGACAGAGACTGAACTTTGTGGTATATTCCTGCTGGTGAAGAATCTCCCAGGGCATGGACTGAGCTTGCCTCCTGTTTTGAAGTCTCAGGGCCATCAAAGATTTCCCCCGCCAGCACCTGGATTCTCTGCTGAGACTCCTGCCCTGCCAAGCGGTACCCTATCCAGTCCCTGGGCCCTTGAAAGGTGAAGCCTGGTAGAACAATACTGAAATCCACACAAAGGAAGCCGTATAGGGAAACTTTCGACACACCACCTGCAACGCAGCTGTAAAAATGATGCACCATTAGCCTCACAGCTGAAACTCAACGCACCACCTGCATTACGGCTGGAGAAATTATGCAACAGCCACTTGCGGCTTCTGAAAACAAAGCAAACACCTTGCAGCACGGTTTTTCCATCATCATGCGGCTGGATTTCACATGCATCATCTCTGGGTGTCAAAGTCATTGTGAACCTGCGCGGATCCGAGGTGCCCAGTCCCGAAATTGATGCATCGCTCTCTTGCAGGAGAGAAAAATTATACATCGCCTACCTGACTGGAGAAGAAACTACTCACAGCCTCACTTGCGAGTAAGGTATTGATGCATTTCTGACTTTATGTTTGCTGCAAACCAGGTACTTTGTGTATAAACAACATTTCCACTGTTTTCTATGGATAAAGATTCTTTTTATTTAAAAAAATCATATCTTGATTGTGTATGTTGGATTTTTGTTGTTTTGGTCTTGTTTGCTTTAGATAAATATTGCCCATATTTCTAAACTGGTGTGGTGTCCATTTTGTAGTGTTTTCACTGTCTTACTGTGTGTGTTGGTACAAATACTTCACACATTGGCCCTCATTCTGACCTTGGCGGGCGGCGGAGGCCGCCCGCCAAAGTCCCGCCGTCAGGTTACCGTTCCGCGGTCGAAAGACCGCAGCGGTAATTCTGACTTTCCCGCTGGGCTGGCGGGCGGTCGCCTTCAGACCGCCAGCCAGCCCAGCGGGAAAGAGGCTTCCACGATGAAGCCGGCTCGGAATCGAGCCGGCGGAGTGGAAGCTGTGCGACGGGTGCAGTTGCACCCGTCGCGTATTTCACTGTCTGCGCAGCAGACAGTGAAATACATGTAGGGGCCCTCTTACGGGGGCCCCTGCAATGCCCATGCCAGTGGCATGGGCACTGCAGGGGCCCCCAGGGGCCCCGCGACCCCCCCTACCGCCATCCGGATCTCGGCGGTCCGACCGCCGGGATCTGGATGGCGGTAGGGGGGGTCGGAATCCCCGCGGCGGTGCAGCAAGCTGCGCCGCCGCGGAGGATTCAATGGGGCCGCGGTACACTGGCGGGACCCCGCCAGTGGTGCCGGTCCGACCGCGGCTTTACCGCCGCGGTCGGAATCCCCATTGGAGCACCGCCGGCCTGTCGGCGGTGCTCCCGCGGTCCTCCGCCCTGGCGGTCAAAGACCGCCAGGGTCAGAATGACCACCATTATGTTTGAGATAAGCCTGACTGCTAGTGCCAAGCTACCAAGGGGGTGAGCAGGGATTATCCTAGGTGTGTATCTCCATTGCCCTTACTGGAGTGAGGGTTGCTACTTGGTGCAGAGTGCAAACTGACTGTCAACCAGAGACCCCATTTCTAACAGAGTGATATCTGTAAATGACCCTCATGCTTGTGTACAGTACATGGTGTATTAGATAGTACACACTGTGTCTGTTGAGGGCATGAATGTGGCATGAGGATCAGCGTTGTCTAATGGTTGTGCACATGTACATACTCAATGATACATATCATAATTGTGTGGTGCTTGGTACTTACCCAGTAGCCGCATCTAGCCAAATGTTCCTGCTGCCATCTGCCAGGCAAAGACGCAGCAGAATACATAGCTGTCATGGGTACTGCCTGGGAACACTGCATGCTCGTTGATGGAGTGCCAGCAGTGTCTGTTGCAGAAGATGTGTGTATTGTGATGAGGTAGCTGGAGATCCACATGAGTGCAATCAATTGCACCCAGCACATGTGGGAAGTGGGAAATTAGGTAAAAATCCCCAGCTACCCTTTGACTTCTGTCCAGTGTATGTGACATTCATATGTGGTGATGGGCTCTCCTATTGATGCGATGCAGCTCAGTACCTGATGCAGGAATCAGGCTGGGTTGCCTGGGAGATGCCCACAAGGTCACTGGTGACCCACTGGAATAACCCTGTAGCAAAGAAATGGAGATCTGCCAGGATCTTGACATAGACTGGGATGAAGAGGGAATGGCAGATCATAGAGGCAAGATCCTGCTCCCACTCACAAACCATCTCCAAGATGATATCAGGGGGAAAACTGGATCTGGCCATGACATCTTGACTGGACATCCCAAAGAGGTTTATCCTTTGTCTGAAGATCCTCTCTACTCCTCTTTCTTGTCCTCAAATAATCCTGTTGCATAGCAAGGGGCAAACCGACAAAAACATTCAGTGACATGTTGAAAGGTCTGAGAGGGTTTGTTTGTGGCAGCTATGCTTTTATGTGTGCAGCAAGGCTGGGATCGGGTGTGGGCTGAGGAGTTTTAGCTGGAGCTGAGTGGGGGATGGTAGGCACCCACAAAGGTGTTTCATCTTGCATTTTTGCCTCATCCAATGATGATCTGGCCCGAGTGCAGACAGAAAGATACTACTCCTAACTTACCTTTGTCAATACCTAAAAGTCATAAACTTACACTTTTGGTCTCAATTTAGACCAAAAGTGTAAGTTCACCTTTGTGAATCAGGCCCCCTGAGTTTATATTTCTGCATTTAAGAAAAAAATGAAATATAATTTTAAATGGGCAAACAATACTTTGATAATCAACACACATCTCATATCTTTGTAAAATTCAATATGTTTTTGTGACTTATGTGTGCGCATCATCTTTAGTGATGTTGCAACTTAGAATAACACATTTTTTTCTATGTCTGATATATTTTAAATAATGTGTAAATAGTATATTTCAAATGTATTGGTCACACATTATTTTTTTTCCAAAGTTCTGTCAACAAAATTATAAAATAAACCATGTCACTATCACATTTAAACACAGTGGCCCATTACATTATACTTTTGCAAATTTATCATCAAACAGTAATGTACACATTTTGCATGTGTGAACAAACTAGCCACCATTTTGTGTGGTGGTGATGCACTTAACATTTAAAAATACACTGGTTCACATCCTAAAATGGTGGCTGCCAGACCTTGCCGTGAAAACATTTCAATCCAAGAGCTGTTATTTCTAACTAACTTGTTTTTTTTAACATAGGATAAATTGTCCCTTTTAGTTCCAGAGTGATGTGTTGGATTGGAGTGTAGTCAACTCAGTAATTTAGCTGGGAACAATATGTTGCTTAACAAAGTTTTTAATTGTCTGTAAATTGATATTAAAATGTATGTGGATAAATAAGGTGATTTCTGATTTCAATTTACTCACAATTAAAAATGTTTAATTAACAAACAGCATGCTCTTACTTACAGTAGCCAGTACAAAAAACGCCATAAGTATAATTGAATGTTACAGCCACATGTCGAAATTAAAAAATGTAAAGTGCAGGAAAACATTTTCAAGCTTTAAACGTATCTGAATCTTGTTTTTTGCACTTTAAATGTATTCCATTGTTTGATTAATGAATATCTGTATGTATTCTACATGTAATCTTCCCACATACGGGGAAAGTTATGTCTTGTGCTGCAAGTACAGATGATACTGGCTCTCAGCCTCCCATACACATATGTCCCATTCCTACACACACGTATTCATACATCACCAAAAACCATGCTCTCTCTGACACACATGGCAGCCTTTCCTTACTGCCCTTAGTCTTAGTATGTGGTTCTAGCCATTGTATTTGCCTCTAAAAACAATAGGCATTAGGTCAATGAAGCTGGGCATGGGTGTGTGTGCTACCAATGTACAGGTTGTTTATCATTCAGTAGATCACAATGATTTATACTAATCAGAAGTAGCTCTCACTACAGAAAATGGTTCAGGCTCCTGGCCTAGATGATGTTTGTGGCCTGTATTTGTAATATAAGGACATTGAAAGTGATGAGGGTACTCAACAGGTCACTACAAAGTAGTATTTCCTAGGAAATAATACATTTTAGAAACAATCTGTACAAACTTTTTAGAAATTCTTGTGATAGATTTGAGAAAAATTGTGTTACAGAAATACAGACACACAAAACTTTACAACACATTTTTTTCTTTCTTTTTTCATATCCAAACAGGTCAACACCAATAAGTAAAAGGTGATATGGAAGCCAATTCCCAAGAAGGTGTGGAACCTGTGGGTGTACAAGCGGTGCAGCATCCATTGCTGCAAGAGGTGGGAGGATCTACACAGCTGGACCAAAAGTAATCTGAAGTCCAATTCGGTCATTCCTCCCAAAGTGGGAAGCATGTGCACCTCACCCTGATCCCATTAAAGGCACCCATACTTGAGGTGCCCTATCCTGACCTTGATGCACAGTTGAGCACCCAACAACAGCATCAAGGAGGTAAGTTATTTTTTGTGTTCTTATTGAAAGTTAACTACTTTTTGTTACAGCAATAAGTTATGAATCAACATAAAGGTTGCCACACGTCCAACGCACAAGAAGAGTTCTGGAAGGTGTAGGTTCTGGTGAAGCTGTACAATGATGTGTTTTATATTTTGGTTTTAAAGGTTGCTACTAGATTCCTTATCACTAATAAAGGACTGTTTTGAGCAGACACATGCCTGCCTAAGGAAAAAGAGGTACCTGCAGTTTGTCTATGTTATGAGGGACATTTGTACTAAACAGGCCACAATTGATGATTCTATCAGGTGCTTTGCTCCATGACAACTGTGAGAAGGTTATGTTGTCCCTATTACAGGAGAAACAGCATACAATGCACTTATGGTACAGTGGATGTTTCTGACTTTACATTGTGAGTTGGTATAAGTACTAAGCAATATTGAGCATCTACTCTAAAATTACTAGGAACATGAGAACAATGGCAACATCTCTTAGCAAAAACATCATAAATATGTGTTCACTGCAAAATTCAAGTCAGTTCATGTCAACAGTTGCAGATTGGCATGAAGCCTTACTCCTTCATAGATGTGCATGTAAGCCAGTCTGTTTCAACAAACAGGAATGTAGTAGGCAAACATTATTACTTGAAACAGACATGAATGTGCACACATTGGGGACAGAATTACACTTACCACAAATTACATGTTTGTGTCCTTTATTAAGTCCAGATGATAAATCAATGTTGAAGCAAAGGAGTTATTGAAAGAGACTTTTGCAAATGGACAATATACATAGTACATAGGTTTATTGCTAGATATTTATTTTTTGGCATAAGTTCACTATTAAAAAAAACAATCTGTACCATTCAGAGGCGTTAAACCATTCCATGAGAAATGTGAAGTATTTAAGAGAAAAGATCTCAAATGAAATATGACTAATGAGGGTCATTTTCAAAACTGTGAGCAAATGGGTACATAATATGTTCCCTACATGCATGGAGTAATGGTAAAGTATACCTACGTTTTATTGCCTTGAAGCAGATGACATTTTTTAATTAGGAAATGTTTTGTAAAATAACCTTGTGATCATTTTGATTTGTACAGATATCATAAAAACGTTGAATGTTTCTTTTCAGCATCTTCAAGAGCAGGCAAAGGAGATATTAGCTAGGAAGGCAGGAAGCAGCTAGCCATTGTGACCTGGGTGGGGAAACATGAGACACCAATGGACATAGTGGCATGGGGGTGAGGGGTCTGTCACGGAGTCCAACAGCTTAATATCTTCTTCAGAGGTCTCCACAAGCAACAAGTCCCTAGTGCTGGCAGACCCTATGGGACCTGTTCCATCTGCAATCTTTCCCACCACCCAGATTGCCAGCTCCACCCTCCCTCTTGCTTCCTTCCAGTTGGCCAAACCCACCCACTCTAAAGGAGCTTGGCTCTCCTTTGCTGCAGGCACCTTCCTCCACCCCTTCCCTCCGGCTGAGCTCAGTGAAGAGGCTATTGACGTCTAACACAGCATTTCTGTAAGCAAGATAGTGATTGTGAATGGCATCCAGGTGCTTGGTTCTCAAATGCAACAGATGGTTGCATTCCTCAATGCCATTCATAGTTCAGTGTCTGGCATGCAGAGATTGCTAGCGAAAATAGCATCTTCACTCACCGCAGCACCACAACTGGCCCAACCTTGTACCTATACTCCAGCCCCTTCCTCATTCAAAATCCCAACTCCCACCCAAATCCCAAGCTCACTAATTTCTTTGCATGCACCCAATCCAACAGACAAAAGCAAAATACATACATAAACACCAACACAGCAAGAAACACAAACATAAATCCATTCAGCAGACACGCACTACTGACGTTACACCCACAGTAACCACAATAACCACCACAACCACAAGCACCACCACCAAACTCACGAAAACAACCACCATGCCCACAACAATAACAACAATCACCACAGGCACATGCACCAACACTACAAACACAACCATCACCACACCATAACCACCAGCACACCCATAATCACCACAACATCCAACTCTACATCACACTCATCCAAACATACATAGTCACACATACACATACTCACATGTAAAACAACACCCACCAAACCCACATGGTCACAATCACCTGAATACAAAACACCTACAAAACCACACAAGCTAAAAAACATACATCAGACATACATGCATCTACAACACATAAAGACACGCTCCACAACCACACCAACCACATCAACAGCACACTCATCCAATCAAACATTGTTAGAAATGGGGTCTTTGGTTGGCAATCAGGTTACCCCCTGTTCAAGCAAGGACCCTCACTCTAGTCAGGGTAAAAGAGAATCATGCTCAGCTAACCCCTGCTTACCCCGTTGGTAGCTTGGCAGAGCAGTAGGCTTAATTTCAGAGTGCTAGGTGTAAAGTATTTGTACCAACAAACACAGTAACTTAATGAAAACACTACAAAATGACACAACACAGGTTTAGAAAAATAGGAAATATTTATCTAAACAAAACAAGACCAAAATGACAAAGATCCACCATACAAAAGTCAAGTTCTCAATAAAAATGCAAAAAGAGTCTTTCAGTAGTTTTAAACAAACACTAGGGCTGCTAGCGTGAAATTGTACCTGGTGCGTGTCAAAAATATTCCCGCACGGGTGGTGTGCGTCAAAAATAACCCCAAACCGGCGGGTGTGAGTTGGAAATCCAGCCCCATGATGATCCGAAAACCCTGCAGCGCAGGTTGTGATCTCCCAGCCTCCGTCAGCGATGCTGCGCGTCGTTTCTCCTGCTCCGTGCATTGATTCTTCGGTCACGTTTACTGCGAGTGTCATTTCTCAGCTGCAGAGCCAGCGGCACGTTGTTTTTTCAGCCGCAAATCGGAGTTGCGTCAATCTTTTCCCCGCACAGCGCTCTGTGCGTGGATTTCCTTGTCTTTAGGCTGCCAGCTTCTCCTTTCAGGGTCCCAGGAACAGGATGGGCACCACAGGGCAGAGTAGGAGTCTCTCCAGAGACTCCAGGTGCTGGCAGAGATAAGTCTTTGCTGTCCCTGAGACTTCAAACAACAGGAGGCAAGCTCTAGATCAAGCCCTTGGAAATTTCTTCTCAAGATGGAAGGCACACAAAGTCCAGTCTTCGCCTTCTTACTCTGGCAGAAGCAGCAACTGCAGGATAGCTCCACAAAGCACAGTCACAGGCAGGGAAGCTCTTCTTTCTCAGCTATTCAGCTCTTCTCCAGGCAGAGGTTCCTCTTGGTTCCAGAAGTGTTTTTCAAGTCTGTGGTTTTGGGTGCCCTTCTTATACCCAATCTTTCCTTTGAAGTAGGCCTACTTCAAAGTAAAGTCTTCTTTGAATGTGAAATCCTGCCTTGCCCAGGCCATGCCCCAGACACTCACCAGGGGGTTGGAGACTGCATTGTGTGAGGGCAGGCACAGCCCTTTCAGGTGTGAGTGACCACTCCTCCCCTCCCTCCAAGCACAGATGGCTCATCGGGATATGCAGGCTACACCCAAGCTCCCTTTGTGTCACTGTCTAGTGTGAGGTGCAACCAGCCCAACTGTCAAACTGACCCAGACAGGGAATCCGCAAACAGGCAGAGTCACACAAATGGTATGAGCAAGAAAATACTCACTGATGTATTTTTAAATTGTGAGCTCAGAGATCCCAAACTCCACATGTCCATCCGCTCCCAAAGGGAATCTATACTTTAATCAGATTTTAAGGTATCCCCCATGTTAACCTATGAGAGGGACAGGCCATGCAACAGTGAAAAATGAATTTAGTAATATTTCACTGTCAGGACATATAAAACACATTACTATATGTCCTACCTTAACCATACACTGCACCCTGCACTTGGGGCTACCTAGGGCCTACCTTAGGGGTGTCTTACATGTCAGAAAAGGGAAGGTTTAGGCACTTGCCAAGTCGAATTTACAGTTACAACTGCACACACAGACACTGCAGTGGCAAGTCTGAGACATGATTACAGAGCTACTTATGTGGGTGGCACAACCAGTGTTGCAGGCCCACTAGTAGCATTTGATTTACAGGCCCTTGCACCTCTAGTGCACTTTACTAGGGACTTACTAGTAAATCACATATGCCAATCATGGATAAACCAATCACATACAATTTACACAGAGAGCATATGCACTTTTGCACTGGTTAGCAGTGGTAAAGTGCTCAGAGTTCGAAAACCAACAGTAACAGGTCAGAAAAATAGGAGGCAGGAGGCAAAAAGATTGGGGATGACCCTGCATAAGCAAAAAAGTCCATCAAACATACTGACAGAGAATCACACACACACACACCAACACACACCAAATGCAAATGCACACATTCACCTGAACACCACACACCTTCAAAGAAACACACACCCAAACATAGACCAGACCCACATGCACCTGCAAAACAGACGGACAAACACACAATACCCTCTCCAGCTCCTTCTACCTCCCGAACCTAAACCTCTCCCACCCCTTCTACCCCTTCTCCTCCAACCGCTTTTTCTGCTTACGTGTCTCTGACCCATAAGAAACCAAAACCCATCCCTCCCAAGAAATATTTTATGGACTATTTTTTTTTTTTTACTACATTGATTCTGAGAGAAGTATCACATTTGTTGAATAAATTATCATTTAGTTTCACAAAATTTGTCCTGACATTATTTTTAAATTATTAGTAATTGATTGATGTCAATGTTATTAATACAAATGTGAGTAACATGCACTTAATTTTATTTGTGACAGTGATAAATACAGGTTTTATTTTTTACATATTTGTATAGTGAATACATTAGTGATGAGTTTTTTATGACATGTTAATTTTGGTGCAAGATCTCATCATCTGAATCAATTCATGCACCAAAATTAAACACGTTTATACTTTTGTAACTTGTGAATGCGGGTGTGGTTATTTAACAATGATAAGTGTTAACAATAAACAGATGTACATTACACATATAAAAACACTTTTGAGTTAACTGAAATATAAGGATTAATAGAAGATGCTCTATACAAGGGGAAATGTGACATTGACACGTATATGACATTTTAAGTTTAGAGGTGACATTGAATGTACCATTTGTGTATACCCATGTGTTGCATTGTGTAGTGATATTACTATATTTTATCAGATTTATGTGGTTCCATTGATGTGTAATGTATATGTGTTTGATTTGGTAGTTTAGGAAAAATGATGAAACACACCTGTATGGACACAGTTTGAATTTGGGATCATTGTGACTTTTGGTGTAGCATGAAGGCAGTTTGGACCAAATTGGTAAATGTAAATAGAATATAGAGGTGTGTTTCTTTACATTTCTTAAACTACCACATTACACACGTATGCATTGGACATTATTGTACCATTGCTTGCAAGTATTTTTTTTTAAATGCACTAGTCCAGACAATTCTGATGGTGGCAGTTAAAACTGTAACAACAAAGGGGTTGATATCATTGTGGCCCAATAGCAGCAACAAAGGAGGACTTGTTCAATCGGGTTCATGGTGGCAAGGAAAGTTAAAAGTGAAAAAAGGTAAGTTTCTACCTTATATACCTTTCTACCTTAGATACCACAGGTAGGGAGGTTTAGCTGCCAAAGTTACTTTAGTGGGAAAGCACATCTTGATTGGCCAAGAACTAAAACTGGCTGTGGTCCTGCTACCAGTCGCTTTTGCCTGTGGCACTGTCAACACAGGTGGAAAATTATGGCAGTGATGTCGGTTCGCCGACGGACTTTCACCTATGGGCCCACCAGCATCTAAATAGAGTGGGTGGACCACCTCGTCAGCAGACGGATTATCTGATGGAAAAACAACCATGGGACTGATTCTGCCAAAATGTAAACCAGGCCTTATGTTTTTTATTACGTATAACTTTATCACTACTTACACAAATCACACATACTACCAAAATTACCATTTGCAACTACTAATGTATTTTCCTGCCATATTATTTTTACATCCCTGTACACACTTTCACGCTATATTTATTTCAATTACTACACTCCATTCTGTGCCACTCCAACCTACGCCACTGCACTCTACTCTCAGGTATTACACTGTAGGGCACTCCACTCTATGTCAAGCCACTATATGCTCCTCTACTCTACGCTAATCCACTATGTGGCACTCCACTCTATCCCACTCCACTCTACACCACTCCACTCTTCACTACTCCATTGTGTGCTATCACGCTCTATGCCACTCTATCTTATGGCACTCCAGTGTACCCCACTAGACTGTCCACTCCTTCAGTCTATGGTACTCAACTGTACGATATTCCACTTCTTGCATCTCTATTCTATGGCACTACACTCTATGTTTTTCCACTTTATTTCACTCCACTGTATGTAACTTCAGTGTACAACAGTGCACTACAGTATGTGCTATTCCTCTGTACACCACTCCAATCTACGCTACTCCAGTGCATGCCACTCCACAATATGCCACTTCACTTTACCCTCCTACACTCTATACCACTACAGTCTACACTATTCCACTGTATGGCCCTCCACTCTACTCTGCTGAATGCTATACCACTACAGTCTACACTATTCCATTGTGTGACACTCCACTCAATAACACTCCATTCTACACCACTCCACATTGTGCTATTACACTGTACACCTCTACAGTCTCAATTGCTACACTCTACCCCACTCCACTCTATGATATTCTACTGTACAACACTCCACTGTCGCCACTACACTATACCTCACTCCACTCTATGCCACTCCACTTTATGCTACTCCACTCCACTGCTCCACTGTACACTATTCCACTTAATGCCTCTTCTCTCTATGCCACTCCAACATTCCACACACTAGTGTACTCTATTCCATTGTCTATAGCTGCAGTGTACATCACTCCATTCTACGCTGTTCCACTATATGTCACTAACCTGTATCTCACTCCACTCTGCAACACTCCACTGTATGCCACTCCTCTCCATGTCATTCCACTGTAAGTCTACTTAATACTATTACACTGTAGGACCCTCCACTGTACGCTACTGTACTTTATACCTTCCCACTGTATGCTGATCAACTGTACAACATTCCAGTCTATGCCACTCAACTGTATACCCTTACATTGTAAGGCAATATATTCTACACTATTACACTGTATTTCACTCCACTCTATGCCAGTTTACTCAACCTCGCACTACCCTATACCACTCTACTTTATGCAACTCTACTCTACGCCACTCCATTCTATGACACACCAGTCTACATCACTTTACTCTACTCCATGACATTTCAATATACACAACTCCACTCTATGCAATTCTACTGTACGGCATTCCACTTTGCACCACTTCACTGTATGCTACTCCATTATACTCTATTACACTGTACATAACCTCACCGTGTGACATTCCACTCTATGCTATCCCGCTCAATGCCACTCAAGCCCATATCATCGGCCCATAATAGTGATATCGTTGAGGGTAGAACTTTTTTACGGGAGGTAATGAGAATGAAACAGGGCAAATTTATCCAGAACAAAGGAACACCTCCTACAAAAAGACGAGAAGGGGCAACCGAGGATCAGGGAGTCAAAACAAAGGAACAGGAAGGGATCATAACAAGATCTCGGGACAAAAAGAATTAGATGGGGAGGGAGATTCAATCATTAATGTGATCAATTTGTCAAAAATAGAATTAACATCAGGAGATATTAGTCTTTTGGCTAAAGGACTAAACTTCTGCCCAAAGACCTTTGGGGACCCTTGTAAATCTAAAATTGACCTTTTTAGATTTATCCGCAAACTTAAAATTAAAAGATATTTCCAAATGAATCAAATGGAAAACAGAGCTCCAGATGAAACGATTTCTCCACTTAGTATTCTGTCAATTGAGGAAGTACAGGATACAGCACTTATACTCTCTCTAGCAGAGCAGGATGAGGATCCAGACATGTTTTCTAGGATTTTAAATGACTTAGAGGTTGATTTAAAAAAAAGTACTTCCAGTGGTTTGAAAAATAAATCTTGTTGGACTCCAAAATCATGTGGCATGGGTATTTTTGACAAGTTTTTTGACCTGGTCTGTCAAGACTTTGACAAACACATGGCCAAAAATAAATTTAGACATTTCTCACAAAACCTAACTCCTGATGAATTGATTGCACTGGAAAAACTTAGACAAGAAAAATAAGTCATTATTAGACAAGCTGACAAGGGTGGGAATGTTGTTCTTATGAATAAGGTGGATTATTACAATGAAATCTTGTCACAACTAAATGACTTGGCATGTTATGAGATTGTCACATGTAACCCCATCCCCCACTTAGTGGATATGATAAATAGAAAATTGTGTATATGGCAGCAGGAAGGGCTACTAAGTAAAGATGAATACTTATACTTGAAGGTGACGCATCCAAGATATCCATGTCTTTACACACTACCTAAGGTTCATAAAGGACTGCCCTTTCCACCTGGAAGACCGATTGTGTCAGGTATACAAGGACCAACGGAAAGACTTTCGGAATTTGTTGATTGTTTTTTACAACCGTTAGTATGTAATCTTCCATCTTTTATCAAAGACACTACCCATATCCTGAGTATCTTGAATGATATTGAATGGGATAGCAACATGTTGTTAGTAACACTGGATGTAGTATCCCTCTACACTTGTATTGAACATGATTTGGGACTAGAAGCCACTCGTTTTTTTCTAACCAAAAGATCAGCAAGCCTCTGGCAACATACTGTGATGGTATTGGAAATGATTCACTTGATTCTTGACAACAACTTTTTCTTGTTTAATAATGGTTGGTACAGACAAAAACGAGGTGTTGCAATGGGCTCCAAATTCTCTCCCTCCTACGCAAATTTATTCATGGGGTGCTTCGAGCATAAATGGGTTTGGGGCTCTGAATCTATTGAATGGCAAACAGACATTCTATATTGGGGCAGATTTATAGATGACAGCTTCCTGATTTGGACTGGAGGAGAACATAAGTTATTGGAATTTTGTACTTTCCTAAACTCCAACACCATGAATGTGGAATTTACGTATCAATACAGTGCGGAAAAAATTGTTTTCTTGGACGTTGAGGTGTTCATTACAGATAATAAGATTCAGAGTAGACTCTATAGGAAGACTACGGCTTGTAATTCAATTTTACATGCGGGGAGCGCACACCCACGACATGAAATTGCGTCTATTCCTTATGGTGAAATGGTAAGGGCACGACGAAATTGTAGTCTGGACAATGAATTTCTGTTTCAGGTCAATGACATGGGTAAAAGATTTAGAGCACGGGGTTACTCCAATAAAGTGATTAAAAAGGCACAATTAAGAAGCAAAAATATCAATAGGGAAGACACCCTAAAAACTAAAGACTCCAAGAAATTGGTAGATGAATCTAACAAGGTGCGTTTAATAACAGATTTCAATGATGCATCTCTAATTATGGGAAAGATTGTTGCCAAACATTGGCACTTGTTAACACATGATGAATCAATCAGTAAACTAGTACCAGCAAGAGTGCCCACCACTTACCGAAGAGGTATTACTTTACGGAACATGTTGAGTCCTAGCTTTACTACTGTGCCTCCTGTTAAAACCTGGCTATCTGCAAAGATCATTGGTTTCTTTAAATGCGGCAACTGTGGAGTTTGTCGGTGGGCTCGCCATAAGATCAAAGAATTCTCCTTTGAAGGGAAAGTCTACAAGATTTGTACTATGATAAACTGTAACACTACTCATGTCATTTACGTAATACAATGCAAATGTGCTCGCATCTATGTGGGGAGTACAATACGCCCATTAAAGGCAAGGATTGGAGAACCTATTTGTTTGCTCAAAAATGGGGATGTAAGATATCCATGGCTCAATGTGTATGGCTCAAGATGTATCTTCATGAAATTTATTGATTATCAGAAGATGTGATCCAATAAATCCTGGATGGATTTGGACTTTATAAAGACTTTGTGTGATATCTATGATTGCGTTCACTTGAACTCTACTCACTTGAATTTTGACAGAAAGAAGAACGAGGGGGGACCTCACATTGTGTTTGCCACTCAAGTCTATGCCAAGCCACAGCATGTCACTCTGATATACACTATTCAACTATATGCCACTCAACATTTGGCTACTCCACTCTCCACCACTCACTCTACCCTACTCCACTCCACTCGATGCTTCTCCAGTCCATCACAGTCCACTCTGCGTTACTCCATGCTATATTATTCCACTGTATGCAGCTCTGCTCTTGCCACTCCACTGTACACTATTCCACTCTATTGCACTCCTCTGTACGACACTCCACTATATGCAATTCCACTCTATGCGACTCCACTGTATCCTATTGTATTGTATCCACTATCCTCACTCCACTTTACACCAAGCCACTCTATGCCACTACATTCTACACTAGTCCACTGTAAGCTTTTACACCCAACCACACTGCACTCTGCAGCACTCTACTCTTCCCCAATCCATTGTATGCTATTCTGCTGTATGCCACTCCACTCTACACCACTACACTTTAAACACTCCAATGCATGCCATTCTACTATACACCAATCCACTGAATGCCACTACACACTATGTCATTCCACTTTACCCCACTCTACTCTATGCTACTCTACTACACACACTAATCCACAGTACGCAACTCCATTCTGTGCCACTCAACTGGTATTGACTCTACTCACAGTATACACTCCACTGTTTGCTATTCCACTGTATGCTGATCAACAGTACAATACTCGAGTCTACGCCACTCCACTGTAGCCCCTACATCATAAGGAAATCCATTCTACATCATTGCACTGCATGACATTCCAGTCTATGCTATTCCACTCTGTCATTCCGTTCTATACCACTCTACTCTATGCTGCTTCGCTCTATGCTATTCCACTCTGCGCAACTCCATTTTACGCTATTCCACTGTACCCCAGTCCACTCTACAAAACTCCGCTGTACTCCACTCCACAATATGCTATTCCACTATAGACAAGTCCACTGAACAACACCCATTCTATGCTATTCCACTCTGTGCCTCTCCACGGTACGCCGTTCCACTGCATGCTTTTGTACTGTATGCCACTGCACTCTACCACAATACACTCTATGTCACTCCACTCTTCCCCACTTCACTTTATGCTATTCTACTGTATGCCAATCCACCCTACTCCACTACACTTTACAACACTCCACTGTGCGCTATTCCACTCTATGCCACTGCCCTGTACCCCACACCACTTTAAGCCACTCCACTATCTTCTATTCCACTTTATGCAACTATGATCCACGTCAGCCAACTCTAGGCTAATCGACTCTTTGCCACTTCACTCTACCACACTCCACTGTACAGCACTGTATGTTGTTTCATTTTATGCTTCTCCACTATACCCCACTACACGCAATAGCACTCTACTGTATGCTACTCCACTGTATTCCTCCCCACTCTACGCTATTCCACTAGATACTACTCCGCTTTATATTACGCCAATGTACCCTTCTTCTCTAGTGTACACTATTCAACTGTGTGCCACTCCACAGTATGCCACAATATTCCACACCACTCCACTCTATGCTATTTCACTGTACCTCACTCCAAGCTATACCAGTCCACTCTACAAAACTCCACCGTACTCTACTCCACTAGATGCCACTCCACTATACACCACAGCACACTAGGCTATTCCCCTGTACCCCACTCCTCTCTAACACACTGCACTGTACACCACTGCACTTTACACCACTCTCTGTATGCTGGTTGACTGTATGCTGATCACCTGTACAACATTCTAGTTTCCTCTCCACTGTAAGCCACTACATTGTATGGGAATTCACTATATGCTATTCAGCTCTATGCCACTCCACTCTATGCCACTCTACTATATGGTATTGTACTGGATGCCACTCTACCACACTACACTCTAGTCACTCTACACTTCCCCACTCCACCATATGCTATTCTAGTGTATGCCACTCCACTCTATGCCACTATTGTTTACAACACTCCTCAGTATGCTATTCCAGTATACCACAATCCATTGAATGCCACTTCACTCTACGCCACTCCACTGTACACTATTCCACTGTACACAACTACACTCTATGCTACTCAATTCTAAGCGATTCAAGTCTATGCCACTCCACTGAACCACACTCCACTCTACACCAATCCACTGTGTGCTACTTCACTGTATGTCACTCCAGTCTACACTATTCCACTCTATGCCAGTCCACTATAGGCCACCACTCCAGTATACACATTTCCACTATGTGCAACTCCTGTGTATCCCACTCCACTCAGTGCTATTCCACTGTATGCCAATACGCTGTACCACACTCCACTTTATGGCAGTCCATTCTAAAGACACTCCACTGTATGCCACTCCACTCTAAGCCACTCCATTGTCGGCCAATCCACTCTTTGCTATTCCATGTATGCCACTCCATTATAACACACTCCACTGTTTGCCTCTGCACTGTACACCACCCCACTGTATGGTGTTCAACTGCATGCTGATCAAATGTACAACACTCCAGTCTATGCCACCACACTGTATAACAATACACTCTACACTATTCCACCATATGACACTCTATTCTATGCTATTCCATTCTATGGCACGCCACTGAACCCCACTCCACTCTATGCTACTCTAAAATACTCCATTCTACTTATGCACTGTACGCCACATTACTCTAATCTATCCCACCCCAACCTTCTCCACTTCAGTTTATGCCACTCTAGTCTATGCCACTCTATTCTATGCTACTTGTAGGAAAGTCCTCCTTTTTGCCCTGGTCGCCCCCACACTTTTTGGACAGGTACTGGTGGTTACTGACTCTTGGCTGTGCCCTGGGTACTGCTTGCTAGTCCCAGGGCCAGTGCTCTGTGTAAAGTGGATATGCAAATTAGGCTAATTATAATTGGCTAAGTCAACCTACCTAACAGTCCCTAGTATATGATAGGGCATGTAGGTTTAGGGACCACAGCATAGGTAGTGCGCCCATAGGAACACTGCTGAGGTGCCCAGTGTCATTTTAAAGTTATATGCACATTCGACTTTGGAATAAAAAGTAGTTCCAAAGTCTTAAACTACCTTATTCTTACATATAAGTCACTCCTAAGGTGTGCCCTATGTGCCCTTAGGGCTGGGTGCCATGTAACTATAAGCAGGGACCTTAGAGAAATAGTTTTATACGCCCTGGTGAGGTAAAAACAGCCAAATTCGTTTTTCCCTCATTGTAGTGAATGGCCTTCATAGGCTAGAATGGGGAGACTTTATTTTAATTTTAAAAGTCCCCTTAAGTGACAGATACAAAGAGTTTGGTATCAAATTAATTGTTAAAATAAATCCCACAACTTCCAGTTGTTGGATTTAATATAACTTGCTCAGGTAAAGAGTTGTAAACTTTACCTGAAAAGTTGCCACCTTCAGCCCTGCATTATTTTTGCTGCTGTGCTCTGATTGGCTAGCCTCTGGCAGCCTGGCCAGGCTGCTTGATGAGTTGTGAAGTGGCCTGGCTTCACACAGAGAGATGTGCCTGTGGGAGGAGATCTCCCCTCAGCAGATGGTGAGGCACGAAGGGGGTGGGCTGCCAAACTGGTCTTCAAAGGCAGAGAAGGACATTTGGAGCAACCCAGCAACACCACCACATCCTGCAAACCCAGACAACTAGGTGCCCCCTTGATTAGATTAGGAGAGGGCAGGAGAGGGGTGTGTTAAGGATTTTAGCCACACCACTGGGTGGGCTCAGCCAGATGTAACCTCCAAAAATCACATTCAGCCATGATGGATTTTTGAGGAATGTTGCCTCCTGGGATTGATTTTTGCCACACTTCCCAGGAAGTGGTCATCACAGGGGAAAGGACCCTGCACCTGATTGGAGAACCAGGACTCCCCTGTTTTCACCCAGGAGCGGGAAAAAACTGGCAGACCTGCACCCACACCTCAGATCGCCATCAGATTCCAACAAGGAAGAACAACAGAAGAAGAAGGACTGCCCTGCTGGACCCCTGGCCTGCACCTGGACCCTGCACTCTGAAGGACTGCACCAGCTGCACACTTGGGCTTCACCACAAGAAGGAGTTTGCCTGGCTTCAACTGGTTCAAGGAGGGGCTCCCTGTATGCTGCAGGTGAAAACTTGCTAACCAGAGTCCCCTGCACCAACTCCTGAAGAAATCAACCAGCTGACCACTGTCCAGTGGCCAAAAAGGAGTTTGCGCAAGGTACATTCTGGGAGTTGTAGTCCACACCTTCAAGGGACATCTCAGAGCTTCTGGAACCTTGGGGTGAGCTGTGGACCCCAAAAGAACCTTAAAGGAACATCTGGGAGAAGATCCAGAAGTTTGGAGGAGTTTGGAGAACTTTTGAAAAAAAGCTCCATAGAGGGACCGACCCGCCGCAGCAACTCTAGCTGGCTTGCCTCAACCGCGACCCAACCTGATTTGCAGGTTCATCCCAGTGAGGAAAATCTAAAAAAAAAGAGACGAAATCCGAACGTAGAATGTTGACCGAGACCTCCCAGCCAGTGTATCCAAGGAGGGCTCCAAGGACGTCGGATCAAGATCCAGGTTTACCCCGGTCAAAAGATTTTCACCTCGAAAAAAAACGACTAAGTCCGAAGGTAAAAATCTCCTCCGATGGCTCCCACGACGCGTATCTGGAGAAGAGTTACGGAAGGTCGGATTGGACTGGCAGGTTCGTCCTGCTGAAGAAAATCTCAGAAAAACGACTAAGTGCAAAGGTGAACTTTTGACCGAGGCCTCCCGTGGGCTGTAGTCGAGCCGGGCTCCATCGCGGTGGGCCTTAAACTTTGACTTTGCCCGGTCGAGGTGCGACCAGATGACCAGATTGGCGCTTTTTGTTTCTAGGCGCTAGAAAACAATAATTCTTTAAAAATTCATATCTCCGGTTCCCCTTATCCAATTTTATTAATTTCTGTATCATTTTAAAGATAAAAATATAATCTATGTTTATAAATTGATTTTTTTGCTGTTTCCTGCGTTTTATTTAATTACTGTTTTGTGATATTTGAATGCTTTACACTCTGGCCCTCATTCTGACCCTGGCGGTTCTCTACCGCCAGGGCCAACGGGGGCGGGAGCACCGCCGACAGGCCGGCGGTGCTCCCTTGGTCATTCTGACCGCGGCGCTTTGGCCGCGGTCAGAACGGGAAAACCGGCGGTCTCCCGCCGGTTTTCCACTGCCCCTTAGAATCCTCCAAGGATTGCGCCGCCGAGGGGATTCTGACCCCCCCTACCGCCATCCTGTTCATGGCGGGAAAGCCGCCATGAACAGGATGGCGGTAGGGGGGGTCGCGGGGCCCCTGGGGGCCCCTGCCGTGCCCATGCCTATGGCCGTTGCGGTAAAAAAAGGCACAGCGGAAAGTAGCCAATACCACATTGTCTAGTTCAAATATCCCAGACCTGATGACCATACACACACCACGCACAACTGACCATACCACCATGTAACCCCACCAACAAGCCATTGCGACAAACACAAGTAGCAACACTCAAGACTAAGCACACCCCAAACACGGCAAACAAATATCACACAGCACTCATTGCACAAATCAACACCACACCTCACCAGCACACACAGCCAAACATCCCCACATCACCACACACCCCATACCGACACGCACAACACATACCCACCCCACACCATGTCATGCCAGAAGCACCCACGGTTCACCGACAATGAGTTGTGGGTCATGGTGGATGAGATCATCAGAGTAGAGCCACAGCTCATGGGAGTCCAGGTACAAGAAACATCCATAGTCAAAAAAACAAAGTTATGGCAGAGGATCGTCAACAGGGTCAATGCAGTTGACGCATAGTCACGCACAAGGGAAGACATCAGGAAGAGGTGGAATGACCTCATGGGGAAGGTCCGTTCCATGGTGTCCAGGCAGAGGATAGCCAGTAACACGACCAGCGGTGGGCCCCCATCTCCTCCCCTTCAGTTGACAACCTGGGTGGAGAATCTCCTGAACATCATATATCCCGAGGGCCTGACTGGCATCAGCAGAGGGCTTGACACTGGTAAGTCAGCAATACTCCCCTAGCACCAACCACCCATGCCCAGCATGCCTCCCCACCACTCTCCAACCCACTGCAACCCACCCCATTGACTCCATCCCAAACACCCCATGCCCCTCCTCTGCATACCACAACACCCCATTCCCACCATCCCTAATCACTAACCCCGAATACACGGATGTCAACCACAATTATGAAGAACCACAGCTCCCACAGTTCAATCCAAAGCAATGTCTGCAGTGCAGCAGCTGTCATTGCTATCACTGCGAAGCATGCATCACAAAAGGGACACAACACAAACAGTCACAAAACTAACAGCCACTGTATCCATCCAAAGGTACCCCTGCCACTGACACCTTTCGGAGGATTCCAGGCTCAGTCAGCCATCTGAAGGATGAAGTCCCCACTGCATGAGGACGACTTGTGGGGCCAAACGGGGCCACTGGACAGTCCACCAACGGTACACCCACCCTGGACACACCGGAATACCCTACCCATGTGGCAACAACACCACAGTCAGAGCCTGAAATCCAAACCTGTGCCCCAGGGACCCATCAATCATAGGTGTGCCCCATAGTTCAGCTGCTAGAGGCAAGGGGACCCACCCCAGACAATGACGGCCCTGCTGCTATTGGGAGTGGGCACACTGTGCTAGGGGCACAGGCATGGGGGCCAACGTAGCGGGAGGGAAACGTGGCCCAAGGGTCAGGACAGCTACACCAACTGACTGCCCAGGAGGGCCTCAACCAAGTCCAGGGTGTATACCAGCACACCCAGGGCACAGTGGGCCAGATCCTCGCAATCGTGCAGGAGACCCAGCGGCTGTAGGGCAATACCATCAGGAGTCCATGCAACAGTGGCAGGCCCACAATACCACCATGGCCTCCATAGTAGGGGTGTTCAAGGACCTGACCACTGTCATGCGTAAGTCCACCACCCACCAGCAGGCCCCAAACAGTGGACAGAAACCATCACAGCCCTCCACATCACCGGCAGCCAGTGGCATGGAGGCCCCACCACAGGACTCGCAGGACATCAGCACCCCTACTCCTGTAGCTGAGGAACCCCCACGCAAGCAAGGACATCCACGTAGACATCCAGCCGGACATGATGCCCAGACCACGACCACCACCAGGAACTCTCCTGAACATTTTCCCTTACGTGTGACCGTGACACTCTGTTGACTGTCAACTCCCACATCTCCGTCTACCCATGGCCAGCAAACTGTACCTGGGCTACCTACAGCTGGCCTTACCATTCTGATGATCTCCACAACCTTGACCCCACTCATCACCCCTTACACTTATACATCCCAAATAAATGATAATCAAGCACAGTCCACGTCTACGTGCTGATTTGCATGAATGGAACTGTCAATACATGTACAAGTGGCAACCCATCGGCCAGCACATTCATGGGAGGGTGACTGAGGTGGGAGCAAAACGCTGGGATGTCGATCATGAAGCAGGCAGTGGCTGGAGATATGTGTCAGTGGAGGCAACAGCCCATGCAGGGAGCACAGAACACCACAACATTGTCCTGAAAGGAGAGCAAGACAGGGACAACAATCACTGTAGGAGTCACAAATGCCAACTCCACACAAATGCACTGTAGGAACAGGTATCCAGGGCAGATATGTCAGTCAGGTACATAACCATATGGCCAGTACCAACACACATACACAACACATACCAACCCAATGGTCCCACCATAAGAGCACCCAGCGCTAGACCTGGCCCCATACCCATTATCACCAACAACAATGTTGCACTGCCACCCAATGTCAACTCCCAGGATGGATGCTGCACAGATGCAACAATCATGTGTGGCACACACATAACACTTGAACTGGCAACTCAGGAAACATTCTACATACACATTGATGGTACTAGTGCTTTAGCACAACACCTGCCTGACCATAGGCCTGACCGTTACACTGTGACTACGTCAGTCATGGGTACATATGACACTCCACCCAACCCACCAGGGTCAGAGCTGCAACCAATACCATCAGTGGTCACAGACAACAGGTGGTATCAGGGACAAGGCAGACAGTATTAAAGGACACATACCACAGAGTTTTCACATACCTGCATCTCAACCGAAGTAATGTTGAATCAGCTCCGCCCTGGAGTCAGCTGCACACTCATCATCCTCCTCTTTCTCTCTCCCCATATCCGCTTCATCAGCTGCTGGCACAGCTACCCCCTCCTCTGCATCCAGCAATGGAATAAGATGCTTCAGGGCCAGATTGTGCATCGTACAGCAGGCCACAATAATCTTGCACACCTTCTGCGGGTTGCCAAGCAGGGCAATCCCGGAGACATGCAAACAACGGAACCTGGCATGCAGCAGGCTGAAGCATCTCTCAATGATTCGTCTGGTACAACCGTTGTCCTTATTGTAATGGTCCCCTGCAGCTGAGGTTGGATGCCTCATGGGTGTCAGGAGCCAGGGCAGGTTGGGATATCCAGTTTGTGCATAGAGGGAGGAGGCATGTCAAGACCGAGAGGGCAATTGGCAGGGACATAAGGGTGCAGTGAGCTGAGGGGCACACATATGCAGGAGTATATACTGATGAGCCAGACCCGGTCCCTCTGGAGTGGTGTCATCACGTGTGGGATGCTGCTGTTCCACAGAACGTAGGAATCTTGCACAGAGCCTGGGTACTTGGCCGTCACCTGGAAGATGTACTGTTCTGCGAGACAACTCACCTGCACATTGACCAAATCAAAGTCTTTGCAGTTTCTGTACACCTGTTCATTCCTCCTGAGTGGCACCAGGGCAATGTGGGTGCATCAACGTCCCAATGACACGTGGGACAAGTGCCACATTGTTGACCGCAGCCTTGACACTGGGTTAATCTGCACATTGGGGGAACCTGATGTGGCTGGCCATATGTTTTATCAGGGCACACAGTACATCCCTCAGGACGTTGCTGAACATGGGCTGCAACATCCCACTTGCGAGGCCCACGATGACCTGGAAGGAGCCTGAGGAAATGTAGTGGAGGAATGACAACATCTGACCTGTGTGATGGATGGCTTTGGGATTGCGAATGGTAGGCAACAGATCCGGCTCCAACTGGGCCACTAGTTTCATTATGCTCACACAGTTCAGGCGATAGGTCTGGATGATGAGACACTCCTCCAGGGTGGCAAGGTCTACTACCAGTGCATTCCTCATCCTCAACCATCCATTGTACCTGGGAACAGGAGAGAGTTGGTTTAATGTTGTGCACCATAGACTGTGTTGATGGCGTTGATGTGGCCCCAGACCAGCAAATGTCAACCATGATGCACAAACTTTCACACACATTGGATATGTAAAATGGTAGCCTCCTGTCTGAATGCATGGGACAGGTGGAAGTGAGATCATCCCGCTGGCCTAACACGTTATGGCGGTAGGTGGTCACGACCGCCGTGCAACTCACCATTAGTTGACACTGTTGCCTATGGGAGGCAGGAGCCAATGGTGACCGCCGGTGGCAGTGACAGTGATGTTCGCAGCGGCCATGACCACCATTTCATGTGCTCATTATCACTTGACTCCTGAACCTCGTGCACTTAAGATCTCTACTGCGTGTGCAGCTGTGTTCTGACTCTGGTATCCAAGATGTCACGTCCTACAGGAGACAGGGCCCCACCCCAGTTGGAGTGGCTCATGGATGGGTTCCTGTCCCTGTAAGGACAGTTGAATGGGGCACCAGAGCAGCAGGTGAGCCCAATGTCATTATGCTGTATGTGATTTGTGCACATGTGGCTGGGGGCCTTGGTAGGTGGCAATGTGCATGAAGCATGGACATGAGTGAGGGGCCTAAGGCTACATTGGCTGACGACGTGGGGGTGTTGAAGTGTGTTTTGTGCTGTCCACTACTGTCCCAGGGATGCCACTCTACATGACTGTGTCCTTTTGTATTTGTATTTGTCACCCATGCAGGTCAGCACCAATCAGAGGAAGGCGATTTGGGGTGCCATCGCAAAGAAAGTGTGGACCCTGGGGGTCAATGCCCAGCAGAGCACCCACTGCAGAAATGCTGGGCCTAGAAGACCGCTGAGGCACAGCTGGGGATGTCCACCCAATGAGTAAGGGGTGCCTGTCAGATCCTGACCCCTCTAATGGCTCGCATATTGGCGTTGGCCTACCCTGAGGTGGATGGGCCCTTGAGGGCAGCACAGCAACCACATGGGTGACTCACCCTCACTGGATGAGCAGGCATGGGCAACTGGGTAGGGAGCTACCGGAAGGGCACTGCTGGTTAGGGGGTGACAGACAAGGACGGTGCTGCGATGGTCCCAGGAGGAAAGCGAGTCTCGCCATGTGTCACATAGAAAAGTCTGTGAAATTGCCTTTCCGGGGTGCAGAGAGCCTACCAACAGTATGCCTTGTGCATGGCATCATCAGTCTGCCCATTACCATGTTTTCTGTTTCTAACTTAATTAAACATCTTGAAGTGGGCAGAGAGGAGTGGCTAGGAGATGGTTGCATGAAAGTAGAGTGAGAGTTGTCCTTGCAACATAAATGGTGGTGCGGCGAAACAGAGGTCTCCCACAACGGGAGCAAATGTGAGCCTACTGTTAGTCATTCAATGATATGCAAATAGGAGTCCCTTCATGGCCTTTACAATGCGGGGGTTTGAAAGCTTGGTTGTTAGAAGGGCACTTCAGACCCTTTGATACATCCAGCATCCCATACACTTCCAATGGAAGTTATGTGGTCCTGAACGACCACAGCTGTTGCGCAATGAGACCAGGAGTTGCCTATGCGATCACAGTCTCAAAGATTTTAACGTGTTGCTGGCAAGTTACAACCCCACCACACGACAGATCAAAGTAGCAGAAAGGTGTCCCCACATTGATACCACAAATCTAACCACTGACAAGCTGAGCAGACCGAAGGCACTACTGTTCCAGTAACAATTTGCGTTGACCGCGGCTAGAGAGTCGTGTCCTCACCAGATAGCAAGATCATCAGCCGAGACACAATCTCCATCACATTCCAACTCCCCATAGCATTCTGGAGAGCTGCTTTCAAGTATAACCAATACTGCAAGCACTACAGGGATTATGCAGTGCTGCAAGTCTGTCGGGTCTGGATTTATGTCCCTCTTCCATCCTGTTTTCAGACTCATTCCTACAGCCATCCATCACTCCCATCAAGTGTGTTTTACATCTACCCTGTGACTTTGGCATAAATAGGTGGGATACTTCTGCTGTTGTACCTGATACGCAGAGGTTGTGACTTTCCAGCAAAGTGGAGTAATGGAGCCACTACCATTAGCTCAGCAGTGCCGTGATCACATGGTACAGCTCTTTGGAGCTCTGATTCTGGAGGAACTGGAGCACGACTGGTCATTGTCATTCCGACCACTCCTATGTTGTGTGCAGCTTGTCTTTCACTGCACAAGGTGTAACTTTGAAAATTGACCCACGGTGTGCCTTGCTGTTCCGCTAGTGCCTCTGTGGACCAAGAGCTGGTGATGTCCCCACTGAGGCTCCATTCACTGTTGTGCCCCTTCAGACTAAGGCTGATACGAGAGGACACTTATGAGCTGCCCTTGGTGGATGTGTGGGCCCTCTTCGGCACTATGGATTTTGCTGGTCCCGCGGAACTATCTGCGCATGAAGCTGCTGCACACTACTGCACTGTGTATGTGTCTGCCATTCCTATCATTGATCTGACATCTGATGAGGTGGCCTGTATCCTGAGTGCAATTCTGTTTGATGGCGTGGAAGACAGGGAGGATGTCCAACCAGACATCCATATGGTCAGCACCCATCAGAAGAAGGGTATATGCATGCCATCGCCAAGTAAGTGTGGACCCTGGAAGTCCATGCACAGCATAGCACCCACTGCAGAAAGAGGTGGGAGGACTTGAGATGCTGGGCCCAGAAGACCGCGGAGGCCCAACTGCGGATGTCCTCCCAACGTGGGAGGGGTGCCTGTCAGATCCTGACCCCCCATACTGGCCAGCATTCTAGCGATGGTCTACCCTCAGGTGGATGTGCACTTGAGGGCAGCACAGGAGCCACAAGGGGGTAAGTGCACACTCTCATTTACAACATGTGTTGCCATGGTGGCTCGGGGTCAACACTATTGGGGAACTGTAGTGTGGGTACTAGGTGGATTCATGCCTACTATGGGTAATAGACAACCGGGCAGGATTGGCATCATAGATGTGTGGCCATGCCACGCAGTCAGTGAATAGAGGGGCAGTTACCCCTAATGCGGTATCTGTGTTCTCACCTACTACTAAGAAAGGGATAGGCAGCTCATGCAAACAGGATAATTGCATCTGGGGTGTCAGGTCATTGTAACCAGTTTTTGAAAATCAACGTGCCAGGGGCGAATGTAGAGTCCTCAATCTGCTGGCAGGTCCTGTGGGTTGTGAGGTAAGGTTGGGCAAGATGTCACTGTGCAATTAGACAATGGCCTAATAGGCATGCCAACTACCCATGCATGATTATGTAGGTTCGATTGTCCAGGACTTGTGTGTCTCAAAGGGCATGGGAGGTGGACAGGTACTGGGCAGGTGTGGTGGGTATGCCTCTCATCAAGTACACGATAACATATGTATCAGCATCAGCAGTACGCATGTGCATACCTATTCTTACCCCCATGGTGTTCCAATGTTTTATCATGTGTAGGTGAGGGCATGGTGTGTCATGGCATGGCATCAGAAGATGATGTAGTTACTCTGTGTGACTGTTGTGCTGGCATTGACTGATTTCTCCCGCCCAACCTCCCTCCCTCCCTCTCCTCCTCTGTCTTTGTGTGCATCAGCATCATCTGGTGAAGGAGAAGGGGCACCGGCAAGTGGGGAAGCTGCAGCCCATGGGACCCAGGAGGCTGACACCAGCGGAGCCGAGGGGATCAGTGGGACAGAGGGCGAGGGGAATGCCACAGGGGAGAGAGTATCGGCCACTCCATCTTCAGATTCTTCCTCTGCAGGCAGCCCCCAGGCTGTGGCAGAGCCATCTGGGCCCATGCCTGCATCATCCTTGTCCGCCACCCCCCCTTACCATCACCACCCTCCCTGTTGCTCCCCACCCAGTTGCCCGTGCCCACTCACCCAAGAGGGTGGGCATCTCCTCTGCCCCTGCCCCAGTCAGCCCTGCCGCCCTCAGTGAGGAGACTATTGACCTCCTGAGGTCCATCTCTATGGGGCTGACAACTATTGTGAAGGCCATCCACGGACTGGCATCCCAGATGCAACAGTGCAAAGCATTCCTGGAAGGCATTCATGGTGCATTGTCTGGCCTGCAGAGTTCGTTTCAGGCTCTGGCCTCCTCATTGACAGCAGCCAGTATCCATTCTACTTCCATCTCCACTCCAGCTACCTGTTCCCATACCCACATCCCACTCCCCTCACAAAACCAAGGCACTCCTACTGACACACATGCATCCACAACAGACACGGTACACAAGGACAGACATTAGCACCACAGGCACCACTACCGCCATGCACACACTCAACTGACACATGCAGACATGACAACAGCCATACCCTTCACCGACACCCCCACCACCTCCCCCCTCACAGCTGGCATATCACTCACACCTGCAGTCTGCACCACATCAGTCACTGATCCTGCCACATGTGCCCTCACTGACACCGTCATCACATCCTCTGACCCACATTCATGCACCCCATATACCACTGGCGCAGACACAACAACTGTCAACACACCCACATGCAGCACATCCACTCTACCTGCAGACACCACCCCAACATACACTCACATGTCCCCCCGCCATCTCCCTGCATCTGCTCCCCACCTCCTCCCAAGACATCTAAACGCCGGCACTCACCCACCCAACAGTCCCCAGCACACTCATATCATCCACCCATGTACCTACACCCAAGGTACCTCCACATACACACCTCAGAACCTTACCCACTCCATCCACTCCCAAACGTCATTTCCTTGACCTCCCATATGTCCCCAAAAAAAGTTTCCTTCAGGAGTTTTCCCTGTTCTCCAGTACTGAACCAGTCCCTCTTCCTCCCAAGTGCACTGCTACCCTTCCAATGCCCTGCTTTCCGCCTCCCAATCTGCCACTGCCCCGCCCATGCACCTGCCACTTCCGCCCCTGTCATGTCCACTGTTACTGATGCCAAGCCCACTCCCTCTACTACCAAGGCCAGGCCCACTCCCTCCACTTCAAAGGTCAAGCCCACTCCCTCCACTTCCAAGGACAAGCCCACTCCCTCCACTTCCCAGGCCAAGCCCACTCCCTCCACTTCCAAGGCAAAGCCCAAAGCCCCCCCGGCTAAATCCCTGCTCTCTGAGGGCAAACCCAAGGACCCCATCCACGTCCACCCCTAATGACCTCCCTCCAAGCCCAGACGAAAAGACCCACCCCCACCTCACCCCTGAAGTGCCTGCATTCCCCATTGCTGCCCTTGCCCAGTGGAGACCTGCACTTTGCAGTCAGGAGTCAAGTTGGGGCGTCACCTTGTGCCCAGTGTGCTCAGGACACCTATTGGATTGCCTTTGGCCTACATTCACAATGTTGACTTTTCTAATATATCTGCGCCACAACACCGTTGGTGTCAATGGTACCTACCTTGTCTTGGCTTTCCTTCCACATGTATGTGTGGTGGTTGTGGGTATTAGTGTGTATGCGTGTGTGTATGTGTGTGTGTATAAGCCACTCCACTTTACAGTGTTCCACTGTACGCCACTTTGTTCTACCTCACTCCACTCTATGCTACTCCACTCAACAGCTCTCCACAGTAGACTATTTCACTGTACGCCACTGTATACCACTTCAGTTAGCACTCCACTGTACGCCACTGTGTTCTACGATATAGTACTCTCTGTTGTTCCACTGTATATGACTCCACTCTACTCCACTTCACTCTATGCTATCCAAACTATTTTACTCCACTCTACGCCAGTCCATTGTACGCCACTCCACTTTACTCTATTGCACTGTACGCTACTCCACTCTATGCCACTCCACAGTTCTGCACTCTACTCCAGTCTGCGACACGCTATGCAACTCTCTCCATGCCACTCCACCCCAAGTAATATACTCTATTCTATGAGACACTACGCCACGGTACTCCACTGTATGGTACACTACGACAATCTTTTTCACTCCACTTTACCATACAGTGCTATATTCTACTCTACTTCACGCCACTCCACTGTGCAAAACTTTATTCTACTCTGTGACACTCTACTCTACTTGACTTTGTGACACTTTCTGATACAATGACATACCAATTCACTTCACTGTACCACACACCACTCTACTATACAATACTTTACTCCACTGTTTACTATGCCACTCCACTCTACTTGATTCTATGTTACTGTACTCTAGAACACACTACTTCACTGTATTCTATGCTCTTCCACTGCACTAAACTCTGTTTCACTGCATGACACTTTATCCCACTCTATGGAACTGCACAACACTACACTCTGTCTACCCCACTGTACCACACTCTATTCCACTCAATGCAACTCTTCAACTCTGTGCAACAATACAGCACTTTACATCACTCTATGCCCCTACACTTCACAGTACAACCCTCTACTCCACTCTATACTTGTATTCCCCGTGTACAACACTCTACTCCACTCTAAGACACTTTCAAACACTCTATGCCCTACCACTCCATTGTACTGTACTGTACAAAATGCTGTTACAACGTATAACAATTTACTCAACTCTAGGCTATGCCTATCCTCTCTAGTGCACTCCATGACACTGTACTATGCAGCATGCCACTACACTATATAAGAAGTTACTCTACCATACACTGTGCCACTCCTCTCTGCTCCACTCCATTGTACTCTACTCTATGATACTTCACTCTCCTCCACTCTTCAGCACTCCACACTACCCAATTCTACTGTACCCCACTTCCCTCTACACCAATCCACTGTACACCACTCCACTGTACTCCACTTTATTGCATCACATTCTACTCCACTCCATTCACTTCTATAACAGTACACTGTACAACATTCTCCACTCTGCTATACCGCACTCCACCTAATGACACTCCACTTGCTGACAGTAATCTCACGATTTCAAACAAATGTTTATCAAAGAAAAAAAATGAAATTCAATGGAAAATCCAAAGGTTAAACCGTTATAGCTAGGAAACCATTTTTTATTCTTTCTGTACAAGCCAAACTAAATATACACAAACATTACAAATCCTAAAGTTATAGTAATACGTAGGCCTGGGCAGAGCTCGTGGAGTTCTGCTACGTGGAATTCCACAGAGTGGTAAAAAAACTCTGCAACCTTCGCCTAGCTCTACAAGCAGGCAGAGTTGTGCTTGGGTCACCCGTTCCCACTGATTGGTGCAAGTAGTGCACTCCACATTGCCAAGCGAGTGTGAATGGTACCATGTGGCCACCCATGCAGAGACATCTTTTTTTTTTTATTATGTGCTGGGCCTACTGCTCAATGTAATCCATATCTTTGCAATCCTTCCTTTATCTGACTCATCCTCCCCTGTTTTAAATTTAGTTTATTAGTTAATTTGTGATTGTGTGTTTTATGTTTTTGGGTCTTTTTTAAATTTTCTGCGACTTTTTGTCCCTTTTTTGGTTCTATGGGAGAGAAGATACTGCGAACTGAACTGTTGTCATATACTGCAGTTATATTTTGTTAAAAAAATAAAATAAAAAGGGAAAGGTGTATCTGATATGTAAAACATGTAAAAAACTTTATCCACACACTCTACCAGTGCTAGTGCCAGCACCAATGCACCAGATGACGCAGCAGTAGTTGAAGGGGGAATCACATAGCTGTGTTACTGACAATTACTAGTATACCCACTCTATTTGTTAAGTGAGGCAGAACCCATTTGCAAACCGAAACGAAACGAAAACAATGTGTTTTTCCTTTCCCTCCCAGTGCCCATTCAGTCACATTCTAGTACTGCACTCCTTTATTTGTTCCTAAGTTTTTACTCAGCCTACCAAAAACATTGAAAAGAAACATTTTTGGCATATGCCAGAAGTTACAGGACAAGTGGTTCATATGGCTTCCATAATGGATTTACGCCTGTTCAAATGTTTCCCTTTTGACATTCATCATCTTTCAGTTTCAACTACAGTGACTGACTAAGCCTAAACGTAGCCACATTATCAGCGACCCCCTCCTACATTTCTATAGCAAAACCCCTACTGTACCTACCTGGCCTTTTTCTTGTACCTTACCTTGCTGCAGCAGACTAAGGGCCGGATTTAGATCTTGTCGGAGGGGAATACTCCATCACGAATGGAACGGATATCCCATTATATCTGATGGAGATCATAATATGGTGGACGGGATACCTAAATCAGGTCCTAATTTGAGCTTTCTTCCCATACTGCCTTCTGATTGAAATAATTTGTGTTTGAGAGTGAGGCCAGGAAGTGAAGTGGGATTAAGGGGGTCATTATGATACCCGGCGGTTCAGACCGGCATGCCGGCTGCGGGTGCAAAGACCGCCACCGGCATGGCAGTCTGAACCACCATATAATGAACACAGTGAGGGACGGTTATGGCAGCCCTCCTCCACCGCCAGGCTGCCGCCGACAGGCAGCCTGATGATGGAGTGAATCATTTTCCGACAGGGTAGCGCTGCAAGCAGCGCTGCCCCTCGGATAATTATCCCTTCTGCCACAAGCCTATCCCTGGCAGGTTCTCCTGCCAGGGAGAGGCTGACGGAAGGGGTGATCCGAGGCCCCCCTGGGGTCCCTGCACTGCCCAGGCACTTGCCATTGGCAGTGCAGGGGCCCCCGTGCAGTGCGCCATCGCACAGGTCACTGCCCGGTTTACAGGCAGTGATCTGCACAACGGGTGCTGCTGCACCCGCCTCACACCAACATTGGCGGTGGCTCCATTTGGAGTCGCTGTCAATATTACAGCACTTTTCCCCACTGGGCCGGTGGGTGGAAACAATGTGCCGGCCCAGCGGGGAAAACAATATACGGCCGGCAGGGGGGTAGTTGCACTAATGGTCTACTATTAACCGCCAGCACGGATCTCGGTGGTTAAAACCGCCAAGATCATAATGAGGGCCTAAGGGTCTGTGATTTTATGTTTTGCAGATGAGATACTATGCGACACCTGTGTCCAATATAATCTATGTATCCTGTTCCTGTACTGTAGTGCATCATTTCTCCCACCGTCTACTACGGCAGACAGGATAGATATTATCTGCATTCTATACATGGCATGTGTGACATATTAATCATCTTCCTCTTTGGAGTTAGGGTAGAATTGAAAGGCATTTGGAGAAGACCAGGGCCATTGGAATCAAATATTTTTTGTCCATTACAGCTGCTCCAGCTGCAGACTGCAGAGAGTAGCAAATTTGCACCTTATGCGCTAGCTGGTACTTCACCATTTATTTAACACAAGAAGAATAGAATACTTGTGCTCCGTAGAGAATGATGTCTGACTCTCATAATCAGAGTTATTTTTCTTTTTTCTACACAAAGGCCCTCATCACGACCTGTTGGTCCAATGAATGCCAGGGTCGCGGTGGCAGACCCCTGCCAATGTGGCAGTCCAACCCCCACATTACAACCGCGGAGGTAGCGCTGCGGTCGGACCACCAGCACCATCAGATTATGGCTTAACATCGGTCTGGGAGGTGCTGGTGGTCCTAATCCACCAGAGCAGTGCTGTAAGCATCAGTGGGGATTAAGGCCCTCATTATGACACTGGTGGTAAATCCTGCTTAACCGTCACGCTGACGGCTGCCAACATACCACCACGGTGGCAGATATCTGTTATCTGTATTATGACACACACACACACACACCAATCCGACAGAATACTGCCACACACACAAATCCTCCAGCCCATAGGTCAGTGCTAAAGTGGCGGTACCAACCCCCATACCGTTACATCAACAAAACAAGGCCCACCACATTATGACCCACAAATCACCACAATGGACATTCAACGGCGGTAAACCATTGGCGGTACATACCGCCGCAATCAAAATGGACACCTACATACAAAACAACACCATATTGGCCAATATGAAAAACATACACCTGACATCCATACACACACCATAACCACACACCCACACCACTATAAAACACACACAGACAGTACCCACAACCCTTTGCCAACAGCAAAAGACTGCAAGAGTTAGCCACCGACATCACAGAGACAACTACAAATACATCACTGACACCCTTACATCCCTCAAGCACCCTACATCACACACCCTACCACATCACCCAACACTTTCTCACCAACACACAACATACAACACCCTTGGCACCACAAAGGCACCCTCGTTTCACTGAGGAAGTGTTAAGGGTCATGGTGGAGGAAATTGTCAGGGTAGAGCCACAGCTGTTTGGAGCACAGGTACAGCAGATTTCCATTGCCTGGAAGATGGAGCAATGGTGGAGAATTGTGGACAGGGTGAACACCATGGGACAGCACCCAAGAACAAGGGGCGACATCAGGAAGAGGTGGAACAAACTACGGGGGAAGGTACGTTCCATAGCAGCAATGCACCAGCTCGCTAGACAGAGGACTGGCTGTGGACCCACACCTCCTCCCCCACAGCTCACAACATGGGAGGAGCAAGTCCTGGCATTACTGAATCCTGAGCGACTCACAGAAGTTGCCGGAGGACTGGACACTGGTAGGTCAACATTTAACACTTATCACCTGCATGCCATTTCACACCGTCACCCTCACTCCCATAACTCCACTACAACCCACGCACTGCGCCTACACATATGACTAACTCCAATGCCAAATCCTGCATGCTATACCAATGCATGGACACCACTCCCATCCTTGCATGGACACCGATCACCTAAGCATGCACAGCATAGGGAAACTAACAATCCCCAATACATCACCATACACAAACAAAAGGTGGCAGGGCAACAGCAACCATAGAGGCGAGGATAGGGATGTACAATATGTCATACACATGAAGCATAATACATCAATTACATCCCCCCAGGTACCCCAGCCAATGTCAGCGGAGAGGAGGTGCCATGACAATACAGTCCCCCAACTGAAGATGCCCCCACTGATGACAGTAACTCTGGACTTCTAGATCTGGATGACCTACCTGGCCCATCAGGGACTACTGGACAGCCGGTCACCCAAGCCCACTAACAGACCACCACAGAGCCTCCCCCATCAGGATCCAACACCACAGCACCCACCCAGTGTATCCATACCCCATCACCCCATTTCATTGCACTATCCCCTCAATTTCTTGTACTACAATAAACACCCTTGGACACAAATCGACTACTTGTATGTCGTGTTGAAAATGTGTATTCATGGAAACAGTTACATCCATTGCAAATGTACTGTACATTATGGGAGCATATAAATAATGACCTGTAGCTGGCTGTAGGCAGCACATCAGTACACAGTTGTTATATCAGGAACATCTGCAATATGACAAACCATAGGTGACAATAAGTAGAGGTAAAAGGAAGTGAATGCTATCTTGCCACAGCAACACAGAATACATCAATAGTCATGGACATTTTAATCTACACTGTCTCACCTGTGTGTCATTGGACGTACTGACGGATTACTGATGTTCTGTTGTCCTTATCCTCATCCTCAGCATCTTCATCCTCACTGTCCTGAGGGTCCATTGCTGCAACAGGGGCATCTCCAGTCTCCTCCTCCTGCAGAAAAGGTTCATGGCATCTGAGGGCCAGATTGTGCAACATGCAGCATGCTACTACTATCTGGCAGACCTTCTCAGGTGAGTAGCATAGGGATCCACCTGTCAGATGTAGGCACCTGAACCTGGCCTTCAGGAGGCCAAAGGTTCTCTCGATGATCTGTCTGGTTCACCCATGTGCCTCATTATAACATTCTTCATCCCTTGTCCTGGCATTCCTCACAGGGGTCAGCAGCCACAATAGGTTTGGGTAGCCAGAGTCACCTGCAAGTATTGAGGGACAACATTTAGCCACACACAATCCTATGGACTTAACACCAGAGGCATACACTAACATACAGTGGGTGGGGACCAAGGCTCACCTATTAGTCACACCCTGTGCCTCTGTAGTTGGGCCATCACATTTGGGATGCTGCTATTCCTCAGAGCAAAGGCATCATGCACCGACCCAGGATACTTAGCATTGACGTGGGAGATATATTGGTCCACTAGGCACACCATTTGCACATTCATTTAGTGGTAACTCTTATGATTCCTGATCACCTGTTCATTCTGGCGGGGGGGGGCAAACAAAACATGTGTCCTGTCAATCGCACCAATAATATTGGGGATATGTCCCATTGCATAGAATCCGGCCTTCACTGTCGCCAAATCTTTCACCTGGGGGAAAGAAATGTAGCTGCACATGTGTTTCACCAGGGCAGACAAAACTTTTGCCAGCACAATGGAAAACATTGGCTGTGATATGCCTTCTGCCAAGCCCACTGTCACTTGGAAAGACCCAGTTGCCAGGAAATGGAGCACCGATAGCACTTGCACAAGAGGGGGGATCCCAGTGGGATGACAGATAGCTGATATCAGGTCAGGCTCCAGCTGGGCACACAGCTCTGTGATTGTGGCCCTGTCCAGTCTATAGGTCAGCATTATGTGCCTGTCTTCCAGTGTAGCCAAGTCCACCAGAGGTCTGTACACAGGGGTATGTCTCCACCTCCTATTCATCTGCAGCAGTAGGTATTTAAGGGACAAAAGTGAGTAGGCTGTCAAAATTGGAACAACAACACCACACCTGCAGTCCACATGGTGTCACTTATGTATTGGGACAGTGTAAATGGCGAAGTATCTGCCAATTTAATCTATAACGCAGTAATTGTCGATATGCCTGTTTCCACCCCCCCCCGAAATGGCAACCGTCTTTCCTAGGATGGAGGGACAGGTAGAAGTGAGGTCATTCTGCTGACGTTGGGAGTCGTGGTAGAAGGCGGCACCGCCGTGCAATTCCTCATTGGATAATATGGGGCTCTATGGAGAACAGTGGCCAATGGGGATCTACGCCTGCAGTGACGGTGTACAGACGTGACTGCCATTTTCCATCTGGTTCCTCACTTTTTTCCTAACCTTCAACAAGAGAACACCTACACTTTGTGTTCTGCTGTGACCTGTGTCTGGAACCTACTGTGGCCCGTGGGACCAGGGAAAGGGCCCCAGCCTTCACTTCGGAGGACTTGGAGTGAATGATGGATGGGGTCCTACCCAAGTACGGACGCTGTATGGGCCTCTGGACCAATAGGTGAGTACACTTTGGCCACAATACATGTGGCAAGGATGCATGGAGATGTGTGTGAAAGCATCCTGTCAAGGTCAGTGAGGGGTTTGTTTAATGGTGTTCTCGTGTCTGTCTTGCCCCTGCAGGTCAGTGCCCATCAAAAGAACAGATTATGGCGTGCCATCGCCAAGGACGTGTGGACCTTGGGGGTCTATGGCAGGCAGAGCACCCACTGTCGGACACAGTGGGAGGACCTGAGATGCTGGGCATGGAAGACAGCAGAGGCCCAGCTGGGGATGGCCTCCCAGCGAGGAAGGGGTGCCTGTCAGACCCTGCCCACCCTGATGGCCTGCATGCTGGCGGTGGCCTACCCTGAACTGGACGGATGCTTCAGGGAATCACATCAGCCACAAGGGGATGAGTGCAGTGGGTTTCATTACATATTTTGGCTGATGGGGTGGTATACGGGTTGTGGATGTGTGTTAGTGGGTGCCCCTAAGGCCGGGCCAGACACTGCAGCATGGGTCAATTGAAGGGTAATGGTTGCATGGCAAATACAGGTCACCTAGCTTGTTAGAAGTCCATTTCAAGTCATGCATTTTGGGTCCCAGGTATGCTGCAGTTGGCGGTGTATGGTCCTCTTCTTGCCTTAGTGACTAGCCATATCACTGGTAGTGCAATGCACAGTGCTTAAGCCTGTTCCCTGTGTGTGACGGTGATGGGCATGCCATTAGTGGTGTTGGTGCAGTCATTGACCAAGTGTATCCTTTGTCTCCCCCCTTTCTTGTTTTGTCATCCTGTCCTTGTGTGCATTAGCATCATCTGGCGGTGGAGCAGGGGCACCGGCAACAGAGGGAGCTGCATCCCACAGGACCGGGAGGCATAGTCCACCAACACCGAGGGAACAAGTGGGACGGAGGGTGAGGGGAGCACCACGGCAGAGACAGGAGGAGACAACAGACTCAGATACCTCCTCTGATGGGAGCTCTCTGGTGGTGGCGGACACCTCTGTGACCACTTCAGCTGCAGGTACAGCCGCCTCCCCCCTACCAGTACCGCCCTCCCGGTAGCCCCTCAGCGCGTTGCTCCTGCCCGCTTACCCAGAAGGGTGGGCATCTCCTTTGCCCCAGGCACTTCAGGCCCTGTCCCAGTGAGACCTGCTGCCCTGAGTGAGGAGGCTATTGATCTCCTGAGATCCATCTCTGTAGGGCAACCAACCATTGTGAATGCCATCCAGGGGCTGGCATCCCAGATGCAGCAATGCAATGCATTCCTGGAGGGTATTCACAGTGGATTGGCGTCCCAACAGAGATTGATTCAGGCTCTGACCTCCTCTTTGACGGCAGCCATTATCCCTGTTTCTACCATCCTCCCTCCAACTACCATTTCCCAGTCCCTTTCTCTTCATCCCCAACCCATCCCACGCACACACACAGACGTGCATGCACACAAGACAACACCCAAGAGTGGCACAGGCAGACACAAGCACCACACTTCATCCCACAAGCACTCACGCAAACACCGTACAGTTGCAGACAGAACCACATCCACTACCTCCACTGTCTCCCCCTCCTCCCTCCCAGTCACATGCACACTCACACCTGCATGCACTGCCTCAACATCCACCACCATCACCATGCCAAGCAGCACACACAGCTCACTAGCAGACACCTTCCACAACATCCATCCACTTGTCCCATGTGTCCTCTCCCACCATGTCTGCCCCCCCTCCTGAAGGACCCAAACACTAGCACTCAGACACCCAACAGACATCCACCTCACACACGCACACTGCCCATGCACCTGCAGCCAAGTTCAGCAGATGTACACCTCCAACAACCACTCTCTCAACCTCCACTCCCATCCCTCCTCGCTCCTCCCCCCTGGCGTCCCTAAAAATCTTTTCCTTGCCCAGCTTAACCCGTTCTCTCCCCCTCACCCCTGTCCTGCCCATAGAACAAGTGTGCCAACCAGCCAACCCAGCACCTCAGCCAAACAGTCCACGGAGACAGTGGAGGCACCTCCTAGTCATGGAGGATTTGACTGCAAGGGATTCCACTCCAACAGCCAGAAAGGGGAAGGAGCCCACAACACCTACAGCCAGGAAGGTAAAGGATCCCACAACACCTACAGCCAGAAAGTGGAAGGAGCCCACAACACCTACAGCCAGGAAGGGAAGGAGCCCACAACACCCACAGCCAGGAAGGGAAAGGAGCCCAAAACAACTACAGCCAGGAAGGAAAAGGAGTCCACAACAAGGGGAAGGAGTCCACACCAACTTCAGCCAGGAAGGGGAAAGGGCCCACAATAACTACAGCCAGGAAGGGGAAAGAGTCCACAACAACTACAACCAGGAAGTGGAAGAAGTCCACACCTCCTGTCATGGAGGGAATGAAGCCCTCAACTCCATCAGAGGCTGCGAGGGTGAAACTACAAACACCACCACCACCACCTGTGTCACAGAGCCACGACCGCCAGCAGAGACAACCCAGGAGGCACCATCACCTGTTGCCACAGAGCAGCACTCCACACCAGCTGAGGCAGTGCAGCTATCACCACCAGCAGAGGATATGTAGGCCACCCACCAGGGACTGCTGCACAAGGGGCCCCCTCCAGAAACAGTGGGCATGTTCCCAAGCTCAGAGACTGTAATCTTGCAATCCTGAGCACTGAGAAATGGGCATGGAGCCCCCTCGAGAACCAGTGGGGAAGTTCCTGTATTCAGCTGAGGTGCCCCTCATCCCCCTGAGGTGCCTGCCCACTTGCAAAATGATGCCCCTGCAGTGTTCTCTCCGGATGTGCCAGGATACAAGTTGGGCCTTGGACTGTGCCCTGTGGCCGTGTGTGCCCTTATGACTTTGGACTGGGCATTAGCCCTTTATGAACATTTGTATATCTTTGGTTTGTATGGTGGGTTTTGCTATGCTAATACATTGTACTTCTGAAATCTGGTTATGTGTATGGTGTGTGTGTGAATGGTGTGTGTCATGCGTGTGTGTGTCACTTTAGTTTTCCTCCTTCCCTTGTGTGCTAGGCGGCTGTACTCACCGTCGTCGTCTTTGTTGACGTTGGTGTTCCAGGTGGATCATAACGTAGAAAATAATCTGGAACACTTGCAGTTTGGGTTCCATGGTGGCGTAGTTCTTCCCAGTGTTTCCAATAGTAAGTCATTTCACTTCTGAGCTCTGTTTCCGCCAAGCTTTTGTTGCCATTGGAACCGCCCCGGAAATGGTGGCAGTTTGCAGTGTCCTAATATGGTGGGTGGTACTTTGTCTTCTGCCTGGCTGTTGGCGGCTACCGCCATGGTGAGTGTTGTTTCCGCCCTGGCGGTTGGTGTGGTACATTGGCTGTCTATGAGAGTTATCACCGACATGGTCATAATTTGTCTGAACTTACCACCAGCCTGTTGGTGGTATTACTGCCACTTTATCACTCACTGCCAGGGTCGTAATGAGTGCCTAAGTCTCCATTCCCAGCCAGCAATTTCATGACGGTAGCACGGCCATGAAACAGCTGGCCACTCAGTGTTTTTATGTGAGGCATGTGTTGGTAAAATCATGTTCCTGTGACTTTCCTTACCACCTCAAACTTTCCGAAGTCCAAAGGGGACCAACAATGTACTTATGTTGTGCCACTATATAATTTAAAAAATAAGACTGTGCACAGAACATTCTTTCCAATTTGTCTCTTTTTCTTTCTTGATATTTAGGTACTCCTGCTGGTCTACCACCATCACCACTGACCCAGCAGCAGATGGTGACCCGGCTCTGGTAGAAGAGGCTGAAAGCCACCAGGGTCCAGTACCAGCAGCTAGTGGATAAGGAGGAAGAGGCATATGCCCCTGCTCCGGGGCCTAGTTCCTCTAACCAACTGTCTCTATCTCCAGGCTCCAGGCCATGCCAGGGTTTCTGCCAGCTTGGAGCTTCCTGACCCCGTTCCACCAATTGTTGCCCCCTTTCGGACCAGCAACACCATCACCAAGTGCTAGGCGAGCTGGCACACTTGGGCCATAGGATGATATGCCTCAAGGACCAAATATAGCATCTGCAAACTCTCGTCGAGAATGCTCTCTTTTAGCCCTTTTTCTATTTTTTCTTTTGGTGGGAGGGAGTTTTGTTGTGGATGTAGCAGGTGGGAATTTGGGAATAGCATTTTGTTTTTTCAGACATTTGGACATATTTATTTTGGACATTTGTTGGAGGTGGAGAGAGATGTGGGAGAGGGATAGGCCTGTTGTGGGTGGAAAGAGTGGGATTAGTTTTATGTGTTAGTAAAGGGAAAATCTTACTAAAGTACTTCATTTCTGAAAAAAACTTTTTGGTGGTTTACTCTAACTTTGCACTGATGCCTTTGCACTCAGCCTGATTTTTAATTTACTTCTCAAAGTGTATGCCACATGGAAGAGTATGCTGCAATTCCCAATATTGCCTACAGAAACCTAGATAAACAATTACTTGTCTCATCTGCAGTAGAGTAGGAGTTAGGTGTGAACAAACAAAGTAGTTCACTTCACCACAAAATTCTCTTACCTGAGTAGATGAAGTGATGGCTGGTGGCTGTTCCATCTGTCTATCTTCCAACACCTTACTGGAGGGTTTGCCAAAGTGCACTAACAGGGAAGGCATCACAGCAAGTGAGGTTCCACTCCCACCTTGGAGATCTCAAACTGCAGGATTAATCAAAAGGATTATCCATCAAAGTCAACCAAATTGGAAAAAGTATAGCTTTGAAAGACTGAGGAACGACTACTATCACCATGACACATCAAAATTACCACATATTATAAGAAAAAACAGCAATAGTAAATTAGTCTGGGGAATGGTGAGCATGGAATTTAATGAAAACAAAAGTTATGAAATCCACAAATCAGGAAAAGTGTAGTGGTGTAGGTCTCAGATGTGGCTTTACAAATATGAGAGCTGGCAGTTCTACCTGTGCCACATCCCTCAGAGCAGGTTGAATAGGAGGAGTAATGTCCGACTCCTCTGTGCCACAATGACTGGATGTCCGACTCCTCTGTGCCACAATGACTGGCTCATCATCCTCATTACCCTTCTCATCATCCCCCGCCATAATTCTAAGGCTTTCAAGAACTTTTATTTTCCCTTACCTCTCCCGGTGTCTCCCAGACTCTATCGGAGTCTACTCCATGTCCTCATCATCATCAGAAATGGTGCTTGGAGAATATGGTGCAGTGCCCTTTCTTTTCCTTGCTGGAGACCTGGTAGGTAATGATTCAAGAAGTGGAGGTTCATGCTCGGTTGGACCCTCAACCTCCTGTTCTTTTCCAACTTCAGGAAGCTTTTCTATTGCTAGCTGGATTCTTGGGGGGTCACTCTTAGTGCGGGGGGTGCAGGACCACAGAAGGAAGGGCAGGGGGATAGAAACCTCATCCCTGGTCCAACCTGAAGGTACAGACCCAGGTTGGAAGACCAGTTGCAGGTTAACATTCCGGCACTGGTGGGAGAATTATGCACAACTGCTTACACAAGCAGACTGACAATTCTGGACACGGGTGCGCTCCTAAGGGGAGGTTACAGAGCCCCAGAGGGGAGAACCAGTGTCAGGCTATTATCCCTGACCTGGTGGAAGGGAGAGTGGTCAAAGTGTGCCAGGAATATTAGACTACTGCCTCCCACTCGCCACAGTCACAGTGGATGGAGATCCTTGAAAGGCCTGGGGCCTAGCTTTCATCCCTGACAGCTGTCAGTTATGACTGTGGCTTGCTGTATTGGTGGACAGAGTTGCCCCTGGAGGGGAGGACAGGAATCACACCCCAGGGGTAGAGTGGGCCACGCCACTGTGTGCCATGGTTGTACTGCCTGTCCCCTGGCATACATCTGTGTGCAAAGTAAGGTTAGGTGCTGCACAGATGGTATCTGCAGATGAGGAGAAGTGTTCCCCATGGGTTAACTTAGTGAGCCCTGAGAGTATGTACACAGGGATCCAACTGGAGTCAGGAAGGAGTAGGACTGGAACATGACCATGCTGTTGTTGGCCTGGGTCCTTGTTCTGTCTCCCCTGGCTTTAGGCTTGAGGGGTGTTGTGTTGGAATTGTCCCTTTTTGCAGGGTCATGCCTAAACATTTTGTTTCCTTCCTCTTCTTTTTTGTGACCTGTTTTTGTTGGCTTTTGGATTCTGAGCACTTTACCACTGCTAACCAGTGCTAAAGTGCATATGCTCTCTGTGTAAATTGTATTGTTGATTGGTTTATCCATGATTGGCATATTTGATCTACTAGTAAGTCCCTAGTAAAGTTCACTAGCGGTGCCTAGGGCCTGTGAATCTAATACTACTAGTAGGCCTGCAGCACTGGTTGTGCCACCCACATGACTATCCACTGCAGTGTCTGTGAGTGAAGTTTTAAACTGCCAATTCGACCTGATAGGTGTACCCACTTGCCAAGCCTAAGCATTCCCTTTTTCTACATGTAAGGCACCCCTAAGGTAGGCCCTAGATAGCAGCATGGGCAGGGTGCACTGTCTGTTAAAGGTGGGACATATACTGATGTGTTTTACATGTCCTAACAGTGAAATACTGCTAAATTCAGTTTTCACTGCTGCAAGGCCTATCTCTCTCATAGGATAACATGGGGCTGCCTTTACATATATTTTTAAAGTGCTGACTCCCTTTGGGAAGAGATGGAAATATGGAGTTTGGGTCTCTGAACTCTCAATTTAAAAATACATGTTTTAGTACATTTGGTTTTTAGATTGTTAGTTTGAAAATGCCACATTTAGAAAGTGGGCATTTTCTTGCTTAAACCATTCTGTGACTCTGCCTTTTTGTGTATTGCCTATCTTTGTCATTTTGACAGTTGGGCTCTTTGTGAATCCCCTCTAGACAGTGAGACAAAGGGAGCTGGGGTGTAGCCTGTATATCCTGGTGGGCCATTTGTGCTACAGTGGAGGGAGGAGTAGTCGCTTACACCTGAATGGGCTGTGTCTGCCTTCTCACAATGTAGTCTCCAACCCCCTGGTGTGAGTTTGGGGCCTGGCCTTGGCAAGTCAGGATCTTGTGAACAACAGAGACTTTCCTTTGAAGTATGCCTACTTCAAAAGGCAGAAAGGGGCATAAGTATTGGACCCAAAACCCCTGAAAATTGGATTATTTCTGGAACCAAGAGGAACCTCTGCCAAGGAGAAGAGCTGGAGACCTGGAGGAGAAGTACTGTCCCTTTGCCTGTGACTGTGCTTTGCTGGGTTGGTCTGCAGTGGCTGCTTCTGCCTTAGAGAGGACAAAGACTGACTGACTGACAAAGTGGGACTTCCTACTGGTGAAGAATCTCAAAGGGCTTGAACTGAGCTGGCCTCCTCTTGTTGAAGTCTCATGGACTTCTCTCTGCCAGCACCTGGACTCTCTGCTGAGACTCCTGCCCTGGCAAATGGTGCCTTAATCTCTCTCTGTGCCCTTGAAAGGTGAAGCTGATGGAAAAAGACAGAAATCCACACACAGACCACCGTGCGGGGAAACTTTCGACAAACCATACGCAACATGGCTGATAAATGATGCGCCGCCGGCCTCAAGGCTAAATTCAATGCTCCACCTGTATCGTGGCTGGGAGATTGATGCATCGCTGCTGGAGAAATGCCAAGCAACACCCGCTAGCGGCTGCTGATAATGACGCAAGCCCAACGCAGCGCAGTTTCCTGACACCGCGCGAACGCAACATCGCTCGGAGTGAAAAATCAAAGCAAAGCCTGCCCAGACTAGAGGTTCCCAGCTGGGAATCGACACATCGCGCTCTTGCGGGAGAGAGGAAATGACACACACCAACCCGACCGAAGAAGGAACGATGCACAGTCTCACTTGTGAGTGAGAAATGGATGCATCGCTGGCCTTTTTCAACACACGCTCGCCCATGCAGATTATTTTTTACGCAAACCAGGTACTTTGTGTAACAACAGCATTCTCACTGTTTTCTAAGGATTGAGACTCTCATTCTTTTTACAATTCATATCTTGGCTTGTGTATGTTGGATTTTTGTCATTCAGGTCTTGTATGATTTAAATAAATATTACCTATTTTTCTAAACTGGTGTGGCATCCATTTTTTTTGTGTTTCACTGTATTACTGTGTGTTGGTACAAATACTTTACACATTGCTTCTGAAGTTAAGCCTGCCTGCTCATGCCAAGCTACCAAGGGGGTGAGTGGGGGTTAACTGAGGGTGATTCTCCTTTACTCAGACTTGAGTGAGATTCCTTGCTTGGACAGGGGGCATTCTGACTGCCAACCAAAAACCCCACAACTTTTCTCCTAAATTGGAGCTACCTGTCAGAGCATAGAGCAGTGTATCTTCCAAAGGTCTGTCCCCAGAGGAGCTGGCAGACTGAAAAGCTAACAGGGTGTTTAGGCTGCAGATGGTCAAGCTTATGATGAAGAAAAATAAACTGGCCATAGAAGCAGAAAAGGAGAAGGTTGAGTGGTTGATCAAGGGAGAGACTAGCTATAGAAGAGAGGAGACCCATGACCCATGAGCTAAGCCTCAAAGAGCTAGACATCCGAGCTAAAGAGGTGGAGTCCAGTAATATTAGAGGCAGCATACATGCACGGCCCTCTGGAGACAAGAGGGTCCACATTCCAAAGGATATGGTGCTTAACATTGTTGTGGGAGATGATACTGAAAAGTGGTTTGTAGCCTATGAGGTTGTTCTGGGGATGAATAAGAATGCTGTGGAAGGTTGGGGGGGGCAGTATCAAGAGGCACAAACCTAGTGAAGCAAGGGACACTCTACTGGCCCTGGAGAAGGGGAACAGGATGACACAGCCCTCCATGCAGGATGATCTTGTCAAGGAATATAGCTGCATTTCAGAAAAGTATAGACAGAAGTTTAGGGACAGCCAGAAGTCTTCCCATCAGTCCTTTTGCAAGGGACTGGATGGTTGAGTGACAGACAGGGAAGTAAAAGTATCAGGTGCTGTACAATTGGGTGGCAAGAGAGCACATGTTTAGTCCTTATTTTGAAGAGCTGCAACAACACCTGATTGATAGCAAGTCCACCGACCCCAGAGAGCTTACCAAGTGGACTGCTTGCTCATGACCAGGGTCCAAAATGCAACAAATGGGGGCAGGGTCACTGCAAGGGTGGGCAGGGTCACTGCCAGAAGAAAGAGGGGGGAAATAAAAATACAAAAAATTGAGTTCTCTAAAGGTCCCCAACAAAGTTAAACGGGGCAGGATTTCCAATCTCCACCTGAACAGAAGAAGAGTAAGTTCCCTTAACAAATGTCCTCATGGAGGTACACCTCAAGGTGCTATGAGTGCCACCAGTTTGGGCACTTCAAGAGTGACACCAAGTGCCCCAAGCGGACACAGGCCTCCACATGAGCAGATACCAGGACTGACAAGTGTAGCAGTTGGGGAGGAGATGGCCCCAGTTAGTATGGGGGTGGTGCAGAGGTCACCCTAGTCTCTCTGAGTGATGGATAGATGGTGCCAAGAGCCCATATGCCTAGCAATGATAATAAATACAAGGTGGTGGGTCACCATCAATGGGCAGAGGGTGGAGGCTTCAAGAGATACAGGAGCCAGCATGACAACCGTTAGGTGCTGGCTTGTGTCCTCAAAGCAGATAGTCTCTATTGTAGTCCACTAGGTTGTGGCAGCTGACAACCATGAGAGTCACTATCTAGTGGATCAGTTTCCTTTCAGATGGGGTGTACGGGCTCATGTTCATTGGAGGTCGCTGTGAGTCCCTCTATGCCTGTGGATTATCTGTTTAGTAATGACCTGGACCAACTGAAAAGATTTGAAGCTCCGGTCCCACTTGAAGACGTGGAGGTGTTGGGGTTGTGTGTGAGTGGGTGAGCCTCAATCCACATGGTCCATGGCTGTCCAAGACGGCAGGAGGGAGGACAGGAAGTCAGGAAGAATGTCCAGGTACCTGAAAAAATTGGAAGGGCAAGGGGTGTGGAAAACCTGCTTCTGAACCTCCCACAGTCCATGAGGAGGTGAAGCTTGAGAACAAAGCCTGAGAACCTACAGGGGAGAATACTGCCACCTCAGGAAACCTACCTGAACTGTTTAACTGGCAGAAGGAAGGAGGTTGTAGTTCTGCAGACTGCAGAAGTAGTGTCATAATCTGTCGAGTCCAGAATGGCAGGCAGAGACCCAGGCAGCTAGAGATACCTGAATTACTGGGTGAATTATCTCCTGTATAGCAAGTTTAGGGTTTCTGATCCTGGTGCGACCCATGTGTTGGTGGTCTCCCAGTGTTACAAGACTTTCCTACTGGAGCTGGATTGTGATGTTCCCCTGGCAGGAATTCTAGGGAAGGACAGGGACCTTTGGCAGGCTTGTCACCCACTTGTATTGAACCCAAATGAAAATGGCCTCAGATGTATAATGCAGGTCATGCCCCACCTTCCAAACTAGTTGGGAGTCAGGAGGGAAGCACAAGACTCCCCTGATTCCCTTTCCCGTCATTGGCACCCCCTTTGAAAGGATGAGCTTCTCCAGTTTAATTTGGTAATCTACTGGGGAGGAGGTAAATCATCTGGATCAGCTGGCTTTTCAGAAGCTCTAGCAATTCCAAAATGTGTGACCCAAGGATTGCAATAGCTCTTTTCACAGGTCTGACTATTCCATGGAAATCTGCTTCTTTGTTGTACGTATAAAAGAAAAATACAATAAAGGGGTTATAGAAAATGTAAAAGCAATAAGGGTGTTGTGTCACACTGCATCAGTTCCAATGCGGCTGCCAGTGACGGACTGCGAGGTTCTGTGATGTGAGGTCCTGCTTTGTGTTGCATTGAGTTGCGTTATATAAGTTCTGAGGAAATCCTCCATTGGACCAGTAGGACTACACTCTGATGCTAGTCAAGGATCAAGGTGTGGGGCACCTCTTGGGGATCAGGACTCACTTCAGCAGAGGCCAGCAGCAAGGCACAGGCAGGTCCAGTTGAGTCTTGTCAGCTGGGCAGATGCAGGACAAGTCTCCGGAGCTTGTTTTGTCCCTGTAGCTCAGTACATGAGGCCAGTTAGATAGCCCTTGTAGTCACTCTGGTAGTTCTGGGTTCAAGAAGCAGATCTAGGCTTCCTTATGCAGCATGGCAGCAGAGCAGTCCTTCCAGCAGTAGGGCAGCAGAGCAGTCCTTCTTCTGAGTCATCCATTGATCAACAAGTGATCTATGAGTGGTCTGAGGATTCTACTTTTATACACAGGAATAATGTTGAAATAGGAGAAGGTTCTGGAGTCCCTCCTGCCCCACAGAGGTGTTTGGAATTTTCTGCCTCCTTGTATTGGTCCTAGTCTGTCTGAAGTCACAATAGGTTAGTGTGTGAGCTGAGGCAGTCTCTTTGAAATGCAGGTGTGATAGGTGACAGCTCATCAAGTCAGGATGGCTCATCCTGCTAACACCCAGATCCTCTATTTTGATACTGTCTGGGAGGATTACACAAAGGCCAACTGCCAACTATGCCTATTCATGTGACCCAAGAAACATACAGCTATGTGGAAGGCCTGCCAGGACCTAGACGCATCATCAACTGTATCACAGTGGAGCATGTAGGATATATCCAAGGCAGTACATTGTGACCTACAGCATTTTTTAGCTCCTAAATACAACAGGTTCCCTACTCTCTTTAAAGTAGAGAAAAGCTGTATTTACAATGGCTGTGTAACTGCTGACATGACAGCCTGCTGGTCAATGGACTGCCAGGTCACAGTGACTGAAATCCGAACCTATTGAGGGCAGGATGACCATCGTTCATTTTCCCTGTCTAGGTCTGCCATGGTGTGCATAGAGGACACAGGCAGGGAAAATGTTGCATTGCCCCCATATTCAGGGAGTAAAGTCTCTGCCCTTCAGAAAACAATCTACAGCTTTGAGAGTTTATTTTTACAGTTTCGAAATGTTTGTTGAGTAGGCTCTTTATTCATGGTGCTTGCTAATTTCAGTGCAATGGAAGGAGTACTTCACAGCACAGAGACCTCGAACTGGCAGATGTTCTTCCATAGGATGGTGTAGACCATAGCTATGCATTTCCCCACCCTTCCCTGCCATGCCAATGGGCATCTGTCAGGGTCTAAAGTCGGCCTTGGCAAAATTTGCATTATAAAGTTAATTTGCATAATTTCAGGAATTTTGTGTTAGGATGTTATAGAAATCCATCAAATTATGCCATTACAGTAGTCTACATAACTATGTGCATTCACTGTAAAACAAATGACTGCAAACTCATGATTCAGGGCAAATTACACACATTTAACACACCCCTAGTCTGAAGGACACCCCCGTCACTTTTCTGGCACCCATAATTGTACAGCAGATGGGACACAGTGGTGGAGGAGGGCTCCATAAAGCCAGGTATACTCTTTTCAGAATCTTGCACAAGCGTTGAGTATTGGAACCCAAAACTCTCAGCAAGACAAATTTGAAAATGATAGTTGATTAAGTTATCTTGTTACTGGAGTTTCTTTGTTGTCTTCCTTCCATCTCCCACCATGTATTTGACTTTCTTGGCTCAAAATCCTGCCACAGAGCAAAGAGAGAAGTTGTGGCTCTGCATGGATCCTCGAGGTTGAATACCTCCTGCATAAGGCCCAGTTGAAGCTGTTTTTCTTGTGTCAAAACCTTTAGAGAAGAATGAACCTGGAAATCTTGCCATTTAGGTTGTGTGCTTGTTTTGTGGCCTCAAAGTCTCCTCTAAATCTCAACTGTGTCCAGACGTTCTCAGTTTCTTCTTAAATGCATCCAGAGTGTCAAAAGATTTTCCGGGCGATCTGTCTCTATTCTAGGAGGAAACTGTCTCTATTACCCCTGCTTCTTTAGAGTCACAACCACTGGTTACATCTTCTAAGGTATACAATCTTCACATGAGTGTATGCATCAAATGTATTGCCTTCAAATATTGCTTCATGAAATAACAAACAATACAATTTGTTGCACAATTATCCAACAAGATTCAGAACCGTAGTCCACTTTCTTAAGGCAAATTAGTTGGTAGAATATATTTTCCATCAGGTTGTGCATTAGCCAAATATAATGTAGATAGAATTTCTTCAAATAATTTAAGGAAGAGGGCTATACATTTTTTAGGTAAATTTAGACGTCACCGTTATTTCATTTTTGATTGCTGAGATATTTGTTATTTTAATTATATCTTGTTCATCTGTTTTATGTAAGAAAAGCACTTAATAAATTCAAATGCAAAATACAATTCCAATATTTGCGTGTTTACTCATTCTAGAGTTCAGGATGAGTTTCTACTATATCACCAGCAGATCTGTGACAGGTTTGTCTGACACTTAACACCCCATTCCACAAGTACATTAGTGAGGCACCTGCCAATCATATTTTTATTTTGTGACTCAGGAAATTTACTATGTGGGACCCCCAAAGTATTCGACTAACATGGCAATGTGTGTTCATAATCCAGCCGATGCCACGCTCTTGGAAAATGGCAATGGTTCCCGCTATTTAACGACTTTCTTGTCATGTCCATCTCCTCTGAACTTCTGTGCACCTGCACAAAACTAGCAACCTTAGAAACTGGACTGAGCACACCACGTATCTGATATCTATTTGCTAGTACACATTAGGTGCCTCCGATCTGGGACCTCAGCCTGTGTACATGCACTATAAATATAAACAAATATAGGCCAAACGATTTTCATCATTTGCATGGGGGTATAGCCAAATAAGGCCAGGGCAGGATTAATTTCAATTAGGCCGGCATCATTCACATAATTTGTGGCATTTTTATTACATTTCTTATGCAATATTGTCCAAAACTACACCATGATGCTATACGGGGTAACTGGAAGTCGTTTGTGTAAAAAAAATCCTATTGCAGGAGCATGGAACAACGGGAACGGTCAAAACACAAATGGCTTTTGTTCGCAGCACTTTTGATTTTTGTGTTATTTTTTTAGCATCCTTGATCCTTGCATCAATTTTGGACGTGAGGAACTGTAGACTAAAAAAATAGCTAAAATGCCAGATTTGCGTTTCATGCAATTTCGCATAATTTTTCCAGAATTTCTCATAATTAATCAAAAGGAAACTGCACAAATTTTGACCACCCCTAAACTGCAAAGGTGGGAACAACCGATTTTTAATGTTTGCCTCCTAGACGAACAGGTACCCATTTGGCATTCAGGTTGCATTCAGCGGTAGGGCCACCTTCAACGATGACTACTTGCAGACCAATTGGCCTTTGTGAAGGGTAGGATTGTGGAAACTGCTCAAGGAACAGGATAAACGCTTGCACTACTTGTTCAACTCTTGGGTTAATTTGGAATTATGCAAGGGGTTTGTGGAGCCAAACTCAACAGTATAGCGGTCATTCTGACCGCGGCGGGCGGCGGTCGCCGCCCGCCATGCGGTTACCGCCGAATGAACGCCCCGCGGTCAAAAGACCGCAGCGGCCATTCCAACTTTCTCGCTGGGCCGGTGGGCGACCGCCAAAAGCCCGCCCGCCGGCCCAGCGGGAAAGCCCCTGCAAAGAGGAAGCCGGCTCCGAATGGAGCCGGCGGAGTTGCAGGGGTGCGACGGGTGCAGTGGCACCCGTTGCGATTTTCAAGAAAATCTGTATGGGGCCCTGTGAGGGGGCCCCTGCACTGCCCATGCCAGTGGCATGGGCAGTGCAGGGGCCCCCGGGGGCACCACGAACCCCCGTTCCCACCATCCTGGTTCTGGTGGTGAAGACCGCCAGAAACAGGCTGGCGGGAAGGGGGTAGGAATCCCCATGGCGGATTCCCTGGGCCAGGGGAAAACCGGCGGGAAACCGCCGGTTCCCCTTTTCTGACCGCGGCTTTACCGCCGCGGTCAGAATAGCCCAGGAAGCACCGCCAGCCTGTTGGCGGTGCTTCCGCTGCCCTCCACCCTGGCGGTCATGGACCGCCGCGGTCAGAATGACCGCCTATGTGTGGAAGCAAAATGTGTGCAGACTCAGAGTAAAGTAAATTAACCCTTGTTTGCTTGGGAGCATTCAGTCATGCAATTGGGCTTAATTTCGCATACACGCTCCCCCAGGAGTCTCTGCTTCACAGGGCACTCCCTGGGAGAGACACCGACACTACAAGTAAGGGTCACAGAGATATCCCTGCGCAGATACTGCCAAAGTAACGGGCCTGAATTTTCAGTGATTATGCAGGACTACGTCGGCTTCTGTGGAGACTCCAAATGTGCCATGAGGGTGGTGGCAGTCTGTGTTGGCGCCGATCCTTATGCGGGTATTCTCGACCCCGCCCAGATGTCATTGTGCAGACATCAGCACAGAAACACCGAGAGGCATACCGAACAGTGGCATCATACGGGTGAAGCATTCGATGGACCAGGAACACAGACAAACAGAAGGGTACAATGAGAGTGCAATGTGAGGAAGGCTGTTCTCTCTGCGCCTGTTTTGTGTATCCACTGTCACCAATCCATTGCCTTTCACTATAATAAAATGGCATGGAGGCACAACACGCTGTGCTCGATAAAAACTGTCATTCAGAGATCCTGCAGTTTGGCTCATATCTGATTCATTATTGCTCGATCAATAGTAAATATTTTATTGCCTTTGTTTCCTACAAGATCAGGCTCCTGGTTGGCCTTGTTTAAGCTGTCAGATTCAGAGAAGAGTTTGGGGGAGGGAGATAAAGTCAATATTTAATACATGAAACAGCACGTAGCTTCTGTAGTGCAGAGGCAGCTTTAGCAAATTCCATCCCTCTGCGGCATAGCCCTGGGTGTTTCAGGGACTTGCTGTATATATGGAAATCTGTTCATCTCGGTTCCTGGTGGAAATTACTGACCTCGACAGCATACTGTATGTAAAACAGGCCGACTCCAGACTCAATGCAGCAGGACTGCTAGGTTCCAAGAGTATTTTCTTTTTCAATTTAAAGTGGATTTACTGACTTTTAAAGAAATGTAGACTTGACCGTGCTGGAAAATGAAATTCTGAATTAATTTACCGAGCAGGTACATCATGGGCAGCAGCCATCCCAGTCTTTAACCGAGATAAGAACGTGCCTCATTATCACATACAGGGGCACATCTGAATAAAGATATCAGTACAGGGTCCGAGGGTACTCAGAAAAATGCTCCAAGTCCCTTATTCCTGGGGAGAAAATTTGGGCAGGGAAGGAATTTGCCGCCCTGTATGCGAGTAATTTGGGCAGGAATGTCATTTGTTGCCCTACTTTGTATAATCAATAATGCAGTTATATCACAGACACCATGACAGCATGTTTCATTATGCAAATTTTTCCAGTTTAGACCTGCAGAAATTAGTCCCCAAAATGTCCCAGAACTTGAAAGTGCAAACAATGAGTGCATACACAAATTTCCCATGATTTACCCATTAAAACATTTAGGGTCTCATTTACAATAAAATGATGCAGAGTGGCCCTGCAAGCCAGTTTGCTGCGGTGATTTGTGCCAATTTGAAAATGCAGGGATGCATCGTATTTACAGCAATACGACGCATCGCTGTACTTTCCTCTGCTGATGCACAATTGAGTGCCTAGCACTAATGCAGTGCCTGCGTTGTAGGGATGATTGTTTATGTGCAGGAAGGGACACCTTCCTGCACATGAACAATCATTAATGGCTAGTTAATGCAGAACACAGCACACATAGAGGGAAAAAGGAGGAGAAATAATGTTATTTCTCCCTGTTGCACCACTGTAATGCAATCCTTGAGGTGGCGTAGGAATCTGACACATTCCCAGCTTTATAAATCTGGGAATGAGTCAGGTTCCATCAATCACACCCACAGCAACACCAATGGAATGCCTCTTTTATACAGACTTATGCGTGAAAGGGGTTCATATTTACAAGGCCATTAAAAGCAATGCAAGGTGGCTTTGCATAGCCTTGTAAATATGGGCCAGAGGGTCAAGAAAAAGGAGGTTCTAGTGGTGCAGTGTGCTGCTAGGGACATGTAACTGAGGCCCTTAATTTTGAAAATCATGGCAATTCCACAACCTGAAATTAATGATAGTAATGGTGTCAGCAATATATAGTGTGAAATTACCACACCAGTATTACCCCTATTCTTAGAAGAGGACCTAAGAGCTTTTATTTACAGAAGTAGTTATTGCGTGCAGGAGGAAACTTATGTCCTGATTTTAAGTATGGCAATTTTACTTGTGTCTGCCAGGGTTGCGGAGGATATTATGGACCTTATTACTAACTTGACGGAGGGATTTCCTCCATCATAAATGTGATAAATATCCTGTATGCCGTATTACGATCTCCATTGAAAATAATGGGATCATAATACGATGGACGGGATATCCGCCACATTTGTGATGGAGGAAATCCCTCTCAGTAAAAAGGCCACCACATCATCTACTCCAAGTATGGCAGGTGGTCCCCTCTGACAAACCCTACACAATCAGGCTGTTTTCTGACAGTGGAGCTAGTGAGTGCAACACAGTCAGAAAACTGCTAGCCTGCTCAACTCAATAGAGTGTATGGAGGGCAGGGTGCTCTCTCCGATTTATAGTTGAGTACTCTGTCTGCCGAACCCTAAATCAGACCCTTAAATTCTTTTTGACATTAATCATTGAAGGTTAATAACAAAGAATGTAAATGAACTTCAAACTTCGAGACTCCAAACTTAAAACACAGGTGGAAAAAATGTCAGCTGTGCCAGAAAATTATAAATCAGGAACCAGAATTTGCATGTATTAATTGGTGTAGCTGAGACTTGAACTCATGAAAAATCAGTCATGTATGCAAGATTTTCCTAAGTTAAAAGTAAGGGGAAATGGCTCAGAAAGGGTGTGAGTGGCCTTTGGAAATACAGGCAAAATTAGTTCTGTGTAGGAGACCGCAATAGCTGAGTAGGAAATCAAATTGCATTTTACATATCAATTTCCTACTTATCTTGAGTTATAAGAAAAATAGAAGAAAGTAAGGCGTAAGCACGCTATGAGATTTAGGGCCTGATTTAAAAGTCGGTGGAGGGAATACTCTGTGACAAATGTGATGGATATCCTGTCTGCAGTATTACGAACCACATAGGCTATCCTGGGATCATAATACGGTGGTCGGGATATCTGTCATGTTTGTGACGAAGTATACCCTTCACCATGATATAAATCAGGCCCTTAAACCTCCACCAAACATTTTACTATTTTATGGGATATACAGAAAGAAATTTCTCCCCATGTAAAAAAATTGTCTGTGTTGAGGATACAGTAAAACTATGGACTGTACACATGCTGACAATCTATAGGAGTAGGAGTAGGAAAAATATAAGTATCTCCATGAGTATAATATTTGTGGATTCATGAAAGTATTCCTATGACATTGCAAATCCATAAAAATTTTCAAATCTGTACAAGTCACAGAGGAAGGTCTAGATGAAGAATTCAGGCTTCAACTACAGCGAAAAATCCAATCTTAAAGACATCCAGTTTCGAGGCCCATTCTATTCTGGATGCTTTATGATTCTTAGGGTCAAGAAAAATTACCCTAGCCAGCTGGCGTTTTTAAATGACACAAGCCGGCGCTATACTTTTTGGTGGAAAACTGTGTTCCTGCAGTTTTGCACCAAAAAGTATAAGTATGGGTCTTAGTGACATATTTATACTCCTTTTGCGCCAAATTTGCATCATTTTTTTATGCAAATTTGTTGCAAACCTAACTCCATATTTATATTTTGACGTTAGACATGTCTTACGTCAAAATATTGGAGTTTGCACCATTTTTTGGATGAGTGAACTTACCTTGCGTCAATGAGTTGTAAGGTAGGTGTTCCCATTCAAAAAATTGTGCTATCCCCATAAACCCATATTTATCCCCCTGTGCTACAATGACACATGGGTATGAGGAGGGGCTAAATAATGGTGCTAAGCTTGCTTAGCACCATTATTTAACGCCTGGGTCAGACCAGGCGTTAGGGGACCTGTGAACCCATTTCCATGGTTAAACAGCATGGAATGAGTCAACAGGTGCCCTCCCCAAGCCCCTGGAACACCTCCACTCCCACCAGAAGGACACTGGAGGATAGAGGACCATCATCCCAGGAACGTCCAGGTAAGTATTTTATAAATATATATTTTTTGCCATCAGGGGCCCTAACTTGTGGCCCCCTGCATGGCACAGGGTGCAATGACCATGCCCAGGGGACAGTTGCCCCCTTTTCTGGCAGTTGGGGTGGTCTTTTTGGTGGGTGTGCGCCAGGAAATGACGCTAGTCTGGTTAGAGGCATTTTCTTGACTCTAACCAGCTAGAGTCATTTTCTTATTCACATCCCCCCTCCTTCCCTACTGCCACCCCTACCTGGCTAGCGTCTTTTTTAAAGATGCAAGCCCAAGTTTAGCACCGACTTGCGCCATACTATTAGTACAGCTCCTGGCTGGTATTGTTAAATGATGCAAGCCGGCTGTATACTTTTTGGTGCAAAACTGCATTCCCACAGTTTTGCACCCAAAAGTATAAATATGGGACTTAGTGTTCAGTGACAAGGTCAACTGCCTACTATAGATAAAGTAAACAGTCACACTTCAATCAGGGAACCATTGGCCTGATGCACAATTGTAACAAAATATGTTTTTATTAAGTTCTTTTCCCATTTTAATACTCAGGAAACTTTTAGCAACTACTAAATGGGATTACAAACACTAATTGGAAGGGGGTGTTGGAAGTATTCTTCTAAATGGTGAATCAGTATGAGACGTAGTGATATTTTCCCATTGCTATCCGGTTGAACACATTGAAAAATATTGATTTGATAAGCCATTCTAAAAAGGGAAAAGGTCCCTACGGGATCCTCTGCCCTCCATAAATTAAAAAACACAAAGTTTGTTGGCAAGTAGGAAGAACTGCAGCACCCATCCCTTCAAGGTTAATGGACTGCATTTAAAAAAGGTTTCACTTTATAAAAATTTAGTAACAGACATGGTGGTTCCTGCCCACCATCCCTGTGATGGCATCAAATCGGAGCGAATCACAATTTGTGTCCTACCTCATTAATACAGAAGGGAATTTTGCAAACCGACCTAATAATGCATTGGTCAGTTTGCAAAATTTCTCACTGGTGGCAAAAAATACTGCTTGCAATTTGCAACCAGTATTTTGTGACAAGTGTTTAGTGCATCAAACTAAATGATAATTCACAGAAATCTTCACTGACTGGATCTCTTAAGGTGACTCTGGTGATATTGTTCAAATGGCAAGCTGTTTGGTTATATTGCCTCCCCTATCAACAACATAGAGGTAAAATATCAGTGTAACTGGTAATATACCAGCCCTTTGTTATTCCTCTTCTGTGCTTGTTTGACTATTCTTGATTTATCATGGTAGGCACACAGCACCAGTCTGTGCCTGCACAAAGTAGTGAATGATGCAGACCGTTGTTGTGTGCCATTCCACAATTATACCACCCTTAAGTGTGCCAACTTTAACTTACCCACTCTGTGAGTTACAGTATATGCAGGAAACTGAAAAGCACTAAAATATGGCATGTCGTCATTGCTGATGGTCACAACCAAGCAGTAAAATCGTAAGGAAAGTTATTTTGTCTGCATTTTGCAGAACTACATCTTCCTCTTTATCCTATACCGCCTTCGATAAAGTTACCTATTTTACAAAAACAGAATTAAGAAAGAAGGGTACTTCAGCAAATGGTAAAAAAGGTTTAGGCAACCTTGACGGCTAGCTCCTTGTAGAATTCTTCAAAAATATAGTTTGATAATAATGAATGATGTACCTTGCCTTAAGCCCAATAATTTATTGCACAACTTACTAAAATTATGACCAGGTATCTTCCTCAATCCTGGAAATCTCACTATCGCCCTTATTACAACTTTGGCGGTCTTCCATGAAGACCGCCAAAGCCACGGGTGCCAGAAGACCGCCAGTGCTGGCTGTCTTCCACCCACCATATCACAGGTACTGCCAGATGTCTGCCACACTTTGCGTGGAAATCCAGCAGTAGTTGTGCTGGAGGAAGGAGGCACTCTGGGGGTTCCACCACCGGCCCCACCCTACCTGTAGGACACGGCCCACCCTATTATGGGCCATAATATGGCCTGCCGGTGTTCTGTTGTTGGGGCGCTGCTGGCGGTGGAAGTGCCCCGTCCCGTTTCCTGACAGACGACCTTCTCCCTGAAACAGGTAAGGTGATCATCTGACAGGGGTGGGAGGGTTGGGTGTGGTATATGTGCGTGTATGAGTGTGTGGTGTCAGAGTGAGTGAATGAATGTGTGTATGCGTGGGTTTTTGCTTGTCTTAATGTTGAAGTGAGTGGGTGTCTGCATGTAAGTGTGTATGCATGTGAGTATGCATGTTTGGATGGGTGTGAGTATGCATGCTTGAATCCGTGTATGAATGTTGTGAATGCGTGTATGAATGTTGTTGTGTATGCGTGTATGGATGTTGTTATGAATGCGTGTATGGATGTTGTTGTGAATACATGTATGAATGTTGTTGTAAATGCATGTATAGATGTTGTGAATGCGTGTATGGATGTTGTTGTGAATGTGTGTTTGGATTCATGTGAGTGAATGTGTGTATGTAAGTGTAGGTGAATGTGTGTATGAGTGGTGCATGTGAGTGTCTGTGTGCATGTATGTGGGGAGGGTCGCTGTGGCCCGGGGGGCGTGGGGATGGGGGTACTGTGGCTGAAGGGGGAGTGAGGGGTGGGGGATGCTATGCATGAAGGGGGCCTAGTGCTTGCTGGGGGGATGAGGGGCCGCCTACCTGTGACAGGGAAGAAATTTTCTGTCACCGGTAGCCTTTCCGTCATGGTTTTCATGGCGGTGCTACCGCCGCAGAAACCATGGTGGAAAGCTGGTTCCTAATACTGCAAAGTCAGAGATGATGATCTCTGGCCCAGTGATTCTGACTGCCATGGTGGTATAAGTGGAGATGTGGTGGTCTTGCAAACCAGACTGTTGGTGGTGGGACTGCCACATTTACCCTGACAGTCAAAAGACCGCCAAGGTCAAAATGAGAGCCTATGACACCAAATGCAACAGAAAAGTATTTTTTTTATGGTGTAAGTTTTCTTCAGAGGCTTCCCAGACACTGCTATAATTTAGATGAAATTAAAACTGCTTCCTCCTGCCTTGCTTAGGCCTCTGATAACATTGAACATGATAACCTATAGTCACCATTACTCACTATAGGAAATACTTGTTATCCCTATAACAATTCCCTGGAACTTTCCTGCACGTTTTCTTTGTCCTCTGCCACATATCATGCATTATCTGTGTCTTCATAAAATTAACCTGTTTTATTTGTATTTTTACACAATACTCTTGCTGCTTCATAACTGCTAAAGGATGCTAGAGTGTAAGGTGGCTTGCAGAATTTGAAACTAAAGGTACGTGTTAGTAAAATTCAAAGAAGAAGTTTCTTTTCAGATCTTGTCTGTACTTTCTAAAGTTTGCCTGGAGACAAGTGACTATAGGAGAGAGTACTGTGGACAATACCCTTAAAAGTGGAATGATGTATCCAAAAAATGTGTAATGGTTCTTATCGATGAACAATCTGCTATTGTATGGTAAGCAGAAAAACATCACAAGGTAGGTATGGAATGTCATAGTTTATTTCTTGTGGAAGACTTGCCATTTAGTCACCCTAGGATGCTCAGAGGTAACTTCTCAACTGACAAACCTCCCTAACATTCTAAGAATCTCTGCTCATGAATGTTCTACAAAGAAACCTAGACACACCAAACTTTAAAGGAGACACCTGTAAATACTAGAAAACACATTATATTAAACTACGATATTTTACACAAGTTTTCTTCTTTTTTTATACCCCAAAACAATCACTTTTAGTATGCATTAGGAACCAATTACATAAACAAATTTAGTACTAAGAACATTACTACTGCCATACAAAGCTTGGCAACACTAAAATGAATACCCAGCACAGAGAAGTAACTCTCATGAGTATGATGTGGCATCAAAGCTGTACACTAGAAGAGAAAAAATTATATAGAATATCTTCCTTGAAACAGGATAAAATTATGAACCTGAGAATCACAGAAAAAAAAAACATTTCCACAGAGAATGTATCTATACTTTAAAGGTAACCCGTGAAACCTTGCATTTTGTGCCTGGGAACAGGACATTTTTGTTTCTGGTGACTAGTTTCATTGGAAATTATGCTGAGAGATTCATCACTTTCATAGTACGGAACCTTGAATAATTTAGCTTTACTCCAACAATGACGACCCATTACCCTTACAGCATTATCACATACTTTGTCCACTACAACAGGATCAAAGAATTTTGAGTCACTTTTTTTTACAAACCCAGGTTTTTATACATACCTGGTCACCAACCACAATGGGTTTATCTCGCACATTGTTCCTATGAATATAAGACATCTTTTGTTTGCACTGAACAATATTTAAATTAGACCTTGTAAAAGAATTTAAACTTTTGTCAGATGGTTGATTTTTCAACAATCTAGAAATCCAAGCAGGTCTAAACTGACTGGCATAATTCCTATTCTTGAGTAATTCAAATGATGACAAGCCAATGGATGAGTAGGGGGGGGTTTCTGTAAAATCACAACATAGTTTGAACAGCCGTAATAGCAACTCACTTTTTGAATAATGTCCATCTCACACACTGCACTAACACTTGGTTGAACCGCTCAATGAGACCATTGGTTTGTGGATGATATAATTAACTTTTTAAGTGCTTAATGGAACTTGTTCTCAAAAAGTCCATCACCTCAGCCGAGACAAATTGCACTCCATTCTCAGATACCAGAACCTCAGGAATCCCTCACACATGAACATATCTTTTAAAAATGTTATCGCAGGCTTAGAGTTACAGTAAAAATCCATGAGAACATAAGCATACCTTGGATGGTGTGAAAGAGCATTGAATGTTCCCACCAAAACAATCCCCAGTTTTTGCAAAGGACCCGAAGGACATTCTACAATCATCAAAGGTGGAGTTGCTGTTTTTAAGAATGTGTCTCAAGTGGCACAGACCACATATCTTTTTACCAAATAATTAATGTCACTATCCATTTGTGGCCACTGGTATGAAATATGTACTCTATGTTTGTTCAGTGTGGCCCCTAAATGTCCTTCGTAGCTTTCTCTAAAATCTGATTTCTAGGACCATCAGGTGGTACTAGTTTGTACGATCTCATAATTAGACTATCTTCAATAGTTAACTCTTCAGCAATTTGGGAATAAAGTTGAATAGATATGCTCACAGCTTTTTATCTATGCCAACCATCCATTGTATATTTAGCTAAAGTTTTTAATGCTGTATCATTGTTAGGGGCCTTTTTTTTTGCATACTCCTTTTGAAAACAGACTTACATTCTCAACCTCAGCAGACGAAATCAAACAACACTCATCTTCATTGTTATACCTGTCTGTAATTTCTTCCTTAATGGGAAACCTTGAGAGATAATCTGCTCTTGTATTTTTTCCACCTGATATGTGGATAATGTCAAAACAGAATTGGAGTAACCTAGCTGCAAACCTAGCTAGCCGGGGAGTACTAGTGTTGGCATTAGTACCCCTGAGAAGGAGATTAGTGGCTTATGGTCAGTTTGAAGGATAAAATGCCCACCCCATAGGTGACCCTTGAACTTTTTAATTGCCCACCAGCAAGTTAAAAGTTCTCTTAATGTGATAGAGGAGTGGATCTCTGTATCTCTGAGTATCCTAGATGCAAAACCAATCGTAAACCTTTTATCACCAGAGTTCTATGAAAGTACAGCCCCCAAACCTAAATTGCTCTTATTGACTGCTAGGAAGCATTTAAGATTAGGATCATAACGTTGGAGCACCTCTAAGCTAGACAACTGTTGCTTGATGTCTGTAAATTCAGCAACACATTCAGGCTCCCAAAAAAAATCCACTCTGGACTTAAGTAATGCTGAAATGAGCCTGACCCTGAATGCAAAATCATGAATACATTGTGAATGGAATTCACAAAGACCCAAATATTCCATCAGCTCTTTCAAGAATTTACATTTACCCCTTTTTAGGACCAGACCCACATTAGCAAAAACAGTAAGAATTTTTCGAATTATATCATCTTCAGTACCTTTCATAGCATATATTGTCACACCAACTTGAAAAATAGATATATTAGATATACCTTTAACTACGGTAGTCATGACCCTCTAAAACACCAAAGCCACAGACAGAAGGCCAAATGAAATGCAGGAGTACTGATAGGTCCTCAAAGGAGATACAAACCCAGTCAAGTGACGGGATTCAGGTTCCAATTCCAATATCCTGGTAATATGCTGATGCCAGAACCAGTTTTGCAAAATATTTTGCACCTGAAATGATGGACAGCATTGTATTGATTTTGGAGAGGGGATGGACATCAACCCAAAACTCTCTATTGAGTGCTCTGAGATCTACATGCACTCATGGTTCCCCATGTTTGTGAGCCACCACTAAAGAGGAAAGCCACAATGAAGACTCAACTGGATCAATGATGCCCTTGTAAAAAGAGATGTGGATTTGTTCTGAAAGAGAGAAGATAGTTTTTTAGGACAACCAAGTGTGAAAGGTACATGAGCAAACCATTGCTGTAGAACAAAAGGGTCAGTATATCTTGTTCTAAGGTATGACAAGCAAGATGGCTTGATTCTTTTTGGGAAAGAGAAGGCATTTTATCCACCCCTTCAGAAACCTGGAATTATTTGTTTATGATGGAATTCACGGACTACAAGACATTTTGTCTACCCCTTCAGAAACCTGGAATTATTTATTGTTTATGGTGGACTTCATGGACTGCAAGGAACTGTGAACTTCCACAGGAAGTCCAAAAGATCATAAGCATCCTGCTCCCAAAAATTGAAATCAAATGAAACATTAGTATTATAAAATTATTATATCATTATCTCTGTGCACTGCCCTCTGCACTAAGTGCCCCTTCAAGGTTGAAGTACCAGTGTTCTGCTGCTCCAAGAGACCTCTAGTTCTTTTTTTTTATGTTGCACTTCCCATAGGCCGCAAACCGGAAAAATACTAAATTGGGAGTCACGTGACTTTGGAGCTTGGCGCACCTACTTCTGATGCACTGGGCTGGAGTAGAACATCCAACGGTAGTGACTTAGCAAAACAGTGGTAAAATATGCATGACTGGAAAAAAGTAATGTTCTTACGTAACTCTCGACGTAATTGTACTTTGCAGATGAAGACAACTTACAGAATAGCTCTGTCTATAATAGGAACTGCCGCCACACCACTTTATTGAGTACTTATCTTCATCAGCGTGTAAAGAAACAATGGCAAATGTGGGTGGTATGTGATTTTCTTTATTTGTTTCTATTACGTGTTAAAGTCACTTTTAATGAAAAATTACTGTGATCATTACTAAATGACTAGTTACGCTGAGAATTAGCTTTATTTATTTCGTTTGAGCCTGTAGAACCCAGAGGGGGATATAATATAATCAACAATAGCTTTTTAATGTGTGTGCACGGGTTGTAAAATGAAAAAAATATCTTACAGTCATTTGTAGGAAATCATAAAGGATGTGTTAAGCAGCATTAATGTAATCCTATTGGTGATTTGTGAATTTAATGAATTTCTTGTGAAGTACTGCTTTGTATTCTTCAGAAAAACGTTCACAACATGCACTCCCTGTATACGTAATGCGTTTCATGGAATATATAATAAACGCTGACATACGTGGCATCCGAATTTGAGATGTGTGTAAAATTATTTTCGGTGAGTAGCATAACACACTAATGGCTTCGTCAGGAAAAGGTAGGAAAATTGATTTTACTAAGATTGAATGAATCAATTATTAAAACGGTGTTTATACATATGTATATATCCCCTGGCTTCAATGTGAACCCCCAGGCAGGAAACTGTCCTGGTTCTGAAAGGATCCCATCAAGATGGTTCATACGCAGCCGAAACACATGCATTGAGTCGTCCGATTGCTGAAAATTGTTGATCTTCAGAAAATCCAAGGAAGAGTGCTGGGACAGAGGAGTGCAGTTGCTGCCGAAACCCCACCCTCAACGGATTCCTAGTCAGAGCGTGTGCGTAGAGCAGCACAATTGCTGAAAGTACATAGAACTCAGACTTCTAGCCACAGCATGCACAATGAGCTGTCCTTGCCCTAAAAGTACTCCTGCAAGGGAATCAAAATGGGTGCAAGGACCTATCCAATCCTTAGAAGGTCTCAGAAAAGTTAGTTAAGACACTTGCAGAGACCTCCCTAGATTCTGTCTGAATGGTGTGCCACCACAGAAAGTACAGACTAAACCAGAGGTCTTCAAACTGTGCAGCCTGAGTTGATGTCAGGTGGCATCAGGTATTACCCAAAAGGGGCAACATACTCAAAAGAGTACTTTTTTAAAGGAAAAAAAACAGAGGCAGTGAGCCGCCCTGTAATGGGCCATCAGTAAAATCTGTTGTCACTCGCAGCCTGACTGGGAGTTTGTGTCAAAGGAGGATGGACACCAAATAACCTTCAAAGTCTCCCAACCCCCTTATTTCTAGTAAAGAAACAAACTGTGGACACTTTAAAACGTTAGAATGACAAGGCTGCCCTTAGCATGTTGGCAATCATGTATTTGATTGTATTTTTAAAGGGGAAAGTTGAACATAAATATAATGTTTGAATTGGTATCTGTATTCAGAGCTGCCAATTTTACGGAGCGGTGGGGTGCTGAGAGGCGTGACATTAAAACGTTTGAAGACCAATTTTCTAAAGTCCTGCAGGTAACTGTCCAGAACTGAAGCCTCACCCTCAACAGAAAGAACAATCTGAACAAAGAGGCCTGAAAGCTCTCCTGCTAAACTGAAGGTGGGGAGCTGTCCAGGGTTTTGTATGTCTATCGTCACGGAAACCACAGTCAAACGATTGCAAGGAGCTGCCCGCGTTCTGAAAGCGCCTATTCCACAAAAAGGAAAGTCTAACTTTCAGGTGAGCCAGGTCATGAAAGCTCTGCTGCCATAGAATGAATGGATAGTCTAAATCAGTGGTCTCCAAACTTTTTAATGCGTGCCCCACAGTTGGAAAAGAAAAATCCCTGGCCCCCCCCCTTCAGAATTTTTCACAATTATTTTATAAGGATGGCAATATTTAAATATGTCTAAGCCTATTTAAACATTGCAGTTAAGAACTGTTACCTTTTTCAAAATGCAATAACATGCTTCTGCTCAAAACAAAGGCCTGTTATCTGTATAATGCTTCTTTTGGCCAGAGTCTGACGCCCCCCCTAGGATCACTTGGGGCCCGCCTAGAGGGACCCACCCCCCAGTTTGAAGACCTCTGGTCTAAATGATTGTGGGAAGTTGCTGGGTTCTGAAAGCTTCCTCTCCTCAGAAAGGACAGACTAAAAGTGGGGAGTTGTCTGAGTCTGAAAGTTCTCTCGCCAAAGCGTATAATTCAAACGCGTGGTGGAGCTATATGGGTTCTGAAAGGTCGCATGACACAAGAATAATAATTAAAATACCCAACGCAGCGCAGCAGCGAAAAATGCTGTGCTGCCATATGTGACAGGGAGGGAGCCAGAGAGCACCATATCCTCAGAGATATGGCTCCCTCCTCCCCTCCCACCTAGCACTGGTCCATATTTTAGCTGCTGTGCACCACACACACACCTTTGCGCCATAGTGAAAGGGTGTGTGCGAGAGTGTAGCATAGGTTTTGTACAGGAAGGATACCCTTCCAGTACAAAATATTATACTTAGACATAATTTAATTTTCTTTCTTACATTGTATGTGTTGCATAGTGCAGCACACAAGCAGAGTCTGAAAAGAAAGGAGAAATGAAAACATTTCTCCTTTCAAACACCTGATTTTAAAAGGCGTTAACTTTTGGCACAAAACCCTGATTACTATTGTTTGTAGATAGGAGTCATATTTACCAGGCTCCTGCAGCACAATAACACCACGGGAGAGCAGTTTTGTGATGCTCTGGCAGCTCAGTGTGCCCGTACATATTTACAAGGCCAAGTAAAGCCACCTTGTGTGTCGATACAGCCCCCTTTCACGCATAACTCTGCATGAAAGGGGGCATTCCATGGGTGTTGCTTTAGGTGTTCCCAGGCAACACCCATGGAATCTGATGCATTTCTAGATTTCGAAGGTTTTGTAAACATGGGAATGTGTCAGATTCCTACGTACCCTAGAGCTGGCATAAAAGTGGCGCAACATGGAGAAATATCTTTATGCCATTAGTGATTCTTTATGTGTAGGAAGGTGACCCTTCCTGAACATAATCATCCCTGCAATGCAGGCACCCTTGCACTATGGTGCAAGGATGCCTGCATTGGTGCTAGGCTGCCAATTGTGTGCCAGTGCAGAAGAAAGTAGAGGGATGCATTGTATTGCTGCGTCATTTTCTAGTAAATATGGGCCAGGGTTTTGCACCAAAAGGCATGGGTGGTTGCATTGGAAAACCCATGTACCACCCACGTAATGCCCTCTAGATGCTAAGTAAGGCAAAGCAGTCTTTTGTGCTGCTTTGCGTTACTTTTAGGGTACTTTCCAGCACAAAACATATTTGCACTGGAAAGTGAATTAGATAAAAAATATGACGCTAACCCAGTGCAAAATGTTTGTAAATCTCCCTCCTAGTGTGTACAGTGCACTGCCTAGACCCTGAAATGACTTAATCACATGTGCCCACTCACCAGAGATCATGCAGGGGCTTATGGGAGTTCTAAAAAACTCTATTTACAAGGGTCCCAGCCTCTTCTTTGGTTAGGCAGTTGCGAAATTGCCTCCATCTCCATGTTGACACATGATCTCTCTCTGACAGTTCCCCAGTCAACATTCTAAGTCAGGCGCCCAGAGATTCCAATGGGAAGGTGGGTGATGGGGAAGGGAATGAACCATGACTACGGGTTAATAACTTGGGAAAGGGACAAGTAAATTATTACTTAATAATTATACTTCTTAATTCATTATTGTTAGACATTGGGTCTTTGATTGGCAGTCAGGTTACCCCCTGTCCAATCAAGGACCCTCACTCTAGTCAGGGTAAGTCACACACAATCCAAATGATCCTGTGCCCACCCTCTGGTAGCTTGGCACTGAGCAGTCAGGCTTAACTTAGAAGGCAATGTGTAAAGTATTTATGCAATAAATCATACAATAACACAATATAGCACCACAAAAATACACTGCACAGTGTTTAGAAAATATATAATATTTATCTGGATATTTGCAGGTCAAAACGATCAAAGATGTAATATGAAAATGTAAAGATATCACTGAAAAGTGATGTAAAGTGTCTTAAGTCTTTTAAAAGCAAACAAAGTCTCTTTCAAGCACAAAGTACCTGGTTTGCGTGAAAAATCTCTGCAAAGGGCCGCAGAGAAGAAGTGTGGAAACAAAGGGGTGTGCGTCAATTTCTCGGGCCACACATGGTAGGTGCGTCATTTAGTTTCCACGCAGGGATGGCTGTGCGTCGATTTCTGGCGCTCAGTCTTGGATCCTCTTTGGGTTGCGGGGTTTTCAGATGCCCCAGGGTCTGTGCATGGAATCCTGGGCTTGTGACAAGCGCTGCGTCGTTACGGTGGGTGGTGCGTGGAAATTTCTCCCGCCCAGCAGGCGCCGCGTCGATCACCCCTCTGGACGTCAGGCTGCGTTGTCCCAGGCCCGCTGTGCATTGATCAGGTGGGCCGTGCGTCGAAGTTCCAGTCGCACCCCAGACACGACATCAATCTTTTCCTTGTGAAGTCGAGCTGCGTCGTTCCGGTTCGGCATTCAGTGAATTTTCACCGCGGACAGGCTGTGCTTCGCTTTTAGCAAGCTGTGCGTCAAATTTTCGCCGCACAAGGAGTTCAGATGCAAGTGAGAAGTATTTTTTGTCCTGAGACTTCAGGGAACAGGAGGCAAGCTCTATCCAAGCCCTTGGAGAGCACTTCTTCACCACAGTCAGGGAGCAGCAAGGCAGCAGGGCAACAGCAAGGCAGTAGTTATTCACAGAGAGCTGTCAGGTGAATCCTTTGGGCAGCCAGGCAGTTCTTCTTGGCAGGATGCAGGTTCTGGTTACAAGTTTCTTCTCCAGGAAGTGTCTGAGGTAGTAGGGCAGAGACGCTTATTTTATACCCAAATGTGCCTTTGAAGTGGGGGAGACTTCAAATAGTGGCTTAGAAGTGCACCTGGTCCACTTTCAGTTCAATCCTGTGTTCCAGGGTCCCAGTAAGGGGTGTGAAAGTCCTTTGTGTGAGAGCAGGCCCTCCTCCCTCCCAGCCCAGGAAGACCCATTCAAAATGCAGATGTATGCAAGTGAGGCTGAGTATCCTGTGTTTGGGGTGTGTCTGAGTGAATGCACAAGGAGCTTTCAACTAAACCCAGCCAGACGTGGATTGTAAGGCACAGAAAGATTTAAGTGCAGAGAAATGCTCACTTTCTAAAAGTGGCATTTCTAAAATAGCAATGTGAAATCCAACTTCACCAGTCAGCAGGATTTTGTATTACCATTCTGGTCATACTAAATATAACCTTCCTACTCCTTTCAGATCAGCAGCAGCTACCACTCCAACAATGTGTGAGGGCAGCCCCAATGTTAGCCTATGATGGGAGCAGGCCTCACAGTAGTGTAAAAACACATTTTGGAGTTTTACACTACCAGGACATGTAAACTACACAGGTACATGTCCTGCCTTTTACCCACATAGCACCCTGCCCTAGGGGTTACCTAGGGCACACCTTAGGGGTGACTTATATGTAGAGTAGAAAAAGGGGAGTGTTAGGCTTGGCAAGTACTTTTAAATGCCAAGTCGAATTGGCAGTGAAACTGCACACACAGGCCTTGCAATGGCAGGCCTGAGGCAAGGTTAAGGGGCTCCTTAAGTGGGTGGCACAATCAGTGCTGCAGGCCCCCTAGTAGCATTTTTTCTACAAGCCCTGGGCACATATAGTGCCTTCTACTAGGGACTTATAAGTACATTAAATAATCCAATTGGGTATGATCCAATGTTACCGTGTTTAAAGGGAGAGAGCATATGCACTTTAGCACTGGTTAGCAGTGGTAAAGTGCGCAGAGTCTAAAAACCAGCAAAAACAGTGTCGAAAAAGTGGAGGGAGGCAGGCAAAAAGTTAGGGGTGACCACCCTAAGGCTGTCAGGTCTAACAATTATTAACACTTACATTATTTATTTAAATTACAACAACAAGCATCACCAGTTGAGTGGTCTTGGCATTTCCAAGAGTGATGAGTGCACTACACCAGACTCTGATCCTGCTTTCTAGGCCAAGGTTGCCTCTAATGATGAGACTCCTTTCTTTTCTATACATATCGCCTTATGGAGTGAGGGGAAACAAAAGAACTATTGATATCCATTTTGGTGTATACTCTACCTGGAGTATGTTTTTCCCAATCCGCTGAACTTATCCCTTGTTACTGTACTCTTTAATCTGTGTGTGGATTGGGCTCCTTTTGGCTTTGGATTCCTCTGGTACCTCACTCTACTATAGGGAGTGTGCCTTTTCCATCCACACTATCTAGACTGATCCCTGGCCAATACTGTGGTGATTATACTGTGTACCAGATTTTTCAGTGTATACACACTGGGTGATGGCTCCAGTACTCATCTTTGTCATTCTTGTATTAGGTACAACTCACTTCTTCCCTTTGACTTTTATGGCATATCAACTATCTATATGGTGCTTGACTTTATAACATATTTGTTCTGATTGTGATTTCCTGATTAATAGAGGGATCAAAATGTTATTGACAGAAGGGGTTATTGGCTTTAAAATCTCTTTCATGACATCTGAAAATATTTACCAAGTTGAAATAGCATTACAGCGTCTACACTACTACTTGTTTCAGTCAGTGTATCTGATTTGTATATGCACACTTGTTTTCTGCTGTATTTGATCACTGGAGCACCTAGCACCATCACGTCCTGAATATGTTTTGATCTAATTCCCATTATGACGCATATAAAACAATCTTTTTTTTGGCAGAAAGTTTGGGATTTGTGACAACCTTATTGATTTCAGAAGTTGATTTATTATTTTCTTTAAATTATGTGCTTCAAACCTTCTTGTATTTGGTCGTGTGTGTCCTGACTTTCACGTGGTTTAATGGACGCCTCCTGTGGAATTCATACATTATCAATGTTAAACAGTCAAAATTGTAATTTTATAGATTTAGGGGCATATTTAAGAGCCCCTAGCACCACCAGAGCATCACTTTTCATGACACGCAGGTGGCGCAATGCCCTGCACCGTATTTACAAGGTGGCATTAAGTCACTTTTTGTAGCATAACGCTACCTTGTAAATACAACCGCTTCACACGCAGCACTTTGTGTGGAAGGGGCGTGCAATGGGTGTTGCTGTAGGTGTGCCACAGCAACATCAGTTGCATTTTGACACTGCCTCAGATTTACGTGTTTTCATCAAAATCCAATGTCACCCCAGGGGTTGCGTTAGCATGGTGCAACGAGGAGAAATGCTTTCATTTCTCCTCATTTTTTGCTCTTTCTATGTTTTCTATGTGTGCTGCATTCTGCAGCACACAAAGAAAGAGTAAATTACGATTTAAGATTGCTAAGGTATTCCTTCCTGCACAAAAACAATCTCCCCCTCAAAGCAGCCATCATTGTACTATGGTGCAAGGGTTGCTGTGCTAGCACACAGCAGCAAATTTTGCGCCTGTGCACCATCATTTTCTATTAAATCTGGCCCTTATATTGTTGGACAGCCACATACCACTCTATGAGGCATGTGTGATACATCAATCACTGGCCATCACTTTAGTTCAGTAATTAGTACATTTCACCCTTCATTATTTTTTCATTATTGATTTCTTCTGCATACAATCAAAAAAGTATACCACAGTTGGTGGCATGTCTGATTATGTCCATACAGTGCAAATAATTGTTCTTTGCCTCTTGCTGAGCATGGTAAGGAAATGTTGCCATGCCCCCCTCACCTCCTAATTCTTTACTAAAGAACAACAACATTCCCAAGAGGACCCCCTCTTTTTGGTCACAGGGTTACACCTTATTTGTTTTTCCTCTCAATAGTCGAGTGCAGAAGAAGGAAAGGGTGACAAAAGGCTTCTATGCTATAGGGCAAACTCCCGAAGTAATAAAAGCCATCAATTAGCATACATTTGGTGCTTCATCCCCCCTTGACGTAGGGCACATCGTTATAATAACTGACACTGCCAGAAATCTGGCACATTTCAAATTGTTTTCTATTTATTATATGAATCGCGTTTTGTTATTTAGAGGGAGAATTGTTTTTTATTGATAGATAGATAGATAGATAGATAGATAGATAGATAGATAGATAGATAGATAGATAGATAGATAGATAGATAGATAGATAGATAGATAGATAGATAGATAGATACTTAAGTAATCTTTTTATTTAAAATGTTAATGTAAATCTATACATATGTTCTTTGGATTTATTTTATGAGTTGGAATTGTAAATCTGACCCTTCTAAAGTCCAGCATTTTCCATTCTGTAGCTTACCTTTCAGTGAGAAGCACTGCCTACTGGCATTGGAGTGGGATTTCAAAATTTCAACCTGCCAAAGTTTAACACTTTCTCTACTTTTCTCTACTGTTGTTCAGGTTGGAGTGAGACTAGTAAAACAGACCCCTCCAAAGTTCAACGCTTTCCCTACTGTTGCTCCTGTTAGAGTGGGAATAGTGAGTTGCACCCCTCTAGAGTCCAACACTTTTTCATCTATTGATCTGTTTGGAGTAGAAACACAATATTTGACTTCACAAATTTTAAACAAGTTCCTACTGTTTCTCTGGTTGGAGTGTAATGGTAAATCTGATCAAATCAAAATCCAGCACTTTTCCTACTGTTGCTTAGTTTGGCATGGCTATAGTGAATTTAAGCCCTCCAACATCTGATTGCATTTTTATTGTTTTTGTTTAATTTTTTCAGTATATTGTTTGAGTTTTATTGTATCTTTCCACTTTTTTTGAAATAATATGTTTTATCTTTTTTCATTTTAATTGTTTTATTTACATGCTTAATGTTAAATATCTTTCTTTATCATTTTTTAATTATTATTAATTATTATTGTATTTTTTTATTGTTTGCCCATAAATGAGTGTTAGGTTAGCAGCATTTCCATTTTATGATTTGTTTGCGCCTAGCTGAAGTCATAAAGCACCAGGATGAGATGCTGCTTGGTGATAGGAAGTATAGAACTGTGTCTAAGTCAATGAATAGATGAACACGCTAAAAGGGGAATCCATTTTCTTTCATGGCTAGGTAACCAACTCAGCTGGGGAGCTGGTAAATTTTCAATGATTTGAGACTGGATTTCCAGTTGGAAAACATTGATACATATGGTACCGATTTGCAATGTGGAAGGGATGTCCACAACATGCCCCTTCAAAATTATGAATTGTTAACCATTCAGAAACCCATTTTAGAATTCAATAAATGTTTATTGGCTCCTAAAACTAATTTAATACACATGAAAGGCTTATTTTGCAGTTGTAAATACTTTTCTTTTGTGAATCTGAGAGTTTTTGAGCTTAAAATAGGTTGATTCAGTAGCTCCTTACTAGCTCTCTTAGTAGCTCCAACTACAACATTTTTGCAGCAAGGTGTTAATAGAACAAGCATGGTACTGCAGCAGAGCTCTGGTGGCAGATGGGAGTTGCCCTGACAGAGGTAAACTGCCTAGAGCTTGAGAGAGGCCTTGAGATGAGGATTGTTTAGCTTTGGGTCTTCCACACTCATATCTGCTGCAAGGGGCATCAGCGTGAACTGAGGGTGGCAGGATACCTTTTAAAAGGGTGGAGGTCGTTTTGATATTTGTCACAACACATTTGAGTATCTTCTTAAGCCCTGGGCTTGAAGATCTGTAATGAAGTGGCATAAAGTGCATCTTCTAGGTGGAAGCATAGCCAGATGGAGTTTAAGGGCTGCTTAGATGTTTGAGTGTTTCAGCTGTATTCATGTCTCTGTGGTGGCTTTGATGTTTACCTCCACCAGTCTGTACTCATGTGGTAGCAAGGTAAATGGTTCCCAAAACGGCTCTATCAATGGAGATGTGACCCTATGTTTGTGGTGCAAGCCGTGGTATAGGTTCAACCTCTATGGCTTCCTGGAGATGTAGACTTTAGGAAGCATTCACATGCCTAAACATCTCCGTAGGATTTAATTGAAAAAATTATATTTGTGCACATTGATAGAGAAGGCATTAACGGGGTTAAACAGATTTTAGATAATTCTGCACACATTGCCACGAATCATGTAGTGAAATCAATGAAGCAACCCTTTCTCTGGTCACATGACTGGGTGTAGTTGGCAGTGGGGCTTTATGTATTCCTCCTAGACAGCCACACATAATGGGAGCTTAGGTGTGACTTGTTGGGCCATGTCAGGCAGGATGAGATGGAGGAGCTGGACACAGCCTCATTTAAATCTGAATAGTCTGTGTCCTGTCTGCACACAAAGGACTCTGTACCAACCAGCTTGAAGAAAGGGTAGGGGAGTAAGGGAGGAAGGGCATTTCTTGGCCTTTTAAGCCACTGTCAAGAGGTTTCTCCCACCTTCCAGAACCAAGGCACCATGGGCTAATTGCTGGACCTCAGACCTCAGACAACACCACTTCAGTACACTTCTAGACCTGTGGATACTCTGCAAGGAAGAAGGACTGCTGTGCTGCTGGACTGCACTCTGCTGGGCTCCAGCTTTGCTGTGATTACCTGCTTCCTGCTGCCTTCTTCTTTGAGTGAGAAGGACTGGGCCTGCATCTCTTGAGCCCAGAACCCAGGGTGACTCCAAGGGCTAGTTTGTTGGCCTCCTGATCTTAAACCTCAGGGACATAACAGGCTTCCAAAAACCTAGCATCTGCATCTGGACTCTGCCATCTTTGAGTCTGCTCTGCCAAGTGGTACCATTCCAGTCCTGGACCCTTGGAAGTAAGCCTAAGGTGCTCTGTCAGCCTGTGGATGCCGCAAATCCAACACATCTCCCCAGCTACATGGTGCAACAACAGGCAAAACATGCATCACCCCTGTAGCTTACATTTCCTTTAGAACTGACCACTGTGTGACACATCCTTGGTGCTGGCCCTCGGATCCCTCATCAGTAGCAGCCTCAATGATGATGCTGAACCACACATAGCCACATCACAGTTCTTCAGAACAGACACATCTCCCAACTGCACGTCACATCCCCGACACCAGACTCCATCTTGCAAGCCTTGTCTACAGGATTCTTGACATAGATGCACTTTGCAGTGCTAGTGCCAAAATCTTTGATGCTAGTCCAGCAAAGCACCACAGCTGCGTCAGAAATGCTGTGGTGACAAGCACCTTGGTTTGCTGTACTGTAAATACAAGGCTGTCATGGTGTCATTGGGGGGGCACAGGGAAGCACAAGCAAACTGGTGCATCATGAGCGTTGTGTCAGTTTGTAGTAAATGAGGCCCTTAGTTTGTTACCAAACTCACCCACACTGCCGGACACCGATTGCATCTGATTTTCTTCTCTGTCAGCAGTTTCATGGTCAAGACAGCAACTATGACCTGGACAGACCACACCATCATCAGTTCCAGCATACTGATCCTGCACCACTACAGACCTACCATTAGTGGAGCTGCGCGCTGCAGCTGGAAAAATATCACAGAAGAGGAATGGACTTCCACCTTCTCCACAAACTGCCCGAGCACATCAGCAACTTGCTGAAAGCCATCAAAAACTTAAACAGCTCAATCACTGCATGCTGCCCATCCTGACTCCCCTCACACCCAATCCAGAGGCAAAAGTTGCCAGCTGGTGCGCAGAAGAACTCAGCTGTTGAAATCTTACTGCAAGCAACTGGGGCAGACCTAGAGAACAAGTCAAGACACCACAGATGAGGACATCTTCAAATCAGCTCTAAAACACTACCGCCAGCTGATACGGAACACCAAGCACACAGCTGATGCAGATCCCATCAACACAAGCACTAACAAAATCAAGGAAATTGTTGCCATCATCAAACATTTCACTGTGCTTCTTTTCACCTCCAGCAACATCACGCCCTCACAAGACCTTTGCAACAAGCTCTCAAAAACTCTTCTGTAACAAACTCATCTCTAAATACAGCATCCTCAACCCTCAACCAGACCCAGTCACTGTCGCTACTCAGTTTTACCCTCTCGGCTTAAGAAGAAATTCAACCTCATTGGCCCACCAATAGCATTGCTGAAATCGCTGCTACCATGAAAAAAATCCACATGGGAGCCAAGTTGACTGTTAACCCAATGATGTCTTCACCAAAGGACTCCTAACAATCAGTGAAACAGTCACACCCATCCTCAAAGCCTCCTTCCAGACCCCTGAAAAGATTACTCAGTCAAGCCCCTGCTCAAGAAACAACCCACTGATCCAGCCATTCTTTCCAACTACTGGCCCATCTCCCTTCTACCACACACAACAGAGGTCTTAAAGAATCTACTCAGTCAGCACCTCACTGCCAACCTTAGCAACCACCAACTCCTTATCACCATGCAGTCTGGATTCAGGCCCAACCACAGCACAGAAACAGTACAGAAGCATATTCATGATCACCATCATCCTTAACAGAGGAGACACAGCAGCCCTCATTATACTAGACCTCTCTGCAGCATTTAATAAGGGCTCACACCCATCCACATCAGGTGCCTACACAAAATTCGCATCCAGGGACCCACTTTCTGCTGGATCTACTCATTCTTAAAGGATAAAACAAAAGCTTTCAAGTTGCGCCATACTCCACAGAAGCACACAAACTCACCTGTGGAATGCCTCAAGTTTCATCACTCAGCTCCACCATCTTCACTGCATACTGATCAGTCTGGCCAATGTCATTGGTGCACACAAAATCAGCATCCTCTCCTCCTAAGTCAATGGCATGCAACTCATACTCTCCCTCTGAGGCACGTCACCACCTGCATGATCGAAGTAACTGCATGAAAGCCAACTGTCTCAAGCTCAACACCAACAAGACAGAAGTAGTGACCTTCGGCAAAAGCACCTCCCCATGGACTCCAACTAGTGGCCTAACAAATTCAGACCCACATTAGGCATCTGCACCAATAACCTCAGAATAATCATTGACAACAAATTGGATGAACTCACAAAACAAGGCCATCAGTGCATCATGCTTCCACATTCTGAGAACCCTGAGGAAGATCTTTGAATGGCTCCCAAGCAACACTAGAAAAAATGTCACTCACACTGTAGTCATCAGCAACTTGGACTATGGGAATATCCTCAGCACTGGAATCACCAAGCAACTTACTAGAAGACTGCAAACCATTCAGAAATCAACTCAGCAGCCAGACTTATCCTCAGTCTCCCACAATGAACCCAAATCCCACCACACCTCAGGGAACTTCACTGACTCCCAATCCACAAATGCACTCATTTCAAACTCCTCATGCACACATACAAGGTACTACACAAATTAATCCCCACCTACATGAACAGTTGCACCTGCTTCCACCAGCCTCCCGATACTCTTCTCTGTAAGACTGCTACTTGCACACATCCCATGCATACACAGAACCAGACCAGGAGTTCAGGTGTTCTCTCACATCAACCCTGAAGCATGGAATGGCATCCCACTCCACTTCAGAGCCTCCTTTTCTCTTCAATTCTGCAAGAAGCTGAAGACTTGTCTTTATAATTAACAACCATACCCTAGGTAGATCTAGTACACACACTTGCTCAGTGGCAGAATACCCACGCGGATAATAGTGCACTTTATAATACACATAACATAACAGAATGCCTGCCTGTCAGTCCAAATGCCATAAAATGCCTTGCTATCAGTTCCTGCACCACACAATGCCTGTATCAATTCATGTCCCACAGAATGACTCACCCTCAGTTCCTTGTAGATCCCTGTGTGAGTGACCTGGCGCTCCAAAGCAATAGTGTGTGTACTACTGTGCACTCTAGAGAAGACTGTACTGAAAACTTAGGGGCATATTTATACTCCGTTTGCGCCGGAATTGAGTCGTTTTTTTTGACGCAATTTCGACGCAAAACTAACTCCATATTTATACTTTGGCGTTAGACGCGTCTAGCGCCAAAGTCCATGGAGTTAGCGTCATTTTTTAGCGTGGACACCTACTTTGCGTTAATAATATGCAAGGTAGGCGTTCCCGTCTAAAAAATCGACTCCGAGGCATGTGCGTCGGATTTATACTCCAGGGCAAAAATCACGCCCGGGAGTGGGCGGGTCAAAAAAAATGACGTACGGCCGCTTTTGCGCTGTTTTTTAGCGCCTGCAAAAGGCAGCATTAAGGGACCTGTGGGCTCTGAAGGAGCCCAGAGGTGCCCTCCCATGCCCCCAGGGACCCCCCCTTGTCACCCTTGCCCACCCCAGGAGGACACCCAAGGCTGGAGGGACCCATCCCAGGGACATTAAGGTAAGTTCAGGTAAGTGTTTTTTTTTTTTTTTTTGTGGCATAGGGGGGCCTGATTTGTGCCCCCCTACATGCCACTATGCCCAATGACCATGCCCAGGGAACAGAAGTCCCCTGGGCATGGCCATTGGGCAAGGGGGCATGACTCCTGTCTTTGCTAAGACAGGTGTCCTTTCTATGGGGGTTGGGAGTGAAAAAAAAATGGCGCAAATCGGGTTGAGGCGAAAAAATTGCCTCAACCTGACTTGCCCCATTTCTTGACGCCCAAGCCCCATTTCCCCCTACGCCGGCGCTGCCTGGTGTACGTCGTTTTTTTTAATGCACACCAGACGGCGCCGGCGGCTAACGCCGGCTAACGTCATTCAATAAATACGGCGCCCGCATCGTGCATCAGAATGGCGTTAGCCGGCGCTAATTTTTTTGACGCAAAACTGCGTTAGCGCAGTTTTGCATCAAAAAGTATAAATATGGGCCTTAAAGTCTCCGGGACTTCGAAGTCACAAGTGAAAAAAATGAAGCTGCAACTGCGACCCTTTGAAACCTCGAAATTACACCGATAAGAAGCAGCCTCATTACATTTGTGATGCCTCTGCTTTAATTTTAGATATACTTTTCTCACAGTGTGTGTACAGCAGTAAGATATGCCATTAGACACAAACCTGTAATTTAAAACACGGAGAGATGCTTAAAATGCACAAAGGAAAGCAGTACTACCAGTGGGTTGAATATAGCCTGTACTAAAAGAGACCAACTAGGCAGCATGATGTAAGTGTTGTGATAGACATATGTTTTTGTATAATTAGCTAGTTCGATTCTTATGATTTTGCCTTAAGTGTCGACAACTTTGTGTAAAGGAGCAGACTGTAGCATTTACCTAGTTTGTTAAAAAAACATAATCAGTTTACAGAACAATTTGAATGAAAGCCAGAATGAGATTTCAGGAGATTTTTCTCTAGCAGTTGCCAAATGGTGCAGAAAGCATATATTTAAGTGACAGAAAATTATTAAAAGCACCGTTTCTTTCTCGATTACATTTTATATGAAGACTGATCATTTTTCCTTTAATGTACATACTATTAACGTGAAAATGAAAGACATCAAGCATTGGTAAAGCCAATAGGTCTGACCAAGTCAAAGTGATTGTTCATTGGTTAGTGAATCTGTGTGGCTGGAAGATTGGCTGAATATGAGAATGAGTCAACATTTGGAGAGGTGAGTATGTGCTTTGGTAGATGAATTACTAAGCAATTAACAAAGCAGACTGCATGCATGAATTAATAATTAGTGAATGGTGGATGAAAGCATGAATGCATGCAGGCAGGTTACAGTAATCTTACAGGCTAAATCTTCAGACATAATGATAATTCTATTATACCAAGAATATTTATTTATTATTTCGCAGAAAACATGAATAGAGACAGCAGAGGCCCACCAAATATGCTCACACATACATAATGTTGCATTTGTTATCTGTGTGTGAACATAGTCTGCTGAGTGTGAACGAAGTCCGGGGTCTCCTGATTAGACTGTTTGTTCTGAGTGTGACAGAAGTTAGTATGCCTGGTGCCCATGTTGTATCTGTTCACTTTGGGGCACTCTTGCAACAGCTGCAAACTTGGTATAGGATCATACGATTATAACTTCATCAACTAAAGCAGAGAACAATAAAAAGTAGATTGCGCTGCAAACTGATATAATCATTGAAAATGAAATTCAGATGCCTCTCTTACCCAGAAGTGACTAGATTTAGGGGGTCATTACAACATTGGCGGTAAAAGGCGCTTACCGCCGTGCAGAAGACCGCCAATACACCGCTGCGGCCGCGGAATTCCGCCACATCTATTATGACCCACATCTCGGAATCCGCCGAAATTCAGACACCCACACAACACCGCCACACCAAAGGTCAGTGATAAACTGGCGAAAACAAAACCTCCACCTCCACGCCAACAGAAACACGCCCATGCTATTACGACCCACGAATCCACGCGGCGGTCTTTCAACCGCAGTATTCCATTGGCGGTACACACCGCCGCGCTCAAAATACACACACATCTCCAAAACACCGCCACATTGGACAATTCAAAATACACACACCTGATACACATACAAACACCACTCCCACACACCCAACACAATATAGAACACACACCCACATCACCCACAAATCCCTACGACCACAATTCACAGACGAAGGCCAGAGAGACTGCACAGCCAAGTCAACACCACCATACAGAGGCACACAACACCATCACCCAATCCACATCCACGCACAAAACACCACACACCACTACACATCACCACACACATCAACACTCACACCGACCCACACAGCACACACACCACCCCATGTCATACCAAAGACACCCCCGCTTCTCCGAGGAGGAGCTCCGGGTCATGGTGGAGGAAATCATCCGGGTAGAGCCACAGCTATTTGTCTCACAGGTACAGCACACATCAATAGCCAGGAAGATGGAGCTATGGCGGAGAATCGTGGACAGGGTCAACGCAGTGGGACAGCACCCAAGAAATAGGGAGGACATCACGAAGAGGTGGAATGACCTACGGTGGAAGGTGCGTTCAACGGTCTCCAGGCACAACATCGCGGTTCAGCGGACAGGCGGCAGATCCCCACCTCCTCCCCCACAACTAACAACATGTGAGGAGCAAGTCTTGACCATCATGCATCCTGAGGGCCTTGCAGGAGTCGGTGGAGGATGGGACACTGGTAAGTCAAATCTTAACTATCATATCCCCCACCCTACCTGCATGCTATCACACACCCCCACCCTCACACCCTCCCCTATCACCCCAAATCCTCACTAATGTACTAATAACACAAACCACACATCCCAACACCAAGCCCAGCATGTCACAACTAAGCATGGACACCCAGCACTAAAGCATGCCCACTGCACATACCCATACAAACCCCTAAACCACCATCACACAAGCTCCCACACAGGAATGCTTGCACTGGGGTACACGCTCACCCACCCATTGCACACCATTACACACACACACATGCAATAATCATGCTCTTATGCCCCTGCAGGAACCCGAAGGACCGTCACCACACCAGAGGGTCCAGACAACACCACTCCACCCCCAGAAGAGGCCCACAGTGACGATAGCAGCTCTGCCCTACTGGATCCTGATGACCAGCCCGGACCATCGTGGGCCTCGGGACAGTCGGTTCCCCTTGCACAGGCACAGCCCAACACCGACCTTCCACCCTCTGGTAACAGCAGCACAGCACCCACCCAGCGGGCCCAAACCTCCCTACCCAGGACAGGTCAATCAGCGGTGTGTCCACCACTACAGGGAACCCAGGAAAACCCACCACCCCAACAACAACAGGGACCTGGGGGCAGTGGTAGTGGGCACACGTTCCAGGGGACGGAGGCACAGGAACACAGGGGAACTGGGAGGGCTGCTGTGTGACAGGGGGCGGACAGGCCAAGGGAACCCACTCTCCACGAAGCCCTATCCTCCATCATGGGAGCATACCACCACTCCCAGGAGACAATGGCGACGGTCCTGGACAAGTTGCAGGAGACCCTGCGCCTGCAGAAGGAACAGTATTTGGGGTTCAGGGAGGAGCTCAGGACCATCAGCTCCGCCTTGGGCACCATCGTAGGGGTGCTGAAGGACATACAGCAGACCTTGAGGGACACCGTGGCACTCCAAGGGGCCCCTAATACTAGCCAGGACGATGAACTGCCCACCACCTCCGCCGGCGCTAGTGGACAGGACGCCCCACCACAGGACCACCACACCAGCACCCCACCCCCTGCAGACGGACAACCACCACGCAAGCGGTCCCTGAGATCCAGGAACAGGACAGAGCAAGATGGCAAGACCCCCGTCAGGAAATGAGACCACCCTGTTTGTCCTCCCACTGTCCCACCTTGTTACCCTGTCCATACTTAAATTGCCCCAGCTCCACTTCCTATGACCAGATGGGCAGTGCACCTGTGAGACTAATAGACTGGACTCTGCCATGGACGTTCCTCCACCATCACCCCTCACCATTTTACCACCCCCTCCAATAATTAGCACTTCAATAAACACCCTTGAAACACTAAACAATCTGGAGTCAGTCTGTGATTTAGTAAATATGTATTATCAATGACAGTGTCATAATGTGTTTCCTATTGTAAAGCTAACATACCTATGTCACACATCACAAGTCCTTGAAGGATGCAAGCAGATGACACGTTAGTAACCACACCTGTGAAACAGTAATCGAAAGGTACAACTCAGTTACCAAATAGTGGTTGAAATCGACAGACAGGATAGAGGTAGACCTGTGAAAGTTAATGTAATGTTAAACATGAAAATGTTCTCACCTATGTGTCACTGGAAATATTGCTGTATGACTGACTCCCTGTTGTCATTGTCTCCTTCCTCAGCTTCCTCCTCATCACTGTCCACAGGATCCACAGGCTCCACAGCTGCTACAACACCGTCATCTGGATCATCCTCCTGCAGAAAAGGCGCCTGGCGTCGCAAAGCCAAATTATGAAGCATGGAGCAGGCGATTATGATCTGGCACACCTTCTTCGGTGAGTAGAATAGGGATCCACCTGTCATATGGAGGCACCTGAACCTGGCCTTCAGGAGGCCGAAGGTGCGTTCAATCACCCTCCTAGTCCGCCCATGGGCCTCATTGTACCGTTCCTCTGCCCTGGTTCTGGGATTCCTCACTGGGGTCAATAGCCAGGAAAGGTTGGGGTAACCAGAGTCCCCCAATAGCCATACACAGTGCCTCTGGAGTTGACCCATCATATAAGGGATGCTGCTATTCTGCAGGATGTAGGCGTCATGCACAGAGCCAGGGAACATAGCATTTACCTGCGAGATGTACTGGTCTGCCAAACAGACCATCTGAACATTCATAGAATGATAACTCTTCCTGTTCCTGTACACCTGTTCACTTATGTGGGGGGGGGGACCAGAGCTACATGGGTCCCATCAATGGCACCTATGACGTTGGGGATATGTCCAAGGGCATAGAAGTCACCTTTAACTGTAGGCAAATCTGCCACCTCAGGGAAAATGATGTATCTCCTTACGTGTTTCAGCAGGGCAGACAACACTCTGGACAGCACGTTGGAAAACATAGGCTGGGACATCCCTGATGCCATGGCGACTGTTGTCTGAAAAGACCCACTTGCAAGAAAATGGAGCACTGACAGCACCTGCACGTCAGGGGGGATTCCAGTCGGATGGCGGATTGGTGACATCAGGTCTGGCTCCAACTGGGTACATAGTTCCTGGATTGTGGCACGGTCAAACCGGTAGGTGACGATGACATGTCGCTCTTCCATTGTCAACAGGTCCACCAGCGGTTGTTACACCGGAGGATTCCGCCATCTTCTCACATGTCCCAGCTGACGGTGCCTACGAAGGACAACAGCAACTAATCAGTCATCATTCCTCCAGGTATGTACCCACAGTTACACACAAGACTACACCACTCACAAATCCCTTCCTGTATGTGTGTTGAGTGTGGGCCTAGCTATGTGTGACGCAGAGGTAAATCAAGCCATGGGGGCCCCTGAAATGGCAGCTGCCTGACTTCCAAACTGGGACAATGGGATTGTGGGGTAACTGCGCTGGCGTTGCACACCGTCGCGGTAGGCGGTCGTAGACTGTGGCGCAATGCTGCATTGGTTAACATTGGACCCTATGGGTCCCAGGAGCCTATGAACATGTGCGCCGGCGGTGACTTCCGCGGCGGAGCGCATCATTACCGCCATTTTCTATCTGTTCAATCACTAGATACCTGACCTTCGACAGGAGAGGACCTACACTGCAAGTGCTGCTGTG